>NC_138858.1:25793300-26393300 GCF_965183815.1 Platalea leucorodia | reverse complement strand
TATAGCAGCTTTTGAAGGAAAAAAAGCAGGAAGTCAGGCCACTGTTACTGTGCTTACAGACACCCTGCATAAGCAGCAATCAGCCAAAACTAATGCATCCGTACTTCCAGATGTATGGAAAATACCTGACCTCAGGCCTGCTGGTTTTGTACTTTAGGCTGCAGCTGTAAGGTAAGAAAAGAGGCTCCAATTCTAACACATGAGGACAGGAGGCAGCAGAAAACTAGTTTTACATCTATTGCTCATCAGAGTTGTGGGCAAGAAAAGATGTCCGTGACTTCATATGCAGCAGAAGCGCTAGAGGTGTGCATGGCCTGCGGGGAAGGCTGCTGGCCTTAGAGGACCATTATTTCACCTTTCTCCAGTTTCGCCTTTTGAGGGAGAGGGAAGAAATGACTCCTTTGACCCAACACCTTTTTTTTTTTTCCTTTAAAAAGAAAACAACAACAACAAAAAAAACCACTTCCAGGGATATGAAGCTGCCAAAACTTAGAATTACATGCGAACAGCAGAGGCAAATGATCTAATATACAGGCGTTAAAGCCTCAGGGTTGTGCCCAGAACCCACATTTTCCATCCTAATATCCTGTACCCCCTCTTCCTTGGTGTTTACTTGAGGGGGACTGCTCTGACTGCCTTCTGTCACTTCTCTGGCACAAAATAAATAGAGCAATCTGGAGCTAATTTAAGTGGTTCACCACATCAGGATACAGCTGGGAAAGGTTTCAGGAGAAAAGCTGGGGAGGAAGAAGAGGGCGGTGCGTGGTCCAGCTGAGCCTGCGCACAGGAAGGCAGTGCAGATGGGCACCTTCCAACACCGCTGCCTGCAGCCAGGGAAAACTGCCCTGTGTCAAAATGCTCCAGCCAGCCCAGGAACAGCAGAAACCTCAACGCTGGGAATTAAGAAGTCTGCTCCTAACAGCAGGAGTGGCAGGGCCACCACTCAGTTTCAGGAACATTTCAGCTGATCCTGGCTCATCCAGCAGTAGCCCAACTCCTCCTGTGTGTCTACAGCTTCTATATTTCATCCGCTATGAGTCAGATGTCTTTTTTTCTTCTTCTTCTTAATATTAAGTGTAGGCACATGCATTGGCTTTGCACAGTGCAAACTATGACTTGATTCTGGCAATTGGACAGATTTACATCTGTTTTTCACATCGCTTTTGTTTGAGAGGAGTGACTCGAGTTTTTAATCACTTGAGGCCCTAGCTATACCCAGAATATATTGGCTCAATTCAGTAGCAGAAGGAAACACACGTCTGCTGGCATGAAGACATAAAAATGAAAGAAAACTCTTCAGTTATTACTTATTACACTGGACATTTGAAAAAAGGGCAGCACGCACCTTAGTAAGAAGTATCTGTCCCTAAGCTAACTATCACACCAAGCACATAAACCATAAAACCCGAAATTCCATCCGACAATTCTCTAAACCAAATATATCAATAAAAGAGTAAAGAAAATAATGCTCTCTATAACACTAGTCTTAAACTTCTGGGGGAGCAGGGGGGGAAGGTTAATTACTTTGTGATCTGCTGCAACTATTCCGTCTCCTGTAGGCTGTTTCATTCTCCTGGGGCTGACAGTGAAATGAAACACGTAAGTTTATTCAGCATGCATGGACAAGGTGGAAAATGCATCAGTCTTGTATAGGTACTTTCAGCAATGTCCAAGCCTCTCCCAACAGCTAACCTCAGCTTTTGCTAAATGCAATCAAACTTACAGGGGAGGAAAGGGATTATTTGATACGGTAACATGGTGACATAAAAACACAGGTAACGAAGAGAAATGGATGTTTACATAAATAATTTTCTTTCCCTTTAATGATCTAAGTAGCATTTTAAACCAGTTTTCATGCATCTGTTTTTCAGCAATGGATTATGTTTTCAGGATGGGGAAATGGAAAAGAACATACTTGCTGAATGAATATTTCAGAGTAATTTTTTACTTGTTATTTATTTCTTTAACATCTTTGCTGGGTGACAGGTAATAATGGCTGAATAACACACTGCTGAATCTCAGAAAAAGGATGTTAAGCTGGCTAAAACTGAACGTATTTTCTCCAAATAAACAGAAAAACTCCTAGTGTTTACAGTGTGCCAAATATTCCTCCCCTCCTCCTTAATTTTGTCACATCGATGCTACATTCAAATGAGTGACAAGAACTCCAAATTTTTAATTTAATAACAATTATTTTATTCGAACTTTGTGATCTACTTTTTTCCCAGCTACATGCCAAAACATGCCCTCTTCTAATTGTTCCCATGTTGGAATCTCTGCAATACGCCTGCAAGACACCATGGTAGTTCAGTAAGGTCACCAGCAATTTCCTCTTGGCAACATCCAACCTTTCTCCAACAGCATCATCCTTGAACTTTCTGCCACTTTTGATCATATTTCCTGAATCCTGAAGTTGTGAAATCTCTCCTCTTGGCAACTATCTAGCTTTACAGACCACATCCAGTGCTCAAATATACACATATAACTCTCAGTGATTTTGAAGGGGAGCTGTTCATATGCACAACGGAAACAACTGTAGACTTCAAAGGAATAGTCAAATTTCATATTTTGCTCTTGGTGGGCATTTTGATTTTAACTAAACTCTATCCTTTACAGGTTAACTGGTTTCCTGTTCCATTCCTGATTGGGAAAGATGCAGAAAAACCCATAATGCACTAACAGATTCCTCTGCTCAAAGACAGTATTTTACTTTAAACAGAGCTTTAGCCCTGGATGGCCAAGTGTTTCCCAGTACACCCATACTTCAGAAATAAGTCAATCCCTTCATTTTCAGAACACGTCTTGCCTTTTCTCTGCAGATTCATTACCTAATGTAGTGATACTAAAGCCATAAAGCACATCCACTTTATGCTTCAACCTGTGTTTGCAAAAGCAGTCTGTGCACTACTGCTTGTCATCCATCATGCCACCAACAGTCAGAATTTATCACCTCTTTCATATTATTGACAAAACCACTCACATGATCCTTCCTCAGCCTGCTCAGTCCAAACTTGCACTAGCAAAGATCTGCTGTTTCAGTCAAATGGGCTTGTAAACAAGGGTGAGACAAGAGGGATGTTGGCACCCTGTGTGGTGAGCTCCTCCAATCTCCACAATTACAGCTGCAGTTTTATCTTCCTTATAAGGACCTCTGCTCTCCTGAGTAACCACTACCTGACCCATATATGTGAGTCCAGAAGTCCCATCCTCCCCCTACTCCCACTTTGGCAAAGGAGTTATTAATTCTTCAAAAATCCAACTTCAAGTCCCTCTCAGGATTACAGAATAAGTGACCATTAAATTAGTCAAGGTCTTCAGGTCCATGTTTTCCTAAAGCCTCTCTCCTCATTTGCCTTAGGCTGCAGCAAGATGTGCTCTTGTGGCTCTGACTAAACTAAAGAGTTAAGCTAATTAAAAGCTCTCAGATTGCACAAGAGGTCAACAGTCCCTACAAAAGGCGGGTATAATTGCATGTGTGCTTACTTTTAACACAATTCTGTCAAAATTATCTGGATTAATAACCCAAAACCACTGTCACTATTAAAAATGTTCAAGCTACCCAAGGTCACTTGTAGAGAATCACAGGAAGCCACACACAGTCCCTGAACGCAGCTGAGAGACCCCAGGGGCAATTGCCTGTGATGGGAGGCACCTGTGGGCAGAAAAAAGCCCCAAACCTTACTCCCAGTCATCACCATCACTGTCTACACAGCTATTCTTCCTCCTGAGGCATGCATTTTTCCTTTTAATTTTTTTGCATTTGCATTCTTTCTGCTGCCTTTGACTTTCTAATGAACTGTAACTGTTGGCCAGGAGCAGTTTATATCTCCTAGTCAATGTGAACCATTTGTGGTCAGGAAAATGTAATTACTAAACTGTTTTAAACAAAGGCTTTGCTTTTTCAATCCATTGAAATCACTGGAATACAGCTTGATGGCAGCGTAATGTGTGATACGTTCAAGTAGGCAGATAGGAATTCATACCATTTGCAGTCACAACTGCAACTATGTACAAGTTTCATGAGAAAAGTAATGGAAGCCACTTCTTCATTTTACCTCCATGAGAACAGCAATGGAAGAATACTATTGAAAAAATTCGGATTTGACAGAAAAGCATGCATAGGATATCATTCTTAAGATCCACTTATTACAAATGCTTATTTGTTTGTAAAATATGCCACAATGCTGCAGTGCAAACAGAAAGCAGACTTAAAGAGATGTAAGTATTAAAACTGTCGTTAAATTCTGCCTATCAGACATCAACATATTCTATTTCATTGTTAATTTGATAAAATATCTTCTTGAAAGATATCAGAAGCAGTGCAGTGCTCCAATACATGCAGTTCTCTGCAGTGACCAGTAATAACCTTTTGCACAGCCTAAACGTGTAAATCGTATATAATACAAGAATTTAATAATGAAAAACATGTACTACAGTTGCTGCATTATTTGTTTTTATATGTAGTTGGTTAAAGCCATTTACTCTAAACTATAAGTGAAATTACTGCTGCAGATTTCTGGTTCTTCCCAACCAAGTTCAAGCAAGTCTGGAATCTTAATACAGAATTCAGGGTCAGCTCACTTCAATGTATACAAAGCTCTGGCTATATTTTAACTTGAGAAAATGGTATTAGAGGTCAAACCTAAGAGCAGGCACAGGCAGCATTCCACATGGCAGCAGTGCTCAAAGTTCAGATAAAAAGTGGGGGTGTTTCTTCCTGCTTAAAGAGAAATGTAAAGATAGATGCTGTATAGTAAGAGACACGTATTCCAGTCATAGGAGGCACATGAAGGTATCCAGAGACACAGGGATTTGTAAAGGGCATAAAGACAATTAGTAGGAACGTATAGAGAAAGCGGAGGAAAGATTAAGACTGAGTTGTAAGGAACTGAAAAATACAAACAAGGATCTTTACCAAAGGAGGGGAAATTAGCTTATTAGCTCCAGTGTTAGTACAAAGAGCTAAAAAACCTGCAATGGACACTGCAGTAAGAGCTCTCCAAGCCAGTTTCACATCAGACATTTACATGATCTGATACACTCACTCACGGCCAAATCTTAACATCCATGACTAACGTACACAGTTAGTTTCAAACTCGCCCTGCTCAACTTCACTAGCTCTGAAGACGGACACTTTCGATCTTCTAGCCTTAGCTATGCTACAGATTTTTTTCCAATATTAAAACCTTCCATTATATTTCCCAACCATGTTTCACCAAAAAAATCCTTTTCTGCACGCACAGGAGATGAGCAACACTAGGCCCATCTAAGCTTAAATCCCTTCTGAATCTTAGAGAAAGAGCTGATCAGGAAAATCTATAGGCAAGAGCACAAAACTATGATACAAAACCTTCCTTCCACTTTAAAAAAGTCAACCAATTTTTAACTGGTACAATATCTTACTATAAATAAATTGTAATTTGGAATAGCTAACATGCGTTTATGGATTTTAGTGTTTCTTTGGGTTTTTTAACTCAAAAATCTGTAAAATGTATGGCTTCCTTGGCGTTCAGCACATCTATATGCTGACACTCTAAGTAAATCCTGCTGGTTTTACTCCCCCATTAATTAAGGCAGAGAGGGAAAATCTTGCTCCTTTAACTCATGTTAAAGTAAAATTGTCCACAAATATAGATCTATTATATTCTATGCATAAGAATAACATGGAATAATGGAAACTGAGAGAGAGAAAAGTATACAAAGGATAGTTGTGCAGAGCTTTTATTTGGAAGTTCTCTGTTTCTTCTGTACAGTTTAGCCTTCACTCACATGTTTACTTGGAGCGTACTTTAATTCTGGAATATTCATAAATATATGAAACAGATGTACTAACCAAATCATAGTTCATATGAATGTATAGGTATGAAAAAAATTAAAAAGGAGAATAGGAAAACAGATCCAGAATATGTCAGCAGGCATTCAGGTAATCTTTTTCAGATACTACTTATTTGACTACGGCCATCTTACAACACCTGCAGCTTCATCCAAATTCTTAACCCAGACCAGACAATATTGCATGCTTCTTTCCCAAGTTAATCAATGGTAGATTTTCCCTGTGTTTCCATATTGATTCATAGAAGCAAGAGCTGTCCATGATTGACAAAGTAAGTCTCTTGAAGAAGCAATATTTCTAAATAAATATAAAAGATTTGTGTGAAACAGTTCTGTGTTGTTCCAAACAATATTAATCAGTTACAAAGGAAATCTAAAAATTCATGTACATAAAATTTCAAACTTCAGTCTATTTGCATTTGTTTTGTTAAAAAATTATTAAAGAAATACTGAAATCCAAATTTATAAAAAGCTAAGTATTTCCATTCTGATCATTTTGTATGATCTTCTGTAATATAATGCAGTGGTGGAGTTCGCAGTCCTGAGGGACATGGGACAAGCGAATAGTAAAGTCAGGATCCTGAATTTTAGGAAAGCAAACTTCCAGCTGTTCAGGGAGTTAGTCAATGGGACCCCCTGGGAAACTGCCCTCTGGGACAAGGGAGCAGAACAGAGCTGGCAGATCTTTAAGGACGCTTTCCAGAGCGCAAGAGCTCTCGATCCTCAGGTGTAAGAAATCAGGAAAGGAAGGCAAGAGACTGGCACGGCTAAGTTGAGACCTGCTGGTCAAACCAAAGGGCAAGAAGGAAAAGCACAGGCCATGGAAGGAGGGGCAGGTATCCTGGGAAGAGCATAAGGATGGTGCCCAGTTGTGTAGGGATGGGGTCAGGAAGGCCAAGGCACGGCTGGGAGCTGAACTTGGCAAGGGACGCAAAGAATAATAAGAAGGGCTTCCACAGGTATGTCAGCCAGAAAAGGAAGGTTAAAGAAAGTGCGCCCCCCTCCCCCCCCACTGATGAATCATAGAATGCTTTGGGATGGAAGGGACCTTTAAAGGTCATCTAGTCGATGTTCATCCATGAACATGACTGGCAAACTGGTAACAACAGACGAGGACAAGGCTGAGGTACTCAACAACTTTTTTGCCTCAGTCTTCACTGGCAACCTCTCTTCCCACAGCTCTTGAGTGGATGGACCACAAGGCAGGGACTGGGGGAGCAAAGTCCCTCCCACTGTAAGAGAAGGTCAGGCTTATGACCACCTGAGGAACCTGAACATACATAAGTCTACAGGACCTGACGAGATGCATCGCAGAGTCCTCAGGGAATTGGCTCATGTAGTCACCAAGCCACTCTCCATCATATCTGAAAAGTCATGGCAGTCAGGTGAAGTCCCTGGGGACTGGAAAAAGGGAAATATTGCAGCCATTTTTAAAAAGGGTAGAAAGGAGGATCCTGGGAACTACCGACCTGTCAGCCTCACCTCTGTGCCTGGGAAGATCACGGAACAGATTCTCCTAGAAGCTGTGCTAAGGCACATGGAAGACAGGGAGGTGATTCAAGACAGCCAGCATGGCTGCACCAAGGGCAAGTCCTGCCTGACCAACCTAGTGGCCTTCTATGATGGAGTGACTACATCAGTTGGCAAGGGAAGAGCTACGGATGTCATCTATCTGGACTTCTGTAAGGCCTTTGACACGGTCCCCCACAACATCCTTCTCTCTAAATTGGAAGGATATGGATTTGATGGGTGGACTGTTCGGTGAATAAGGAATTGGTGGGATGGTCGCATCCAGAGGGTAGTGGTCAATGGCTTGATGTCCAGATGGAGAACAGTGACAAGTGGTGTCCCTCAGGGGTCTGTACCGGGGCCAGTGCTGTGTAGTATCTTCATCAATGACATAGACAGCGGGATCAAGTGCACCCTCAGCAAGTTTGCAGGTGACACCAAGCTGAGCAGTGCAGCTGACACGCCTGAGGGACAGGATGCCATCCAGAGGGACCTGGACAGGCTCCAGACGTGGGCCTGTGTGAACCTCATGAGGTTCAACATGGACAAGTGCAAAGTCCTGCACCTGGGTCAGGGTAATCCCTGGTATCAGTACAGGCTGGGGGATGAAGGGATTGAGAGCAGCCCTGTGGAGAAGGACTTGGAGGTACTGGTGGATGAAAACCTAGACATGAGCCAGCAATGTGCTCTTGCAGCCCAGAAAGCCAACTGTCTCCTGGGCTGCATCAAAAGAAGCATGGCCAGCAGGTCGAGGGAGGTGCTCTGGTGAGACCCGACCTGTAGTATTGCCTCCAGCTCCAGGGTCCTCAGCACAAGAAACAGATGGACCTATTGAAGCAAGTCCAGAGGAGGGCCACAAAAATGATCAGAGGGATGGAACACCTCTGCTATGAGGAAAGGCTGAGATAGTTGGGGTTGTTCAGCCTGGAGAAGAGAAGGCTCCAGGGAGACCTAATTGCAGCCTTCCAGTAGGTAAAGTGGGCTTATAAGAAAGATGGGGACAGACTTTTTAGTAGGGCCTGTTGCAATAGGACAAGGGGTAATGGTTTTAAACTAAAAGAAGGCAGATTCAGACTAGATATAAGGAAGAAATTTTTTTATGATGAGGGTGGTGAAACACTGGAACAGGTTGCCCAGTGAGGTGGTAGATGCCCCATGCCTGGAAACATGCAAGGTCAGGTTGGACGTGGCTGTGAGCAACCTGATCTGGTTGAAGATGTCCCTGCTCATTGCAGGGGGTTGGACTAGATGACATTTAAAGGCCCCTTCCTACTCAAACCATTCTACGATTCTATAAAATCAAGGCATTTAAAAAAATGTAAAAGAATTATAGAATTATAGAATCATAGAATCATTTAGGTTGGAAAAGACCTTTAAGATTATCAAATCCAACCATTAACCTAGCACTGCCAAGTCCACCACTAAACCATGTCCCTAAGCACCACATCTACACGTCTTTCTAATACCTCCAGGGATGGGGACTCAACCACTTCCCTGGGCAGCCTGGTCCAATGCCTGACTACCCTTTCGATGAAGAAATTTCTCCTAATATCCAACCTAAACCGCCCCTAGCACAACTTGAGGCCATTTCCTCTCATCCTATCACTTGTTACTTGGGAAAAGAGACCGACCCCCACCTCACTACAACCTCCTTTCCAGTGGTTGTAGAGAGCAATAAGGTCTCCCCTCAGCCTCCTCTTCTCCAAACTAAACAACCCCAGCTCCCTCAGCCACTCCTCACAAGACTCGTGCTCCAGACCCTTCACCAGCTTCGTCGCCCTTCTTTGGACACAATCCAGCACCTCGGTGTCCTTCTTGTCGTGAGGGGCCCAAAACTGAACACAGTACTCGAGGTGCGGCCTCACCAGTGCTGAGTACAAGGGGACGACTGCTTCCCTGGTCCTGCTGGCCACTCTATTTCTGATACAAGCCAGGATGCCATTGGCCTTCTTGGCCACCTGAGCACACTGCTGGCTCATGTTCAGCTGGCTGTTGACCAACACCCCCAGGTCCTTTTCTGCCGGGCAGCTCTCCAGCCACTCCTCCCCAAGCCTGTAGCGTTGCATGGGGTTGTTGTGACCCAAGTGCAGGACTCAGCAGTAAGCCTTGTTGAATCTCATGCAGTTGGCCTCAGCCCATCGATCCAGCCTGTCCAGGTCCCTCTGTAGGGCCTTCCTACCCTCCAGCAGATCAGCACTCCCGCCCAACTTGGTGTCATCTGCAAACTTAGTGAGGGTGCACTCAATCCCCTCATCCAGATCATCAATGAAGATATTAAACAGAACTGGCCCCAGTACTGAGCCCTGGGAAACACCACTTGTGACTGGCCTACAACTGGATTTAACTCCATTCACCACCACTCTCTCGGCTTGGCCTAGTGAAGAGGACACCCGTCCAAGCTGTGAGCAGCTAGTTTCTCCAGGAGAATGCTGTGGGAGACACTGTCAAAGGCCTTACTGAAGTCCAGCTAGACAACATCCACAGCCTTCCCCTCATCCACTAAGCAGGTCACCTGGTCAAAGGAGGAGATCAGGTTCGTCAAGCAGGACCTGCCTTTCATAAACCCATGCTGACTGGGCCTGATCCCCTGGTTGTCCCGTACATGCCCTGTGATGGCAATCAGGATGATCTGCTCCATGACCTTCCCTGGCACCGAGGTCAGACTGACAGGCCTGGAGTTCCCCAGATCCTCCTTCCGGCCCTTCTTGTAGATGGGCGTCATATTTGCTAACCTCCAGTCAACTGGGACCTCCTCAGTTAGCCAGGACTGCTGAGAGATGATGGAAAGTGGCTTGGTGAGCACTTTTGCCAGCTCCCTCAGTACCCCTCGGTGGATCCCATCTGGCCCCATAGACTTGTGCATGTCTACATGGTGTAGCAGGTCACTAACCATTTTCCCTTGGATTATGGGGGCTTCATTCTGCTCCCTGCCCCTGTCTTCCAGCTCAGGGCGCTGGTACCCCGAGAACAACTGGTCTGACTATGAAAGACTGAGGCAAAGAAGGCATGAAGTACCTCAGCCTTTTCCTTGTCCTCTGTCACTGTTTCCCCCCGCATCCAATAAAGGACGGAGATTCTCCTTAGCCCTCCTTTTGTTGCCAATGTATTTATAGAAACATTTTTTGTTGTCTTTTACGGCAGTAGCCAGATTAAGTTCTAGTTGGGCTTTGGCCCTTCTAATCCTCTCCCTGCAAAACCTCACCACATCCTTGTAGTCCTCCTGAGTTTCCTGCCCCTTCTTCCAAAGGTCATAAACTCTCCTTTTTTTCCTGTGTTCCAGCCACATAGTAGCAGATATTAAAAAATATTAGTGCTCTACATGACAGATTTAGTACATATCCACTCTGCTGAGTGATTCCTAGTGACACTAACAGTAGTATTCCTCTTTTCCTTGTACATTTGAAGTTCAAAATTTGGCTATAGAAGAAACTTAGGTTCTAAGAGAACAATGGCAATAGACAAAAGAGATGTTGTAGCCATCTCCTTTGTTAATCTTGGTGAGGAAACTAGTTGATCAGTAAATGGCATATCTTTGGCTACATCTTAATATTTAGTAGCTTTAATAGTACTCAGTTAATTTAATAATACCCAATATATATGTGAATTCATGGCAGTAGTCTAAAACAACGTACAGGACAAGGAAGAAATACTAAAAGTTGTGCAAGAAACAGATGTGAAGAAAAACAGAGAAAGCTTATTTACTCAAAGTTTTTCTAAGCTTTTTTGATATCACCTGCAGTGTTACATTAGAAGAAAGTCTCCCACAGAAACTGGAAAACATTTCACTATTTGGATACCTAAGATGGGCAATCAGGGAAACAGACAGAAACCCACACCCACTGGGTCCTAGTAAAATAGGGAAGGAGCAAATTCCTTCCCTCTCCTCAAGTTTCTGATACATTTCCACTGTGCAACACCTGAGCTCAGAATGATGAAAGCTTAAAAAGTAACTCAAACTCACATGCTTTTTGGACTTTTTCCCCCTTTTCTTGTTGTGCTACTGCATTAGGAGATTTTATGAGTTGTAAACAGCAACAACAGAAACACACTTCTAATCCTGAATCTCACGGCATCTGAAGTGATCCTACCACTGTGCCACCATCAGCCAGGCAGCACAATTCCCTCAACAGAGGATGAATTACAGGGGATGAGAGATTGAGGACAGATTTTCAAACACTTTTGTCTCACTGATCCAAAACAGTATGAACCACTAAACTGGATGATGGAAGATGTTGCTTCTTTCTCTCTTTTGTGTAATTCTGGCTTTGTTTACCAATACTGAGTTTTTTATTTTTCTCTCTGATATTGTAATATTGCATTTCAAAAATCAAATGCAATTTAACCTTGAATACTACTGACCATATAGGTTCCTTTAATCCTCAACAACTAAACAATAATGAGTGTAACAAGTACAGAAAAAGATAGCAGAAATAAAATCGCTTATCCAATTCATCCACAGTTTAATTCTGTAAACATTTGTTACACGTTATATATCTGTTGCTCCTTTGAAGGGCTGGGGCTTTAAGAGCAATAATGCTCTTATACTTAATCAGAACCATATGGACGTCAGTGTGAGGGTCCATCCAACTGAAGCAGAACTGAAAGTATATTAAAAGTTAACTGTGAAATTATTTCTTATGTAACTTAGAGAGTTTAAGAAGCCAATTTAACAATGTTAGTGTCTCGGTATTGTTGAAAACAGAGCATGTCAATGAAGTGACTCACACCACCTATGACATTTTCACAAAGCAGACTTCTCAAGTTTGCAACTAAAAATAAACAAAAGAAGTGGCATGCAACCTGCAAACAATCTCAGACAAAGATATACAAAAGACAGAAGATGGGACAAAACCCATACCCCTACACCTTTCTTGCTGTTGCCTGTTTCTGATGGGGAGACTACAGAAAAGCCAAACCCCAGCAGTTTTGTTTACATGAAGTGCCAACATCTCTGTTCCATAATGCAAAACTGGTCTTTGTATGATTTTGTTTTAAATACTATTGAAATTATGGACGCAGCCAATAGATCACAGTAATAAAAAGCAAAGAAGGGGAACTACAAGCAACACTGATACAATAGTTTAAAACCCCCACAGTTATTTAGTGGACATGATACAACTACGTACCATTTAATATGTACTTATTTAAAAATGAAGTGATGGATATAAGCAGGAGACAAGTCTACATGCACAATTCTCGTACACAGAAGTTTGGATGTAACACTACAATTAGTTGCCAATACCAACAAATCAAGCAGGCAGTTAGCTGTTGCTGGCTTTTTTTTAAAACTTTTTAAATTTTCTGCGTGAATTTCATATATATGAAAGGGAATTAAACAGCACTTACTAGTGCCAGACACAATACAAGCAAGCACCAGACAGCTTCAATGCACAGCTCTGTAAATGCATCTCATTTTTGACCTCCAACATTCTTGCTGAAAGTCTAGGTCACAGAACAGGACTTCAGAGCCCTTCCTTTGTGTGATCTAAGCTCATGGTTGTGACTCACAGTTAAACAGAGAGCGCTGTCGATAATAGCGGTAAAGGATCACATTTGGGTAAAATTTCTCCCCTCTGATCTTCACAGCATGAATAATGCTTATTCTGTACATGTTCCAAGTGCGGAACTCCCATTGAGGTTTCATTTAAAAAAAAAAAAAAAGAAAGAAAAGAGTACCGAATACACAGCAGAGATCTACACTGTGGATAAGAGACTCGCAGCATGAATTAGAGAATAACTTTGCCCTTAATTTGAACTCAAGTTCTTCCCTGCTTCCCCATATTGCATCTGAAAGATCCATTTGTTGCTGTGTTTTTCAATCATGCTGCAAGTGTGACAGAAATGCAAGCACACTCCCTCTGATGGCTAACACAAAACATACATTTCCAATGCAACAAACCAAAATCATTTGGTTAAGATCAGTTGGTGAAAAAACATCTGTTGTATACTTCAGTCTGATGCTGTATACTCTCAGTGGAAAGCATAACCTTGAAGGTTCAATATAAGCAGCAGAAAAGCCACTCAAAAAAGTGTCTTCAGAGTGCTGACGCATTATTATATTTTCAGTGCTTAATACAGAATTTTGTGTGTATGCGATGGAAGAACTACTGAAAGCCTTTCCATTAGAGGGACAATAGAAACAGAGAACTAGACTTTCTACTATAAAATTCTGCTAATGTAATTCTTGTTGTGCTTTAAATACACCCATAGGGCTTTTATTTTCCATCAAGGGAACATAATACCTCTCCTGCATCAGAGCACCATTTGCTGAGCAACTTTACTGAGCATTTACAGAGTAACTTTTACTGAGTTGTGCTCAGATAAATTAACCTCTACCTTTTTTTGTAACTCACCAGAACTGTCTCTTTATTCTCCTGACTTTTCTAAAGGGGTGGGGTGGGGTGGGGGGGGGGGAAGGGAAAACGGATCTCATGGAAAAAAAATGCATTTGATGTACACGAGATTCCAATAGTTACAAATTTAGCCTTACACAAGCTGCATGAACAATGTCCTTTTTCATCCTATTCAATTCTTTTTTTTTTTTTTTTCCTCCCAGCACAGCTTTCATGATAGGAGCAATCCTAGCACAGACAGTTTCAGGCGACTGCTTTTATTGTAAGCAGTCTCAGTAATTAAACTGGTCTCAGTAGTTACAGACCCTGCTGTGTCAGGTCTACACTAGTATTGACCGTCACTAAACACAAGAGAAACACAGAGGGAAATTTTAACCTAAAAGCAACGGGAATAACCTGACAAACTGTTCATATGGCTGCAGTAAGCAAGTTAAATGAGACATAGTGAAGAAAACTCTGGACTTGTCCCAGTGATAGAGCACTGAACCTGACCACTGATGTGCTTGTAGAAGATTCTGACACAAAGAATAATGGCTTCTTAAACACTATAATGGAGAACAAACTCGTATAATTTAATAGTAATCATAGCTTAAGACAGCCTTCTGAAAGCTGTGCGAAATTATTAAATGTTGTTAACATGTAAAACAAGTTGTTTTCAGCATTCATCTCAGTCTGAGAAAAAATTTGCTAGGATAACTAAAGTCAAAGCTTTAGACAAAAATGGCCAGCTTGCGACTCTGGGTAAAATTAACTTCTGAGCTTCATCTAGAAGTGAACTACACTTTAAGCACTAGCATTTGCTAAAAACAGGAAGAAAAATTCAAGATTCCACTTATGTTGGAATTTTTAAACACCAACGGAAAAAAGAAGCAACTGTCTCTGGCACAAGGTCATCCTCTGTTCAGGAACTCGGTTTTGGAGTGTTACGTTTTGCATGGAAAAAGCAGGGTGGGTGGGGAGGGGTTAATGCTAGAAGGAAGATAAATAAACACTTCCTACAAAACATTTTGGGTTTTCACAGGATTTTAAAACAGGGGGAAAAAATATAATATATTGACTATGAACATCTTCTCAGTTTTCATTTTGAAATTAATTTCCATCATAAGATAACATTTCTGCCTTTGATAATATATTCTTACAAATCAGTCTACATGTCTCATTACTATTATCTGCAACATATGGCAGAAAAGATATTCTTTTATTTCTAAAAAATTTATTCTTACCACCCATACTGTAATGTGGAAAAAGCCTAAAAAAAGAATAAACGCCAACACTGGAGTATAAAACACCAACCACATGCACCTTTCACTATTTATCATTGACATGCAACAACTCTGACCAGTGCAAGTACAGTGATCAGCTGCAACTCTTGCCTATATAATAACACGCTTAAATAATCAAGAAATAGAAAAGCAGTATTTGGGAATATATTGACTCAAATAACTAGTTTGATTGAAGGTGCTTGCAGCTAAGGCACCTGTGTTTATTTCCTCTTAGAAACCAGCAGATGCTCAGGCAGCAGATGCCCGGGCATCTTCCTTGCTGGCAATGCACTGAACCTCTCAGAACCTCCTGGCAAGACCAGTTAAGGCAGGTCTTCAGATCTGTAATTGAGCAGATTTACTAAAAAAATCTGACAACACAACCTTCAAAATTAGCACCTCTGACACCACAGCCAGAGAATAACTGCTCTAACCAATCTGTCCTTCAGTTGGCTTGGACAATCTGCAATTAAAAGTCTCTCTGAAGTCCCTTACCAGCAAAAGAGAAGGAGCAGGAGTTCATTCAGGAACAAAGACATCAGGAAGAAGATAAAAAACTGCCCTTAGGGAACCCGTGAAAGTCAGAACCCTGGTTTCTACCAAAGTAGGAGCTGGAAATAAGCAAAAAAACCCCAACATTTTATTAGACAACAACTACAATACGCTGGCTGGAATGAGGGTGGGGGGGAAAGAGACTGAGAAAGTCTTTATTCAGGTCATATGAAATTCTGAGGGAAAAAAAATCTATAAGTGTGTGAGAGAGAGAGACTGTATAAACATCAGTAATTATGTCCAAGACAATCTGTGCTCTTATTAATCATAATTCTAAAATGATAAAAAACCCCTCTTTTGGAGTGAAAACAGTCATTGCTGTCACATGCTCCATTATGGAAAGGATTTATGTGGTTTCCTCTTAGCAATATAAACCAAGGCTTGAACAGTTCCACATATTTTACTGTTCAAATGCCCTCTTATGGCAACTACCAGACACTACAATGCTAATCCACATTTAAGAATTAACAGACATATTGGAAGAAAGAACAGCAAGGAGTTTTGCTCCAAAATTATTTAGTATGTTAAAAACCTGAAAGTTAAATAAAGCAATGGATAGTAGCTTTAATACAGAACTGAAATTAGGGGCCAGATTCCTTTGCTCTAAAGTTGGCGAATTTCCACCAAAATTACTTGTAATATGTTGCAGAAACTATAAACGCATGGTATTTACAGCAAATCTCCATTTCTTACCTCAAATCATAGGTCTATATTTGAAGCAAAATTTGGACTCTAAGCCAGTGTTAATAGCGCTGCGGTAAATTTGTACCATTGAATGCTTTTTATGACCTTTATGTTAAATCAAGGCCCTCTTCAGCAAAGTTGGTAGTTATAGTCTCTTAAGTATCCTAAAAAGAAAAATAAACTGAATGTCTCATTCTTTTTGATTTCAAGTGGATAAAAGGCCATGGGTACCCAAGACAGTGCTGCATCCATTTTTATCTGTTTAGCCTGAACAGACAATAAGTTCATTTTCACCACTGATCTCATTAGCATAGACTGACTTGTATCTTCAGTACAGAAGGTGCTCCATAAAAGCAAATTCTACTTTGTATCACACCAGTCAAGACTTTTCAAGCTACTACTTGATACACAAATATAACACCACATACTACTGAACTACCACATCTTTTTCTTATTTAGCTGTAGAAATAGCTTGTGTATCTATTCAAAAAGACACCAGAGATGTTGATTTACACGATATACTGATGGAGTCAGACTTTGCTAATGACCAGATTACTTCATTTTTGGCCTGGTGTCTCCATCAGCCCACTTTAAAAAGGAACTGGAGTTCTTCCATGCATTTTACAAGGCCCTTTTAAAATGTGCAGTATTTCCGTTTGCCAACTGGCATGTTTTCAAGGTAATCCTGGTTGAGCCATAACACATACAAATAGCAAGAAACACGAAAGAGTTTAACAAAAGAAATCTACCATGAGAGCAAAGATTTTATCATGTTCTAGAGTATTTCAATGAGCACCCACTAAAAAGGTCTCTAATTTTGGGGTCGACACTTCACAGTGAAAAAATCAACCGGAAGACTGTATGTTTGTTGTAATGCTACTTGCTATAGCACACATTAGCAAATGATCACTAGTAAATTATTTTTTCATGGGGAATTTTGAAGCCATGAGAGATGCAAACATCCAAGTGTGAATATTGGCCGCAACTAAACAGAGAATAGCAATGCATCTAGTAAAATCTACCACAACAGTAGGATCTCCGCTTCTTTTTCCTCTACAGGTTTCCAACACCACAGTTATCAAACCACACAGGTTTATAATAAAACAGAGAGTGCTTTTACGATCCTGTGTCTTTAACTACTATGTTGAAGAGACATATAGACACTGCTCCTTAAAATTATGGATACACTTTATCCTTCCGTAGATTCTCCCTTGCAGTCTTCATTTAAATCCTTAAATGATTCTTAACCCCGCAACATGGGAAGAACTTTCTTGGAGAGAATTCCTGAGGAAAATGCATGCCTCTTGCCATACCAAGCAACAGGAGGGTCTCCCAGTCCCAGGAGAGCACTTGGGGCAGGGAGAGGGGGCACAGCTTCCTCGAGCAGGCATGCCCTCAAGAGCTGAAGCTAATAGCATACTATAAGTATACACCCATACTATAGCTACCAGTGCACACTAAGACTCCCAATTACAAAGGACTTGAAAGCTGTGCAGAGAGATCTCACACAGCACAACTCTGCACCAGACGCTCAACTGCAGACCCTCTCGTGTTTCTTTTCAACTACGTTACAATGCCCATTTTAAAACACACCATCCGCAAAAGCAATAAATATAATATAGAAAAGCCGAATAGATTTCATGCTTTTTTTTTTTTTTTTTGCTTTTTTTTGCCTTTTTTTTAAATGCTTAACGGTTTCAATATTTGATTTTTGGAAACCGGGTCTTTAATGCATGCAATGTTTTATGCCCGTAAAGAATAGTTGTTTGAAGTGAAGAAAGAACACTGAAAAAACCCAAATCACTGTCCCCTGGCCTGCTTGATCTAGGCCCAATTTCCCTGCATTTCAATCATATTAAATTCCATTCTCCACAGTTTAAAATGTCAATTAACTCAAGATCAGTCCGATTAGATAGGGCAGACACTGGTTTCTCCTGACTGCTTGACTCTTGTTGAAACGTACCTGTAATTGATTGCAAGATAACTACTATTAAAATCAGGGTATACTGTCATTGTTTCAGAAAAAAATGTTTCATAAACAAAAACTAAATTTGCCTTTTTAATTCAGTCATACCCTGTAATTCCAACTCAGATTTGTTTAGTTTTATTCCACAACATACTGAACAAACATTACTGAAATAACTCTACCAGGACCCCATCAGCAAAGACTGGATTTTTTCCATATGGAATAAATATTGGTATCACTTTCCATATGGCTTTGCTTACTTTCAGTTCTAAATACGAAAACAGTGCAAACAGAAACAGGCATAGAACAGTTATCAAATCCTGTTAGAGCCAAAACCTGGACATAAATGTAACACCACAAGGCAAACAGGTTTGGACTCAAAATGAAATTCTAAGATTCCAAGTGCTATAGGATGCAGCTGCTAAACTCAAAACACATCACTGCATTTTCATCAGACCTTGGGGTCTGGGGTTTTTCTTGTTGGCGGTGGTGTTTTTTTTAAAGTGTTCATAGAAAATTAATTTGCCACTTTGACAGCCCTAATATGTAGAGCCTGGACAAAAGAGCAACTGTAAGCATTGAAAGGCTACTTCCCACTCCCAAACAAACAAGAACAGCTATGCTCCTGAAACCCAGCCAAGCAGCTGTATCTCAAAAAGGTTCTGTTTTATTCCTAATTTGGAAACAAAGGACACTGCTTTGTAATGTATTATTTGCATTACCCTAATAATCTAGAAACCATATCGTGTGCTAGTACATATAACAACTTAGCCTGTAATCTGGCAGCCTAGACTGTATCATCACATATTAAGCTTTTTTATTAACAGACCTCTGCTTCATGGGAGTAAGGTGCCAGTGAAATACTTCAAGCAAGACAAAAATTCCATGACACATGAAAATAAGGAAAAGAGCGAGTTTTGGCTTCCAACTGCTTGCTGTCTGGCTGTTTGTGCTTCATGCAACACATGGCAATTTATAGACTGATCAGACACCTACTTATAGCTCAGGACAAATGAATTTGGTAGATTGCTCTCAGTAAGGATTCAATTCTGACAGATACTCAGTAACTGCAGTAGCAAGTAAAATGCCTCCAACTTCACCACACTCCTCAGTTTTTACAATGCTGTTTTTACTCTGATAGGAGTATCCCCCATTTGCACAGACACTTCTTCAGACTTGTTTTTGTCATGCTTGAGAAAGCCATAAGAGGGGGGAGAGAAATGGCTCCTTCTGGTATAAAGTCCTGTTTCACTTTCATGGCTCTTCTGTAGTTAGAAAATACATGAGGAAGGACAGAGGGGCCAGATGTCTCTGCAGTCAGCTTGTTAGACACTTTATCAAAGATATTACTGAAAGAATATTTAAATGAACTTACCAGTAGAGAAAACAAGAACTGTGTTGTCCCAAAGACCATATCTTTTCAGAGCATCAGTAAGATTTCCTACAGCTTCATCCATAAGAGTCACCATCCCTGCATAATGGCGCCTCTTTACATCTTTAATGGAAGAATATGCTTTCATGTATTCTTCAGGGACCTCGAGAGGTTCATGGACAGACTGAAAAGCGAGGTAGAGAAAGAGGGGCTGGGGTGGAAGGGATAGAATGGAAATCAATTGAACATGAAGTACTAAATGCAAAAGTTACTGCAGCAAAAGCAGCCCTGATTCATCAACAGCTGCAGGCACTGTGTTTTGATTTCTTCTACACTTCTCTCTTCTAATCCCTAAACATGAACTAATAAAACTTTGATAAAGGACTTTTGCGAAGATGTGGAAAAACATCAGGTGTATCTTTTCTTCAAAACGCAGTTGATAACAGATTCTTTCTATGGAACTTTTCCCTTTAAACTTTCCATTCTCTTTTCAGAAAAGCAAACTATATGCTAAATCATTTCTATAAATTCATTACTTGTATTATTAAAAAAGAAATGGAGAAGGGTAGCAGGCCAGGGCTGTGCAGCCAAAGCTGATTCTGACAGCAGACGAGGCAAGTTTTACCAGTGCTACTTCTCACATTTAGCTCTACATACCCTGCTGAAAAGTCCCAAATTACAGCTCAAGTGCAGGTCTCTCCATTAATATTTCATTAACATTTTTTTGAACATTCTTTAGTGCTAAAGTTATCAAACAGCTGCTGACTATACCTTCTCAGTTTTATGATTGGCTATAAGATCTATAGCTCTTTCTGTGAATAAATTAGTAGAGTACGTGTTTTTAAACCCAGTTGCAACTTCTTCTCCATCTCGAAAGTCCAGAGCGCAGCGCGTTATGTTCTTTGCTTTGATGAGGACACAACGGTCATGAGAGTAATAATCCTCGCTCCCCAGAAGATAGCCTAGAACAGGAAAAGATGTCAAATAAGCAGGCCAACATAATGTCATATAAACAGATATATCGGGGGAAAAGAAGTAAAAAATAAATGTCAAAACTTTAGTGGTTTTGAGCAGAAACACTCATCCAATATTTGACCATCTGTAGTGACATCCCTTGATAGGTCTAAGTAGCTCAACATTTAATACTTCATAGACTTTTTACTGTTAATGCAAGTAGTAATTTCAAAACACAAAACATATTGAAAGCAGTTCAATGACTTTATATTCATAACTTGATATCAAATACATTAGCATTAAACTAATGCACTGATAGCAAAGGCAGTGACCTATCTGTGTACTACTCCGATTTTCAGTTGGTATGATTTTGTCTATTTATATTTTCACATAAGACCTCTCTCTCTGTTAGAAAGTTCAGATTTTTTTTTATTGATTCAAAAACATCAAAGCATGAAGCATTTTTTTATGTCAGCTGTAAAGCAACTTCTGATCCACTGCTGACACCAACTGGTGAAAAAAAGACACTATTATTTAAAGATACCCAAAAGAAACTATGCAAAAACTCCAGAGGTATAGATTTGCTCCTATCAAAAGCTATCCTGTTAAGCGTTGAGTGCCTTTGCTTTTTATTGACCAGAAACAAATCCCTTCAAAATTTTTTTAATCTCAGTAATTATTACTTTGGAAATTAGATTTCAGCTTTATTCCCCAATACCCTGAAAAGAGACGAATCTGCAAAAATATATTCTGAAGTTCTCCAAAACCAAACTAAAATTGGGGACAAAAACCCCAAATGGAGGAACTTCACTTTAAGTTCTGTTCAGCAGCTTCAAATATAATTACTTGCGCAAAAAAGTATGTACAGGAAGAATGAAGTTCTGTTTTAAATACAACATAAACTTCTAATACATTTTTAGGAGGAAAAAATGGCTTTTGTTTCAAAGCACAAGGAGAGATTTTGTGGGCAGACTGCTTACATCAATGTACTCAGAGCCGCCAGTTGCATTTTTCCATTTTGAGTGCCAGTGGGGCAGACACCGCGTCAAGTTTGCTGAAGAATCAAATGCCCCTTAATTGCAATCAACACCTACTGAAATTACATGAACATTATAGGATATTAAACTGCTACAGTCTCTGAAAAATAATGTCACGTTGGTCACCCAACGACCACACTCAGAGCCAGCCTGTATTAAGGCCCATGCATTAAGAGCCTGCTCTGTCCCAGGGTGAGATTTCACAAGGAGCACCAACGAGCCTACCTACATCTATGCTGTCAAAAAGATCCCAGACTCCTGCAAAGGCATGGGAGGAGGCATGTATGTTTAAGCAACAAGACATTATATTACAATCCATATATATTAGCTTAATTCAGTTGTGAAACCATGGCCCCAAGGTCCCCGAAGAGTCAAAACAAACAATCTAAGGGAACGGTTCTTCCCACCTAAAGTTTGGATCGCCTGTCCTGGTTTTGGCTGGGATAGAGTTAATTTTCTGACACACTAATGCGTTTTTCTCAATCCCTTTGGCAGCAGAGTGCAGGCCACAATTTGCTTTCACTTGGAGGGGTGTCCAGTACACCTGGAATTGACTTCCCCAGGGGTGCAAACACAGCCCCACCATTTGCCATGGACTGATCCAGGCTGCACTGGAACAGGGTGAAGCTCCGCAACACCTGCAATACGTTGATGACATCATCGTGTGGGGCAACACAGAAGAAGAGGATTTTGAGAAAGGGAAGAAAATAGTCCAAATCCCTCTGAAAGCTGGTTAATCCTTCTGAAAGCTGGTTTTGCCATAAAACAAAGTAAGATCAAGGGACCTGCACAGGAGATCCAGTTTTTAGAAATAAAATGGCATGACGGATGTCGTCAGATCCCAATGGACATGATCAACACAGTAACAGCTATGTCCCCACCAACCAGTAAAAAGGAAACACAAGCTTTCTTAGGCGTTGTGGGTTTTTAGAGAATACATATTCCAAATCTCAGTCTCATTGTAAGCCCTCTCTATCAAGTGACCTGGAAGAAGAACGATTTCAAATGGGGCCCTGAGCAGCAACAAGCCTTTGAAGAAATTAAACAGGAGATAGTCCATGCAGTAGCCCTTGGGCCAGTCCGGGCAGGACAAGATGTAAAAAATGTGCTCTACACTGCAGCCAGGGAGAATGGCCCTACCTGGAGCCTCTGGCAGAAAGCACCGGCGGAGTCTCGAGGTCAACCCCTAGGGTTTTGGAGTCGGGGATACAGAAGATCTGAGGCCTGCTATACTCCAACTGGAAAAGAGATATTGGCAGCATGTGAAGGGGTTCGAGCCGCTTCGGAAGCGGCTGGTACTGAAGCACAGCTCCTCCTGGCACCCCAGCTGCCGGTGCTGGGCTGGATGTTCATAGGGAGGACCGCCTGTACACATCATGCAACTGATGCTACATGGAGTAAGAGGGTAAGAAACAATATGCTCTGTTCACTGATGGGTCCTGTTGTCTAGTGGGGAAGTATCGGAGGTGGAAAGCTGCTGTATGGAGTTGCAGAAACTGCTGAAGTTACGACAAGTTGCAGAAACTGCTGAAGGAGAAGGTGAATCGAGTCTGTTTGCAGAGGTGAAAGCCATCCAGCTGGCTTTAGATATTGCTGAATGAGAAAAACAGCCAGTCCTTTATCTCTACACTGACTCACAGATGGTGGCAAATGCCCTGTAGAGGTGGTTACAGCAATGGAAACAGAGCAACTGGCAGCACACAGGCAAACCCATCTGGGCTGCTGCATTGTAGGAAGATGTTGCTGCCCCAATGGAGAACCTGGCTGTAAAAGTACATCACCTTGATGCTCACGTACCCAAGAGTTGGGCCACTGAAGAACATAAACCAGCAGATGGATCAGGCTGCTAAGGTTGAAGTGGCTTGGGTGGGTCAGGACTGGCAACATAAGCGTGAATTATTTCTAGCTTGGTGGGCCCCTGACACGTCAGGCCATCAAGGAAGGGATGCAACATATAAATGGGCTTGTGATTGAGGGCTGGACTTGACCATGGACACTATTGCACAGGTTATCCATGAATATGAAACCTGCTCTGCGATCAAGCAAGCCAAGGTGTTCAAGCCTCTCTGGTATGGAGGACGATGGCTGAAATATCAATATGGGGAGGCCTGGCAGATTGATTATACCACACTCCCACAAACCTGCAAGGCAAGCACCACGTGCTTACAATGGGGGAAGCAAGCACCGGATGGCTGGAAACATAACCCGTGCCCCATGCCACCACCCGGAACACTACCCTTGGCCTTGAAAAACAGTCTTATGGCACATTAGATAGAATTGAGGCTTTTATACACTCTAGAAGGGGATAAAGTCCCTGTAGTGCACATAAAAAATATGATGGGGAAGACAGGCTGGGTTATTCCTGCGTCAGGCAGAGGTAATCCCATTTGTGGGATTGCTTTAGCTCCAGGACCTGGGTGCCCTTGGTGGGTAATGCAGGAGGATGGGGAAGTCCAATGTGTACCTCAAGGGGATTTGATTTTGGGTGAGAATAGCCAATAAATTAAATTGTATTATGCTAATTGCTATATAAAACATTATATATCATCAATTCTATGGTGGCTATATGCCATATCAATCGTATTACAGTAAGAATCACCTAGATTGATGAAGAATGAACTTTGATGAAAACTGAGCAAAGCGCAGTGATAATGGAACCAGAACTCGCTTCAGCATAAAACAATCCAACACCACACGTCATCTCTCCTGCCCTGAAGCACTCTATGGGAGCCCAAAGTTATGGACTAAATGAACACAATGAACATTTTATAGGGAATGATATCTGTGTGTGTATATATATACATAAAAAGACAGGAAAAGCAGCGGTGATTAATTGGAATGTACTGGAAAGGGTAGGACCTGGGCATGACGTAGACGGTACAGAATCAGGGGTGGATACTGTCCTGGTTTCAGCTGGGATAGAGTTAATTTTCTTCTTAGTAGCTGGTATAGTGCTGTGTTTTGGATTTAGCATGAGAATAATGTTGGTAACACACTGATGTTTTAGTTGTTGCTAAGGAGGGCTTACACAAAGTCAAGGACTTTTCAGCTTCTCATGCTCTACCAACTGAGAAGGCTGGAGAGGCACAAGGAGCTGGGAGGGGGCACAGCCAGGACAGCTGACCCAGACTGGCCAAAGGGCTGTTCCATACCGTATGACGTCATGCTCAGTATATAAACGAGGGGGAAGCTGGCTGGAGGGCTGCTGCTCAGGAACTGGCTAGGCATTGGTCAGCGGATGATGAGCAACTGCATTGTGCATCACTTATTTTGTATATTCTTTTATCATCACTATTATTATTATTATTGTTATTATTATTATTATTATTATTATTATTATTATTTTCCCTTCCTTTTCTGTCCTATTAAACTGTCTTTATCTCAACCCACGAATCTTCCTTCCCCCCACCCACGATTCTCTCCCCCATCTCACTGTGGGGCGGGGGAGTGAGCGAGCAGCTGTGGAGTGTTTAGCTGCCTGCTGGGTTAAACCACAGCATCACCACTGTCTATAACAGGCATGTAGCATAACCAGGCTCTTCATTTAAGTACTTAAAGTTAGACAAGAAGAATGTGGACTTCAGGTTAAGTTTCTTTGTACCTTACTTTCTCAGAAGTGGGCAGCAGTAGTATCAACAACTTGCAAAGCTATTTTGAAGACGATGAACTGTTTCGAAATTATCCATTCAATGAAAGTGTCTTAAAAACAACCAAGTGGAGATGGACAACTTTGCATTCAGTACCACACAGAACAAGACGTATTGCCTGATTCACATAACACCTGTGGCACTTGTGCAAAACCAATAAATGTCCAATCAATACTGGGACACGAGCCTTTGCAAGAGGAAGAATAAACAACATGTAGCTACAAGTTGCTTTGCAAGACATTCATACTTGGACAATCTAGTTCTGGCATTATTTTTTTAATCTGAGGATTTAACTCAATAACTTGTGAGTTCCTGCAACAGGCCTTTTGGATACCATTTTATAGAGGCTCTCACACCATCTTCCTTGCCACAGGCTCTGGAAAACCAATTCACAAAGCATGAACACAGTATGGTACAATGTCAATTTCTCTCTTGAAAATATCAGCTTTTAGAAATGCAGCGTTATTTGCAGAGCAAGCGATGTCTACTGTCTGATCTAACACAAAACATTGAGATTGAAGACACTCACAAAAAACAAACCAGTCACTACACCTTAAATCTTCTAACCATTATGGAACCAAACTAAATCCAGATCATAAGAGAGAAATACCTTCTTTGGAGCCACTCAATAATTATGATTTTTTTTCAGTAAGTTGTAAGGCTTGGGCATGCATGTAAGGCACTAACTTATTTTAAGCAGTTATACTTCAGAAACATGCATGCCCAGTAAATGATTTACTCATACACTAATAGTAAATCTGCTGTTCTTAGAAGAATTGGGCAGTTTCTTATCATTTTTAACACTTTATTTATTGCCCATGTTAAATCTAGCCATTACCAAAGTAAGTATCAAATCCTCTGCGGGTTGGAAGGCATTCTTTTCTGTACATCCCTAAATGCCACTTCCCCACCATGTGAGTAACATATCCCGCCTCTTGAAGTAGCTCTGGGAGGAGTTTCTCATCCAGTGGCAAACAGCTGGGCTGGCACGGCCAAATTATCTGGTGTTGTAAACCTGTGTGGATCTAGCAGAGAAAAGAAGTATGTGAGATGAGTTACAACACAGCAACATGTTACCGTAGGCTACTTTATAAGCAGGTGCAAAAAGAAACAATGCTACACCAGATGCTAGCATTAGTTTTAGGGCCTCCTGTCTTCACCGATGTAGCACCAAGGAAGATGGGGAAGCCGCAGAGGGAGGGCAGGGAGAACGTGGAGGAAGACAAGGAAATAGTACCGCAGGGGTTTACAAGGCGTTTGTAGGCATAAATCCAGTGCAATAAAAAAAAAAAGCAAAGCCTTTTGCGCTGTCATCTAAAAATCTTACAGGTAATAATTACCATTATGGTCTCTTTGATGGCTAGGGACAACATCTCAACATGGAGTGAGAGATTTTCAAATGGAATGGAGATGGGCAAAAAGGCACACGGCAGGTAAAGCTACCGAGCTTTTGTCTGTATGAGAGAACAGTCACCGGAGGAAAGGGTGCTAAAGGCCAAGACAGTGTTTTTGCTTTACTCTTCTAAATGTACATTATATACACATGTTTATATATTTATGTACTTAAATTGAGTGTGAGCACTTCTACAAAAAAAAGCATACCGGGGATAACACAAGTTTTAGACACTGCCTAGGTCTGACCTCTAATAGTTCCATTAAGTTTCCAATCTTAACCAGTGGTGAATTTTGTATCTCTTTACAAAAGTATGACTGATAACGATACTCTGACCGCTACACTTTGCTTGATGCAAGAAACCTCTTCAGTTACTGTGTACTATAAGCTAACTTTTGTCAACTCTCCTATCTCCTCCAGAAAAAAAAAAAACAGCACTACCCTAAACTTAGCAAATGCCAGCAAACATACACATACAAGCATAAATATCTTGCTTAGTTACTAAATATTTCTAGTAATCTGCCTCTGTCAAAGCACAGAACCTCCAAGACTCCCTAAAGCACAAGACAACAGGTTTTATAACTCCACTAAGCACTCCAGTGTAGCAAGCTGCATGATTAATTTTAAAAGCACCACTTTAGCAACACTTTGAACTCACTTTCAAACCAAATAATCCCTGATCTTAGACGAGTGGGTAAGTAGACTCCCACAAAGGGCCTACTAATTTTCTTTGAAACAGGATCTGGAAAAAAACTTGTTTTTTTTTAAATGCAGTATTACAAAAAACGTTATTAATATAGTGACAGACACAAGCTAGCAAAGCATTGTAATTTCTTCCACTGTCTCTAGAACACAAGAAAAAGGAGAGGAAAAAAATAATAATAATAATTAAAAAGAAAAAAAACTATAGCTTTCATAAACCAATACCTTTGCTCTTCTCTCTTCATGGACTGCAAGGTGACTATCAAAATTCCAGCTCCCGATAGGACCAGATTTAGGTTATTTTTTTCAAATCTCTGAGCCATTGCTAATCATACCAATGGGTAAAACAAAACAAAATCCCACATATTTGCTACATAATTATTTCCTGCACACAATGTCTCCTCAATTTTATAAAAAAATTACTTCCATTTTCTAATATTATTTTGCTGATTTATAACAAGGTCAACACGAAGATGATTAAATTATCAAGTCAGATGCATTGTATGAATGTAAATCAGGACTAAACTATGAGCATTTCCAACTTCCACTTTAAAGATCAGATGCAGTACTGTCCAGTTAACCCTGAGCCATTTCTAGATAAGCATGTTCAGAATATGAACTGTATTCTTAGAAATAGTCAAAATGAAAAAATGTTTTAGGTTATTTACACAAAACAATATAAATAGTTGGTTAAAAAAAAAAGAGTAGTCAGTTACATCTTTGTATTCTTTATTATTGACTCTTGGAGTTTTAGGAACAGAACAAACATTGCTTGGAAAGAGTAAGTACCAGCTAGAACAACCTTCCTGCGACAACAGGAGATAACATCTGCTGATACACGATGACATTTATTTTCATTCTGAACAGTTTCTTTGACAAATCGCTATGGTTAACATGCATGTGCAGGACTTTTTGAGAGAGAGGGGAAGTTTCTCAAATACACTTAACCCTTTGTGAGTTTCTCCTTTCTCTCTGGCTGTATTCTTCTCCCTACGCCCTGCCTTGTTTTTGCCGAAGTTGCAAAAAAAAGAAGGGGGATGGGGGAAGTATAGCAGTATGATAAAGCCCAATTCTCACACCTAGGCAACTGAAAAAAATGGGAAACATTATGACTAGGACCACGAAGCAGCGAGGCACCCTGACTAAGGATCAATCTGTGTGCACTCCATCAAGAGGTGCACAAATGTCTACACCCATGTTACCATATGAAGGAGAATGCATAGGTTAGGATGCATTTACATACTGCACTGGAAAACAAGCTGCATAAACTGAGAATGTAGCTCTTATCTGCTTCTGGCTGCACCTTGACTGCACGCCTGTCCAGTTCAGAAGCAGATAACGTGACTACAACAGGAATATTTTTCATGATACGCCGCCATGCCTGTTAATACAATTGAAGTGTAGAGAGCATCTCAGCTTTTCAGGAGCAGAACAACTTGCCCTAAACCCACGCTTAGTTTGTTGCCGAGCTAGCGAGCCAGAACGAAGCGAAACAAGTTTGTCTGCAACTGTTTTCGTGCAGCAGCCTCCTCCCAAGCGCACCTCTGCATGAGACGCACGGCCAAACGACACCCCGGCAGCAAGCCGGAGCCACCTGCTGACACGGCGGGAGGGGAAGGGGCCGGCAGGGCGCCGCTGCCGCCGGGGAGGGAGCGCGGAGGCTCTCCCGCGGGCTTCGCCGCCCCGGGGCAACCCCTCCGGGACCGAGCTTCCGCGGACGCCCCCCGACCCGCGCCCTACCTGGTAGCGGCCGCTGAGGAGCTGGCTGCGGGAGGGGGTGCAGAGCGGCTGGGTGTAGTACCGCTCCAGCCGCACGCCGCCCGCCCCCAGCGCGTCCAGCCGCGGCGTGCGGATGGCCGAGCCGTGCCAGCCCACGTCGCCCCAGCCCAGGTCGTCGGCCAGCACCAGCACCAGGTGCGGGGCGGGCGGCCGCGCCGCCGCCGGCCGCGGGAGCAGGCAGAAGGGCAGGCAGAGCAGCAGGCAGAGCAGCAGGCACAGCGGCGGCGGCCCGCCCGCCCGCCGCGCCATCCCGGCCACCAGGAACTGGGCCGCGGGCACCGCCCCGGGGACGGGCCGCGGCGGCGGCAGCGCCCGGCTCCTCCCGCCGGGCGGGACGGGGCTGCGGGGGCGGCGGCCTGCGGCGCCCCGCTCGGCGGCGGCCCGGCCGGGCTGGGGCGGGGCGGGGGCCCGGGCCGGGGCGGGGCGGGGGCCGGCCCGCCGCGCCCCCATGCTCCGGCCCGGGCCGGGCCTGCGTAGCGGTGCGCAAGGGCCCGCGCTGCCTGCTGCTGGGTGAAGGCGGTGCGGCTTTAGGCCCGTTAGTTCATGAAACGAGTCAAAAAAAAGAGATTGCAAAGTTGTTGGCGGTGTTGGCAGAGTACCCAACTCAGCGATGCTGGAGTTCATCTTCCTGCAATTCCTACGTGAAACATCCATTTTAAGCCATGGGCTCTCCTCGGGGAACCAGGGAGCTGTTTGCAAGTGTGTGTTTCAAGTCAGCTGTGTTTCCAAGGAAGTCAGCACGACGCTTTGAGGACACAGTGTGTTCCAGTACAAGTAACTGGACTCTTATTTCTGCCTTCATATGCAACACCGTGGCAGCTCATCCAGGTTTAATACTGCCAACAGCGTTCATTCTGTGTGTAAGCAAAGCGAAACAGCTGCAAAACAGCCATGGCCTTGCTGCCTGTCCTCCCATGCTACAGCCTGGGAAAGACAAATTGCCACCACCACTGAAGAAGCAGCTGAGCTGTGCGAGATGGCAATCATTCCCGTAGGAGAAAAGTGCATGGCCTCTCTCCTGCCATCACCAGCTCCTGCTCTCATCCCCTCCCCTGCCCGCCCCTTCTGCAAAATCAGGAGCAACCCAGTGCTTTTTTTCGCTTCATTTTGTTCATATGGATGAGAAGTCTTGATCGAGGTCTGGCTGTAAGATGGTGCTTGTGACTGTTATTGAGTAGGAAGGAAGTGAAGCAACCCAGAAGCAGAAATAACAGCTATGTCAACAGGGCTGTTTCTCCAAACTGTGTAATCTTCTAAAGCAATATTGTAAACGACCATTACCTTAGTTATAATCTCGATGAAATATCTAAGGCTGTGAAAGGACAGAAATAGCTGTCAACTCTGATCGATTTTGTTCATCCATGGAATACATATAAATTTCAGTGGCCAGTTAAAGATCAAATAACCATGTGTTTCACATTTAGGTGGAATGGTATGGTACACACGTGCATTTCCAAATTTACGTAGCTGTTTGGTAACAGGTAAAAGAACAATCCACATCAAAAAAACATATTTCTCGGTAAGAAAGGCAAATATTGAGTATGCCAGACTCCTGTTTGCTTTCTTTTTGATTGACAGCTCTCTGCAGAAAGAAAGTTCCTGCTCCTATGAGTGAAGTCTAGTGGATAAGTCTACAAATTTATCAGACATTTTTTTATAAATGCCGAAGAATTCCCAGCTGGTTTGAAAACAACAGCAATGAGTGATGCCACATTTTTTTCTACAATAAGAATGTGTGTGTCCGCAGCTGGTATTGGAACAACACGCAACAATACTGTCCTGAAGTCAGTTTTCCCTGAAGTAAATTCCAGGGTTGCTGAGAAGCTGGTATGTGACTATGAGTTACATTTTCTTTGTTGAGATGTGATTCATACTGTTCAACAGGCTGGAAAGTTCCAATTTATCTTGGTTTTAGTTCAGATCCCATCACCAGTCACAGTCGTCTCACTAAATTGTATATTTTACTAACTTCTTCCATGTCCTTATTATAGGTAAAGTTCCATTCAAATGTTTCTATTCCCATGGAAACCATTCTTGTTCATTCAAAAGAATTACTTTGAAAATATACACAGTGCTGGTGAAATCAGAAATGTTGGATACAAATTTTGGAATAAAATTCATAATAGCTATTCACCTGACATATTTCCGAAGGTATGACGGTGTTCAAGTGCAGCTGAACTCATATTCCCTTGTAGAGGAGTGTCAAGAGTTACTTACTGCTTATCCTGCTCCACCAGAATTGGATAACCTGGTTGCCTGAACTGCCAGAGTTAAACATTAAGTTGTACCATCTAAAACATACACAGCAGATACTGCACAGTCACAGTCTGGATGCTGCTGCCTGTCATATTTTCTTAATGTTTGTTTTTTTTTTTTTTATTACTGCTTGAGGGATTTTGGAACCCCAATTAGAAAATACTATTTATATCAGAGAGTATTCTCTTGAATCACAAGAATAAATCCTGGAAATGGTCTGTGTTCAGTCCACCATGTTTCAGTGTACCTTTTCTGAATTTGGGGTTGAATAATTTGGATGCTGTTTTGAGGTCAATGATTAATGAAGTCATTAGAGTGACACACAAGATTATGGTATCCATGTCTATTTATCATTCCACACAAAGTATGTACATGGCATATCTTGCCATAGCACATGGGAACTTGGGAACAAAAATTCAAATGGTAGTAGTAACATCTACTCTGGTGTACTAAAACTCTCTGGAGTTGGAAAAAGAATAAAGGAAAATGACAAAAAATGTGTCTGAGAAAACTGCCTTTTGACATGTCCTGATCTCTCCGCGCACAGAAATTTGAATATTTCAGAAAATTTCCTAGACGACCAACTGTCATTTTCACCTCATTACAGAGGTGTCTCCTCTGTTAGCTAATGGGGTTGCGGAAGACTCACAAGATGTCCCTGCCAGTCTTTCTACCCTGGTATTTCTGTTTGATTGCTTAGAAGCCCTCTTAAAACATGGATGTACTACTGAAACATTCTTGCTCCTATTCACTTCCTCTTGCTGTATCCTGACACCACAAGTCTATGCAACACCATATCACAACACACAATGAAACGAAGCAGTGACAGGAAACCACGAAAGCCGCTGAACACTTCCCCCCCCATTTCTTCAGGTTTATCGTTTTAATTTTGTAACTATGAAAGACTGACTTAAATGCATGAGCCTCTCTGTGGGCATGATTTGTAAAGCTTCATCCCCTTACAGTTTAGTTTACTCATGCTGTGCAAAGTGATGCAATGTTGAGCTATCCTAATAAACACTCATTAAGCTGACCTGAGTGTCAGAGCAGTAAAAAAGAAGTTATGCCAACTAGGAAGCCCTGTCTTGATATGACTATCTATCTATGCTACAGTGCTTCTAATACTCAGACATGCTTGTTTAAAACTACTTCAGGTATCTCTGCTCCTGAATGCATTGTTAAACAGAAAGCACAGCTGTTCTTAAGAGGTAACAGAGTGCAACAAGCTCTCAGAGACTCCATTTGTCTTATTTATGGCCAGTGATGAACAGGGAGTTCTTTTGGTCTTACAAGTTGGCTGCAGGAAAGAAACTTTACTCTGCATTGCCTTGTCCCAGAAGCAGCATGCTACGGTTTTTGTCAGCTTCTCTAAATCTTGAAACTAAATGAAAATCAACTGGCCAAGGCTCGATCTTCATGAAGCTTGGGTGACAACAGCGGTCAATGAGAAACCCACAAGGAAATCGGTGTTTGGGCCTCTATAATACTACACTGTAAAATGAGACAGGTAGCTGTCTGCACCAGCTACAAGGAGAAATGAGTGGTTGTGAGGTTACAGCTGGAAATGCGGTACAAGCCCATGGAGGGTACAGTTTCTGAGCTTATTTGACTGTAGGAATTACGTCTGTGATTCATTACCTTTTGCTTAGGCTGCAGAAGGCCTGCCCCTTCCACACAGTCAGACTGATCTGGTTGACATGTTAATGAATAGTATTTCTTTTTTCCAAGCTGGAAGAGGAGTTACAAACCTGATTCTAACTTCTAGATTGGGATGTGGAAGGTGTTGTTGAAACAGAGTTTTGGCATAGTGAAGCTTATTAGGAAAGTATGTGTGAAATCCTGTCTCAGGATAACTGTCTGTACGCTCCAGGACATGGTGTCTAGTAAATTTGCATGTTCTTGGGGAATACTGAAATTCAAAACTATGTTCCTAAATAGAAGAATATTGCATTGTGTTGTATTTTAGATTGCTTAAATTCTCAAGGAAACATAGTGGCTAACTGCTTCATTACAAATAATGTTACCTTTAGAAAAAGTAACATCTCTGATTGGTTCAGCAAAGTAGAACTAAATCACTCATGAAAGCATAACAGAGAATAATTTCTGAATGGATTTTTACTCAAGATGATTGTACTACATAAAAACCTGCCAAACCTTGTATATTTTATTTTGACCTGCTCAGGTCAAGCTGCAATGGCAGCTTACTTTAGCAAGAGTAAGTGTTCGTTACTCATATTGTGTTTCTCCTGGTATATTCTATTTATACATTTGCTTCTTTGCTGAAGATTTAGAGGCACCAACTCCTTCGGAGAAAGTACATTTTGGACATTATTCATATTCATATGTACTTCAAAAAGGTTTATCTATAGCCTAAGGGAGAGTGTTACTCTTTGTAAGTTGGAAATTGTGACATTCTTCTTATTCAAAAGAATTGTTGAGCATATTATGGAATTCAGAAGAGTGTTTTAATAATTTAGTGTGTTCCCATCATTTACATTATCCCAATCCTGCTTATTCAGGTTATTGAATATTTAGCACTGAATAAAGCTCCTCTGCTGTGAATTTAATTATATTTTTTTCATTGTTAATATTTCTGTGTAATAACATATGGATCTTACTGCTGTTCAATCTATAATTAACACTAAAAGGAAGAAGAGAAGTTCTCTGCTGTCTGTCTAGCTCTTCAGATTTAGAACAGTAAATCCATGATACAATACTTCAAGTTCTGTTCAAAATTGAGCAATAACACCCTGTGTGTTGTAGAATATTACATGTAATCTACCAGATGATTCATAAAAAATAATGACGAATGGGCTTCCTATAGCTGTTTCATTAAGAAGAACTAGATTTTGATCTTCTGTGAGAACTTCTGCCAGGGTGACACATTGGGAAAAAATGTTAACAGTTCAGTTTGCCTTTAATATTGCCTTTATTATTTTTAATGATTGCTGGGATGTATTTCAATTCCTTAGGAAGCATTTCTGTGCAGATACTAGTGATACTATTCTAATGATAAGTTTGCAATGTCATGTTGCAAGGAGCCAGGATAAGCTACTTTACCCTGAGGACAGGCAAAGGAGAAACTGTGAGTGTCAAGGAGGAGGAAGAATTTGGTATTGGCCAATACCAAGAGCAACTTTCTCCTCCACATTAATTCAGATCTGCCAGTCAATGTGGGAGCAAGCTGAATCGAGGATCTACTCATTCCTTGCCACTTCTGCTCACAAGTGCTACTGAGAAGGGGGAACACATACTGACTGTGCTCAGATCTCTAATGTGAATAGCCCATACAAGGAAGCAAGAGGGTAACACCATTGAATTTCTCACTGATGTATGGCTATGAGGATCTTGTGTTTAGTAATTAGCAAATCTGAGTAGTTTGTTTCTCTTAATTTCATGCATATTAATGGAACTATTGCCTACTGCACAATTTGCTGTATCCTCATCTCTGTTTATATTTTGGGACTTTCACCCCTTCTCTGAAGGCGCATTCTCGTTGGTTCAGTCAGCACCAGTGGCTCTTGTATAACGGTTGCTGGATAATTTTTTCCTAAAAGTTCAACTTCCAATTTCTGCCCAACTTTGCTGAGTTCTGTGGGAACATATGCAAAAGCCAGACTCTGCTGACCACTGTAACTAAAACTTCCAGATGTGGTGTTGCCAATAACCTGAAAAAAAACACAAACATTTATCTTTATTTTCAAGATGCAGTGAGGTTTTCTTAAAAAAAAACAACAAACAAACCAAATAACTATACATCTCATATACTGGTTTTGGTATACACACTTCAGACATCAAGCAAGTTGCAAGCGTGTCATGCAGTTTATAATATTCTCTACTGGGGGTGACATCACCTTGAATTGTGAATTTTTTGCTCCTTGAAAAAACAGTCTATTTCTATTGTGTTCAATTAAGTTTTCACCAGAACAAACACTATACACATGCATATGTTTGTCATATACAATAATTTAACCGCTAGTGAGTGTTTCAACACATAATCAGTGCTGAAGTGTGGAGGCCTAAACTTTGCTGTTGTTCTGTTTCTTTTAAGTGAATAGCAAAATTGTTGTTAGGACCACGGTGAACTTGCAGGAGAAGAAATGGATGAGTTAATACTTTAGTCTGTTCCAACTCTAGTTTCTGTGACTTGATGGTATTTCACATTTTCTTTGTAGATCTTTAGTTAGTCTTTTCTTCCTGCTTGAAGATTAGAAAACGCTTATCATAGCTTCAAATTGTTCTGTGCCGGTAAAACAAAAATAATGCATTCACACTTGAAACACAAAGTTAGATTCTGTTTGTGGAGAATTAACATTAGTTTCTTGTAATATGATCTATAGTCCTTACCTTGCCATTATGCCAAACACTTTCATTTCCCTCTGGATCGACGTTATCTGTTTCCAGAGTGAGATATACCAGTCGTCGTTTGAGCCCCTTTTCTTTAATCTGCTTCAGTGCTTGCTTTCCTGTAAAGTCTGCTGGCTGAAAAAAATAGAAGATAATGATGCTATATGGTTATTTGGGTTATGCAAAATGTTTAGAGATACAAGCATTTAAATTTGTCTTCATTTGTTTTCCTATCACTTAAGTATTCTGTATGAAACATAGATGAAATAAAATCTTTGCCAGATATTGTATATTGTATCTTGGTGGTTTTATACTGGTACATTATATCTTGGTAACTTTATTGAGTATATTAGTTTTTCTAGTTCTCAGTCTCTTAATATCCGTAATTCCAAATGTAGTAGAAATACATATGTAGTGAGAAGTGTGTTACAAGACTGACTGCCCAGTTAATGTTGTGAGCCAGAAGACTGCGTTTCATTTCAGTTTCTATAAAAACCCTGCAATACCAACACTCAAATCCTAAAGCCCTGGCCTCCCTATGTGGACACACATCCTTTTTGATGCCATCAGCAACCACGACAGTAAGTTGTTACTATTCCACTTTGGCGTCTCTGCCAGGCTGCAGAGCTGGCAGTTTGCTCCATATTCTTGTTTTACGGTATGTTTTTTCTCCCCTATCTACCATTTTATGGGATAATGCAGCATGTTACTTAAAGAATAATACTATCATTTGCAGTTCCCTTTTTCAGCTTGCCTAAAAAGGTACAAGCAGATTGTGATGTTTCTAGAAGCAGGCTGCATAAATGGGTGACAAGTATGGGGGGAGCCATCAGTAAGTCTCTGAATCCTAAAGGGTATATAAAACAGTATTTATTGCATGTGATAATATTGAGCTGATTCCACTGAACTAGTCTGATTCCATGGCCAGTTTCACAGATATAAGTTTATTTTGCCTACCGGTAGCTGTGAACCTGACTTGTCTCACACTGTTATCTCCTAGGTCTTAAATGTAACTCAAGACAACTTCCTTATTTAGTTGGCTGGGTAGAGAATAAATTGGAAAGAGAAGCCATAGAAAGAAGATGTGTTATAATCTTTGTGGTCCTGCACAGAATGCCTCAAGAACCAAGAGAAAGCCTCTTTCAAAGATGCTGGCAGCTTGGACAGAAGATAGAATAGTAATCAGGCTGGATATCATTATTGCTAATAACTGTGCAGTAAATATTAGGAACAGTGGCTTACAAAGTCTGCCTCTTCATTTATTCTTTAAAGGTATAGATCAGGCAGAAGAAAATATTTGTATTCAACTAATTTCCCAGATCCACACCGGCCTGCCCCCATGGGCAAGAAACATAATAGCAGCTACAAGTTCCTCTAGCTTTCCAGCCTTTGCTGAGAAGATGAGTAGCAGTGAAAGTTATTTTAAGACACTTGATCTTAGGACACTGTGACAGCTCTAGTAGGTCTGAGGCAGGAATTATATCCATCTGATGAGTGTTTAAGAGAATAGAAGGGAAATATTGTTGAAGACTTCAAAAATACTATTTCTGGTAATGTTCTTTAATTTCTGTAGAGAATTATTGCACTGTCAGAATTACAAGAAACATATGCTATACTTGTACTTGGAATAGATTATTACGCAGTTAGTTCATGAGTTCTTATTTCTGTAGTTCTTGTTCAGGTTCACATATGTCTATGTGTAGGCTCAAAAGAAATTACTAAAGCGATGAGGAGTTTTTGAACTCTGAAAGATTAGACTCTGTAAGCACTAGTGGAAAACAGCTTAAGAACCAGTTACGGAGCAGTTTAGTCTGAAAATCAAGGTGGACCAACTGAGCATAAGGCAGGTGTTGCACATAAGGATCACAGATGGCCCCCTTTGGGAAAAGACAGCATGAAATACAGCCCAGATCAGAAAAAGAAGGGATTGTCAGGATTCATTTTGGAATATAACTTTCAAGATGCTGCTGGGAAAGATAAAGCAAAGATCTCAGACCAGACAATAACCAGCTACTGGCCGCTCTCTCTCGCTTTATAGAATTACATTTCTACTACACAGGAACATTTATGAAAGGAAACACCTACAACTAGAAATGCAAATCACAGAATCACAGAATAGTTTGGGTTGGAAGGGACCTTTAAAGGTCATCTAGTCCAACCCCCGGCAATGAGCAGGGACACCTTCAACTAGATTAGGTTGCTCACAGCCACGTCCAACCTGACCTTGAACATTTCCAGGGATGGGGCATAAACTACCTGTCTGGGCAACCAGTTCCGGTGTTTCACCACCTCATTGTAAAAAATTTCTTCCTTATACCTAGTCTGAATCTACCCTCTCTTAATTTTAAATTTTTGTCCTATTGCAACAGGCCCTACTAAAAAGTCTGTCCCCATCTTTCTTATAAGCCCACTTTACGTATTGAAAGGCCGCAATAAGGTCTCCCTGGAGCCTTCTGTTCTCCAGGCTGAACAGCCCCAACTCTCTCAGCCTGTCCTCATAGGAAGGGTGTTCCATCCCCCTGGTCATTTTTGTGTCCCTCCTCTGGACCCGCTCCAACAGGTCCATGTCCTTCCTGTGCTGAGGACCCCAGAGCTGGACGCAGCACTCCAGGTGGGGTCTCACCAGAGCAGAGTAGAGGGGCAGAATCCCCTCCCTCGACCTGCTGGCCATGCTGCTTTTGATGCAGCCCAGGATACAGTTGGCTTTCTGGGCTGTGAGTGCACATGTCCAGCTTTTCATCCACCAGTACCCCCAAGTCCTTCTCAGCAGGGCTGTTCTCAATCCCTTCACCCCCCAGCCTGTATTGATACCACAGATTGCCCCGACTCATGTGCAGGACCTTGCACTTGACCTTGTTGAACCTCCTGAGGTTCACATGGGCCCATTTCTCCAACTTGTCCAGGTCCCTCTGGATGGCATCTCGTCCCTCAGGCGCATCAACCGCACCACTCAGCTTGATGTTACCTGAAAATTTGCTTAGGGTGCACTCAATCCCACTCTCTATGTCGTTGATGAAGATACTGACTCAGTCAGTGAGGCATGTGGTGGCAGCAACGGTAAGGCCTGTGACTGGGTGCTAGATTGGGGTGGAAAAGAGGGTTTCCTGAGCCAGGGAACCTGATAAAGAACCTCGTGGGGCTTTTGTGCCAAGAATCAGCAGCTCTTGCACGCGAGGCGGACAGGCCTTGGGCGTTGCCAGGCTAACCGCGGGAGAGTTATACGCCACTGGGGAGCACCACGACCAGGGCGTGGCACGTCAGAAAGGGCGCAGTGCGGCAGTTTGCACAGCAGTTCACGCAGGCAGGGCGCAGTCAGCCAGCGAGCTCAACTTCTGGTCTTTGCCCTCCCAGAAGAGACCTAGCCATGGTTTCCACCCGGGCAAGAGTCATCGCCAGAAAGGACGTGGCCACCCAGATGCGGCTCCCACTACAACATGCAGCCACCCAGGTCTCTGGCTGCAGGGAGTGCCAGAGCCTTGCTCTCGTGACTGAGGGCTGAGACGACACCTGCGTGAGGTGCGACCAGGTGGAGGATCTGCTCAGCATGGTGGCAGAGCTGAAAGAAGAAGTAGAAAGATTGAGGAGTATCAGGGAGTGCAAGAGGGAGATAGACTGGTGGAGCCACTCCCTACTATCCCGCAGACAAGCACACCAGATGGAAACATCAAGAGAAGCAGAGGCTCCCCTACCCTCTTGCCATCAGGCAGGAGGAGGGGACCTAAGAGAAGGAGGGGGATGGAAACAGATCCCTGCTCGGTGCAGCAGGCGAATCATCTCCTGGCCTACCTCACCCCCCCAGGTGCCCTTACACAATAGGTATGAGGCTCTGGAACTTGAAGGCCAGGAGGATGATGATGGGGACGAAGATCCATCCAGGGGGTTGACTGGGGTGAGCCAGTCAACCCCATGCATTACAACGGCTGCTGGTAAGAAAAAAAGAAGGATAATTGTCATAGGCAACTCCCTTCTGAGGGAAACAGAGGGCCTGATATGCCGACCGGACCCATCCCATAGGGAAGTCTGCTGCCTCCCCAGGGCCTGGGTCAGAGACACTACTAGGAAGCTCCTTAGGCTGGCACAACCGTCTGGTTATTACCCGCTATTGGTTGTTCAGGTCGGCAGCGATGAGGTAGCTGAGAGAAGTCCAAAGATGATCAAAAGGGATTTCAGAGAACCGAGGTGATTACTTGAAGGATCAGGAGCGCAGGTCATGTTTTCCTCCATCCCGTCAGTAGCCGCGAGGCATACGGAAAGGAACAGGAAGACCCAGCTCATCCACACGTGGCTCAGAGGCTGGTGCCAGCGGTGGAATTTTGGGTTTTTCAATCATGGGGCAGTTTACATGGCACCAGGCCTGCTGGAGACAGATGGGGTTCACCTGTTGCAAAGGGGGAAAAGGATTCTGGCTCAGGAGCTAGCAGGCCTCATTGAGAGAGCTTTAAACTAGATGCAAAGAGGGAAGGGGATAAAACCAGGCTTGCTAGGGAGGAGCCTAGGGGTGGCATGCCTGTGTTGGAGACGAGATCAATAGCCCAACTGAAGTGCATTTATTGCATGGGCAATAAACAGGAGGAGCTGGAAGCCGTTGCATGGCAGGAAAACTATGACATAGTTGCCATCACGGAAACATGGTGGGATAACTCTCGTGACTGGAGTGCCACAATGGATGGCTATAAGCTCTTTAGAAGGGCTAGGCAAGGAAGGAGAGGTGGTGGGATAGCTCTGTATGTTAGAGAGTGTTTTGATTGTATAGAGCTCAATGATGGTAATGATAAGGTTGAGTGCTTATGGGTAAAGATCAGAGGGAAGGCCAACAAGGCAGATACCCTGGTGGGAGTCTGCTATAGATCACCCAACCAAGATGAAGAAACAGATGAAGAGTTCTACAGGTGGCCAAGCTGAAGTCTTACGATCACTAGCCCTTGTTCTCGTGGGAGACTTCAACGTACCAGATCTCTGCTGGAAATACAGAGAGGAAACAGTCTGGGAGGTTCCTGGAGGGTGTGGAAGAGAACTTCCTGACGCAGCTGGTCATCGAGCCAACCAGGGGAGGTGCCCCGCTGGACCTGCTGTTTACGAACAGAGAGGGCCTTGTGGGCGATGGGGTGGTCGGAGGCCATCTTGGGATCAGCAACCATGGAATGACAAAGTTTTCAATTCTTGGAGAAGTAAGGAGGGGGGTCAGTAGAACTGGTACCTTGGACTTTCGGAGGGCAGACCTTGGCCTGTTCAGGAGCCTGGTTGACAGAGTCCCTTGGGAGGCAGTCCTGAAGGGCAAAAGAGTCCAGGAAGGCTGGACATTCTTCAAGAAGGAAGTCTTAAAGGCACAGGAGCAGGCCGTCCCCATGTGCCGAAAGACGAGCAGGCGGGGGAGAAGACCGGCCTGGCTGAACAGGGAGCTTTGGCCGGAACTCAGGAAAAAAAGGAGAGCTTACCACCTTTGGAAGAAGGGGCAGGTGACTCAGGAAGACTACAAGGATATCGTTAGGTTATGCAGGGAGAAAATTAGAAAGGCAAAAGCCCAGCCAGAACTTAAACTGGCCATGGCAGTTAAAGATAACAAAAAATGTTTTTCAAATATATCAGTGACAAAAGGAGGGCCAGGGAGAATCTCCCTCCTTTGTTGGATGCAGGGGGAAACATAGTGACAGAGGACAAGGAAAAGGCTGAGGTACTTCATGCCTTCTTTGCCTCAGTCTTTCATAGTCAGACCAGTTGTTCTCGGGGTATTCAGCCCCCTGAGCTGGGAGACAGAGATGGGAAGCAGAATAAAGCCCCAATAATCAAAGAGGTAAAAGTTAGCGACCTGCTACTCCACCTGGATGCCCACAAGTCCATGGGGCCAGATGGGATCCACCCAAGGATACTGAAGGAGCTAGCAGAGGAGCTCGCCAAGCCACTTTCCATCATCTCAGCAGTCCTGGTCAACTGCGGAGGGCCCAGCTGACTGGAAGTCAGCTAATGTGACACTGATCTACAAGAAGGGTCAGAAGGAGGATCCGGGGAACTACAGGCCTGTCAGCCTGACCTTGGTGCCAGGGAAGGTCATGGAGCAGATCATCTTGAGTGCCATCGCGTGGCACATACAGGACAATCAGGGGATCAGGCCTAGCCAGCATGCATTTATTAAAGCCAGGTCCTACTTGACCAACCTGATCTCCTTCTATGACAAGGTGACCCGCTTGGTGGATGAGGGGAAGGCTGTGGATGTTGTCTAGCTGGACTTTAGTAAGGCCTTTGACACTGTCCCCCACAGCATTCTCCTGGAAAAGCTGGCTGCTCACGGCTTGGACGGGTGTCCTCTTCACTAGGTAAAAAACTGGCTGAATGGCCGAGCTGAGAGAGTGGTGGTGAATGGAGTCAAATCCAGTTGGAGGCCGGTCATGAGTGGTGTTCCCCAGGGCTCAGTACTGCGGCCAGTTCTGTTTAATATCTTCATTGATGATCTGGATGAGGGGATCGAGTGCACCCTCAGTAAGTTTGCAGATGACACCAAGCTGGGTGGAAGTGTCCATCTGCTGGAGGGTAGGAAGGCCCTACAGAGGGACCTGGACAGGCTGGATCGATGGGCTGAGGCCAACTGTATGAGATTCAACAAGGCTCAGTGCCGGGTCCTGCATTTCGGTCACAACAACCCCAGGCAATGCTACAGGCTTGGGGAGGAGTGGCTGGAGAGCTGCCTGGCAGAAAAGGACCTGGGGGTGCTGGTTGACAGACACCTGAACACGAGCCAGCAGTGTGCTCAGGTGGCCAAGAAGGCCAATGGCATCCTGGCTTGTATCAGGACTAGTGTGGCCAGCAGGACCAGGGAGGTGATAGTGCCCCTGTACTCGGCACTGGTGAGCCCGCACCTCGAGTACTGTGTTCAGTTTTGGGCCCCTCACTGCAAGGACACTGAGGTGCTGAATCACGTCCAAAGAGGAGCAACAACGCTGGTGAAGGGTCTGGAGCACAAGTCCTATGAGGAGTGGCTGAGGGAACTGGGGTTGTTTAGTTTGGAGAAGAGGAGGGTCGGGGAGACCGTATCGCTCTACAACTACCTGAAAGGAGGTTGTAGCAAGGTGGGGCGTTGGTCTCTTCTCCCAGGCAGCAAGCAACAGGACGAGATGAAATGGCCTCAAGTTGTCCCAAGGGACGTTTAGATTAGATATTAGCAAAAATTTCTTCATGGAGAGAGTGGCTAGGCATTGAAACAGACTGCCCAGGGAAGTGGTGCAATCACAGTCCCTGGAAGTATTCAAAGAACATGTGGATGTGGTGCTTAGGGACATGGTTTAGTGGTGGACTTGGCAGTGCTAGGTTAACGGTTGGACTCAATGATCTCAGAGGTCTTTTCCAACCTTAATGATTCTTTGATTCTATGATATTAAACAATACTGGTCCCAATACGGACCCCTGAGGGACACCACTCATCACTGATCTCCACCTGGACATTGAGCTGTTTACCATACCCTCTGGATGTGACCACCCAGTTAATTCCTTATTCACCAAACAGTCCATCCATCAAATCAGTTTCTGTCCAATTTAGAGAGAAGGATGTCGGGGGGGACCATGTCAAAGGCCTTCCAGAATTCCAGATAGATGACATCAGTAGCTCTTCCCCTGTCCACTAATGGACAAATAAGACTGTATACCACAGCATGACACACAGACTAAAATGCTTTGCGTGACACACAGAAAAACCAAGGAAGTAAATATTCTACAGGTACACTTAGCACTGAATCAGCTCCTTCCTATACATGCTAATATAGCATCTGGTATTTAGTCTCAAGGAATGTAACTGTGTAACTAAACACAAGTATTCAAATACAATGTCATATACCCTGGGGCCTTCTGTCTTCCAGCTGCTGCCCTGGAAGAGGTTAGGTCTCCCTTCAGTCCTGTGTTGTATCTGCCAATCCACTGTGGATGTTACTGATACACTAAGGCATCTAAAACATCAGTATGAATGTCTGTGAATTCCCATTTTTATGTCTCTTAGTAATATAAGAGTGGCAACAGGCAGGACTCTATCAGAACCAGCTTCCGACAGCATTCTTCTGCTGTGCCCTTTTCCTTGGCCGAGTCACCATCAAGTTTTCTAGAGGAAAGAATTGTAATCGGTGACTTTGGGAATGCAGTATCACAGAGCACCGATGTACCTACTGCTGTACTGAGAGCATGGCTCTTTTTTTCTGGAGTATTCAGATACTTGTAAGTGCATAGATGTAGGGAGAGATGAAAGCCTTATAAAACACTTATAATTTTCATGTTTGGGGTTGTGGTTTGTTTTTTTTTTTTAAATTTGAGATTTCTGGTTAATTTATACTTCTATGAATTCCTCATTTAGAAATGGAAAAACAGTTTCAATAAAGGTTAATGCAGCAATCTTAATCAGAGCCTTGAGTACGACCCGCTAACAGATGTTTACTGCTTTTATGGGTGAGTTCCAGATTAACTGGATAGATGACAGTTAACTCCTGTTAATATACTGATTACTGGAACCTAGAGGTTGACAGCAAAAATATTTTTGACTTGTACTTCTTAATTATCTTTTAGATATGGAAACCATTAGAGCAAGCAGCTAGCAGGCTTTAGAATCTATGTATCTCTATATCATTCTTTGCCTACCGGTTACAGATGCAAAATTAAATTCTCACCCAATTAATCTTAACTGGGCCAGGCTTTTGGCTACCTGGCATAAATCACTACATAGTTCTTATGCTAACTGGAGATGGATTTGGGATTTCATATAATGCATTTGTTCTGTTATTTTATGTTCCTTGAAGGTTAAGAATATTTTTTTAGAATCATTGTCTGGAAAAATAACAAAGAGGTGACCTACAATTCAAACTCTGCAAAATATACACAAATATATAAAAATATATGGACACACACACTCTCTCTGCAAAAATGTGTGTGTGTATATAAGTATACAGACATACATAAACACACACATGCATATATGAACACTATATGAACATGGATAAAAATGTATGTATGAAAATATATGTGTATATACGATATACAACTGCAAAAAATATGTGCGTATATATATATTTTTAAACATTTAAAGCAACTTCTTAAGAAATTCTAACCATATGAAACTGACTAGTTCAGTCTTCTTATTTTACAGTTTGTGGGTATCCATGACAACTGTACACTAAGCAGATTTCCACCACTATTCATTTTTGGTTTATGAGTCTGTGCATGAGGTCGTTCATTCCAATCAAAACAGCATTTTGGAAACTGATTCATTCAAACTCATTCTCGCTATTCTTGGTAACAACTGCTTCCTGTTTCTAGGAGAATAATGGTCAGTTTGGGTATTCCTTCTATTGGTTTTAGCTTGTCACAATAAATATAATGCAAGAAAAAATCCCATTCAGAACAGTATAATTCAGTAAAAGAATATTAAAAAAAACCCAAACAAACAGAAGAAAAAGAACAGAAACTAAGGAAAACCCTAAACAATTTCAACCTCAAACAAATATAAAATTTAAAGCTGCTCTTATGTCTCTTAGTTTTTTTTAAAAAAAAATCACTTGACATGTAGTAACAATGTTAAATTTTTACTACTTAGAGTAAGGAGAGTCCTAATAAGCTGAGCCTAAAATACAGAAGACTTTCCATTATCTTCACATGAGTTCCTAAAGCATTAAGCTTTGGTGGATGTAATATTTATCACATAAAATAAAAACACTTCTTAGATACAAGATGAAGACAGTATCTCCTGCTTAGCTTCATATTGTTTGAGCGCAGTTCACCAGATAAAACAAACAAACAAAAAAACGGGTTGTGCTTTTTACTTATGTTACCTAACATACAGATTACAATGGAAATTCATATCACAAAGATAAATCAATCAAGATTTTCAAATACCATATAGCTAAAGGGAGCCCATTGATTATCTGATCTATTAACATACTGCACATGCATATTTGCCTTGCCCTGGTCCTCATCAGGCTTTTACCTTGTGTAAGTTACTATGTGTTTGCTAGCACAAGATAAAAATACTTTTTTTTTTAAAGAGTTCAGGAGACATTAGCCAATGAGGTGATTTTTTAGGCATAGTGATGTACCCTGAAAAGTTTAACTTACTGTGTTTCAAGTGTGCTTGGCTTTCAATAGCATACAGATACTAATTCTAATCCTCTGTAAAAACCTTTTGTGGCTTCAGGGAAGCAAAGGAATAGAAATAATCTATAAAACTTTCAAAAAAAATTTTTTTTTATTATGCAGTTTAGCAGAATAAAGTCTAGGTATCTAGGAAGAAAAATGTCATATCCATTCAATAATAACTGGCAGCAAAGATATGCAAAGCTCTTAATAATGAAATGCTGTCATTTATTTGGTATGCTACTTATGACTGCAGGCATACAGCCAAATTATGTACACAAAGCCACCCAACTGAGGAAGGCAGTACCAACAGCTGCTGCAATCTGCTATAACCATCGCGTTACAACACACTGGAGACAGCGTCAATGCAATATTTTGAAATTAATTATTCTTAGTTGGATGGCCTTGAATAATTTCAGGGTAACACTCCAAATGATACCCCCCTCACCAGGGTGATAACTGAAGATAATTTTTCTCTGCAGGTAGCAAGTATTTGACAAGTTTCTTTCTCTGCAGCAAACCAAAGCTACAGTTTACACCATACAAAACAGTTTTCTAAGGGAGATGTGGCCAGTCAGTATGTATGGCACCTGCATCACTGCACCTTTCATTCAATCTGCCTAAGCCCTTCTTGTATGCAAACAGCCAGCTCTAAAAACTTTATATGATACAAACAACTGATGAATTATTGAATTAGTTTGGCTCAAAATTCCTAGCTCAGTGGGTGCTTATTCCTTTACATGGCCCAACAAACACTGGGAGTGACCTAGGTGTGCATTTTATACAGATAACAAAATCATAACAGATTCTTTCTAATGTATTTCATACTCTGTATAATTTATGGAATAAATCCTCTGGTTTAGGACCCTCTGGACATCAAATGAAGTAACCGTAGAATATGGTTCAACTCCTAAATTTTAGTTTGGATGGTGACAGGATTTAGGTGGAAAAGTACACTGAATAAACATGTTATAGGCATAATAAATGGCAAGTAAAAGAGACAGGGGGAAAAAAACGTACTCTTCCCCCTCTCAAATACCGGGTACCTTTCTGTCACTCCATCCTTTTTCAGATCCCTCTGCTTTCCCCCAGGCTCCTTATCCCTTCTCCAGTAAAGTCTGTGCTTGCTTTTCTCCCTCCTCCACCCTTTCTTGCATGGAGTAGAGATGGCACAAAACACAACCTTATACCAGTTTGTGGAGTGGGGTCAGTGATCACTACTGAAGTCATTCCTCTCAGAACAGGAGAGATGCAAGTTGGAGAAAGTGAAGGAAGGGCGGACAATGGCAATAAGGGGGAGTTACAGAAACTCTTGTGGGTTGTCCTGTCTAGCATCAAGTTGGAGCTGCGCTCCCAGCACACCTGGATAGCAAGTGCCAGGCATTCCACCTACTATGCCTGCCCTACATGCCCTATACTGGATTTTAGAAGTGAGAAGATAAAAATGAATCATTGCTATGTTACTGCAAGCAAAGCTCCCATTATAAAGTTAGTGATTGCTTAAGAAAAAAAAAAAAAAAAAAAAACCAACAAAAAACAAAACACCAAACAATTAAGAAGTGGAAAACATAAGCAAATGGTTACAAGTGGTTGCTTTCCTGGTTACCCCTACTCACCATGACTCTCCTGTGGGTGAAAGGTTTTGATTTCATACTGCTGCTTATCAGCACCACAGACCATGTCATCAAAGTGTAGAGTCACCAGATCAGAACAGTGGCATTTTACACAGATGATGATACAAATTACTACATATGCTGCAACGCTGCAGAGACCCAGAGCCAGCATGTACGTTTTCCTTTCTGCCACTTTAAGCACACTCTGGAGAAGAGCAGGACTGATAATTCTGCTAGTGCTCCCTTCTGGAGGGCATACTCTCTGCAATTAGAATCATAGAATCACTTAGGTTGGAAAAGACCCTTAAGATCATCAAGTCCAACCGTTAACCTAGCACTGCCAAGTCCACCACTAAACCATGTCCTCGAGCACCACATCTACAAGTCCTTTAAATACCTCCAGGGATGGGGACTCAACCACTTCCCTGGGCAGCCTGTTCCAATGCCTGACTGCCCTTTCGGTGAAGAAGTTTTTCCTAATATCCAACCTAAACCTCCCCTCGCGCAGCTTGAGGCCCTTTCCTCTCATCCTATTGCTTGTTCCTTGGGAAAAGAGACCGACCCCCACCTCGCTACACCCTCCTTTCAGGTGGTGGTAGAGAGCGATAAGGTCTCCCCTCAGCCTGCTCTTCTCCAAACTAAACAACCCCACCTCCCTCAGCCACTCCTCATAAGACTTGTGCTCCAGACCCTTCACCAGCGTTGTTGCTCCTCTTTGGACACACTCCAGCACCTCGATGTCCTTCTTGGAGTGAGGGGCCCAAAACTGAACACAGTACTCGAGGTGCGGCCTCACCAGTGCCGAGTACAGGGGCACTATCACCTCCCTGGTCCTGCTGGTCACACTATTTCTGATGCAAGCCAGGATGCCATTGGCCTTCTTGGCCACCTGGGCACACTGCTGGCTCATGTTCAGGCGTCTGTCAACCAGCACCCCCAGGTCCTTTTCTGCCAGGCAGCTCTCCAGCCACTCCTCCCCAAGCCTGTAGCGCTGCATGGGGTTGTTGTGACCCAAGTGCAGGACTCAGCACTGAGCCTTGTTGAAGCACAATCAGTTGGCCTTGGCCCATTGATCCAGCCTGTCCAGGTCCCTCTCTACAGAGGGCCTTCCTACCCTCCAGCAGATGGACACTTCCACCCAGCTTGGTGTCATCTGCAAACTTACTGAGGGCACACTCAATCCTCTCATCATTGAGAAACGTATTAAATTTGCCACTTCAACCTTTTTCAGTGTTCTTTCTCCAAATTGCATCTGTGAAATGATGAAAAAAAAGCCTTTTCCCTAAAAAGTTTTATCATTTTGTGCTTTAACAAATCAGGACATATCACTTTAGACCATGGTAACACAATGAGTTGGACTGACACAACTGAGGGGCAGTTCTGGCAGAGTGAACAGGAGGGAAAGAAATGAGTGGAAGGAGGAGGGCATGAACCTGTAAGATTAAACTGCTACCAAAGGCAAAAAAGGATGGAGGCACAGTCTTACAACTGCTCATCTTAGTTTCCCATGAGATAACTTGCATGTAGTCATGCTGGATGTTAGGTCAATACACAAGGACTGTATGTTTGATTTACAGTCATACACCCATCTGCATGAAATTGTGGGCATGACACAAATTCTGTTCATAATGAATAATGAAGCAATTAAATGCTCATGTGTCTAATAGGTGCAATAGTAAAAGATGCCTCAGGAATCCAATGCCAAAGTCAGAAGATGAGGCAGGGCTTGCAGTCTAAAAGACATTTTTTGACATTGAAACGCAGGCAGTCACTCAGCAGGGTTGATGGAGATAAGACATAAATAGTGAGAAGCAGGCAGGGGAAGAAGCAGAAAATGGAGAAGGTAAAAAAAAAGTGCTGGTAGAGTAGGCCTAAGAAAAAGTGAAGGAAGAGAGATTCTGGGTATTGTATAATCTGGAAAAAAGCTCTGAATGGAGAACAAAGAAAGTGCCCCAGTAATTAAACAAGGCTGCAACAAAGAAACACTGTGTCTGATAAGGGTATTTCCCCCTAGTAGAAAAAAAACACTAAATCTTAGCTAAGCACTCAGATCCCAGCCTGGAAGAGCGCAACAGAGCAGAGTCCCAAAGGGTTTCGACCATCTACCACATTCTCTTCCCAAATCGCAGTGAGCTGTTGCTGCAGAGGGAGTGCCCAGGAGATGGCAGTCTAGGACATAGCAAAACAAGTCACAAACCTACGAACAGTTAACTATGGAATTCTGTAGCTGTACGCTCTTGATCACTGTTGGCACTATCGGGTTTGCATGGAAAAGAGAAGAAAATCCTTCTGAAAGAATTCATTTCTGGGAGCTACCCAAATTGACATGGAGGTGTTTCACTCTAACATCAAGTTTTACAGTACTTATGGTCCATTACGCTCAGGAGAAAAATAGGCTATTTTAAAAACATTGCATTAGCTCAAGATAATCAACCACTTCAGAACACCAAAAAGGCACATGCTAGCAGGTTTTGAAGATGCAAGCAGCTTCTGAAATAAGGAAATATTTTTTTTTCTGTATGTAAATAGTGAACATTATAATCAGTGATAAGTTTAAAGTGTAGCAAGAAACATTTTCTGACATAAGGATAGCGAATCATCAGAACAGACTGCCCAGGGAAACCGTGGAATCTTCAGGACTGAGAGGTCTTTGTAATTTCACATGAGATTTTTATACATAGGGCAAGGTAAACACATATGTAGTTGATTCTGCCATAGAACAAAGGTCTGGAGTAAATTAATATCTGGTGATTGTTTATCTTTTTCTATTATAATATTTGAAAAAGACATTAAATTTATATCAGGGTTTTGAAAAACAGAAAGCATTCAGTGGTGACATACTGTATCTTTGACCACTTGAACCTGAGAAAGTTCAAATGTGCAGAACTAAAAGAATATTCTGGGATGTGGAGAAAAAAGAATAGCAACTTTTTCTTCTTTAAAGATATTCTGTGAATTTCCTGCCACAAAAGACCATTAGGACTCTCTTAAATAGTAGCAGAGTGCTTATTCATGAGATGAAAGTTTTAGTGAATGAGGCTAAGAACTTATCTAACTTACTAAATGTAAGGCCAATTAAACAAACAAAAGAAAGACAACAGGTAGTAAAAAAACCCCCATGCCTAAACCAGACAAATTTTATTGCGAAGTTATGAAGACAATGTATACTTTCAATTAGAAATTAATTCTGTTACTGTCCCTCCACTTTGGTTTAATCACAGCCCATCCCGCCTGTCTGTGCAAGGAAGCAACTAACACCAACGTAAGAGAAAAAAGCAGTATCAAGCAGAGTCTAGAGGAAACCACCTAGAATAATACCGTCTCTTCAGCCTTACTGATAAAATGAAAGTTGCCACAGAAATCCTGAGGAAACAGATTTACTTACTGTCATGCTATAATTTAATAGACTGTGGGGGAAAAAAATTGTCAACTTAAGCTTTTAAGAGTTTCTCCTGTTACTCATCACAAAAACATTACTAGTCCATGGCTGCTCATGGCTTGGACAGACATACTCTTCGCTGGGTAAAAAACTGGCTGGATGGCTGGGCCCAAAGAGTTGTAGTGAATGGAATTAAATCCAGTTGGCAGCCAGTCACAGGTGGTGTTCCCCAGGGCTCAGTACTGGGGCCAGTTCTTTTAATATCTTTATCAACGATCTGGACAAGGGGATCAAGTGCACCCTCAGTGAGTTTGCAGATGACACCAAGTTGGGCGGGAGTGACGATCTGCTGGAGGGTAAGAAGGCCCTACAGAGGGACCTGGACAGGCTGGATCGATGGGCTGAGGCCAACTGCATGAGATTCAACAAGGCTTACTGCTGAGTCCTGCACTTGGGTCACAACAACCCCATGCAACGCTACAGGCTTGGGGAGGAGTGGCTGGAGAGCTGCCTGGCAGAAAAGGACCTGGGGGTGCTGGTTGACAGACGCCTGAACATGAGCCAGCAGTGTGCCCAGGTGGCCAAGAAGGCCAATGGCATCCTGGCTTGCATCAGAAATAGTGTGACCAGCAGGACCAGGGAGGTGATAGTGCCCCTGTACTCGGCACTGGTGAGGCCGCACCTCGAGTACTGTGTTCAGTTTTGGGCCCCTCACTCCAAGAAGGACATCGAGGTGCTGGAGTGTGTCCAAAGAGGAGCAACAACGCTGGTGAAGGGTCTGGAGCACAAGTCTTATGAGGAGTGGCTGAGGGAGGTGGGGTTGTTTAGTTTGGAGAAGAGCAGGCTGAGGGGAGACCTTATCGCTCTCTACCACCACCTGAAAGGAGGGTGTAGCGAGGTGGGGGTCGGTCTCTTTTCCCAAGGAACAAGCAATAGGATGAGAGGAAAGGGCCTCAAGCTGCGCGAGGGGAGGTTTAGGTTGGATATTAGGAAAAACTTCTTCACCGAAAGGGCAGTCAGGCATTGGAACAGGCTGCCCAGGGAAGTGGTTGAGTCTCCATCCCTAGAGGTATTTAAAAGACGGGTAGATGTGGTGAGGACATGGTTTAGTGGTGGACTTGGCAGTGCTAGGTTAAGGGTTGGACTTGATGATCTTAAAGGTCTTTTAAAAAAAAAACCTAAACAATTCTATGGTTCTGTGATTCAAAATGTACCTGAAGATGATTCATACACTTAACTTCGTAAACACAGAGAAATATCAGGATCTTATTTGGAATTTACATCTCTTCATATTTATTCCTCAGATATTTGAATGCCCTCTTATGGAAACTAAAATACTCTTTGATTGTATTACCTTCACTGGCATTTGGTTGTTCATGCACTTTAATCTGTTTAGAAACTGTTTACATTTTCCATTACATACTACTTGAAATTCACTTATGCTGAAGCCTTTTTGCCCATTTTGTGAGCTAATTCAGCTGCTCATTGCATGGTAAGAAGCACTGTAGTAATCAGCTGAACAGTGCATTTTGGTTTTAATTTACACAGAAATCAGCACATTCCCCAGTTGGGGGCGCATGCTTAAAGGAACAATCTCTGTCGGTAACCCTACATACCAAGATGTCAAACAGACTTAAGTATCTGTTGCTTCTGGTTTAGTGCCTTTGCATGTTCTGCATGGGCATCTTGGCAAGCAACAGCTTTCCCTGCTTATGGCTGCTTTCCTGCTTATACTGGCAAAAAAAAAAAAAAAAAAGAAAACAAACAGATGTCTCAAATGAAGTGGAAAGAAAAACCAGTAACAGTACCGTTTTTCATGGCATTCTGCCATAATCCTGCTAATGCTTTCCTCAAGATGGGAAAGTCCTTAATGAGTAAATACAACATAATCCTGTTCCGTAAGATTCTGTATTTCCCTTGCATGTATCATTTTCTCTGATTAGGGCAAAATTACTGTCCCAATGGAGACAGCTGTAACTCCACTACATGTAGGAACTGCTGTTGACATCCCTGGGGAACACCCTGCCTTCCAGTGGATGAGCTCCATAGCTGGGCAAGAACACGTTTAGAACTTGCATTTCATGCTAGAGCACACACTGGTGTTAGATTAGGACAAAAATGAATATTTTATCAATCCTGCACAGGTTGAAGAACTTTTAACATCTATAGACAGGTTCAACAGTTGGAGAGGAAAAGCATCTTCCTGGGTTCATCTCTGTTACTGTTGGTGAAATTGTCTCATAAAGATGAAAGCACCTTTTTAGGTTTAACATGCCTCCATAATTCTTGCCTACCCAAAGTTTAAGATTTGGTGTTTATTTGGAGCTGTAACATAAAGTTTGGGATTCCTTTTATCAGTTCCACAGTGCCTCCACATAATATAGCAAAAAATATCAAGGGTCATTTATTATCTAATTTATTACCCTTTCAGGTATAAAAGGAATATGAATAAGAAGAGAATTTGTCCCTGTATCGCATTACATTATTGTAAAAGATTAAATGTCTCACAAATGTTACTTTTTCTGCTTGATCTCCCTTATGTAAAAATGTTGGACACTTTCTCTATTTTGCAGATGAAAAACCAAGGTAGAAGATTAAGTCAGAAATATCCTCTCATTTAGGGCACCTAACTTGAAATGTATAGGACCTGATTTTTTACAGTAGAAACTTCACGTCCACCGTGCAGGCAACTGCTGTTTGAGTTGATGCACTAACTGGTAGCAACAGGTGACATGAGAGCTGCACAGGAAACGATTTCAGCGGGTTTCATGGAAAGGTCCTCTATTTGACAGAGTTAGGACACTTGGTTTGGGTTTCATTTGGACCAGAAAAGAGAATTACAAGCAACTTCTGTATCTATTAGACTATAACAGAGTTTGATTTGCTAAAATATGAATATAAGAAAATGGGGATGCTGATAAGAGGAGATAGAATAATATCTTTTAATTTTTACTGCATATTTAAATTCAACTACTCCCATTCTCTAAACTTGAAATCAGGCAGGAACAAGTTATGAGCAGAGGACCTCTTCAGAAATTCTATGAACAACTAATTGTTACTATTTTTTTAACCAAGATATTAATTTAACTTATATTTGACTCATATCCAAGTTGTCAGTCAGCAGTTCTTCTGAAAAATCTGTTTTTTTCAGTAATTGCTGTACCAGAGTGGTAGCCAGAGAAAATGATCCTACAGACAACTCCTTTAACAGGAATAAGCAGGTAAAATGTTTTCACAATATAAACAGGCTTGTTCAACCTGTATATAGATACTATATGTTTACAAAAGCACATGACTCAAATTTCTCTACGAAAATATATCACAAAGAGTTATTTTTCATGTAGACAACATTGAGTATTGGCAACTTCCTGACCTAATGTATAATTTTGTTAGCATGAAACATGGAAAAATATGGAACTTTTTAAAACAAATTGGTACTTAATAATTATGCTTATATACAGTGAAAGAAGTTGCTTAGTTCATTTTCTAAACCTATTTTATTTTACAGATAATTACATTTTTCTTTTCAAACACTTAAAGGAATAACTTCGGGCGTAATAGAACACTTTGAAAATAATAAGACATACCTTGTTTAGCTTTACAAAGTAGTCCAGTCCAGCTTCCAAGGGATTAGTGTCGCAGTTCATCTGTTAAAAAAAAAAATTGCCATCCGTACATGATGGACTACCATAGCTTTTGGGTTGAGGGGTGGGGGATTTTCTTTAGTTATTCCATGCAGCCTTATATTTACTCCTGGGTCAATTTCTTCCACGTTGCATATGTGCAACTTCCATCTGAATACACTGCATGATTCCTACATGAGATTTCAACAAAATATCTACTATTACACCTAATATAAAGTATAGATATGTAAATCATTCATCTAAGTTTCAATATGCAAGTAAACACACATTTCAGTAAGAAACAAGGCTTTTCATCAAAACAGAATGGAACCTGCAGAAGACTGAATAACTGAGCTATGCACGTTAATTGCAACACAGCAGAATGCCTTAGTTGGAGAGGAAAATAAAACACAAAGCCAGTTTTATTTACTGCCTTCCTATTAGGTGTAGGGGGAATGATTTTTAGACAGCATTTGAAGCAAGAATGAAAATAATTATTACTGGGCAAACTAAAAGGATCCCTAAATGCCCACTATTTCACCTTCCTGAGTTCTTTCCTTTCCAAAGAAATTAGGAAAAATTTCAGGTAAGCAGAAAAATTTGATTTTCCCCAAATTCTCTGGGCCTCCTGAGTAGTTCTATATTGTGAGTGAGCAGAAACAAGCTAATGGGAAATGAAAAAGTTCCAAATACATTATGAAGCAAGAATAATTGGCCTCTCATGACATAGTTATTACAGAAATAAAACATTCTCAGAATCTATCAGCCAAACCTTTGATTTCAAAACACTAGAGCTCAGCAAAACCCTCATAATTTTGTTATACACAAGAAGGAAAAACATCAGTGAATCAAAATAAGTGTTTCTTTGCCAGCAGTGCAATGGAGTATACTAGTTATTTTTATTTAGAAAAGACACTGTTCAGAATTATAACAGCTTTTCCTGCTCAAGGTAAATTTTCTTTTCATGCTAAATTGAGAAACTGGAACAAATACTATCTGAGCTAGCTCTGACTAAAAGCTGTATGGTCATAATGAAATAAAGAAAATAAACAGAAAGAATAATAAAGAAGTTATATTTCCTGACCTCTGCCCCCCAGGCTCGGAAACCCTTTTCCAGCCTTAAAGCATTCAGAGCATATGTTCCAAAGTTGTCAATTCCCTCTTTTTGGCCAGCTTCCATGATTGCACTGTAAAGAGCCATAGAATCTTCTTTTCTATGATAGAGCTCCCAGCCCAATTCACCTGTTATACAAACAAGATCAACGGTTTCATCAGCTGAACAATGAAACAATCCTAATAAATACAGTCCTATTCTTGGTAAAAAGTAGGGATCAATGCTGCAAGTGTTAATTCACATTCTAGGGTCAATTCTGTTCTCATATATCAAGTCTAATTCCCTGAAAGAACCACCAGATTATTTATGCCCTAGATCTTAAGCAGTGGTAATATTATTCTAATTTAAACAGTTAACTGAAATCTGGGAGGAGGGGGAATCAGAATAATGGATAAGAAAAGGTCATGTAGTGAAGTCACAATGAGAGGAAAAGCTTAAGGGCATTATAAACAGATAATGACTTAGCAAGTGAACAAGAAATGTAACTGAGTGTAAGTAAGCATAAAATGAGTATCATATTTAGTACAATAGAAAGAGAAGGACTTCAGCTGCTTCAGAATGGTCTGAATTCAGTCCATTGCAGTAAAGATAGATGATAGACAAAAAAATGAAAAAAAAAAAGAAAAAGTAACTGAGAAATACAAAAAGCGTTACAGTGCTACTTTTTCAAGGCGCTTGACAAACACTAATATACGGTAATCCAAAAACAATTCTTGATGTTGGTTTTGCAGCAAATACCACAGAGGTTATCAGAACTGGCCTTCTGTTCTGTAAAATAAATATTTACACTATAGGGTATTCTAGAGAAAAAGGTCTTGGAAAAATCAGCACAGACCCTAACTCGATCACATTTGAAAATCAAGGCATTGCATTTCCTCACACATTTATATAGAAAATGTGACAAACCTATTGCTTATGATGATTTTATCCTTATGATGAGATTTATTTTTCAACATAATTTTAGTTATACTTATTATTTTATTTATTGCCTCTTTCCTTAAGAGTCTGTTTTCTCTATTGCTTACCTGTGTACGATATCCTAATGGCAGTTACAGCAATATCAGAAAGTTTCAAATGTCTAGACTGGAGAAACTTAAATGAACCATCACTCAGATCCTCACTTGTCAACTTCTGGAGGATCTGTCGGGCATATGGACCTGCTACACCGAGTACTCCCATCTCATCTGTCATGTTTTCTATTTCAACTTTATATCCACCTCTCGTTACTTCCTCTTCTATCCATCTGCATGTAAAACACAATAGTGATGCTAATTTTTTAATGAAAAATAAGTGATTTAGATAAAGATTAAAAAGGAATAATTTTTTTGTTAGTGTTCACCTTCCCAGCAGCTCCCAGTCCCACACCTTCTCAAAACCAATGGAAGTATGTGCTACACTAGATAGTCAAATCCATCATTGATGTTAAAACAGTGTTTTCTGGTGACATACTGATATAGGAACACAGGCATCTGGGATACAGCCAGGAAAAAAAAATTAAAACAGTGGAACAGTATTTTCGAGATAAGAGAAAGAAGTGATCTCATAGAACTGAACACAGATTTGCCTTTGGATCCAGAATGTGTTAATAAAAAGTCAACATACAAAAAGAGTAAGCACTAAACACCATGAACACAAGAAATCTCAAAATAAATTCCTCTGCCAACAGAAATGTACAACCAGGCTGGTTCCTTCCTGAATGCAGTAGTTAAAGTATTGGCAGGAAGTTCAGTTTTGAGTTTTGATTTCATCAAAAACATTAGCTGAGTATTGTCTTTCAGTAAGCTCACAAAATAAATGAAAGGAGTATATTTAAAAATCTTATAAAGTACTACTTTGTTAGGCAGTGCTAAGAGATCGCAGGCACAATGGACTACCAAGCAAGACTGCTGAAATTCTGTAGAAGTAAATGCATTAAGTCTGGTTCTGCCATTTGGTTCCTGAATGTGCCAGTGGTCCTACTGACTCCCATGGGACTGTTATGAAACAGTACATTATTCATCATGTGTTGGGGTAGGAAATTTCAGTCATTTATGTACTGATCCATTTTGAATAACTTATTTGTCAGCAATCTCCAGTAAGAAAAATTCTTTTTCTTAGTATGTATGTACAGGCACTTACAGCACTAGAAATGTCACTTACCATGCTCATCTATGAAAAGCATTTTAATGAAGTCATCCTGCAACTGCTTCTACCTCCTTTCTTTTTGTTGTTTTGCTTTGTGACCCCAGAGCCCAAAGCAGAAGACATTATCACAGTATCAGCAAGACTGTACTACCCATCTGTATTCGCCAGGTCAGTGCCTGTGGGGTCATCCATGTTTAAAGCCAATTTTCTTTTTTGCGTAAGAGAAAACGCTAGAAAGGAACAACCGCGCTGTGTTCCATCATACAATGCCAAACACAAACAGATTCAACTACAAAACAAGAACTACCTCCATTAAAGTGTGTTACATAACTCAGTAAATTCTCCATCTTTTTACATCAGCAGTAATCCAATACACAACCGCTTATACTTCAGGATTCAACTCAATCAAGTTTCTAAGAAACCAAAATCAATAAATAAGTAGAATTCCCTTGAACCTAACAAAAGGTTTGTGGAGTAATAATTAAGAATTTGGCACTCAGTAAAAACGTTTCTGTGTTTATGTGACTATATAGCACTGCGTAGTTCCTGTATCAAAAATAAACTAACCTCAGATCATGGAGTTCTGACCCCGAGCCAGTTACAAGCATAAATTCTCCAGGATACAGTTGAGAGACTGTTAGCTCAGCATAAACTTTTCCTCTCGGTGTTAACATATGGCTTATATTTGTGGAACCCACCTACAGAGTAAAATTTGCAATTATTAAGAACGCAAAATAAAGCCTTTGAATTCTTAAACATTACAAAATATATGGAAATATGTCTTTACTTGAAAGAACAATGTTTATATGTTTGTTCTTCTATGCCATAATAGGAGCAGACAGAGACACAATTGGCCAAGCTTAAGCTTTACAGTGGAAATTTCACATTTTTCTTCATAGAAAAAAATTGAAATTTTTGAAATAAGATAAATCAAGACCTTTATAAATATTTGTTAATTGTGTATTACACAAGGTGTTCTTAAGCTACATTTAAGAATGCATTTTCAATGCAAATTCAATTTTATTTTTTTCTCTGATCATCAGAATAAAACATTCTACATGTTATTGACATAAATATGCTTTTTCAGTCATGTGGCTAAGACTTTCAGAACCCAAAAGGATAACATTACTTCGCCCCTTACTTTAAAGAAAGAAATACTGAGCTGGCTTATGCTTTTGTGGCCCTGATTTATGTATGCTTTTATATTTTATGTAGTTGCTGACTCTGAATCTACATCTCTGTACATTTGAATCAGGTTCTCTGTAGAAATGTCATCTCTAGAGGCAAAATTTCAAATAACAGTTACTTAGCTGTGACCATAAAATGTATACATGTTCATACAGATATCATCCGTACAGACAGAAGTATGACTGTGCCATAGCTGTTGTGCTGGTCTGGTTCCAGAGGCAGAATTTAATTTCTCTTATTTCATTCTGCTTTCATAAGAACCTTGTCAATCACCCAGTCAGTGCCCAGATTCCGGACAATGAATGGAAGAAAGAAAAATATTGCAGATATTAACATTCTTTTGCAAGGATATATTACATTAATATAGTTACTGGCATATTACAGGCACATAATTGAATTTTCAGGATCTGATGGTAGTTACACTCAACCTGGTTGTGACACCAGTATATCTCCAGTAACTTCACTGAATTATTTTATGATGCCGACAAGCATGAATGGTACCAAAAATCAGATAGCTTAAATAATCAGCTGTTGTGAATGCTGGATTTTTAAGTGGACTCATAACTGTTCTATTTACCCTCTATCTTTCTTGATTAAACTCCATAGAAAGCACTCGCTGTGTTCTCATAGTTTCCCATTTAATCTTGCTTTCCCCCCACCACATAAATATATTCAGCAAGTGTTATCCATGCCCAGTGATGACAAGAGTTACCCCACCTCAACCCCAAGCCAGAAAGAAGACAAACTTTTAATCTATATTGCTATCACAAAATTAACACAGTAAAAAATATGACTACATGGCAATTCAGGTTCTTCTTTCTCCTAAACTTATAGGACACCCTTCTTGTGCACAGCCTTCCCATTCAGTTGGCTCTGACCTCTAAGAAGAAGTTCTCTACTTTCATAACTATAGTCTCAGTGTACCTACTGTTTCCCTATGCTTCCTCCCTCTGGTGTCTGAAGCAGCTAAAGCCATCACCTACAGCAAAAACATAGTGAAATTCTGTGCTGAAATGAGCAAACCCCGTGGCTGTAGCACTTCGGAAAGGAACACTCTGCTTGCTGGAGGTGTATCTCTGAAGTTAAAAACACGAGACAAGAGTGGCTGACAAAGCAGGAAGATAAAGGGAGTCATGGAGCACTACCATAAACTGAGGACCAAGAACAAGAAGCCTGGGGCAGTTTGTCACTGTGACATTTCTGAAAACAGGATCATATTCTGAGTATCTGTGAGCAGACACACTTGTGGAGAAAGGACAGGTGTGAGCTGAAAGCTGAATATCATGAATATTTGCAACCCTGCCTGCTTCAGGCAGCCAGCTGTAAAACAGTCAGTATGAGGGGGGTGGAAAATAAGTATGGGTCACATTAAAAAAAAAAAAAAGAACAAAACTGTTCCCTTGGGCATCCAGGAAGAATAGAACATCCAGCTATGGTCAGGCAAGAGCACCTTCCACTGCTTTCCTCTGCTGCCTGAAGCAGCCACAGTACAGCGCAGTTTTAGGCAGGCAGCTGCCAAGCTATTCTAGTACTACTGTAAAAGAATTCCAGGTGAGATTCACTTGGACTTCTTTGGACAATGATTTGAAACCCAGAAGGTTCTCTGTTTCAAGGAGACACTTTTTTACTGTAAAGGTGACTGAGCACAGGAACAGGTTGCCCAGAGAGCTGGTGGAGTCTCCATCGTTGGAGATATTTAAAAGCCATCTGGACATAGTCCTGGGCAATGAGCTCCAGTGACCTGCTTGAACAGGGGGCTGGACAAGGTGACCTCCAGAGGTCCCTTCCAACCTCAACCATTCTACGATTCAATGATTTGTGCTAAAAGGTACTTCTGTGTGGGGCTAGTCTAGTATAAACTCCACTGTCTGTGCTCTTCACTGAGTGATATAGATCTCCTGACAGAGTAATTTCTCCAAAGGATCTGAGTATTTGGTATCTGAAGTATATGGCAATAATATTATGCTTCATTTTCCATTTCTGAAACAGATCTTGTTTGTCTAAATCCTACATTAAAACAGTTATCACTGTCCCATTTACCTTTGGAACAACATTTGCAAATAGATGATCCAGCAGCTTAACAGAATCTGTGCCTTTTACTTTAAACTTGCCAAATGGTGACAGGTCAATCACACCGACTCTTTCCATAACCTGTTTATACTCACGACCCACAGGGTCAAACCAATTTGTGCGCCGAAAACTGGGTCTGAAACAGAGCATTTACACACATAAAACACAATTTGGAAATTTTGTGCTCTTTTCAGCAAAACGTAGTCTTCAGTTTCTTCAGTTTAATAATCATTCAAAAGAGACAGTCTTTCCTAATTATAGGTAGCTTAGCCGGTATTTTCCTTGGTCTAACATAGCTTAATTATTAAAATCATTTAACAACAAAGAAAGATATGGGTTGATATTTTATCAACCATTTTGTACAATAAACTGTGAACTGTTCAAATGTTAAAAGAAGTAGTAGTCTGTCGTGTAAATTTACAGCATACTTTGTTGCTGAATCATTTATTTGAGTTTAAGGTGTCAAAGGCTTTATTTCTGAACAGAAGAGTGTGTCTCTTTATTCCTTTATGAGCCTCATTTAGATTGGGACTCTAGTATCCCTGTGGAAAACATTTGCTGGATGCTCCTTGATGCAAGCAGGTAACTAGGTAGGCAAGCACAGGAAAAAAAAAAAAAAAGAAAGGAGGACTAGGCTTCTCCCTTGCTGAGAATTATACAGGGAGGAATCAGCCTTTTCATGAAAACATACTGTCCTGCTAATCAAATAATAAGAAAGGGAGAAAAATACAAATTTATAATGAACAAATTGTTCTCTAATCTTTTCCTTGAGCTAGGCTGCTCCCTGATATCCCATATCTAGAAGAGTTACAGGATGCCTTGATGCATGTTTTGAAACATCTGCATTATTGGAATGAAATGGATTCTAAACTACAGAAAAAAACAATAATGGAAGATCTACCTAATAGATACCTTTAGCTGAAATGAACGATAAACGTATGCTTCTTATTAAATTTAACTCAGCTGGCCCTTGTTGTCATGACAATTTATCGGGGGCAGGGGGAAGGTAATCTTTTATTTACTTGTATCCAGTCTCATCTCCGGGTTTGTAGAACCAATGAGGTTGCTCCCATCCTGCATGAAAGCCCATTGAACATTTTGATTTCAGCAAATTGTACAGCCCACTGGTTCTCTCTGTTGGTCTCCCAGCAAATCTTTCTTCTTTAGGGTAACCAACTGGAGGGAAAAAAAAAACCAAACCCTAAACCATGGCACACTAAAATACTGTACATCACCAAGATAGAATGTATATTAATGCATATATATAGACAGAGAAATCTAGGGGCATTGTTGGAATCCATTTTCAGGATATAAATGTACTTAAAAAAATACCTTCTTACCGATGTTATTAAAACCGTAAGATTCTCTTGCTTTGGCTGCTGTGTATTCTGTGGTGGTCCACTTTCCATACCGGTTGGGATCTAATTCTATCAGGTCAAATGGAGGTTCCCCCTCAAGGATCCAGTCACTGAGGTACTTTCCTATGCCACCAGCATGTATAATGCCATACCTTAAAAACAGGAAAAAGTCCTGTAGTGCCAAGTCCTTTTTGTTTGCTTGTTTTTAAAAATCGGTACTAGCATATACTACTAATACACCCCTTAAAGTATTCTAAAATTTTCCCTCTGATTTTTTTTTTGGGGGGGGGACATTGTTCTATTTTGTCTTGTTTTCCAAGATTACATGCTTTATTGACAGATATTTTTACTGCCCCACTGTCAGCAGCAAAACTCCATTGCTAATGTACAGCATTTGCGGTGCTTGGTATTAGAGCAAGCTCTTTCTTTCTCTAAAGTTCAGAATTTAACAACCTTTTCCAGGGACATTAGAACTCTTCAACAATTAATACTAAAGAAAGTTCTCAAACTTCTGTTTTCCATTAAACACACTTTCTAGTCATAGAATGCCTCTTCTTTCTCAATCAGACTTGATTAAAACAGACTCAGATTTGAAAATCAAACTGAGACATTCTAGCAGCTACAGGGAATATTTACATTACAGTGACAAGAGCAACAGCAGCAAAAGTCAGGAGACAACATTACCGAAACAGCTTTAAAGAATCAGGGAATGTAGAGGAACTGCAGATAAAACTAGAAGACGTGTTTGCAGTGCTGCCAGAGTTGAAAGCTGCTTTTTCTCATCTGATTTACCTTCTCTCTTCTCTACTACAACTACAAAGACAACTGGTTCCAGAAAGCTTATGCTAACAAAATAAACATGTAGAAGTTTTCTGCTACCAGTCTGTAGCAAAAGCCTCTCCAGTTTCTACATAATGGGTGTGTGACGGATCAGACTGTAAAGGAGATCCCTTGTTAGAAACCTGCATTAAAGGAACCACACCAGCCAGCAACGGTAGATGCTCAGAAGTTACGAAGCGACAGATGTAAGGCTTCCGTACTTCAACATTTTGTACATAATTCTAACTTTCAAAATGTTTGACATCTTGACATCTGTAAGGAAAATGTGTGTGAAAAGTGCTCCTGTGAGGTACCTGAAGGGGACAACTGGGGACAAGGATCTTCGTTGTGATGCAATATGTGTATGTCACTACTCAGTCTACATATGTCCAAACAGTACTATGTAATCCTGAATTACAGGCACCTCAGATTTGACATCATAACATTTAATGACAAATAATTATTAATATTGAATTATTTAAAACATTTTATTTTAATACCTCTGTGAATTAATTTGCCATGTCTAAAAATAAAGTGTCAAAATAGCCTCCTGTCTAGGGAAGATGTGGAAATAAATTCTTAGTTATTTGTGAAGTGCTCCAATGAGCACAACAGAAAAATCCTTGAAGAAATAGTAAGTTTGTCCAAAACCAAGTTTAGACTAGCATGCAGCAATTAAATCACAGGCACTCACACTGAACAGTGAAGCTAAAACAAAATTGAATTGCTGTTCATCAACTTTGCATTCTGAATCCTATGCCCTCCATTAAATAGGCAAGGAAATTGTGGAGGAAAAAAAGGATGTAATCATTTAATTCTAATGCATATGCATAAGAAGAATGAATTCAGATTACACAGATAACTTAGTTTTGGCACTTCCTAACTGTAGAATGCCTGACTTCATAATATTAATGAGATTACTTTGGTATAGTGGGGTTTTACCTGTAATTTATTTATTTATTTAAATAAAACAGAAATATCAAACAGTTGAGTACATTAAGTAATTCTGCTAAACACACTCCTTTAGGCTGTTCAGCATAAATATTCAGATTCTCAGCACAAGCTTGTATCACTGCAGTTGATGCAGTAAGGGTGAGCACTTGTAAACTGCCACTCTGCAAGTACTACAGAAGAGCTAGCCATTGCTGGAGTTAATTTAATTAGGCAACTCCTGGTTATTCCCAGGTATTACTTTTGTGACCATGGCCACGACGCCTTCAAGAATGGCTCCAGAAGAAGCTTTAGACAGCTTAAGTCTCCCTGCATCATTCACGGCAAAAACTGTGCCAAAAGCACAGGGGAACACAGCACAGAGACCACTGCATGACTGTGGGTTGGAACAGACCAAATACAATGAAGTTTTCCAGCTTCAGCTGAAGGCTGCTGAGCTCATGGCAGGGTAGCCCTGGGGGCAAGACAGCCCTGCAATGTGGAGCTGCTACTACAGGTACAGCACTGCATGTGGGCTGACTGGACTCTGCACTCTGCAGAGTTCTGCAGCAATGACTCTGTGCAATCAGTTGATGGTGGTGCTCCTAGCTGGGCCTACATTATCAGAGATTTTAAATTATGAAGGGTGCCCGAATCCCTTATCACCTCAGATAACGGGGAGCTGATTGTATTAATATACCACTGCAGTTCTGCTACACAAGAATGAACACATGCTTTGCAGGGATGGGATGTTACAAGTAGCTGTAGAGAGTGGTACAGTTTAGGAATCTCAGTCTTCATATGAGGATTTAGAGAAAATTTCCTTAATGAACACAAAATGCCTTTCTCTGTTTTCCTTCTCTCCTTCCATTCCCTGCCAGATTATCTTCCCCATTGTCCCTGTCCTATTCTTTTGTCTTATGGGTCCTTGCTTCTCACTGATTTTCCACTCATTCCACTCCTTTTTCCTAGGAAATCTGAGTCTTTGCACACCATGGTCCCTTTTCTAGTCTTTGTCCCAGGTTTAGCCATTTTTCTGTCCCATTTCTGCAGGAAAACTCCTGTTCAGTCTCTGGCTGTGGAACACTACTGTAGATAGAATGCAGCAATCTTAGTGCAAGATTTAGTGAGTCTCTATTAAGTGTTTATGAGCTGTAACATTTATGAAGGTTTGTGATTAGGCTTTATGGATAGATTTTGTGAAGAATGGCAGAAAGGCGTTATCTTTAGGAGAAACGTCACATCTGCCAAATGCGAAGTTCATTCTCAGAAAATGGGGAAATTAGAGCTTTTCAAAAGAGAGACTTCACCCCAAAAACCTTAACACAGCAAAACAACATACCTTCCAAAAATCTCGTTCTTTGGAATGGTTACACTGCTTTGACTTAAACTTTTCTGAATAAAATCCTAGCCTACTGTTGTTAACATTTTCAAAGTCATAAGTAACTGAAAACAGTCTTAAATGGGAAACATTGAGCAACTTTAATAATAAACAGTGCTACAAGCTCTGCTAAATATACTTATTAACTTCTTTGCACATTAAAATGCCTAGCAAGCTGCTAATTTTAGATAAAAAAATCCTCTAAACTAACAGCACTAAGTCCTCTGTCACAATGTCCCTGCTAGTTGACTGTGAGATAAGGATTTGCTAATGCACACAAAAAATTACAACACTGGTAGAAACACTGCAGTGACCCAGAAGCATAGAACAGAGAGTCAAAAGTCCCTGAAAAGCAGACAAAGCAATCCAATGATAGCAACATAACTGTGACCTGTGTCTAAACATTTATAGACTAATCAAATTCCTGAAATAAGTTGTTTAAAGAAACTTAAACATATAACACCGGTCTTCAGTTATACCTATATGGAACTTTGATTCTACTCCCATCAACACCAATGAAGGAAAACAGGCTCCAAAGTCTGGCAGCACAGCAATGAACTTAAACAATCTTCTGGTGAACGAGGACTAGGCAAACCACTTTTGTAACTGTAAGTTCTGCAAATGTTACTAAAAGATAACAATTTTTTTTTTTAAATCCAAGCAGCAAAGGTGAATACCTTTCACAATGAATCATTGCAAAATTACCAAACCTTTTTATTTTCAGTGTCTTGGAAAGCACGTTAGTGGTACTGCCTTATCTTATGATCTGAGGGTTTGTTTGGTTTGGACTGCAAGAAAACTGGAAAAAGCTGAGCTGGATTTTGAACAGCAAGTTAGGCAATTGGAAAAACAATGTAAACAGAACGTGTTCAATAACATGTGCCTGGAATTGTATTCAGTTCATTCTATCCATCTTGAATCACTGGTCAAACTAAGGCAATTAAAGAGAAGTCAGTTAGAGTTTTACCACTGACTTCCGTAGGGCCAGAGCATATAAGATGTAAGTCACATTCAAAGAAAATATCGTCATGCGCAGGAGAGAATAAATGACACCAGTAAAACACACATTCCTGTTGTCACACGGCCCTCATTTGCTTTCCTCCAACATCCAGCAACATCATTTCTCAGCTCAGCCTTCAACAGTCAGACCAATTACTGTGTTCGTATCCCTAGAGCAGTCAGTCACCCAGTATGCTGGCAGCGCCTTCTGCTTAGTATGCCTTCCACTCTTCACCCAAAAGTTAATACCTCATATTAGTTCTCCCTGTACCAATCATTCTTGCCACTTCAGTGACACTAGTTTCTGCAAATGCCAAACAATTGTTGAACACAATGTAATCCAAAGCAATACATAAAACGAACTGGAAAGTGTATTGTAAAGCCCAGCACTTCTATGACTTAATAACTTGCTGCACAGACAGTACCAAGTACTACCCATTTCTTGCTCCTTCATAAAGTGTCACAGATGTTGACCTCCAGAACAAAAGGAGGAAACAAATTGAAAAAATAGTGAGAGTTATGAAGAAGTAAGCAAGAGCTTGTATTATGTAGGTAGTGGTAATTAAGACTATTTCCAATTACTTTTTACATAAAATACATGCAAAACAACCCCCAAACGCACAAAAATTTGCAAAGCTTGAGCTAAGTGCCATTTTAACAATATGACAGACAAAAGTTGTCACGAAGAATTTACTCACCCAAAACCAATAGCTACCCAGTAATTTCTGACACCCTGATGTGGTCCCACCATAGGAAGAATGTCTGGAGAATAGGTGATAGGACCCGCAATTGTGTTTACAATGTCTGCATTTTTCAGAACTGGGACCATTTCCATAGCAGCCTCAATATGCTCCATTATTCTGTCTAAATCAGACTCAAAAAGTTCTTTTCCAAAACCTGCACAAATATTTGACTCTTATTATATACTTAATTACATGGAAAATACTTACATTTTAAATACAGTTATGCAATCTACATAAATAAAAAAGTTACATGGAAGTCATCAGTGAGTATCTTGAAGCCTTTGCCATCTTACACAAGAAAAATGGTGTGCACTAATCCCTAATTACCTGCAGGATCAAGTTTATTGTCACTGCAGTTACACTGTCCTTTTTACATATTTATTTAACCCTAAGGTCATGCAAATTCAACAATGAAGTAGAAAGGAAGTGGAGAAACACAGAAATTTCCTTCTATGTTACTAAGACCCACTTATTTTTCTCAATATGCTAACAATTTGGGGTGTGGAAGAACAATATTGCCTGTGTCAGCTTATCATTTCCAGTGTTTAGTGAATTCCTGGATATTTTTCAGCCTTCAGTCTGGGCTTTAAGCATTATTGAATATCACTCTGTAGTGGGACTGGACACTACTGGAGACAATAAGTTCAGGAAGCTGGGACAGTGCAACCCAAAGCCCAACAGCACTGATTCCTCTCCTCAGGAAACACGTTGTGTTTTTTTAAACCAGCAACACTATTGACTTAATATAACTTTCTGTCTAGAAGTGGATGGAAAGCTGTAGCCTAGATATAACACAGTAATTTTAATTTGTTTTTAGTAAGCAGCAGTATGACATTGCTGGGATTTTTTGTACAAAAATTCTATACAAATCTACAGCTCTCTTGCAGTTATATCCGAGCACAGCATTTTGTCTAAGACATTCCGCTGCTATACCTGTGTTCCTATTTGACAACCACATTATCTCTGTGGGAACAGCAAAAATCAAAAGCCTCTGTCAGTACGCTGGAGAGAACTGTAGCCTAGAAAAATCCCTATTCAGTTACAAAAGGCTACATAACACAGATTTAGTGACTGCATCTAATCACAACACACAGGAACCTGTTCAGAGAGTAGCGTAAGACTATGTTGTAAATATGTGTATTGTGCCTATTTCAAATAGGCTTTTTTATGTTACATTTTTATTTCTATTCACTCTTATCATTAGAGTTCTGTTTGTTGAAAAAAGGTTTCTGCATTACAATCATGCACTGCAAATATTTTCTATTTTCCATCACATAAGGCAGCATGACAGGCTGGGATTTATACACATTAAAACATGTGCTAGTGCTTATCAAGTTTAAAGACTTAATGTTCTTAATTACCTGGTGGGACTCCATTTGTTACCCATGAGTCCTGCAGCTTCATCTTCTCCTCACTTTCATATGGACCAAATAAAAGACCATCCCTTTCTTGCCTTAGATAATATGACCCTTCTAAGTCACGAATCACAGGTAATTCTGTTTTCAGGGCTTTCACTTCAGGGATAGTTGATGTCACAACATACTGATGATGAACGGGTATGAGAGGGTGCTGCAGGCCAATCATCTTGCCTATTTCACGGGCCCAGAAGCCTAGAGATGACAAAAAACAAAACAGAAATATTCAAAGACTAATTGTAATGAATGGAAAATAACAGTAAAACACTTGCAGGAAGCACTGCACTTTATGGAATGTGACAAAGAAATCTTTTCCCATAATTTTTAATTTTCAAATTATTTTTCATATTATCCAGCATAATTTTCCCTCTATAATTCTTTGTCCTTGTTCCTAATTATACTACCATATATTATTCTATTATTATTATTATTGGGAAAATATAAATTAGGCTTCTGAAAGTTCAGAAGAGAGTTTAATCAACAGTCCCACAAACCCCATGGTTTATTTCAGTAAATTAGGTCTGCAATGTGTCCTAGCAAAGTCAGAGACACTTAAATATCAGAATAAATTAGCTCACACCATAGATGTTAACCTAGCCTCTTACTATCAACCAAATGAGCTAGTATGTTTTCCCAAGACAGCAGTCAAGTCCTAACACCCCAACAGAGCAAGGCAGTACTTTCAGACAGCTAACCTCAAGAATTTAAGTTTGTCTCCTCTTTCACATGCATCACATGACTCATATTAATTATGCCTCTCACGTAGCAATCAATTCATTATGATGTTCGTATTGGTGAGTAGTCAGTGTGTTCTTCCATAGTTGTCCAATTAAAAGCTCTGATACAGACCGTGACCAAGACTATACAGGCCCTTCATGTATACTACTAGGCATAAGCTAAAGAAGACCTAATTCTTCTCTGCTAAGGTCCCTCCAGACTAGCTGTTTCCAGCCGGTAAGACACATTCACTTAGTAAAATACCTGTGTCAAAGTCAAGGAGTGGAAGGCACTTAACTGTCAAACTTACTAGTCTGGGCTTTGCATCATGGCTCACATCTGCTGCGAGGCTGGAACATATACATGGGAAAATCAGACAGATACAATTGACTGGGATGGCAGCTGCTCTACGAAGCTTGCAATATCCTTCAGCCCCACTCTCCTGACTCTTTGGATCAAGGAGTGCAGGTCCTGCTTTTTAAAAATGCAAAGTTTCTGAAGAAAATGTTTTCTGTGGTGACTCACTTGACGATTGCTGACAGCCAGGTAAAGCAAGGGAGCAGGAAATCCAGGATCATGACAGAGAGATCTGTTCAATTAAAAGACCCTGCCCTGTAAATACTAAAAACGAGTATCTGTTGTTCTGCATTTATCATACATAAGAGTTGCTTCTTAATGGAATCCTCACCACTTGGAGGAGACTCACTAAAGAACACTTGTTAAATCAGTTAAATTAGCTCAGGGAAGATCCTGCCATAGTCATACAGTGATTCAAAACATCCTTTAAGGCTACTGAAACCTGATTTATGCTCCCCTATACAAAAATCAACAAAAAAATTCTAATAGATTTGAATTACTAGCACATCTGCAAGGGCTTCCTCCATTATAAATGACAAATACAAATGTGGATTTAAGTGGACGCTAACAATCTTTATGGAACTTCTTTTGATTTGTGCATTTCTGTGTCACCTACAAAGAAAACTATTTTAAGGTAAGGTCAGCTAATGATCCGTAAAGGAGAAAGAAAGCTGAAGTAGCAGAAAATTTCATCTCTAGTATCATGCACTGTCTTCCTGCCAAAATTGCTTGCACTTAAAGAGATATCTGGAAAAGAAATAATGCTCTGGAAATGTGCTTCTAATAAATTCACTATTTTGCTTACTCATTAAAACAGAATGAGTGGGAAAATATAGACAGCAAGTATATTCAAGCTCCTCAAAGAAAATAAAAATGGTAGGCTTAATTTTAGGTCTTTGAAACTTAACTTTGTTTCCTTCAAAATAATATTAAATTTCTTAGCCATTAAGTTTGCAGAAGTACATTGCAAACACAGCTGATTTTAAATTGCTTTTGAATTGAAAGCAAATAGTTTCGGTTTGCTCAAAATCAAATTTTAAATATTGTACTTCTAAAAAAAATCACATTTATGATAAGTGCTTATTTAATTGCTTAGAATAACAACAGCTGACATTTACTAAATGAAAAATATTACAGTTTCTTTGTTTAAAGTGTTTGAACCATGTGCAAAAGCTATTACAAACACAAAAATGGCAAAAGGAAGAATATGTTCTCCAAAACAAAATTCTAATTGGAAGCAGATGTTAAGTCCTATCACATATATTAGACATAAACGAAGGCATAAATTATATCTCTAGGACATTTGTAAAGATTAAATTGTAGAGATTGCAAACATCTGATAATGAAATATTCAGTGGTGGTAGTACTTAGCATATCTGTTGAACTATGTAATCTGACTATCCCTTGTTTTTAAAAAAACAGAAAATCTTCCATCACTACATATGTATAAAGGGTTGTATATAGAGTGTGTACATACATGTCTGCAAATGTGTGCTTATATGCAAACACACATACTGTATATATAAACTAAATTCACTATTTTTGCAGACTTTAATCAAACATTCCATTATAAATAGGCTGCAAATCACTTCAGCAGTCTCAATACCAGGTAGTTCATGTCAGGGATTATTTACTAGGCATCTGCTTTCTTCCAAAATGGAAATCTCACATAAGGAACAGCTAAAGATTGGTTGAAACTACTTTGTTCCAGTTCCACAGCAGATGTCAGTTGGGGGATGATGGGGAGAGAGAATGTAGAGAGCCTTCTGATACATTTTTCTCTGCTCATATTGCAACATGAGCCTAAAATATGAGCCTTGAATTATACCAGTCATGATCTATAGTGGAATGAGGCAAGGCTGAGAAGAAGAATGAATGTTAGCTGAGAGAACATTTACAAGAGATATGTGTTATACAGTATTGATTTCACATCCTTAGCCAGAATGTTAAGCAATATGTGCTTCAGATATTCATTTTGGCTGAATAGTTAACTACGCAAGAGAATTAACTAAATATATTGTTGGTTTAATAACTTACTAAATAAATAAATAAATAAAGACTATGAAAATTTCACAAGGGTGCATTCTAATCTTTGCAAATAAACTCGGAAAAGCATTTACTACAAAACTCTGCCTAATGTCAACTTGATACATAAGCCAAAGAAAGATAACTACACTACAAGAATATAAGGAAATTACTACATCTGTGATACTTCATCCATATGATGCAGGGCCAATGGTTAGGAATAATGAGTGCCTAGAAGTCTGTGGCCTAAATAAGAAGTGTGAATGCCAAAAGAGCTCCCTTTCCATTCCATAATCTTGGATCATTCCCAGACCAATATATCCATACTGTGTAACAAATGACATAAGGATCCTATTAGTAAGAGGGCTTGTGATTTTGTAACCTAATGCTGTCCCATAATTCATGCCTGAAAGCCATGAGCTGACAGTCCAAAGGCAATCAAATATTGACACCTCCCATCTTCTAAGTGCTTGACTTTGCAGTCTAAATAAAATTCTTATAATTTGGTTTCCCTCTTTCTGTGGTTCCTTTCTTTCTAAAAAGCATATGAACTCTTCTAGTCCTCTTTCTCTCCAAAATGTCGTTATGTGGCACTGTATGGACATGACAGTTCATGAGCATGCTTAGAACCTCAAGGTGAACTTTTTCAGATCCCTGCTATTTTAGCTAGGTTTACAGCAATAGCAGATGGTCACCTATGTATGGGAAGCATATGATGAGAAAGCACACTTTTCAATGGGTGTCCCAGTTAGTCTTTACTGAAAGCCTGGAATGATCTAACATGGGGCTGTCTACATCCCAGACACTGAAAGAAAGGTCACTCAGTAAAGGTCATCCTCTGAGAGTTCAGCCTTTTTATCCCATTCCCTCCAAACTTCTGTCTATCCCAACCTTCTCTCTTCCCTATCCTTGCTTGTCCCATACCTGCTCTTCTTTTCCGCTCAGTCTCATACTCTACTCTTCTTACTCCAGTCTTTACATCCCTCTTCAGCTATTTTGACTCCGTGTGCGAGTCAGTCTCCCTCATTTGTCAGATCCTGTCCCACCTGCCTTCTCTTCCTTCCAATCTACTCCCACGTCTCCCTTGCTACTCTGCCAGTCTTTCATGCTCAGACAGCTCAGGCAGCCTCAGTTTTCCAGTCTCAGTTTCACACACAACTATTCCTCAAGTATCCTTCCTAATCTTTTTGTCCGAAAAGCGCCAGCTCCAGTTCCCTTAATGAAACACGTCAGATCCCTTTCCGCTACCCCTCTCTATGGTGTCATCCTCACTGTTGCCATCCCCACAATCCCTCCCGGTTCGAGCTTCCTGATTCAGCAAGTCCTCTAGCACACAAGTGTTCCACTTGCTGTCAGTGCTCCCAGCCACCTCCAGGAACCTTTCCCAAGCATTTCACTCTCCCAGTCTATTCCCCTTCCAGTACAACTCACTCATACATCCAATTGTCAGCCATGGTTATTCTACGCACCAACAAGAGGAGTCCCTGTCTCACTCAACTTCTTAATTTTATCTGCTTTGCACTAGAAATAGATGTTTTTTTCTTTTCCATTGCCCAGATGTAAAAAGGAATTATAAAGACATATCCTTGCTCTCAGTTCACTTGTCCCATCTGACCAAGAAGAGAAGGTCTTGAGCCATCACAGCTTCCTACTGAAGTCTGATTATTCACTGAGATGGGATGTATGAAAGACTCATACCCTAAAAATGCAGATATGATTCAGTTTGAGACAGACAGACCGCAAAAAACTCATCCAAATGGTAAATAGTCAGCATGTTTTCAAACAATTGAAAACAGAAAGTTTTCCACTAGGAAGCAGAATGCATGCTTCACGTAGGAGATGCCAACAGTTTCACCAATAATATATTTTTCTGTAACTTGTATAAAGCAGCATAAAAATAAGTGAAGTTTAGATTGAATACAGGTTTTTAGACCTATCAACTTGTTTAGGAAAACAAACATGAATCCGAAGGACTCTGGCCCAAAAGCTCTTTGAAGCAGAAACATCAGTTTGGCTGACAGTAGCCTGTCTCTTCTACACAACTTACTGTAGACCAGTAAAGGCCTCTTCTGCTATTAAAATCTAACAAGACAGTCTGACTAGTAAATGATGGAGACAAACCCAAAAGAAATATTATTAATGCCTAGTCAAGGACAATTAACATAAGAGCTAAATTTTCACAATACTGTAAAGTAATATGCACAAAGTATGTTTTAACACAAATCAAGTGAATAGTCAAACCCATGTATTACTTACTGCTGTAATTCACACAATTCAGTACAGATGCTCTGTGTCAGCTAGTTTGTAAATCTGAAGATCTGCATACAAACGCTTATGTTACCTGCAGTATTCACAATTCTCTTTGCTCGAATTGTTCCAAGTGGAGTTTCAACTTCCCATGTCCCATCTGATCGGGAGTTCAGATTAGTCACTTGGACGGGGTAATTTAACTGGGCACCATATTTTCTGGCTCCTGCAGCCAAGGCCATAGTGAGAGAATAGGGATCAATATGACCATCTCCAGGGTTATACAGGCCAGCTAAAACCTAAGTGGAGGTAAAATCCCACAAAATCAGAGAAATTTAAATTTATCAAAATTAACTATTTAAAAAAAAAAAAAGACTTAATTTCTTATAATGTATCTTTCTTTCACTGAAAAACAGGAATTTATAGTACAATTTGTATAAACAGACCTTATGTCTACATATCTGATAAACCAATCTTTAATTGCAATGGAAGTTATTTTTCATAAAATTAGGTTCTTTACCATATCCATGTTCAATAAGGGAAATAGCTCTTGTACTTTCTCAGGCGTGATTAGGTACTGCTCTGTTGGGTGCCAGCCAGCACGAGTCATTTGGTATTTGAATTCATCCACCCTAGTGGGGGTTGAAGCAATTCTGATGCTGCCAGGCTGATGAAACCCCACAGCCTAAAACAAAGAGCAAAAGTGAATTACTGAAAGAATCTTTATTTATCTCCATAAAGGCATGTTCCTATGCTATGGGAAGTATACAGGAATTTTGTCACTAACATCACTGAAAAGAGATTCAAAGAAGTTAGGTGCCTTTGAAGGAACAGGACTTAGATGCAAACTCCCAGAGAAAATAATTTTTTTTAAAAAGTTATCAAATTAACTTCCTAGGTTAATACATACTATCTTCAAAACAGTTTTAAAAAGCTTTTATTGAATGTCATGATATTATTATTTTTATTAAGATTTGATAAATATTTGAATTTATGCACTCATACACTTTCAAAAATAGAATCAGATAAATCTCAAAAATAAATATATAATAGTTTATATTAAAGCCTGTCACCTGCATAATTTTCTGTTGAGATGCTACAGAATAAATGTAACTGACTAAGCACCTTTATTGACACAATGAATAGCCACCTGCCTCTTTTTGTCTTTTTAATAAAGTAGAAATCCTTATATAGCTGGACACTGAATGCTCACTTTCTGTTATACACTATTTACTTCACCTTTTCTGTGTTACCTCACAGGACATTAATATGGCTAAAAAAGTCTTTTAGTAGAACTCACAATGATAATCTGCTGTAGTATCTTATCTAGCTGAGCAGCAGAATGAAGAAAAAAGCATTTTATTACAATTACCAAGTTTGTAGACTAGTACACTGAGGATCATGAAATTTCTGCTGCTGTCTGAAGCAAGCATGAGTTTAGTAAATGAAATCTATATGGCTGAGTGATGCCAGATAAAAAAGATGACCCCTGTGTTTCTCTGCATACCCATTCCTTAAGTCACTAAATAAAAACACATCTCTGAAAGGGCTGGGAAGAATTGCAGCAATCTTCTCAAGTACAGACAGCATCATATCATATGAATTTTTAAGTGGACATGTTTAAAGCCGGAATGTATCATAATCAATCCGTTCATTCCAGATCCTTGATGCTATTTTAACTCCTATACCAAGCTAAAGTTGCAGACTCTCAGTCTGCTGAGCTTCTGAGATGTTTGATGAAAACCATTTTCTTAAACTTTAGAGGGATCTGGAAAACCATCTAAAATACTTAGTGACTAAGCACCAGACTATATGCAGGCAGGAGAATATATTTCAATAAAATGGGAGTTTTATGATAGTCATGAACACAAACATAATCAACTTGTGAACTCCAAATTTTTTGTAAGACTATTCATAAGGTTAACATTGTTCTGAATTAATAATTACAAGGTTAAGGAGATTACCTGACCAGTCTCTTCTTCCAGCTTTTCATAGAGTTTGATGCTGTAAGAATGGATTTTCTTCAGGTTTATTCCAGGATGAAAATAAGTAGTTAAACCAGCCTCAAATAAGAAATAGGAACAACAACATAGAGATACGATTAGAAATGCAGTGTTTTCTTTCCCTCCTTCCAACTGTCATTCAAAAAGAAACTGTCAAGATACTGTAAAGAAAAGCAACACATGGACAGAGCCAACTGCTACAAAAATAAAATCCTTTCCCTAGTTATGGCATTCTTGTTCTCTGCACACGTGTTTTTCCACCTGTTTTTTCTCATCAAATGTGTCAACCCATGACACTGTTGCAGTTGTTCTCTCCTATGGTTTCCTTTCTTCCTTAAATTATTCAGTCGTCAGTTTCAAATCTTTTGGAAGAGACACACAACTCCGTTCCTGATCAACTAAATCAACTGATTGTCCTACTAAATGTCCTGTACTAGGATCTTTTCCTTCTTGCAAATGGAGATGGGAGAGAAACCAAACCTTCACAAAGACCAGATCTTAACAGAAGTTATTACTTTACTGGGGTGTGAACAGCAGGGCGGTGGAAGTCAATATTCTTCTATTCTCAACAGCTGTCTCATGGCAATTGAAGAGCAATTGCTGCATTTCAGAAGTAGCTTAAGAAATTACTACATGTATTTTGCACATCATTTTACTAGGTCTGACTTTAGAAAGCTGTCAAGCCCTTTTGGGTTCATGCAAAGGTAAAATCAAGAAGTTACTACAGGCTGTTCTATATTTAAGGAAACTGTTCACCTGCCTACAAGAGACAGCTGCATCAATCTAATGACATCCATAACTGCAGACATTCAGCACTTAAAAAAAGCAGAGTTAAAGTGTTACTGAAGTTAAGCATATGTCTTTGTACCTCCTGAATTCAACATCTCACTAAAACCCTTCTTCCAAGTGAGACAACAGAAATACAAAATTACCTTAGGTTTTCAAGCTAAGTTACTACATTGATATAAATACTTTACTATTCTTTGATGTTAGCTTCTCAACTCTGTTCTGTGGCTTTAACTTTTAAAGTTAAGGGCTTTAACTTTTAAACTTTTAACTTTTAAACTTTTTAAACTTTTAACTTTTAACTTTTTAAACTAAGGCTTTACCTTTTAAAGCTAGTGGAATAACTGTATACATATGAATAACAAAACAAGATTTAGTGGTCTTTAAAGATATATTTTAATTCAAACTAATTTCATTATGCTAAGAACCTACTAAACATTACACTTCTCTATAATTAACATGAACATATATTGCATGAAATAGACCACACATCCTCATTTTTTGAAACCATGGCCTCTTCTGACCCATCTTTCTTGGTGCAGCTTCACATTTAAGACACAATCTTTTTCTTCAGAAACAATTAGCTTCAAATTGCTCTTAGCAAATGGCTTACATTCAGATACCATGTCCCTCAAAAAACATAAATCATACTTACTGCCTGAGATGACAGGTACTCAGTATCTTCAGAGCAAGAGTATGACAAGTGTCTGGCATTACTGAATATATGTCTTTACGCTACGCATGGTGTTAAAAATTTTTCCTACCTTTCTTTGTGAGGATTTTATCTTTCCAATATCTTAAAGTTTATATACAATATCATAGTGTACCATGAGTGAAATGCCAAAATAAACCAATGGAAAAATGTGCAAAATTAATCATCTACCAGTATTGTATTTTTCAGTGGTGCCTGTGTTTTATTCATAAATTTGGCTCTAGTTCCCTAAGTATGTTTGGTATTGTTCATTACCTGAACAATCTCAGTTTAAAAAGTGATCATACAGATCTGTAGGAGGAAGAAAAATCTACTAAGGGCCATGTTAAGCACAATGGAGGCACACTGAATTCAGGAAGTCCCTGGGCTAGATTAATAGTCTGTAAAAATATTTCTTGTCCTTTTCTTATTATCATATCGATCATCATCATACTGGGCACTGCTGGAGTCTAGGTATTTGACTAAATGTGTTTTTGATCTCATTTGATACACGTGGTTTTACGTTGTGAATGCATTTATTTTAATTATCTCCGACTAAAACCCAGGGCTGTTTTACTGCAGAATTTGTAATTAAAACATGCTTGTTTCTTAAAAAATAAGTCCTAAGGGCCCTTTTTTCTGTGTATACAAAATAAAGAAATAAATTAGGCATTGAAATGTTTACATTTCTTTACCCATTTACAAAAACCTATGAGTAGATAATTTACTTGTACCTGCAAATTGTGTCATATTATTTTTACTGTCTTTTTTATTTATGTAACCATTTTCCAGTCTTTTGTTATTTTCCCAAACATAGTAATATATTTTCCAGGTGTAGGGAAATTCCATTTTAGTGGTCACTGCTAGTAAAGTAATTTTGAACCAAATGAACCACAAATCACTTGCAAGATAGCTATAAACCCATATATACTCAAGACTATTTAATTGCAGGAATTAAATCAAAACTTCTCTCTCTGACATTTTTAAGTGAATAAAAGAATTTTAAACACATTTGATGCCTTTTGGCTTCAGATAATGAATGTTTCTGATTTCAGGAGTGCAATTGGGAGACAACTAGAACCTGACTGGACTACATAAAAATTAAGATCATAGAATCATAAAATAATGATAATAAAATAAGCAGATTGAATGGGACCTCAGGAGGTCTCTATCCAACCTCATACTCAAAGCAGGGTCAGCTATGAGATCAGACCACGTTGCCCAAGATTTTCTCCAGCCCGGTCTTGAAAATCTCCAAGGACAGAGACTGCACTACTTCCCTGGCCAAGTACAGGTCTTTGCACTTCTCCTTGTTAAATTACATAAAGTTCCTGTCCTTCCATCCCTCCAGCCTGTCTAGGCCCCTCAGCATGGCAGCCGTGCCCTTGAGTGCATTGACTGGTCCCCCCAGTTTGGTGTCAACTGCATGTACTTTGTCACCTACTCCAGATCATTGATAAAGATATTAAACAGGATGGGTCCCAAGACAGACCCCTGTGACACTGCACTTGTTTCCCGCCTTTGGGTAGAGTATGACGAATTAATCACTACCCTCTAAGTCCAACCATCCAAACAGTCTTTTAACTATCTAGTTGTCCAGCCATAGAGAACATAACATCTTCAATTGAATACATGCATATTACGGGAAACAGTGTCTAAGGTCTTGCTAAAATCCAGGTGACATCAACTGCTCTCCCCTTGTCTACAGATTCAGTCATTTTATCATAGAAGGCAATAAGGTTTGGTCAGACATGACTTCTGCTTGGGAAATCTATGCTGGCTGTTCCCAATCACCTTTTTTCTCCTTTATGGGCACAGAAATATGATCTGAGAGTCGCTCCATGATTTTCCCAAGAACCAAAGTATGGCGAGCTGGCCTTTAGCTCCCTTGGTCATCCCTTTGGCTTTTTTTAAAGATGCATACATATGCCCTTCCCCAAACACTGGGCACCTCCCCTGATCTCCACAGTCTTTGAAAGGTGATACATCCCCAGCCTTGCAATGCCATCAGCAGCATTCTTGCATCCAGCCCATCTGGTCCAATATATGTGCATGAGTCAAGTTCTCCCACTAATCCTTGTCTTGATCCTCATCCACTGCTCATAGTTCCTCTTCTCCTTGAACCCTGCTCAGAGCTCAGAGCACAGAGGCCTGAGAAACCTTAACACTGAAAACTCAGGCAATGAAGGCATTGAGTACTTCAGCCTTATCAGCGTACACGGTGAGTAAACCACCCACCTCATTCAGCAACAGTCCCACATTTTCCTTGTTCAGCTTTTTACTACTAATGCAGCAGTAGAAGCTCTTCTTGTTGCCTTCAGTGTTCCTTACAAGTCTTAACTCTAGTTGAGCTTTGGCTTTCCTAACATCCCCTCTACATGCCCAGGCTATTTTTCTAAATTACCCCTTCATAGCCTTTTCCTGCTTCCACCTGCTGTATACCACGGTTTTGCTCCAGAACTCAGTCATGACCTCCCTGTCTGGCCCAGCTGGCCTCCCAGTATGTGTTTCATGGTGGACTGTTCTTGTATTTGAAGGACATTTGCTCTAGGTTTTGCTCTGTTTTTGTAAAACAGAGATTTTGTTATTGTAGGTGAACATGATCTCGGAAAATAATTTTAAGAATGGCCACTTTGCTATGAGAATTGACACAGCAATTTTAAGGCATTTTTGTAGTTGAAATTTGTTGAAATGTTCATTTATCAGTTTTGTTCTATTCAAATCTGTTTCAGCTTTTATACTAATTCCATTTGTTAAATTAGCATTCTGGAGGAAAATGGCATTGACACTGCTATCACCTATACTCTCTCTTCTTGCAAGTTCGACCAAGTCATTAACAAGTTTTTATTTGTCTTGTGCTGTGCTTTATTCAATCAGCTGCAAAATCAATTGGATGTTGCAAGAAAAAGTATCACATAACAGAATGATACGTTGAACATTTTCTTAGAAAACACCCTTTAAAAAAGTAACAACACAAAAAAATGTATTTGCTGAGTGAGTTACATATCCCTTGTTCAGTCCCTAGGGCTTCAGTGAGATTGCAAATGATCTGACCTGCAGAATAGTACAACTTCAAGAGTTCTTAAAGCCTAAGTCCTGACCTAATTTACACACATATAATAACGATTACTTGTCATGGTTAGATAGGTATAAAAATGAGCAGCAGTTGCTCTGTTACTTATATCTTCCTATTAGTGATAATATAAATATGCGCACACTTTCTGTGCTGTTTTAAGTTAAATAAAATGAAAGTCAGCCAAATTTATCTCAGACCTGAGAAGCGGAAGGAAGTTTTGGCAGCAACACTAGCAGGAATATGTTCTCTATGAAACATGATCTCTATGAAACATGATCCTGAGCTCTGACAGGACCTACTGGACTGTGAAAGAGGGAAAAAGTGGTATAGTACAGCAACACCTGACCCAGACTTTCAACATTTGGGGCTGCAGGCAATATGCGATGTGCCACCTCACGTGCTAACGACGTGTAATTTTCATCTGCATCTAGTATTGTATCACTGTGAGGAAACCACTGACAAATGCACAGTACATGGCATAACAAAGAACTCACAGTCACAGTTTTGATCTTTCTTCTCATCTGAAACAACATCAACTTTTTCATCTTCAGACACAGCACTCCGAGTTCAATGAAAAGAGACAGTATACATGTCGTTTACCTAATAGTTATCCATTTTTAACCTGTCCCATAAGGAGGTGCCTTCTGTGTTAACTGTATCAAGTTCTGTTGCAGCAGGTGCCACAAAGCAGCCCTTTCAATAGCCCAGTGCAGGCATTTTCTCTGCTGTGCTCCAGGTCTCTCCCTACTTTTGAAACAGAGTTCCTCACGCAGTGCTCCATCACTGCATTCACTAAGAAGCAGGGGCAAAAATACTGAAGGAGAGGTTGCTTTTACATAGGTATGAGCAATAAGCTAGAGTGAGCGAGTGTAACAGCAAGAACGAAGGAAACATTTAGTTACAATCCCCCCTTCGTGATTTTGGTTTCTTATTCGATGAGGGGATTTTTGTTATTTTTTACACACTTATTGTTCTGCATATGCATTGGCTAAACAGAATTCAGTCTGTGCCTCACTCATATACTTAAGTCACAGTATTTCTTTGAGCATTTCGTAGTTACGAATCACACAAGATGCATGATTTGACACTATACATGGTGCTGGTCTGTTCGCTGAGCTGCATCACCTGTGGTATCATTCTTTCTAAAAGACATAACTACTGAATTTTGTTTTTCCTAACTCCATACAGTGTGTTTTCTTTTGCTTTGTTTGTTGAAAAGCAAGTAAAACGAAGTATAAGCCTACTTATACATTTCAGGCAGTGATCTTTTTTAATTTCATTTTTTACTATTGTTCTCTCATAAGGCTCCATACGCACAAAACATCTGCACTAAGATGAAGTGTTTCAAACTTCAGACTTCCTGCCCTGGGAGAAGTATGAGAATACAAATCAAATATAACCCATCCGAGTCATCCTCCTCAATTTGTTCACTCAGGTACTATAGTTATAAGTATTGCATAAATGCTCTACTGTATTAATAGAGGCGTTATAGAGACAGCAAACTTGTTTTTCTACTCTTTTGTATTGCTACTCATAGGGATAACACTCTCCCAATTTCAGCTGAGCATAGCTGGAAATGAATGAAAAAAGCATCTGTTCTTGTGACAAGCTTTATTTCATTTTGTTACACTACCTACTCCAGACATTGACAGAGAAAATATGTAATTACATACATAAATGTTGTGCACCCATATGTCCATGTGAGTAGCATCATTATAGGAGGTCTCCCCACCCTGTCATTATTACATGTATGTCTTTTTAATTCTTTTCCTTAGAGTACAGCCAAACATTAAGCCTTAAAAAAACCCACAGTGTACAGTTGCTAGCTTTGCTCCTCCAAGATTTTGTGTAATGTCAGTGGTGCCGGGAAAGAAAGCTCTTGTCGCTAATAAGGATCAGTTTCTGGGACAGTGATATTCTCTGAGAACTGGACACTGCTGCTGCTTCTTGATTACCTCTTTTTCAGGATGGCACATTTATAAAAAATAATTACACACACAGTAATGCCAAATTTCACATTTCTGGTTTATGCATGACAGTGCAACCACTTCGAATGATAAAGTCTGCGGTATAAATTAGACTACCTTTGAAATAAAAACTTAAATTTAAAAAGTCTAAGTTAAACTAAAGTTTAAAGTCTAAATCCAGTTAACTGACAAAAATGTGTAATAATACAGTTACCTTCCAGTAATTTCAAAATAGAGTATTTGTCCCAATTTTTACAAATGAGAAAAGTGTACTATGGATAGCTGAATCGACTTTTCAAAACTCATACAGCAAATCTATAAAGAACTCAGTGCTGAAGTTCGTATCTATAAAATAACCGAGATGATAGTTAATCTCTTTAAAGCCAGGGAATATAAAGGTAATGAAACTTCCACCACTGTTGGTGATACACAAACTGCTGTTAATCTGAGAGATTAACGAAACATTTCTTACTGCATGCCAAGTAGATCCTGCAGTGAGCTCAGATTTTTCTAGCAGAACAACATCCTTCAAGCCAGCCTTAGCCAAGTGATAGGCTAGACTCACACCAACGCAACCACCTCCGATGATCACTGTATCTGCTCTATCTTTCCCCAAGGAAGGAGACTGTGTTTCTTTCCTGGAGAAAAAAAATCACTGACAGTTACAAAAAGACAATTGCACCTTTGTCCATCTCTTGTTTACAGCTGCAATCACAATATAACTTGGTGCCTGTTTGGGAGTCTAAGTAAACCCCAACCTGTTCACTCTTCTTTCAATGCTCTTAAAGGGTCATATACATAAACAGTAGTAATACAAAAAGCAAAGCAAGTTTCCTTCCACTCACAGCTTTAAATCTTTGTTATTTGTCCAATATACCCTTATATGTAGACCCTGTTTTTCAATGAGAAACTGTACCCCTGAAATGACAGTGTCAAAACCTGACTTTTCAAAAGTTCTATAGCATATGCAAGACAAAATCTTGAAAAAATGTCTACTTAGTAAAGCTCCTTAACAAATTTCTAAAGCCAATGTCAGCAGACTACATCAGTGTTTGTGTTCATGAACAATGAAACGTTTATTTTCATGTTCGGTCTATTTTGACATGTTCTACTTTGCTGTAGTTTAAATATTATAGAAGCAGGCTTTTGTCAATGGCTCCCACCTGCTACTACGCCACGCTGCATTTTCACGACCACTTTAAGCCAGCGCAAATCAGAACACTGTGATAGGCAGCCCCATTCTCCTCCATCTCATCTGATCCTCCTCTCTACTGCCCCATCTACAGCCAGCCAAGTAGCAAGCCAGATCAGGGAACTTATCTGAATTTTAAAAAGCCGGGTTTTTTTTGTATGTGAGACAAGGCAGGACCTCTTAGTACAGTAGCAGTACAGACTGCTGTGAAACCACAGTCTCTCTCCCTTCAGAACAGTTAATCAATAGTCAATTTTATCTCCCCCCTCCTTGTACATTTGCTTTTGCAACTTCTCCGCCAAAAGGCTTTCTAATGTGTAACTAGTCTTCCACCCATCAAAACAAAGCTATTAGTTCTATATATTATGAACAGAGATCTTATAAAATGACGTTTAAAACACAAATGCAGGAGGAATATGCACCATGCCTATTCACTATGTGGCAATGAATGAAAAGTAAAGTAAATGGGAGCACTGGACACCACAGGTTTTCTGTATTTGGTGCACCACATGCTTCCATGTGTTCTTTTTTGAGATTACACATTATTTTTTGCAAGTTAACAGTAAGCTGTTTAACAGCCAGACATGAGACACTTACGCCAGCTCCTCTACTGAATTTTGAGGCGCATGGTAATCAAGGTCAAGCATGGAGGCTTTTCTCATGCTTCTTTCATGCTGTGAACTTGAGACCTCCTTACCTGACTTTCAGCTCTTTTCAAACCCAGGCACCCAGTAAGAATCTGGTGGGTGCCTTCCCTGCGAACTACACGGCTCACCCAGATGCTTGCTCATGCGAGTTAGAACAGGTCACTTTTCACTCATCGATACGGCCCAGGAGACAGCAGAAGGGATCTCTCTGCACCAGGTCAGCGACTCACCCCGGGCTGGGTCTGGTCTTGGACGCAGAAATGCGAGGCGCAGGGGGAAGCCGCACCCCCCGCCCAAAGGGAGAGGCCTCGGCGGCCCGCCGCCGCCACCGGCAGCTGGTGGAGCACTGCGGGCCGGCAGCAGGAGCCCATTCCCCGCGCCCACCTTCCCCTCACAGGCCCCGCCAGGCAGCTCCACACCGCGCAGGCCACCTTCCCCTCACAGGCCCCGCGCCGACAGCCGCGACGGTTAACGGCTCCTTTGCCCGCGCCCCCCCACCGCCCCCCGCCCGGCCCAGCCCAGCCCGGCCCGGCCCGCACTCACCGCCCCTGCGCGCCCGCACCCCCGGCGAGGGGCCGCAGGGCAGCCGCGGCGAGGGCGTCGGGCCGGCCGCCGCAGCCCCGGGGCCGCAGCCGCCGCAGGGCTGCCCGCAGCACCGCGCTCATCCCGCACACAGCCCGCCGGCAGCGGGGATGGAGAGCGCTGGCTCTGCGCCTCTCCCGACGGCGCCCCGTCCCGTCCCTGCCCCCGCCGAGGCCGGCCCTCGCGGAGGAGGGCGCCGGCCCGCCCCTTGGCTGAGGGGGCAGCCCGGGGGAGCCGCCGGGCGGGGGCCCGGCGGGAGGGCGCGGGGCAGCCCCGGGCCGAGCCTGGGCGCCCCGCGGGGTCAGGGGCCGGCCCGGCCGGGGGTGTCTCCCGCAGCGCTGCCCACCGCGGCCCCGCCTCCTCCCCGGGCTATAAAAGCGCGGGCTGAGGGCTCGGGGTATCGCCGCGTTCGTGCCGAGCCGTCGGGTAGACGCGGGCAGCCAGCGTCCCTGGGCGAGGAAGATGCTGCCGATCGGGAAGACCACGAAACAAGGCAAAAGGGTAATTCCCCCACCGCCCTCCCCCGCTCAGCCCCGGTGCCCTGCTCCCCGTGGGCCCCTCCGGCTCCGCTGCCCGGCGTGGGGGCAGCGGCGAGCGCCGGGAGAGGCGCCCCCGCCGCCGTCCCCTTCGCCGCCGGCTGCGGCGCGGGCGCTGCCCCGGCGGGAGCGGGCGGCGGGGCAGAGGCAGCCCCGCGCCGGCGCTGCGGGGAGCGGCGGGAGCCTGGCAGCGGCGCGGGGCAGAGCTGGGCTCCGGGCCGCGCCGTGGCCCCGCTGCGCCCGGGCGCCGCTGCCGCCGCCTCGGGGTCCCGCCCGGAGGCTCTCCGGGGGTGCTGCTGCTCTGCTGGCACCGCCCGCGAACCGCGCTTCCTCACCTCCCGGTGAGGTACTCGGTACTGCCGCAGGTAAGGTCATATTGTGAAAAGCTAAAGTAAAGCCATAATAATAACTATATCAGTTTGGCGTCGAGCCATTAAAGACATTTGGACACAGTTATGAGACAGATTGGATTGAACTTAGTGCTGTAATATCTCACAGAATTTTGATTACTCTGAACACATAGACTGGAGCCACCAAAGTTCAAAACCATTTTGCTTAGTATTATTTGATATGCAAACTAAGCAGTGCTTGCAACACATTAAAATTGTAAATATTTTAAGCATAAACCATCATTGGATGGGATTTCTGTCTCCAGCATCCTCCCAACTCTATTTAAAAGCCCCAAATCGCTCTTCCCTTGATTTATATGGCTGAATACCAACAGTGTTTGTAATATGAGTGCAGTCTCCACTATATGCATGCCCTTTGCACCCTCATCTAGCTAAAGAAATAAGCCAGTATAAAAAGTTAGCCAGGCATCGGCTATTCTGCTCATTAAGGCAAAAACATATGAGCAATGTCTAAACCAAACTTTCTGACGTATACCAACCAGTACTGCTACCCTGCACTGCTGCTTGTGAAGGTCAGTGGAATCTTGTAGTCTGTCTCCTGTTCAGAAGGACACTATTTTCATTAATAGGACACTTAGAACTGGTTTTCCTTATTTTTATGTGTAGCATATAAATCTGGAGGAAGAGAACAGAAAGATACGGGAAGAAGTCTATGAGCTCTAGGCCTTTTAGGTAGATCAGTTATAAAGAAAGGAGGTGGGGACGTATTTGTTCTGCTTTTTCTTTTTTGGCACATACTCATGCCACCTAACTTCAGGCACCCAGCAGGAGGCAATTGCCCTCAGTTCCCCTTACAGTAAACGGACAGAGGTAAGCTTCTCTTGAAGGCTCACTTAAGATCTGAATAGTTGTTTTGAGACCCTTTTTTCTTTCCACTGAAGGAAAGGTAGGATATAGGTAGACCAAGCATGCTTTTCACTTACATAGTTCAGTTACATTCCAAAAGGTCATTGAGGAAATATCTTCATACAGACATTTGCACTCTTTCCATGGACAGATGTATGGCCTGTGTGGTGCAACTTCATTCATGGTAGCAAAAGTAAAGCAGTGAAAAGATGGCTCAAAAAAGCCTCGGTTAGCTTTTTACAGAAACTATTTCTTGTTATTTAATACCAGATCTGTGTACTACTGGATCACCTGGCAGTACAATTTTGATCTGGATTGGGCATGAGCACACAGCTGTAGGTCTCCAAGGCAGAACAAAACAATGTTGATGCTAAATTTATGCTAGCTATATGCTGGTTGAACCAATGGTATTTTACCCAGTATAGACAAAGTAAAAATGGTGTGAAGAGATGATAGCAGACCTATAATAAAGCTTGCAAAAAAGTTATTTCCATTTTAAGTCAATCTGAACTGACAAAGTAAGTTTGTATTAAGTACTTCATGCTTTATAGTTATGTTGCCTGCTATTAGATGCCCTGATGCTAGGTTTAATATATCACAATATATTATGTATTAAAATGCCATGCTCTATTCAATCATGGCTTATGTTGCTTCTGCATGTCAAAAGTGAAGATTATTTTAAAATGCAGTTTAAAAAAGCTAGAACTGTGAAGGAAAACTGCTGTTAAATCCTAGAAGTGACTTGTTAAGGGAAAAAAAATCCGTTCGTTGTAGTGCATTTAAATATAGTATCTATATATGATGTCAACATCTGTCTATTATTTAACGTTCAGTTAACAAGCAACAATTGAGCCTGCTTGTACGTTAAACATTTTTTTTTCCTCCACACTCGTGTTCTCTGCCTATTAAGCTTCTGAAGCAGGCTCCATCTATAAAAGATTCCTTGGCAGGCAGAGGAAGCAGGGACTCAACCAGGGATCCCTTGGGTGCCTTCCTCTGGCCTCATTTGAGGTATTGTGTTACCACTGCAAATTAGTTAATTGCAAACACAATCTTTACAAAGCCTCCTGACATTTACACTTAGAACAGAATTGCCCTAGACAGGCATGGCTGGTAGACTTGTTGAAAATTACTGAATTTTGGATATTGAGTATTGCAGATTGAGTTTTGCCCTGGTCCTGCTGAAATAAAGAGAAAACGTTGAACACTTTACTAAAGTTAAAGTTAATCAGATCAATATTTTGGCAAGTCCGCAATGTGCAATGGAATGTGATGCAGAGATTTGCAAGCCAACACTGGGCCAGGCTCATATATCTGCACAGCAGCACTGTACAGAGAAGTCCCGTCACCTTGCTGCCATGTCAGTGCCTGAGCCAAAAATGCCGACTCTCTCAGCCAGGCTTTGTAGCCTCCAAATAGCCTTACACTGTTGTGCTTGGTACTGGAACTGGCATAGTTGGCACAGTGCACCTTCTTGTTGGAAATGCATGCTCTCATCCTGCCTAAAGGGCGGTGCTGAGATGTCACAAGTGTTTGACTTTCCTGGATGTATGGTGTGAGATAATTGAATTAATGAAGGAGAAATTTTCAAGAAAGATAATCTACTAAAGGTCGGAGGCTAATTGTTAAAAAACCCTTCCTCTCAGCACGAAAATGACACACAACTCTATGTCCACAAGGCTTTTCTTTTTCCTACTCCCTCAAATGTCATCTCCTGAAATGCTAGTGTGCCATCAAGAAAAGATAACTATGGAGGGAAATTTAAATCTTACCTTTGATTAATTCTTTTCCTGTACGCACTACGTTTATTAATGTAATGGGTCTGCATTTATCCACTTTTTAAAGTAGAATTATGGTTGTAATACAATTGCAGAAATTAGTACTATTTAGTGTAATAGCAAGGTGCTTTTTGGAAAATTTGAACAACCCAATGAAGCAATGAAAGGAACAAATATATATATATTAGGTGCAACCAATATATGTTGTTCTCATGTTTTTCAACTTTACACAAAAAAATAATTACCACTTTTGGAGTTCAAGGCAGAAGCAAGGTTAATCACAGGGTGCTGTAAGGTTTGTAATTTGGCATCTTAAAACATTTCAGGGCTGGGCAAAACAAGCAGGATTTTCTTTGGTCTTGTAAGTCTAGGTGAGCAAACCCAGGCCAGTAAAAAGTCTGTCAGAAAATGGAGGCCAGCATTTTGAGATGTGTCTTATTTGGTAGGACAATGTTAGATGCTTATTTTTCTATGATGCCTGTTGTGCCATCTTGTGTCACAGGCTACTTGTGCTAAGGCTCTGTGAAGATGCTCTTCGTAGCTAAAGAGCAAATGAGCTAATAAAGAGGTCAGTGATACTAGTGTTTCATTTTAAGAAGTTTCTCCTGTATATTGCAGGAGAATTTAAGATGGTGGTTTACTTTAATAGCAATGGAATTGGACCATTGACTTCTAGTTCTGGGGACTGTATCTCTGGAATGCAATAAAACTGACTAATGAATATTCTTACATAACGTATATGCACGTATTAAAGCCTTATGTTGCAAAACAGACCATCTACCATTTTTTAAAGAGAATTTCAAGAAGGAAATTGATTACTTTTTATTATTATGGCAAAGATGGTTCTGGTAGCCCACAAATATTTATGTCTGCTTTGCAAATATAGGAAGTGGCAACAAAGACAAAGGAAGCCCATAAAACTGAAGAACTGTAATTGTTAACCTTTCCTTCTGCTTTCTTCAGGGTATTCTAGAGCGCTTAGATGCTGGGGAAATTGTGATTGGAGATGGAGGATTTGTCTTTGCTCTTGAAAAGAGGGGATACGTAAAAGCTGGGCCTTGGACTCCTGAAGCAACAGTAGAACACCCAGAAGCAGGTCAGTTTTACCGGGAAATGGTGATCCTGTAGTGAATGTAAACATGGTTGGATAAATAAGAAATATATAGGAATTTGTAGCATGTTTTTAAATAGTGTTCCTCGACACTGTAGAATTACACTGTTAAGAATAGTGTAAGAATCTATAGACCAAATGCTCACCTTACCCCTTTTTCTTGCTCTTAATACTGGTCAAAAGCAGGTGGCTGAGTAAGAACGTGAGTAGTGCATATAGTGATACCTCTCCAGAATGCTCTCCCAGTCTTCAATAATTTGCAGTCCAGGGACTTTTTGACCCAGATATAGTATCTTTGTATTTAATAACATTCAGTGATTCTCTCTCATGGATTTGTCCAGTCTGTCCTTAAGCTGATATAAAGCTTATTATTTAAAACATCTTATGAAAAATAATTCTGCAATTAGCTGTTTTGTTGTGTTTTAGCTATTCTAGGGCTTTTATATTGTTATAGAAATTATTATATGTATTATTATATTATAATATATATTATTATAAATTAATAATGTTTGTTTATTAATTCTTTCAGAAAAATAGCTTTTAATAAAAAATGGAACAGAAGAGGAGTATTTAATGTATCTGGCTCCACTGTGAAATGGGGAATGATAAACCTCATAAGAACCTAAGAACTGCAATAAATATTTAATGGAGTAACTCTCTTAAAGTGGAGGGAGACAAAATGAGCAATCATTCTATGCCTTCCAGCATAAAGATTAGAGTGTTTAGCATAAACAGTGCAAAAGCAGATGCTATTATCTATTTATGTATGCTTCATTACAAGAAAGCATTTGCCCTAGTAATATGATGTGCAGTTAATCCCACAAGTCAAGTCCGAATATCCTGGTGAAAAAAATTTCTTTGTTCTAAGTGTCTGCTCTTCAAAATTAGTCTTTTTCCTCTATACAGGGGGAAGAAGGAAGAGGAGGGGAAGAAAGAGAGAGATCTTAGCCCTCTCTATTACATTGCTTTGTACATTTTACCTGTTTATTCACCCTAATCCTTCTCAGCCTTCGAGTGTCACTTTATGTGTAGCATGCCTAACTTAGTGTCACACAGCTGTAGATAATGCAGAACTCCAGCAAAGGTTTAAAGGGTGATGACCTAATTTGCTGACTCTGATCTCCCCAAAAGACATCCCATCACCTCTCTCTCTGTTTCTCTCCACCTCTACCTTTGTCTGCCCTTACACATTCCATCTTACAAATCATAGCACTTATCCCATGCTCTTTATTTCCCCTTTGCTTACTTATTTTGCAGCTCAAAAGCCCTTGACCCTCTCCACATGTCCTTTCAGGAAGTGCACGTCTTAGTCCATGGGGAATGCAAGACATTACCTTACATAGAATTAGTTGTAGGTGGCTTAAATTGGCTAAATTGTCACACAGATTTGCTACACAGATCAGTAGTCATAGGTTAGAATCCAGCCTACTACGAATTGCTACTGATTTGCCAGAACATATTGCTCGTGTCTGTAACATGTTTTATAAGCCCCCTTATAGGCTATTTATAAATACACCCTTCAGTGGAAATGTGTTCATTTCTTTTAGTGCAGTGTGCTGCCTCCTCTCCATTACTGCTTTTTGCTCCTGCATGCTCAAGGGTCATGTTACTTTGGAAGCAGGTGTAAAGAACAGAAGGAGCAACTGGCTGAGCCAGCTGGTGTAAAAACCAGACCTTTCTGTCTTTGTAAGGAAGGAGGGAGGTTCTGAGAATGCAGCAAGGAATGGGGAAAAAAAAAGAGTGAGTTCAAGGCCACTATCTCCATTACAAGAGAGGAGAAGTTTTGCCAGACTGACAAGTTTAGAAATGGGATCTAAATATTTTTTCTGAGCCAGGTCAGGTATTGCTCTGTAGTGAGCAATGTGCATAGGCACTTACTGCCCCTATCTCCTGTTAGCTTAAGTCTGCGTCTTTTGTGAAATGTCCTGCTCATGGTGAATTGAAATGAAAACTCAGTGTTATACATCTGACTCCTAAAATGCACCAAATTGTTAATAATTGTTTAGCCTCATATGTGGCTGTTATCCCCATTTCTCAAATAGTGGAGGAAAACACAGCTTCAGCAACATGCTGGAAGTCACACAAGAAGTAAATTACAGAGTAGTTTGGATTTTTGATAGTGCAGACTGCTGTGGGCTTGGTAATAGTAACAGTACATTCTACTGGTAAAAACAATTTGCCTGGGGTTGAATGAGATTCAGGCTGATACTTGTAACACAATTCTTTCTCTCAAAATGTAGACTGATTTAAGAGACTCCTGTTCACATACCTGATAGTTTGGGATATTAATTTCTGTATTCATATGTGTTAGGTTATGTTTCATTTGCCTACCTATGTGACCATCCTTATTCACACAAATCCCAAGCATTCTTCTAGGAATGCAAGAACCATATTTAAAGAGCACTAACCATGGGGGTAAACAAATCTAGTTTATTATGAAAATGTCATAAAGCAGTTGCGGAAAATATTTGTAGATTCTTTTTTCCTTTTCCCATTTCTTGACTAGTTTTCATCAATGATTTCTCAGGGGGGAGAGTAGAAAAACAAACTACAGAACACTAGAAACATACAGAGACAGCCCTTTGAGCTGGGATCAGTAGCCCATTTTAACACTGTGGGAAAAAGAATACTCCCTGCACTAGGAATGTTTTAACTCTGCAGAAAGGTTGTAAGACTGAAATTTGATCCTGACAGTTCAGGCAGATTCCAGGGACTTTTTGAACTGTAGCTCTGCTATAATCTATGTTCCTGGATAGGTCTTTGTGACTGCTGGGAAAAGAAGCATTGTGTTAAATCTCACTGTGGTTAGCCAAGGCTGTAATTAGAAATGAAATACTGTACTAGTAGAGAAAAGCAAGGGACACTACGCTGTTCCTTCACTGAAAGCAGACGTGGTTGTATGTACACAGATTGACTCTAGCAACTCAAACTGCCATTTGAGCTTCTCTGGCATAGAAGACTGTGTTTGTTGCAGCTGAAGGGAGTGATTTCATTCTTGTGACACGTTCACGCATTTTCCTAGTGGCACAGATTGTCTGTAGACAATGAGGTATGATAAACCAGGACTTCAGGAAAACTTTTCCAAGTATCTGCCACAGAAACTGCAGTGTTCTTGTGTCTGGGTGCAGTATCTAGGGAATAATTTATTCCTGTATTTGCTATAAACTGTTGAGCATTTTAACTCTGTTTTACATGATCAGTAGTGTTCTAGAAATTATTATAATTATTGTTCTATGGGTATACATATAAAATCAATTGATGGCTCCTGTTCTGTTCCTGCTGTGGCAATTGCAATGTACTACTTAGAGCGATGAAGGCAGAACTACCATTACAGAGCTTGCTCCCAAAGTCGTAATGTAGGAAACTTGTCCATTAAAAGTAATGCCAACGTTCCCTTCAAAAGAAGTGTTGGCTCTGTAGTAAAATCATCATGTGCTGACTTACGAGAAGAATTAAGTCTGTGTTGCAAGTCACTCTCCTGGAGCAACAAATAATCTTTTAATTAAGAGTGTATTTAGCAAAATAGAGCTTTGGTTTTGGCTGACTAGACTCAACTAGAGTTTTGTAGGGGGAGAAACCAAGAAAATACAAAATAGAGCAGGTAACGGAACACTGTATTCCTCCACATAAATATCATCTTGTCCCTTAATTTGTTGCCACGATACAGTCTTCTGTTTTCCTCTTCACAGTCTACAAGCTAAGAAAATATGGCTTTTTCATTTGATGATCTTTTTGTCTGGTATTCCTTGTTATGCTTTCATGTTCTTTTGTCAGATGTCTGCTTTCCCTTCCGAAACCACTATGTGAACTTCAAAGGTCTGAAGGATTGCAGAAAGCAGAAGATAGGCAAGGTGGCATGCAAAACTGAATCTAGTGATAAACTAAATAGAAATCTTCAGCCATTCTTAGCAGAGAATAAGTAAGGAGAAGGTTTTCTACCTAATGTTTTGAGAGTGGCAAGAAAGGAATTCTACGGAGACTGGGGTACTGCTTCTACTCTCTCATAATGGCTCTTCTAGTAAACACAGTATCACTTATTTTACAGTACATTCCTTCAATAAACATTTAATTTTGGTATAACAACAGTAATAACTGTACCAAACATGTCTTTTTTGTCTCTTTTAATTCTTTGCAGTTCGTCAGCTTCACCGGGAATTCCTCAGAGCTGGATCCAATGTTCTGCAGACATTCACCTTTTATGCCAGTGAGGACAAACTAGAGAACAGAGGCAATTATGTAGCAGAGAAAATAAGTGTGAGTAAAACTCTGTTTTGATGGAGGTACTAAAGAAATGGATTAATTTCAAAAGGTTTAGTAGAGAGATTGAGTACTTTCATAGTTTGTTGTAACAGTTTTGGCTATATTTGAGGACCAGAGAATGAGATGATTCGTTTTCAGAGTTTGGAATAGCAAGGAAGACAAAGTTAAAGGACAAAAAAATAACAAAATGGGGCAAGGATGAAGAGAGGAAAGAGGATGCCCACATCATGTTTTTCCCATCTGAGGAGATTAGTTTACTGGAGTTTTGATACAAAGAGTATAGGGAGGACTAAATGCACAGAGAATAAAATCAGTTGAAAAAAAGAAATGCTCTAACATCCAGAGAAACAAGTCAACTGCAAAAATGGCGAAGAATCCTAGAGAATAATGAGTGGCTAATGAGAACAGAATGTTTTCTAGAACCATGTCTTCAATAAAATAACAACTAAAAAATCCAAGGTATACACTGTGGTCAATATTCTCCTTCTCGTGTAAGGGTAATCTGTTACAGCAATAGAAGTGCCATGTTTGTGTTTTCTTACCCCCTACACAAAGGAGTTGGAGGATGTTGAGTGTGTTCACCAGATGCAGGCCCCAGCTCCACTGGGACTTCTGGCACAAACATTTCTAGATAGTTCCTTTGAGACTAGAAGGTTTGCCATTGAGTGTTTTCTCTGATCCTTTCCCCTTTGGTACTATTGTCTGTTTTAACCTCTGCAAAACAGAGAAGATTCTCCAGGGCGCAGGGAGGAGGGAATATCTTTGTATCTGCAAAGATATCCCAAGTCAGAAATTAGAACAATCTGGACACTAGGGAAACACTTGAGGCTTAATTAAGAGGTCATACCAAAATGCCATATGACCAAATTTATCTGCGATGCTGTAGCTTTACATTCAATAGATGCAACATTGAAATGTTTGAAGTGGTAGTCCCAGAAACACAGTGCCTCTGGACCACGCCATGCTGCAACTCTTGCTGCCATGCAAAATTATAAGAAGGGCTGGAAGAGCACCTGGTATTGGGAACGCATTGCAGCAAAATTTTCAAGATTGATTTACTGCCAGTTCTAGAAGCAGGTTCCTCCAGGCTTTAACTGGTTTATGGCTCCACCTCCCGGAGTTCCCAAAGATGTACCTGAGCACAAATGCAAATGGAAGACAATCTGTCAGCAATAGCCTTAAAAATCAGCTGGGTCTTTTGAGGCAGCCATGGAAAACTTCAGCTGAGAGAAACCTGTGTAGATTCTAAGTAGTCTATGGGCTGCAGAGAAACCTACTCTAATCGGTACTTGTTATCTATCCAAAATGATGATTCTTTTCCCAAAATCTTTTTTTTCCCAGCTTAACCTCTTTTTCACAAGCTGCTCTGGTCATCCTGATTTAGGTACAGGGGGAACGTGTCTTTCAGTCTAGGTGATTAATCATATATACTGATAAGTTTCCCTTTACTATTCTTCAATTGGTAACTTTATCATCAGATAATTAATGATATCTTTTTAAAAATGCCTTAACTCTATATGAATATTATATCTTAATTTTTGAAAATTATCAAAATACTAAATATAAAAATATATTAAAAGAATGAAAAATCGATTGAAATTAGTACATATTTTGTTTTCCACCCATAAAATGTCAGAATAAAAGCATACACTTAAGTGTAACTAACTCGTTTTCTAAAAGGCAAAGAAAATTCCACTTCACACCAAATATTTGCTTTTTATAGACTATTTGTGTAAGATGTATGAAAGGTAATATGTTTTTGTAATATTTGATAACACAATAACTTAGACGTGGCAAGAAATTTGTTTCCTAATATTTCTTATTTTTTTTAAAGATGCTGATCTTCCTAATCAATATTATTAAAAATCCATTTAAATTACAAAGGAATATGAAGAAGCCATTATGGCTTTTGTCTCTTTTTGTCCTTTTTTTTTGTGCTCTGAAATTACATTCATATCTCTGACCAGGTAAAACTGACATAATCTATGTTCATACAGTGCCAGAAAGTGAATGAAGCTGCTTGTGACATTGCAAGAGAAGTGGCTAATGAAGGCGATGCTTTAGTGGCTGGAGGAGTCAGTCAAACACCATCATACTTAAGCTGCAAGGATAAGGCAGAGGTTAAAGCTGCCTTTCGAAAGCAACTAGATGTCTTTATGAAGAAGAATGTGGACTTCCTAATTGCAGAGGTAAATATGTAAAAAAAGTACATGCCACATGTGCCTGTGGCACATTATTAATGTTAAGATGTCTATAGTCTACTTTAGGGAGTACAAGTATATATTGTGTCCTCCTTTAAAATTTTCTGTTACACTTTTATTCCAGTAGTATCAGCTATTTTTCTAAATGCACAGCAGTATCTCCAAGCGTCCTAGAATAGGACATTGAAACCTAAATTTCTACTTCAGTCAAGTCAAATTCTGTACTGGTGCAAAGAGGATAGATTAATGTGGTCTTAACTAGTTCCTATTTCCTCCCATACACTGTAGGCACTCAACGTAAGGTGACTTTCCTAGGTGAAAATAGTTCTTTGGGGATAAATCCCTGATTAACCTCCTGTATGGGCATTCTTACTCTGAATAAGAGTGTCATTATTTTTTATTTAGTTTTAATTACTGACTTCTTAATATCCTTTTTTAAACTGTGTGGTCAGTGAACTCAACTGAATTCTGTCAGTGTAAATCAGAAAAGAATCAAGTCATTGCATTGCTGGTGAATTTGTGGTCTGGATTAATGTGTTTGTGCTTCATCTCCAAGAAACAAAAGTAGTCAAGTTTCAATTTTTTTCAGTATTTTGAACATGTTGAAGAGGCTGTCTGGGCAGTTGAAGTTCTAAAAGAATCTGGAAAGCCAGTTGCAGCTACAATGTGCATCGGTCCAGAAGGAGACATGCATGGCGTGCCCCCTGGACAATGTGCTGTCCAACTGGTAAAGGCTGGTAAGAATCTGTGTTAATATGCCCTTTTAAAGTATGGAACAAAGTAAAGTCCTTAAGTATTGAGATAAATGGATGCATATCTGAAGTAGATACCTTCCCAATTATATCTCATAAAAGTTTTGACCCTGTAGAAAAGTTTTTATGTGTACTTTACTAGTGCAGTGTTGTAAAAAACATATGAAAATGCAGCTATGAAATCCTTGTTAACCAGGATGGTATTGGGAGCAATAGCACAGGCAGCTGATACTGAATAGAGCAAAATCCTAAACTTGCTCAAATTTGGTTACAGAGCCAACTGCAAATTCTGGGCTCACAATTATGAAACATAATCAGAATCCAAAGCCACCTTTTATTCTCTGCTCCTGTTTTTAGAAATGTATGGAGCATAGTCCAAAGCCAGGATGAGAGAATAAGAGGATGAAAAAATTAATCTTTTTGCTTATCAAAGCCTGTGTTTTCTGCAGAACAAGGGGAAGGGCAGAAGAAATTAATCAGGGCCATGATGAATGATGGTACACGTGTTTATTATATCTGTTCTGAACTACTCTTTTCCTTTGGAGTTAGAGTTGAGATCCAAAGGCAGAACCTGTGTTAGGAACCTGCTAGCTATTTGCATATGTGGCTATACATAATCAGTCTTCACTGATTAAGCACTGAGAAGAAAAGCAACTGCATGAGGGTGGGAGATGTGATTCATCATCAGGAAGATAAAGAAGAGTGCAACTGGGATGTAAATGGAATGATTAACCTCAGGAGAGTTGAGGCTAGCTGTAACCCAACTGCCTTGTTTTCATAATGCTGGTGTAAAGATGGACTGCTCTGCTGCTGGAGTGGTGTGGCTAAGAACTTTCACCTCCCGTTTCCTGGGGAGATGTGACTTGAAGTTCTTTTCCTCCTCCTAGGTGCTTCTATTGTTGGAGTCAACTGCCATTTTGATCCAGATACTTGCCTGGAAACCGTGAAACTGATGAAAGAGGGCTTGCAGGCTGCTAAACTGAAAGCCCACCTGATGTCCCAACCACTTGCTTTCCATACACCTGATTGCGGAAAGCAGGGCTTTATTGATCTTCCAGAATTTCCCTTTGGTAAGACAAGGGTATCTTTGTTGTTGTTGTTGTCTGTTCCGTTTTCCCCCCAGCTTTTAGTAAAGCTGAAGCTGCAAGATGTCCTTCTGTACAATAAGATCAGTCCCAATTGTCCTGTCTGGTATTTTCCATAGAGAGATTGCAGTGTAATACTGGATTAAAGGTCATCCACATAGTGAGAGTATTTCCGTAGTATCACAGCATGTGACTGAAAGTGAAATTATGATGAAAATAGTTAAAGTGCCACAACATAAACTCAGTTGAAAAATGTAGTTCTTCCTTGTGCTATAGAACCTTGTTCAGGACAGCTGTAAACAGTCCAAAGAAATTAGCAAGAGCAAATACAGTAAAACCCCCCAGATGTAAATGTTTTTGTATTGGAGCTCCACAGCATTCTGGGTTGTGACATCTATCCCACAAGCACGATAACATTTACCTGCATAAGGATTTAATGTACAATGCCTATGCAGAACTGGAGATAGGTGCATGATTATTGCACTCATAATGGTTCAGTCTTGCAAGTGTAACTGTCTAATATAAGTGAGATTAGAGAGAAACCAGAAGAGGGAATATGTTCTTTGATGTTGCTAACAAATGGGTTAGCAGGTTGGAGATGGATTCATCTCAGGTATGCTCAGGAGAAATTCTACAAAGACTGACTGATTCAACAACTTTATGTGTATCAAGGCTTGTGTATTTAGGGCTTATTTCCACCTGGGATGTAGAAGATCACATCCCTTTAAGATAAGAGGACAAAATCAGCCTAAACATTTTAAAATTGATTAGAAAAATGCTTTCATTTTCAGGTATCATACACTCCTCTTTTCAAGATCAGACTGTAAAATAAGGTATTAAAACATTTGAAACTTGAATTTGTAGCAAAAAATTTGAGGGATAGATGTGATTTTCAGGAAGATTTTTTTTTTTTTAATTTCCACTCTTTACATAAACGAAGGACAGAGAATAAAGCGTGAGCCTGAGGCATTGATTAAATTCTAATAACATGTCTGAGTTCTGAAAATATTCTGGGTTGTTTAAAAGTGTTAGGAACTCATTTATTCTATTCATTCCTTCATATAACTCCTCTGATTGCAAGCAAAAAAAGATAGAACAGATGCAGTAAGTAATCAAGTGAATTGAAGGATTCAGTCTTTGGTTTGTTACGGTTCTTGGCTTGTATGTTATAAGCAATCTGTATGAGATCTCAGCTTTCAGAAACTTCATGAGGCAATTGGAGAAGGCTGGTTCTGTGAACGTTTTCAATACCCAGAAGGAGCAACTGATCACTTGACAGCAGATAAACAGTTTGGTAAATCATTGTTAAACTGATCCAGTTAACTCTTTTTTCTGTGGCAGGCAACATGCACAGAGAGGTACTTAGATATTTGAAGTGTACATTACCTCTGTACAGGCCAACAAGATCTCAGTTTCTAGAAAAGCGTTGGCTATGTTGTATTGGCAAACTCCAGCATCTAGATGCCAGCAGTATTTACTTATCATCTGTAGAAGTTTTTCCAGTTTTCTGTGTTTTCCCTTCTGTGTTACTGCAATCGCTCTGAAAAGTCACCAGTTAAGCAAGGACAATGTTTTAGAAAGAAATGTCCTGGTCAGACAAAGCATACCCAATTAGCTCAAGAGTAGATATAGAGAGGGGCTAAATCTAGGAGCAGGTTACAATTTTCTCATCAAAAATTGATGAAAATTTCAATCTGTTTTTACTGTCAGTGTTAACATAAACTGTTAAGCTATAGATATTTAATTCTGGATAAAGTCAAGAAAAGAAATGCATTGGCAGGCACGGAAAATAGAACGTTAGTCAGTTTTGGGAAGGGGAAAATCCCACAAAACATGATCTATGTGGCAACTTCTTTTCATAGAATAATGCTTGTTTTCAATCACCATGGTTCACCCCATGTGTGGCTGGTTCTTACAGCAGGGTCTATCCCTGTTTCTTCAGAGAGGTTACGTCGTTGCTGTCCTTACAGTCCTTGAAGCACAAGGACTGATTCATAGAATCATAGGGTGGTTTGGGTTGGAAGGGACCTTTAAAGGTCATTTAGTTCCAATCCCCCTGCCATGGGCAGGGACACCTTCCACTAGATTGAGTTGCTCAAAGCTTCATCCAGCCTGGCCTTGAACACTTCCAGGGAGGGGGCATCCACAGCTTCTCTGGGTAACTTGTTCCAGTGTCTCACCACCCTCACAGTAAAGAATTTTTTTCCTAATATTTAATCTAAATCTACTCTCTTTCGGTTTAAAACTGTTACCCCTTGTCCTATCATTACATTCCCTGGTAAAGCATCCCTCCCCATCTTTCCTGTAGGTCCCCTTTGAAGTACTGGAAGGCTGCAGTAAGGTCTCCCCAGAGCCTTTTCTTCTTTAGGCTGAACAACCCCAGCTCTCTCAGCCTTTCCTCATAGCAGAGGTGCTCCAGCCCTCTGGTCATTTTTGTGGCCCTCCTCTGGACCTGCTCCAACAGGTCCATGTCCTTCCTGTGCTGAGGACTCCAGAGCTGGACACAGCACTCCAGGTGGGGTCTCACCAGAGCAGAGCAGAGTAGAGGGTCAGAATCACCTCCCTCGACCTGCTGGCCACACTTCTTTTGATGCAGCTCAGGATACAGTTGGCTTTCTGGGCTGTGAGTGCACATTGCCGCCTCATAGTCAGTTTTTCATCCACCAGTACCCCCAAGTCCTCTGCAGTGCTTCTCTCTATCCCTTCATCCTCCAGCCTGTATCCGAGTTTCGGAGTCCCCCAACCCATGTGCAGGACCTTGCACTTGGCCTTGTTGAACTTCATGAGGTTTGCATGGGCCCACCTCTCCAGCCTGTCAAGGCCCCTCTGGATGGCATCCCTACCCTCTGGAGTATCATCAACCACACCACTCAGCTTGGTGTCATCCGCAGACTTGCTGAGGGTGCGCTTGATCCCACTGTCCATGTCCCCAACAAAGATGTTAAATAATACGGGTCCCAATATGGACCCCTGACAGACACCACTTGTCACTGGTCTCCACCCAGACATCAAGCTGTTGACCACTACTCTTTGAGTGCAGCCATCCAGCCAATTCCTTATCCACCGAGTGGTCCACTTGTCAAATCCAGGTCCCTCCATTTTAGAGACAAGGATGTTATGCAGGACAGTATCAAATGCTTTGCACAAGTCCAGGTAGATGGCATCAGTTGCTCTTCCCTTATCCCCCAGTGCTGTAACCCTGCTGTAGGCGGCTACCAAATTTGTCAGGCATGATTTGCCCTTAGTGAATCCATGTTGGCTGTCACTAATCACCTCTCTGTTTTCCATGTGCCTTAGCATAGTTTCCAGGAGGATCTGCTCCATGATGTTGTTGGGCACAGAGGTGAGACTGACTGGTCTGTAGTTCCCCGGGTCTTCCTTTTTTCCCTTTTTTAAAAATGGGGGTTATATTTCCCCTTTTCCAGTCACTGGGAACTTTACCAGTCTGACATGACTTTTCAAATGTGATGGATAGTAGCTTAGCAGCTTCCTCTGCCAGTTCTCTTAAGGACCCTCAGATGCATCTCATCAGGTCCCATGGATTGTGACATGGTGGGTGATGGAGAAGACAGGGAAACACTCTATACTGTTGCCTTGGAGTTTACTTGCTTATGCAGGCATAAATTGAATGCAAGGTGCTGCATTCTTACTGTTGATCATTTTGTATCAAATTTCTATTAGCTTTTTAATGATATATGAGAGAAAAGGAAAGAATGAATTTGTGCTTCTGATGCTTTCTCTCACATCTGCAGGACTGTACACAAGCTTACTTTTATTTAAACAGCTTTCTAAGACAGCTTCATCTGGTTTTCCTTCTGATATTAGACCATCTACTTTTCCTTTGTCCAGTCTTTCCCTCTGAGATCAATAATTTTCTGTTTAAGAACATTTCATTTTTTTCCTTTGCTTTTTATTTTCTGAACCTATCTCTTAACTACCCATTGGACTTAGAGTAGATCTGCTTTGTATCACCTTCTTGCATGTTAGTCATTTTTGGGAAAGGATGTAGGGAGAAGAATCCTACCTCTCTGCTGTGTTTCTGGAGCCTTACTACCTCACCACGGCTTGTTTGCCCAGCACAATGTTCAGTGCACAGACATCATGCTGCACTCACCTCATAACCATGCTAGTTCATCTCTTGCAGATGTGCATAAAGAAGTGCGAGGATTTTTATTCCTTTATTCCTGTATTTCTATTCCTTAAAGTTTCTTCTTCAGTCCCTGGTCTTTTATTTCCACTTCTGTCACTCTTGTGCCTCCTTCCCTTTGAGGTATGCTTTTCCTTCTTCTTTTCACTTTCTGTTCTTTTCCTTCCCCAAGTCCTTCCTCTCAGCTCTGTTATCCCTTCACTCTGCTCACTACAACCTGCAACAGGGTGAAGGGTTCAACATACAGATGGCATCCTAACTTACCTACACACAGAACTTCCCACAAGGAATGAAGTGGCTTGAGGCAGCAAGCTGCTTATGGTGGGGATTATTACTAAGCAAGGGATGGGCTAAGAAATAGCTACAGATCCCAGCCGTCAGTGAAACAACTGGCTGCCAATAGCTGACCATGGAAAAAAGTGTAGTAAGCATTCCTGAGGAATAATGAGCAGGCTTATTCCTGTTGCAGGTAGGCTGATATCGTCTCCTTTCACAGATTAGAGTACTGTAATCAGATTTCCCAGATATTGATTGTTTATTAGGAACTCTTTGGAAATGCAGGCATAACATTGAAAGTACTCCAGCTAAGAACTCTGGCAGAATGGCAAGCGTGTGACTTGGGGCTTGATCAGTCTCAGAAGGTATTAGGTGCTGTTTGTCAAGGCCAAAAAAGCTTATAACGAGCATAGCTCAGCAGAGCATAGCAGAATCTAAAAGCTAGACTTCTGAAAGTTTGCATCATTAATTCTAGCTCAGACAGTTCAAACATGTACATCTACATCTACAATCAGCTTTGCAAACAGTGTGCAAGTATCTCAACAACGTGATTTCTTAACAAAAAATGTGATGAAATGGAGCATGGTGGAAACTTAAGATATGAATGTCTTTGCAGGTCTGGAGCCAAGAATTGTAACCAGATGGGATATTCAAAACTATGCAAGAAAGGCCTATGACTTAGGAATTCGTTACATTGGAGGTTGCTGTGGATTTGAGCCATATCACATCCGAGCAATAGCTGAGGAGCTGGGTCCTGAAAGAGGATTTTTGCCAGAAGCTTCTGAGAAACATGGTAGCTGGGGCGATGGCCTGAGCATGCATACAAAACCCTGGGTCAGAGCAAGGTATGTATATCTGAACTGGCAAGCACACTTGCAAAGGCTTTCATTGGTCCATGCAGCAGACTGGCTTAACCGATATGGAGGTCTAAATATCAGTGTAAACATTGTACATGTTAATAATTTTGAAGAATTAAATCTGACCTGGGAGCGGGGAAGAGGGTGAAGGGGCAGTAGGAGAGCTCCAGAAATTCTCATCCCTCTTATAAAATTAAGATATGGTCTAAATTAATGTGAAAGTAATTCATGGAAGTTAAGATGAAAAAGTAAGACTGCTGTAAAACAGCCACTAATGGTGAGTGGCTTACAGTGTACCTTTCAAGGATGAAAAGATACTTTTAAAGCGTGTAGCATTTAATTGCATGCTTTCATTCATACTTCTGTATCTAAATATAAAGTCAGTCTGTGCAAGTTAGATGACCCTTTGCAATGGTGATTTAAGCCATATTTCCTTTAGTATTGTGAGGTGTTGGAAAAAAAAACTAATTTCCTTTTCTTTCTTTAGGGCAAGAAAAGAATACTGGGAGAATCTGAAGCCTGCTTCAGGCAGGCCATATTGTCCTTCGATGTCAAAGCCAGATGGCTGGGGTGTGACCAAAGGAGCCAGGGAGCTGATGCAACAGAAAGAAGCAACAAGTGAACAACAGCTGAAGGAGCTCTTCCAAAAGCAGAAGTTCTAATCCACTGCAGCTGTATAAATGATAGAATGATTTATCTACAGACCATCTCATGCTTAACAAGAAAATCTGTGAAGATGAGTACCCTGTTGATTTATCAGTTAACATGTAATGAAAGAGAAAAAATGCAGAAAGAATGTGATTACAGATGAAATATGTCAAAATTTGATAATAAAATCTTTCTCTGGACAACTAGTGTAGAGCATACACAGTCAGAACAAGGTCTGGATTCTAGTAATAACTGAGCTTCTCTTAGCTAGGTGCCATTCATTGGGCACAGAAATATATGGAAACTAATAATTGGCTCAACTCACCTGCGAAAAGAGAAAAAGGCATCTATAAATACGGTGTCAATGGACTTCCATTCCTGAGTCTGTTTTCAGTTTGGGATTATGTAGGAGCTTCCTCAGATGTCACGATTTGTTGAGAGCTACTTCAGGGACACAGAAGCTGCCAATGCTTCAGACACACATTTATCTATAGTCACTTTCTTGACTTCAAGAGAATAAAAGTAAATTGGAAAATACATCTTATAATTGGAATCAAAAGATAAGGAGAATGAGATCTTGCAGGAATTTCTTATATGCAGGAGAAAGGTTCAGAGAACTTTTGTGAAAGAAAAATGACAGGTAAATAACTCACTGTTTTGTCTGAAGGTACTATGTACACAAGATTTACTCCTCTGGAGACTAAAAGGCTTAAGAGATTATTCTGAAATTTTAAAAAAATCAAATAAATTAAAAATAATGTGACAGAATAGTATTGTATTATCTTCATACCTTAAATCATAAGAGCTCAAACAGAATTGCATACCTCCAGTAAACAACTAATTTTCAAATGATCCAGCCGATTTCTGGATATCTCATTGGAAACACTTGGTTATCTGAAAATAGTACTTAAAAACTGAAGCTTCGTAAAATGTAACTCCTGTTTGTAAGAGTACTAGAACATTCCAAGTTTTTTTTTTTTTTAAGCAGACTGATTCACTGTAGAATCATAGCTATAAGAATACATTAAAAACTCTGTTAGGAAATGGATCAATCCACCAAAGTTAAGAAAGCCCATGGATATTTGTACACTGCATTTGTTGAGAAGGGTTTTCTTAGGAAGGGTATCACTACACTTGGAACCCATAAAGGACACGTTTCCATAGTTTATTTTTGTGAAATAGCACACAACGGATTTCCTTCTAGAATCTCATTCCCACCCATTCTACATTAAAGGTACTACCTTTATTAAAATATCATTCTCAAAGTTAGTGTTGAAAGCTTTTGTTGTACTACTTTTTATGGATAAGCTTATTTCATTATTTCTATCCATGTTGATATTCTGCAGTTCAGGAAGCATTTAAGTATGCAACACTTCAACGGGAAACTTCAGGTATCCTTTTCAGACTGTTATTGGCAGACAGCTTATAGAAAAAGGCATCTGCCTTCACCAAGGTTATAACAGATTGAAATAGTTACGAGCTGGAAATTTTGCCTGGAAGCCAAAAGTAGACAAATCAAGGAAGCGGATATTTTAAAATGGAAAAGCATCCATGTAAGTATATATGCACTACATTAAAATCCTTTCCTTCCTAAACCCTTTGGATGTTTCCCCTGCAGAAAGTGGAATAATGCAAAATCTGTAAAACAAAAAGGCCAGATCTTTGATCACCACCAAAGTGGATGCAGCATTAAAGATGTATGCATGATAAGGTGGCTTAAAATACAAGCTACGATTGATAAAGAAGTGTTTTGAACAATCATTACCAGTTTAGGAACTTCCTGTGGCAAAGGATGCAGCTTGACCATCATACTCTATATAAGCAGCTGGCCTGAATTTTGAAACTGTCCAAACATGCAAAAATTTGTATTGAAATGAATGAGTTCACAACCTAGAATGTTGAAGAACCATGGTATTTAAGAAGACGATCAAATATGATTTTAAACATTTATTTTTAGATACCCAGTTTAAAAAGGATTAATTTTAGCAGACACTAACAATGACAAGAAATACTTAAAAGGCTATTTGAAGCCATTCAAAATGAGAGCTGACCCAAGGGGGAAACTATACAATCCCCGTTTGATTCATATCACAGGCTGGGCTTAGAAAGCAATTGACAGTAGCATGAAAACAAGTTGACAGGGTGCTTTATTGATCACTACAGAACCCCAAACTATCAAAAAAACCCAAAAAACCCAACACATACCCCTCTCAAAAAACAAACTAACACCCCCCCCACCCCCCCAAGCAGCAAAGACAACAAAGCTTTATTTCCTGTTTCTTTCTGTGTAACATCTTAGTGAGGGGTAAGGGAACTGTTAGATTTGTTAAAGCTTTCTAATGATTTATTATATGACTTGTTGAAGAAAAAAGACAGGCTGACAGCACAATCCTAGGAAATTTGTTTCCTTAGAAAGCCTCTCTGAAAAATTAGGAAGTGAAAGGGGCTTTAGAAGGTCAACTCCTGTATTTAGTACCCTAAGGCAGCTATTCATAGGAGAAGACATTTGTTTAACCTGTTTGGAAACACATCTAAAGATGGAGATTCTGTGCCAACCCAGAACCAGTGAAGTGGTTACTTCACTCTTCTTAACAAGTTTTTCCTAATTTGAATATTCCTTGATGGAATTTAAATCCATTATTTGTTCCCAGCTCATTACAGACATGAAGAATTTATTCCCTTTGTCTTTGCTGAAGTCTTTTATACACATGAAGAGTCCTTGTTTCTCTCTCAATTGAACAGACCCTGTTCATTCATTCTTTCCCTGTGGCCTCTGAGTCATATTCAGCATAAACCCAGAGATCTCCTCCATCAGACCTTTTCCCAGAGCTTCCTACCTCTATGTTTTTTTTCACCTGGAAGCAGAAGTGAAGTGACCTGAACCTTGGAAGTTCAGATCCAGAAGAGAAAAATCCAAAGTCTTTGCTATCTAAAGAATAAACCATTACTCATGAGGCTGAATGTCAGGACAAGAAGGATCTGAACAAATAATAAACTTCAGAAAAAACTAGCTCTCTGTGCTGCACATGAGAAGATGGCTACATCTTTAGTCAGCTCCAAAGTTTTCCAGAACCCCATGCAAAAAGAAGCCTAGAAACTTGCTGTTTAATGGTCAGGTGTTGGCCTGATAATCTGTAAACTGCAGAAAAGCAAGGAGACTTTTTTTGTAAAGAAGCTCATGGCTTCTTTTTCAACTCTGTACATAATTGCAGGGGCAGATTCAGTGACATTTTTTAACCTAAGCATTAAAAGTAGTGGATTCATATATCTGTCTTGTTCTACTCCGTTGACTTTATAAAATATGGAACATAAACTAATCTCATTTCATCCTGCAATGCATTAAATTATTTTAAGTATAGACACCATTGAAATAGGATGGGCAGAATATTATCATAAAATATATTATTTCAGCATCTTGCTTTATTACAGAAATTCTTCATTACCTTTTCTTTATGTTCCACTTTATTGAGAGAGATGGTATCTGGTGTAAGTTTTATGTGAGATATCAGCCTCCACTACATACAATTTCATGGAATTAAGATACTAAATTTTGTCAATGGTGTATACCTCTGTAAACACACGACTCCTGAGACAGACAGCAATCAATTACATCCCAGCTTTAGGAATCTGAAGATGGACTTTCCATATATTTTGGTGAACTTCATCTCAGAGTTTCTGGGTCCAGTAAAGTTGTAAATCTGAAAAGAAAAGCAAATTTGGGTAACAGGACTTGATGCAATCAGAGTGGAGGGTAGTTGCTAAGAAATGAATTTCAAAGCAGATTGAAGAAATGTATGTTTGGAATAAGGAGAAGAAGCAGGATTCTGTCTCACAACTAACAAAGCAACAGCAAACATGCATTGATCAAAAAACCACTTTACAAGCATTACCAGTTATCCATGGGTGGTTCAAGAGTGTTTTGTAGCATTCATTTGCAAACATTTGCATGTCATCGTTACAGTGCAATTGAAGAAGGAGATCAAGTGACATCTGAAACACAGGAGGGAAATGGTCAAAAGCAAGTAAGCCCTGCTTTGCAATGTACCTGTTTGCAAATCACAAGAGTGCTAGAAAGAGACCAGACTTGTTCAGCCCAGTAAGCTAGTCTTTGCCTTTTGGCAGGCAGGGTAGCAAGGTTTATAGTAGCTGTTATGCAAAATCCCTTGACCATTTTTTATTTCTAATCAAATAAAAAAACAGTAGGGCAGTTCCACCCAAGAAAAAACAAGAATAAAAAGGCTGTACTATTCTTTGGGTCAAGCAGCAGTGTTCTTCTGCCACATTTGGAAGGGAAGTCATCTCCTGTAAAAGGAAAGGCTTGTATGCAGGAAAGCTTGCATGTTCTTTTCAATTATGTCAGCTGGCTTGCTGGAAGATCCTGCTGGCTCTTCCTACAAACCTCTCTGCAAAAAGGTATTTCTCAGTAGTATCACAGTACTACAGCTTCATGGAAAATCAAAGATGTGTCCTATTAAGGAAAAAGCTTTTTAAAAATCTTGTTTCTCTCTATATAATTTCTGCTCAGACTTTTTCTATATGAAATCCCATCATATTGTACTTTAAATACACAGGCTTGTAGCAATCTGTGCAAATACTGCCTCCTGGCGACTCTTTGTATGGCTATAGGACAGGCAAGGTGGAATCTCAAATGGCTTTTCAGGTTTGTATACACAGACAGAAATCAGAAGAGCAATTAATTTCTATTTAATTTCAGAATAGACTTAATTACACCTGTATTTGTTACTTAACAATGAAGTGTTTTCTTTACAAGCACTGTCAAAGCTAATTAAGTCGCCAGTTGTGGAACATTTCAGTCTTATTTTACTGCCAGAATAAGAGGGCTGGACTGAAGTTTTTCTTTGAATATTGCCAGGTCAGCTCTTATTTTAAAAAGTCATATGGCATACAATGTAGACAAACAGATTTAAATTATAAGGCACAGGACAGTGGAGAAAAAAGGTGGAAGGTAGTTAACAAATGTAAAACTTAAAATATATCTAAACACTACCTTCTCCTTGCCTCCCCTCTAACACTACTCTGAAGTCCCAACATTATTAGAATGCAAATTTCCAAAGTTTAGTTCTTAGTAGTTAAGAAATTTAACCAGATGTCCTTAAATCTGCCTACTTGTGTGCTTGTCCTACACAGTGAGTAATACAGAGGCAAAGAGACACTGTGTGTAATACTGAATGCTGTACAGCACAGCATCTACCACACAGTAGGGCAGAGTTTAGCTGATCTGACAGGCGTGGAGTGCTGCATCCACTGTAGCCACTGCTTTCTGCAGGGCTAGACCTTGCCAGGCTTCTGTCTGCTGTCCTGGCAAGACTGCCCATAACTGAACAGCAAATTGAGGCTCTATTCTTTAAACCTACTACTGCCTTTCCTGATGCTTTTATTCATATGAGAATGCTTGTCTCAGACAAATCATTGTGATTCCACCCTACTTTCATACTGCTACACCTATGTTTAATGTGACTGGTTCTGCTGGTTCTGCTAGGCAGACAGGACTCAAAGATAATTAGTATTTGCACCATTGACCTGAAAGACAACTTGCATTTTGTTTCTGGACCTGAAGCCGTATGAGCTCCATTCTATTCACCCTGGTACAGCAGCACAAAGGGACAGAAACTGGATTCGCTGTGCTTGCCTGGAAATGAAGCAAGCCTTGGGTGGCATAAAGATGATATGCCTGACTCTTACCCCCTAGCTTCTTCCCACATGTGGGAATATGGAACATTGCAAAGGTGTGAGAGAGTAGCCAGGACAGCTCGCATTCCAGTTGCCTTTGGCTAGAAAATTAAAATAGTTCATCAGTTTTGTTATGTAATCCTATGGAAGGAAGGCTGCATAGACGTACAAAAGTAAAGAATTATGGTCTGTTCATGCTTTACATTTATACTGGACAGAATCATTATGAACTGCCCAAGGTGTAACAGCGTTGCAACTCAGACCTTTGATTTTTACTTGTAATATTTACCAGAATATTTAGCTTAGAGTACCCTGAGGTGTTACTGAAAAGCTGTGTCAGGAAATTGTCCTCAGCTGAGGGCAGAAAGGAGACAGGAGTATGCCTAAAAGGTAACTGTCAGCACTTTTCAAATTGTATGCAGAAAATTGCTTGGCCAAACAAGGATTTGGCCCTTGGTTCAAAGCTTTGTGCATAAACTGTGCAGAAATTCTCTGCAAACCTGATGAGCTATTCTGTTCTCACTAATATAGGCAGAAAATCATGGATTTAGATCAGTATTCCCTTGAGTTATTAATAGTCGGGCATATCACACAGGTGAGCATTCAAGGCTGACAGACCAAAGTGCTTCACTCCAGACCCCTGGGCTGGTGTGCTTCCCTGCAGCATCGCTGAGTAGCCAGGATCAAGGCAAACAGACAGTCACACAGTGTAGCTAACTACAGCAGAGGCATTAACAGCAAGCATGGACTGCGTTCCCTATTAGGTATGTCTTTACTGTTCATGGCTCAGTTTAATAGTCTGGCTAGAACAGGATCTGTTTTAATAGGGTGTCTGGTTAACAAACAGTTATTTATCTGAAGCATAAAGAGATTTCTGAGTAACATAGCCTATTCCATTACTTGGCCAGCTAGTTGTAGCTAATAAATCAAAGCTCTTCTCATTCTTTTGTCCTAATATCCTGGCCTCATTTCTAAAAGCAGTGTCTAAATGTGTATTGTGCATGTGATAGACTTACTTATGAATCCAATCCTACGGGCACCCTACAGCTACAAAATGTGCTTTGCAGACACATCTGGTAGGACATTCTTCAGGTTTCTTTCTACTCAGAGAACATATACATCAAGCTTCCATAAACCAGCAAAAATGACACTCATTTACAGGAGCACACAGTGACATTTTTGTTATAATCTTCAATGATCTGATGCATGGAGTTCATTAAAATAATAAAATGTGTGATACTCACAGGTCAAGATTTCCTTACACATGAAAGACAGTAATATTTTCCATGCAAAAACCTGCTGCCCCCTCAAGCGGGGTAAAGTAAACCACAGAACAATCACTCAGAATAAGAACCTGCTTAGAATCCAGTGCTTTTGGTTAATAACTAAATTAACTAAATAGTTAATTATTACACTTAATTATTTGGTTAATAACTAAAGAACAGCACGATGTCAAGGAATAGTTTGTAAACAGTGAACTGATGATGATGCCAAGTTGGTCTACTTATTTCCTGAGACTACTACATGTACCTCCTTCCGTCCAAACAGTGTTTCTTGTCATTTCCCATAGGGTCACAATGACCTTTAAGTTCAATGGTAGCTATAGGTCATAGTGGATCCTGGCAATGTCAAGGAGGGAAATGCTATAGTAAAGAAATTCTGAAATTCTTCAGAAAACGGGCCCTGATGGTTAGAAGCATTCAGTGTTTGTAACTACAGATGGAGCCAATGTGACCTGCAAGCAGTTTGCATGGCCAAAAGAAAATTCTTCACTGAGTAAAGAAAATAAGACTGGGATTCCTCATCTGAAATAACATCTAGTCTCTGCAGCCACTAATAGCATGAATAAACAACAAGGACGTAGCAGAAGGTTATGGTAATGAAAGTGCAATTCATCTGAAGAAGCTTATATAATTGGATTACATTTATATAACCTCCCTTCTTGCAATATCTCAGTGCTTTTGAAGTGTTTTTTCTTTTGAAGTGTTTAATTTTACAGGAACTCAGTGAGGTAAATAACTACTGACCATCTATTTTACAGTTGGGAAGCCAAAGCAAAAGAATGAACAGGGGCTATGTTCAGACTGGTGCAAGTTAACTTCACTATCATAAATACCTCCTCCACTGGTGCCAGAGGGAAGCTGGGTCTTCCAGTCCTGTACAAACAGTGCTCTGAATTGCTGAGTGGCACACTCTTAAACCTAGATGCCATAGCAGTTGCAAAACCAGAGGTTTGTACTGATAGCAAGTGGTCTGAATACGGCCCTAAAGAGCTTGTCCATGGTCATGCTGAGTTTGAAGTATAACAGAAAGTTGATGTCGGATGCTTCCCAAGTCACACAGGCCAGGAAGGAAAAATTGGGGGAAAGCAGGATTTCTGAAAGTAATCCTTTAATGTAATGGTGGTTTTAGGTGAGCCAGAGGAAAGCACGGTCTCCTTCATAAGGTCCTGTAGGAGCTTTTGGCAGATGTTCACAAACCCACTTTGCCCTGGGATTCCTTTCTTCCCAACAGTCAGTTAGCTCCCTCTGCTCTCTGTGACTTTTTTTTCCATTTAAGAGACCAAGAGCCTCATTTTCAATTCAACTGAAGATGATTATAATTGATGTGAATTATGCAAAGCCTTTTGTCGCATTTTCCATTCTGGCTCATTCAAAGCCCTGGATCTGAAACCCCACTTTTTACTGCTGTTCCAGGTCTGAATCTGTAGAGCAATCCCATTTCTAGTTTCAGAAATCTTTGTCTAGTTGATCATATTAGTAATTATGATTTGTATGAACATAAGTCACTACATTTAAATTTGAGTTAGTAGATGAATACCATCAGATGAAACTGTCCTTTAGTAAGTCCTTCGCAATCCATAAATAACTCTGCTGAGAGCATAACAAAGGCCCTTTGTGTTATTGCACAGTGGAGCCAAAAATGTTCTCGAAACAAAGTTTGTTTTCAATATAATTACATACAGCTCATACATAAAACAGATTGTCGTGCCATGGCCAAAAATGTAGTCCTTTAGATTCCATGAACATCTTAATCTATCTATATTAGCAATAGAAACAAATGTATGGTAAGACCATTTATATTTCACTGGTTCCTTTCTTTTATTCTATTTGATGTAAGGACACAGTCCTGCAAGAATCTTACTGCTGGCACAAATGTCTGCCTTTACAAATGGTCTTGCAGCATTGGGAGTTCAGTCAGTGAATTCAGGACTGTTTTGATATCTTTTGGGATAGTGCCTGTTACTGATCCTGACTGGAGATTTAAAAATCTGCAGAAAATGTAGCAAATGTATTTTCAAATACTGCAGAAAAGGCTGAAAATAAAGACTTAGATTTTTTTTTTTTTTAAAATTTTTTTTTTAATATTGGGCATGCTAAGAACAGGAGGATGTATTCAAAGTTTCCAGTGAAAGCTTAGATGCCTAAGATTTTATTTTAGGAAACTGAATATATCCTCAGCCATCTCTATCAGCTGAAGCATCCTGTCAGGATGATCTGTTTGGAGACTTCTCAACAATTAAATAATCATTCTGCATTTGAAATGATGGAAACAATTTTGGATCCCCCAATGCTGGTGGAAGAACCAGACAATACTCCCTACAAGAAAGTACCATAACTCAGCTAGGATATTTTGTTCTTTAGTCATTTGTCCTCACATCCCTGCATCCTTCCATTCCACAGTATAATGACTGTAGAGTCAGGTGCCGATAATACCCTAATTCTCCATTGCGTTCTCTCTTGTATTTCAGCATTTAATATCTTTCTTTTTGAGAGCACTAGTGGGAAAGCAAATAATGATAATCCACAGTGCTGTCTCATTCCTCAGTAGCGTATATTTCTCTGCCACTACAACATCTGGGTTTGTAATGGTTCCAGGAAGAATCACTTTTTACAGAAATAATTTTCCCTGTATAGAAATCTATAGTCAATAAAGGGCTGCTATAGTGACCCATCTCATCCTCATCCCTACTCCTAGTGAAAGACAGAAGGGATGTGATGGCTATGCCACAGTGAGAGGTGCAACAGACTGAAGGACAGCTGATAGCTGAAATACTTCAGAAATATATAAATGCTGCCCTTCTCTGTTGGGGATGGGTCAAATCCCTGGAGGCCTCAGATCAAAGTAGCCAAGATTTGTGCAGAGCACAGTTTACTTTGCTAAGAAAGCATGAACCAGATGCCACCATTGGAAAATTTCTCTTACTGTTGGGAAAAGTCCCTTTTCATCTCAGTTTCTGAATTCTTTTTTTCCAAGAAGCAAAAGACAGTTCTCAGCCTGACATGACCTACACAACTGAAGCAGTATGTAGCTTTTATTCCCAGCAACAGGCTGGGAACCACATCATCAGAGTTCCATAGTCCTCTGATTCTTCCCTTTCACGACCTTGCACTACTCTGGGAAAGAAAAAGTATTCTTGCAAGTATCCCACTTTACTGCTACATAGTCTGGGAGCTAACCAGTGTAGAGCTAACGCTTGAGCACCACCTCTCCCACCTCTGTCAGAAGACGAGCAGCTTGTAATAGAATGCAGTGACTATACAGAAGCTCTGCAGTAGGTTATAGTAGTAGCTTTGTCCCCTCTGCTACTATCACCTGCATCTGCTTACGGTCCATGCTCTAGTCACTCTACTGGTAGCAACAACTGGGAGCACAGAAGGCATCCAAAACCCTTTTGCATTTTCCACACACCCAAGTAGGCCACACCAGTCTTGTCCTAAATCACAATCTGTATAAACACAGCCTGGAAATCATAGAATCATTTAGGTTGGAAAAGACCCTTAAGATCATCGAGTCCAACCGCAAACCCAACACTGCCAAGTCCACCACTAAACCATGTCCCTAAGTGCCACATCTACCTGTCTTTTAAATACCCCCAGGAATGGTGACTCAAACACTTCCCTGGGCAGCCTGTTCCAGTCCTTGATAACCCTACCGGTGAAGAAATTCTTCCTAATATCCAATCTAAACCTCATATTGTCATGTTGTCATATTAACAATGACAACATAAAATTGTGACACAGGGCAGGAAACAAATGCCTCATTGGCTCACAGGGTTCTGGCTTTGATAGCAATAAGCAAAACTGTGGAATACCTATTTCAGTGGCATTCAAAGAGAGAACCTAGAAGGAAACAAGATAGAAGAACATATACTACAAGGGCACATCCAACCTAAAATCTAAAAATTGCTTGTTCATTACTTTGCAGAAAGCTAAAATGTAAATTCTATAAAAATAAGTGAATAAGCACATAACATACAAGGTCCCTAACCATGATAGATAATATCATTGCATGGAAACCATAACTTTGTCTGTTTCATGGTAAGGAACATCACAAGGGAACAGATGATTTTACTGGTATAAATTAAATAGAGCTCTTCATCAAAAAGAAGTAAGACTTGCTCCAAGGATCAATATGCATTTTATATTTATTGCTAAATCTCTGGAAATAAAATTGTTTAAATGACTGCTTGTCTAAGCGGTTTCAAGCTAGCTGATAAGTTGCACTGACAAAAATACTTCTTCATCCAAGAGCCAGAGGAAAAGGTAAACCCAGCCATGAGGTGTGTTCTGTGCTAGGCAAGGAAAAGTCTCTATATACGTTTCAGATGTGTGTCACAAATGAAGGCTGGCAGATATGGGATCCAGCAGAGAAGAACCTACAAGACATCCCTTTTAAATTTAAAATTGCAGCAGAAAAGAAAATTAAAAAATTAACAAAGGAATTTTGAACTCTTGAAACTTTAAGCAATGGGAAGAGTCTGCCAAAGCAGGACTAACCTGTAGCAAACTTCAAGCTAACGCTGCACTTCAGTCTCAGCACACCATAACCATCTGTATATCTCTGGAAACTAAGAACACACTGGCAGTCTGGGCCCTAAATTCTGTCTTTAGGCGCTATCTGCCTGCACTTTAATAAAAACCTCAGACTTTAATGAAAATAATGATCAGATTCACTAGACAGCTGATGGGAAAAGAAAAAGTAGAAAAGTTGACCTGAAATTTTTACTAAAAAATGTCATTAAAATGTGTAGCATTTAGACAACCCAGTGCTCACTGAAGAGCAATTCCAGAAGTAGAACTAAACCCCTGTGTTTTACTCAATTTCCTATGATAGAGCCATAAAGAATATTCTGTAGCTCTCCATCAGCTAAGTTCCCAGTGAATGAGTCTTTGATCTGTGAGCAATTGCAGCACTTTGCTGAAGTTGCTGGCATGATAATTATCTTCCACTCAGCCTATTTCAGGAAACAATTTAGAGGGACCCCTTTGTTCAGCAATGGCTAGAATTGCAGCAAATCATTCACACAAGGACTAAGCCACGCCGAGGGTGAGGCGACAGCTGAGCTGTAAGGTCCCATGGGTTCTCCCCAAGTGTGGGAAATAGCGCAGACGTATGGGACTGATTTGAATGCAGAGCAGTGTGTGTGTGTGTGTGTGTGTGGGCATTCACATGTATACATGTTTTTAACAAACAGAGCAATGAAGAGAATCTCTGCAGATGATACAGACAAACAAGTCGGCAAAAAAGGCAAGACACGACCAGTGAAACAGCGACAGGAACACGGCCATGAACAAAACTAAAGCAGCTTTTGGGCTGTCTGTGCTGAAAAACGCTTGGAACTGACAGCAGAGAAACTTGCTCCTGTTACTTGAGCTCAAATATACGCAAAGAAATATGCTCAGCCTCTCTAAAAAGCCCTGGGTTGCATTATAAAATACCTAGCTGCATCTTTATTTTCTTCTTTTACTGGAAATACGCTGTGATTCCTTCCAAACTGATGAATTATTCATGCCAAAGTGGAGTAACAATATTAAGGTAGAAAATTTGGGAAGCTGTACAGGAACTAGAACTAAAATCTAAAATCAGAAGATTAGCTGGAATGTATCTGCAACTAGTTTAATTTCTGGGGTTTGCGTATCTGCTTTTGAAATTGAAATAAGGAATGTCTTCAACTACTTGATTTATGAAAGTTGCGCAATGCTATGCCTGTACTTTATGTCAACATAAAACTGTTGACCAAAAAAAAACTTAGGTTGGAATTCAGTTTTGATGCAAACGGACCTCCTTAGCGCCTTCTCGAGCAGCCAAACTGCTACGTCCAGAATGCAGACTGCCATCTTAGTCTCGCCTGCTCCTTCCTCGTCTTGCCTGTCTATCAGGAAGCAAACTGAATGCACATACAAACAGCGTTAGTGAGAACAACAGTTGTTCTTACTGACTGAAATTACTATATTGGAAAAGAAAATATAGCACATATATGTATTACAAATTAATTAGACAATTATTTGCTTGATTTCCTTTAACCAAAAAGAAAAGTTAAAAAGAAGAAACAATGCAGTGATTTAACCAGACCAATATATTACATTGTGTCTGTGTACAGATACCCAGAGCAGTGAAGTGTATCTGTGCTGCTCCAGACACCACTTTGGTTGAGGTACAAACCTATGTACTTGCTGAACACTGGAATATACTCAGAATATTATTTTCCTCCCTGTTGTTATTGTAAGAGCTTACAAGAGGTTGTAAATGATGTCCCTTTCATAGAGATGGCTCCACACTGGAATCAAAAGGCTACAAAATGTCTCACAGGAACTGGGAGTTGTAGCTAGAAATCAGAAATAACCTCTGCAATTGGCAGTGCCAATTGCAAGATGAAAGAAAATGGAAATAAAAAGTATGCAGAGAAGAGCTGGTCAAAGATGAAGGCACAAAGACTATTGCTTTGATTTAAATTTTAGTGATTTTTGAAGGAAGCACATAAGAAAATAAAGTATCTTTATCTCTATAATGTATATACTCATGAGCAAGGGAGAAAACAACTTGAAACTTTTAAAAATATTATAGGGTCAAAATTTCAATTAGATTTTGTCACATACCAAAACCATTTTAAGTCAAATTACATTGTCAAAGGAAAATGTAGTAGAGAAAATCCCTTTTTTGATCCAAAAGTATAGTTAGATTTTAATTGGGACACCCAAAGAAGGCCAAGCAACAAGAATACAAGTGATGGAATTAGAGAGGAAAGAGGCAAACAAACAAATTAGGAAGAAAACAAAAGCAGGGAAAGTAGAACAGAAGGAAAGAGTGAAACAAACCGCTTACCTCTTGTTGCAGCGCTCAGAAAGCTTTTCTGTTTCACTTCTCTTTCACACTTACCATGTCCTTCCCAAAGATCTCAGTGTTTCACAACTGTAGAGATGCATCATCATGAAAATGCATTTGCATCACAGCACATCCTGCATTTTTTCAACCTTCCTTTTTCTTGACTTGCTTCACACCTCCACCATCGACTACAGTCCATTAAAATTACTTAGAGTACACTTCTGAGCCATCAGTCCAACAAACTCAACACTGCAGGTTCCCACCCAGCAGTCTCCTGCCCCTCTACAGCCGCACCTTCCATTTCCCTCCAGGCTGCAGCTCCTCTCGTTGACAGAGTGCACATGTGGTAAAATGTATTCATGTGGCTAAATTGGAGAAACTGCTTCATTCAGGGCAGTGGAAGATCTGATTACAAAACAGTCCTTAGCCCTTTTTCAGGCACCAATTAATTCCTCCTGGGCCCCAAAAACCTTTTGTCTTGTAGGTCAAAGGCACAATAGCTCCCATTGCTTCTTTGCACTTTACAAGCCATAGTATTCCAGCAAAATAAATTTGAAACTGCTCGGTATTTCACAAGGAAAATGCTTATATTATTTAAAAGATTCCCAAAATTTCATTTTCATAATGAAATAAAAATGTTTTCCTCTGACCTTTGAGAAGGAAAACAAAAAATAAAATAACTTTTTGCATTTCTATCTAATGTCACTGAAACAATTTTTATTTCCAGTCAAAGCGAAGAAGAAATTTTAACATAACTGAAAAAAGTCTTTGGTTTTCTTCAAATCTTTTCATACAAAATCAGCTGGTTTCGCCTACAAGCCCAAGGGTGTGAAGGGGCTTGGCCTCCCACCAAGGCCCTGGCCTGAGGGGCAGAAACTCATGTCCCAAGTTGTCCAAAGTACAAGAGTCCAGCTCAGGTGGTACGAAGAAGATATTCAGTTAATCTGAAATTGTGTGGTAAAGATAGGAACTACTAAGTAGACTGCAGGATGGGAAATATAATTATATGTAGGTTAAGAGAACATATGCTGCTGGCTGAAGAGTAACACGGGGCTTGGGCGCCCGTGTGGAAGCCCAGCCAGGCCAACCGTTTTGAACACCAGGGAAAAACGAAAGGTAGAGAGGTCATTTGGTCCTAAAAGAAACATAGCAAAATAAACATGAAACAAACTGTCCTGAAATGTTTTACTACGAGGGTGGTGAGACACTGGAAGAAGTTGCCCAAAGAAGTTGTGGATGCCCCATCATTGGAAGTGTTTAAAATCAGTTGGATAGGGCTTTGAGCAATCTGATCTAGTGAAAGATGTCCCTGCCATGGCAGGGGGATTGGACTAGATGACCTTTGGAGGTCCCTTCCAACCCAAACCATTCTATGATTGTTTTATTAAATTAGGTTTTCCTCCCAAGGTAAGGAAGAAAATAGTTAGTGAGAGCTAGTTGATGTTTACCCTGTATCCATTCCAGCTCAAATAAAAGTGTAATGGTTCTTTAAAGAAAACACAGTCAGTAGCATGCTAAATCATGGTATTTGAAGAGTTATGCATGGCCCTCAAACTATAATAGCAGCTCAGATTATCTGATTATCTGATATTCAAAGACACATGCCCTGAAAGAAGCTCAGACAGGGAAAAGACAGCCAGGAAACACCAGTGTTAAGCAGAGGTAGTGGGCTGTAAAACAGTATTATCTATACAAGTCAGAAAAGATTAAAGCTAGAAAGGTCTCCAGGTACCCATCCAAGGACCATGAAAAGATTGTGTGGCAAACAAGTAGATCCACTGTGACCCCTCTGGGTCTCCTTTCCTCGGTCCTTAGAAACACCCTGACCAGAGCAGTGCCTAGAAGGCTGTGTGCATGACGCTGCCTCTTCCTCCAGCTTAAGCAAATGCAGCTGCTGGAAAACAACTTGCATTCCTGCCATCACATCTTTTCACTTGTGCCCCCTTTCTTCCCCAACATCTTCTTTCTGCTCCTCTTCCTATGCCTTCAGCTTATTTCTTAGCCAGCTAGATCGCTCTTTTTGGCAGCACCAATGCAAGTCTAAAACAGGGAGGCAGAATAAAGCAATGCCTTTAAAAAGCTCAATGCTCATAAAAGCCAAATCTTGGAGTCACTATGTGCTATGCTCCGTCTCCTCTAGCAACAATGCTGTAAATTAAAGTCAGGAGCAGAAACAGAAGGTGCAATTTCTAACTTGGATTTTTTTTCCTTTCTCCTTTTGTGTATGCTTGTCTTAATTTATGATTTAGGAGGCAGATTCCGGCTTTTACCACAACAGTAATGCAGCTCTGGCTCATCATCTTAACTTCTTCATCCAAAAAGAACAGTTATTACCATCTTTAATACCACCTAAAAGGCTGCCAAATACAACAGTTTCCCTTATTATAAGATACAAAACAAAACCAACAACCACTACTGTAGCTATGGAGAAAGGAAGGAAGAGATGTGGTTAAAACATTCCTCAGCTGCTTTCCCTGCTTATTTCTTTTCTTTGTGGCTAATAAAGGTTTAAACTTCTGGGGTTTTTTTAGATAATGTGGGTGTTTGCTGAAGGACATTTGGGTGTCGCTGAATGGCCAGACTTTAATTACTCAGTATTGTACAGTGGGTCATACAAATAAATAGCTTTGACCCTCCTGACTCATTTGTTCCAGGAAAACAGGCTTAAAGCTTCTAATTAATACAGGATGCCACTATCATCTCTCCATCCTCCACGGATGACTCTATAACCACTGTGCCATTGTTTCTTCATTATTTTCTTTTTCCCAGTGCTCTTCCTCTCACTGCTTAGCTCCCATTCCTTGGGTTACCTCCCCATCCTTACTGACTTAGGAGCTCCAACCATCTCTGCTCTCCCCAGGAAAGAGCTGCTCTTACCCTGATATCCTTTACTGAAGTGAAAGGCAGTCCTTTATGCTAAAACTCAGTCTCTTTACATTTGGTTACATAAACCTGAGAAAACACAGTTCTGATGATGATGATGATGAGATGAGGCCTGAGTGTCTTTTTACAGTTCAGATAATTCATATTCTTGCCTTCAAGATTCTGTCCTACAACTATGGTATAATTTGTTACTGCATTGCAGCTTACCCCTCCCTTCTGGCCTCAGCAGCCACTACAGCATCTCCATTTCTTCCCACAGCATCATTCCGCACTGTCTTCTGTGTGGCCACTTTCCTTGGAAAGACTCTCTACGCATGACTCCTAGGCATCCATCCTACCCCAATTTATTATTCCCTGCTAATATTACAGATTCTAGCCAATATAGAGCCAAAGGACTTCACCCAGTATTGAAACTGCAGAAGGTGAATAAGTTAGACACAAGGAAACATCTTCCCATCACAAAGAAAACTTGGTGGTATAATAGTTCACCTAACAAGAGTGAGGAATCTCTGTTGTTGGACACATCACAAAAGAGAGGGCAGGGACATCTGGCAGGAACAGATTACCTGCAGCAGATTATGTTCTGGGAGAATGGATGTTCTGCCTGATCTGTTGAGGTCCTTCCCAGACATGGTTCCTGATTCTGTCATAAAAGTAGCAATATCTGACTCCACCTAAGCCAGGTAAGCCTACCCTGAGTTCTGTTCAAGCAGCCACTTAAAAGCTGTGGTCAAATTACACTGCAGCCAGGCTCCTGGTAATCGCTTAACAAAAGAAGTATGTTGCCACCACCTATGGCCCCATTGCAGGTTGCCCGTTTTATACCAGCCTCTTCCCAGATCTCTTCCCCTGCCTCTTAGTGCCTGCTCTGACTGCAAAATGTCAAGAGAAATAGCTTATGTGAAATATTTGCCATACTACTTGGAATGGAAGATGTTCCTTTCAAGTCAGTGAGACAATTCAGGGTAGTAAAGTTAAGCACATACACGTCTGTAAAATATCAGTGTAATAACAATGCAGATTTGAGGGACTGTGGAGACTCATATTCAGAAAGCTGTATTAAGGAATTACAAATCAACTACACTGAAGTTATACTTTTGATAACTGAAATGGCATTGAAGCTTTTGCAGGTCTACAAATTAAAAAGAGAGTCCTGCAGTAAAAAATAATTTTCATTGCCATATAAAATACATTTGGTACCACTCAGAATCCTCAGGAAAATTCTAAATGCAATTTGTGAAATTAAAATGAAGGGATGCTAAACAAAGGCACCAGATAGGGAGTCTCCTGTTATTAATGAGATCACCAGTGAAACATCCATTCCCAGAGGAAATGATCAGTATCTTACTGGAGCAAAGGTAAACAAGAGATGAGGTGACAGAAATTTTTGATTCAAGATGTTGAACTCCTCTGACATATCCAATAAAGTCAGAATACATTGCAACTGACTTGAATCAGTTGCAACAGGTGATGATCTTCAGGAGATCTGTTTCTGTCAGCAGACATATTCAAAACTTTGGCTGAAAATGATCAAAAGACAGAATAGGTTAGTCTGTCAAGTCTTATAGAAAATAGGAAGCCACTAAAAAGAATGCAGTTGTTAATTACAGAAGAACCAGTGATATTTTAAATAAGCACAAATAGAGTGATTAATGCATAAATGAGTTTTCTAAACAAGGAATTACCAAGCAAAAGAAACAGAGCCATCTTTCAGTGTTCAACAAATAGAAAATAACATAATAATTAAGAAAACAAATCTTATGCTACCAAAAAGGATCCTGTAAGCAGTGTAAAAGAAAAAGAATATAATTTAACAGCTACTGATTTATCAATTAATAATATTTAAAGAAGAGCATGTTTTTCCCACAACTATATTTGTCTAATAAAAGACATCTCTCCCTTTTTTTTAAACATTGTTAATCTTATATTTTTCATAACTATGGTTATGACAAGCTGAATGTCTCCAAAAGGAGTAAACATACAGAATATAGCTTTGATAAAATTAAATAGAAGGGATTTGCCACAGTATGATGACAATAAATTACCACAGGAACTTGAATAACAACTCCAAATTCTTTAGATCTTGCATCAACAGCAATGGATGTTAAGATGTGTTTGTCATGTGATGCAATTCTAGGAATAAAGACTGGCTGGAAAAGGTGTCAGCTGGTAATTAATGACAAGCACATGAGAAATCATTAATAAAAACTATTCCTATGGATGACCAGCTTCTCTGCAAAAGAAAACAAGACCACAGCTTTAAAGCAAATATACAATACCATAATAAAAGTTGGTTTGTCTTATGTATGGTATGGTATATTATACTAAAACCAAATAGGTGATCGTTAAAATATATGATAGTATCATATAGTGTCATTAGGTTTCATTTCAGTAATGTCAGGTATGGAGCAAATTTATTGAACAGATGCTGAAAGTAAACCTTGGTAATATGAGAAGCAGAGCCTGAGCTAGCAACACTGAAGTGCCAGTCTCAGAGCCCACTGCTGGGTATGTCAAAGCTAGCCTGCTCTTCTGAGAAAACAAGGCTTGCTTATACAATCACCACCCATCAGTCCATGTGCCTGTCACTCCACACCTAATAATATTTGAACGTGCTGGCCAATTTTTCCACTGAATTGCAAAATACTTCAGGTTGGATGAGTCCAACTGCTGAAGTATCCAAAGCTATATTAATTTTAACAGTGTTGAATCACAGAATTATTCAGATTGGATAAGACCTCAAAAGGTCATCTGGTTCAACCGGTGAAGTGTCAAAGGGTAAATGCATTTTTTACAAGTTTCAAAAAAATCTGCCATTAACATACACATATACACACAGCTTATGCTTTGTATCAGCTGACCGACTAACTAAGACACACATACCCGTATTAACATAGCTTTAGATGACTCATAGCACATACTGATGCTTACCCAGATGGGGTGGTGCCTTGCGGGGTGCAGGGTGAGTTAGCACATTGAATTGAGGATACAGAACATAAATCTGTAAGAAAATAGTTTTGAATATTCCATTGCTCATAGAATAAATTGTTTGCCTGAAGCATAAATGTAAGAACTGAAAACAGTAAGACTCATTAATGGGCTAGAGAAGAGTAGCATAAAATCTGACAGAGGTAACCTTCTAATTTCAGTTAAAAAGGCCACGTTTCATTTCTGCCTAAAAACAACCTTATAAATTAATGATATGGATGTTGTTTTCATTCTGAAGGGCCCACAATCAGAAGGTGAATTTTTGTGCAAAGAGTTTGAGATACTGCTTGAGAGGAAAAATATTTATTTCTAAAAATAAAAGCTGTTCTTCTTTTTTACAAGCCTGATTTTCTTTCAGCCCAGCTATTCATCACCAATCACGTGACAGTAATAAAGACTCAGAGAAACAACCACTTTCTACAAATGCTAAACATTATTTGGATACAGAAACGTGTATTATTTCTAACACTACGCCCTCGCCCATCCCACATCCTTGAACTTTGCTGCTTCACTGCAGAATGCCTACTTTGGCTTGCCAAACAGTAATGCCCAGTGACATTACAAAAAGAAACAAAACTCATCTCCCCTTCATCGCTCTTGTTTAAACTACAAATTATAGCTCCATATGATCTCTCTTGGACTTTGCTACTCTTCAAAATCTGACCATCTGGATTTAAGGAGGGATTTTATCCATCCACTGGGAAGCATGGAGGCCCCTCAACAGAAGATTTGGTCTTCTTTTTACCAGGACTGTTTCTCTTCCTCAGTGCTGGCAGTGGGATCACATGGCAACTCAGCTGAAGATGGAACCAGATGAAGATACCATCTGTTTCTCCTGTACTGAGTAACTGGATCAGACTCAAGTATGTAGCAGCTTTGGGTGTAGCTATGTCTACAGAAAGCAGCTGATGCTATCCGGTATTTCTCCAGAACAGTTTAATCAGGATGAGAACTTCTTTCGTAAGTGAAGCTAAATGTCAGGCCTTCTACTGATGTGTAGAGAACACCTCAGATCTCCTAGATGTAGGGTCTTCATCCTGACATGCTTTGATATGAACGCTCAGAGGGATGAAGTCTTGCCTGTACCATCAGCAGCACTGCTGTGACCTTTCACTCCACAAGCTCAGTTTGTGCCGTTGTGTGGAGTGTTCCCATAGTGCTCTGGAGAATTTTGTTGCAAGACTTTCTCACTAGTGTGCATTTCTTTACCCAGCAGGCTGTCCTCTGTCTTGAACTGTCTCCAATCTCACTGAATCCCAAAATGCTGGAACACATATCTGCCAAACTATCGCTGCTATCAGTAGTTATTTCTGCTCATAAGCTGGTGAGACTTTAAACTTCGCTCTAGCCTGCTGACTTGAGCTTTACTAGGAGACAGAATTTCAAAATGCCTAGGAAAATACTCCGTGCTTAGCAAACATCATACAAGTCTAATATTTTTTTATGTTCCAAATTCTGTTTAACACTGGTGTTAGTCTGCCTTGTGTTTTAGCTTCTGCCCCAACTCTGCCTCTTAGCGTACTCTGTTGCTCTTGTGCCAACACTGCAGCCAGAGCTGTGACTGAATCCTGCACAAATGTATGCAAGGCAGCTTTAACATAAGCAGGTTGGGTATTTAGAAGAGTATAACTGAAATAGTAGGGAGATTACACACAGGCTGGAGATACACTCGTTTCTGTGGTGAGGCTAGCAAGTGACTCAAAACGCACTGGGCATCCTTGAGACAGTAAGCGAATAATAAAGAAAACCAGTAAGTATCCATGGGCTCCCTGAACCTGTATGAATGAGGGGGAGAATGATAAACATCAGAATATTTTGGTGAAAAAAAATTATGACAGTGTTCTTGTGATTTTATAAATCACAGACCTTTAATTTGATAATTGATGAGACAACACCAAGTTGGGTGGAAGTGTTGATCTGCTGGAGGGTAGGAAGGCCCTACAGAGGGACCTGGACAGGCTGGATCCTTGGGCCGGGGCCAACTGCATGAGATTCAACAAGGCCAAGTGCCGGGATCCTGCACTTGGGTCACAACAACCCCATGCAGCACTACAGGCTGGGGGAGGAGTGGCTGGAGAGCTGCCTGGCAGAAAAGGACCTGGGGGTGCTGGTCAACAGCCTCCTGAACACGAGCCAGCAGTGTGCTCAGGTGGCCAAGAAGGCCAATGGCATCCTGGCTTGTATCAGGACTAGTGTGGCCAGCAGGACCAGGGAGGTGATAGTGCCCCTGTACTTGGCACTGGTGAGGCTGCACCTCGAGTACTGGGTTCAGTTTTGGGCCCCTCACTCCAAGAAGGACACCGAGGTGCTGGAGCGTGTCCAAAGAAGGGCAATGAAGTTGGTGAAGGGTCTAGAGCACAAGTCTTAGGAGGAGCAGCTGAGGGAACTGGGGTTGTTTAGTTTGGAGAAGAGGAGGCTGAGGGGAGACCTTATTGCTGCCTACAACTACCGGAAAGGAGGTTGTAGCGAGGTGGGGGTCGGTCTCTTCTCCGTAGTAACAAGCGATAGGACAAGAGGAAATGGCTTCAAGCTGCGCCAGGGGAGGTTTAGGCTGGATATTAGGAAAAACTTCTTCACTGAAAGGGTAGTCAGGCACTGGAACAGGCTGCCCAGGGAAGTGGTTGAGTCTCCATCCCCGGAGGTATTTAAAAGATGGGTAGATGTGGTGCTCGCGGACATGGTTTAGTTGTGGACTTGGCAGTGCTAGGTTAACGGTTGGACTCAATGATCTTAAGGGTCTTTTCCAACCTTAATGATTCTATGATTATATGATTCTATCATGCTTAGAATCTTAAGCAATACAGAGAAAGCAACAAGGATTAATTGGACAGCTAAATACAAATTTCCTGTCACTCCCTGAAGGTGTTGTCTTGATTGGAGATCAAATTCCAGGTCTGGTAAGACAGCTTTGAAAGTCACAAACAATTCAAACAAATCCAGATGCTTTCTTTGCTGAGTGTAGATTTTTGTCACCTTAATAGATTAAATTTATCAGATTCAAGCTAAGACCTCTTGAGTATTGGCTAGAAATGGCACACTCACCCATTAATCACACAGTCGAGTAATTTAGGTCCATTACTCTATCTATTCTTAGCCTTTTAGAGAATATATTTAGAAATTTTACCATCCAAATTGTGACCCAAGGACAGCATTGGCTGTGCTTACAGTAGTATGTTATGCTCATCTCCGCCAGCGTATAATGCAGTAACATAAGGCCTACAGAATCCTGCAGGGGTCAGATGGTCTGGAAACGTACTGGAAATATCAATGACTCATTTAGCGTTCAAAGTTTTTCTCCCTCAGACCAAAGGAACCACAGCTTACATGTTTATGGGAGATGCCAAGATCACACACTAAAAAGATAAGTGGCTGTGGTGGGTTGACTTGGCTGCCAGGTGCCCACCAAGCCACTCTATCACTCCCCCTCCTCAGCTGGACAAGGGGGGAAGAAAATATGACAAAAGGCTTATGGGTTGAGATAACAAGGACAGGCAAAACAGACTTGACTTGGGGAAATTTTAACTTAATTTATTGCCCATGAAATCAGAGTAGGATAATGAGAAATAAAAACTAAATCTTAAAACACCTTCCCCTCACCCCTCCCTTCTTCCTGGGCTCAACTTCACTCCTGAATTCTCTACCTCCTCCCCCCCGAGCAGCGCAGGGGAACGGGGAGTGGGGGTTGCGGTCAGTTCATCACACGTTGTCTCTGCTGCTCCTTCCTCCTCAGGCAGAGGGCTCCTCACACTCTTCCCCTGCTCCAGCGTGGGGTCGCGCCCGCAGGAGACAGACCTCCATGAACTTCTCCACTGTGCATCCTTCCCATGGGCTGCAGTCCTCCATGAACTGCTCCAATATGGATCCTTTCCATAGGGTGCAGTCCTTCAGGAACAGACTGCTCCAGCACGGGACCCCCACGGGGTCACAAGCCCTGCCAGCAAACCTGCTCCAGCCTGTGCTCCTCTCTCCACAGGTCCACAGATCCTGCCAGGAGCCTGCTCCAGCACGGGCTTCCCACAGGGTCACAGCCTCCTTTGGGCATCCACCTGCTCCGGCATGGGGTCCTCCATGGGCTGCAGGGGTACAGCCTGCCTCACCATGGTCTTCACCACGGGCTGCAGGGGAATCTATACTCTGGCTCCTGGAGCACCTCCTCCCCCTCCTTCTTCACTGACCTTGGTGTCTGCAGGGTTGTTCCTCTCACATATTCCCACTCCTCTCTCCCAGCTGCTGTTGTGCAGCAGTTTTTTACCCTTTTGTAAACATGTTATCCCAGAGGTGCTACCACCGTGGCTGATGGGCTTGGCCTTGGTCATCGGTGGGTCCACCTTGGAGCCGGCTGGCATTGGCTCTATTGGACATGGGGGAGGCTTCTGGCATCTGCTCACATAAGCCATCAGCGTAGACCCCACACTACCAAAACCCACATAAACCCAATACAGTGGTCAAAAGCTAAGTGGTCTTCAATGCACTCTTTTCACCCAAAAGGCAATCTAGATTTCTTCAGATAAATCTTCTTCCATACATTCAAATTATTTTCGTATAGGCCTGCTGTGATCTTGCAAACAGACTAGGATTTTCAGGCTATCGATCTCTCCATCAGTGTATCAGGGATAGAAAGGATGGCATTTCTAAGACTACTTAAAAACATGTAAACTGTTTTGTTGTTCCACTGATTAATCAGAAGGCAGACTGTATTCACTACCACAGGAACTATAATTTCCTTTTTTGAGATTCATGTAGGTATTTTGTCTGTTATAACTCAATGCTTGTTCTGTGGTTTGTGGCTTCCCCGCCTAGTTACACATGTTCCTGATTGAGTTAAATTGTGGATGTGGCTAAATATATTGCTTCCTCTTTCCTTGATTAATAGCTTCTAATGCTCCACTAGAGTCTTGATATTGTTGCACAGCTCAGTACGCTGTATTCAGAGCCAAGTAGGCATTTTCTTTATAGACAAATATTTTGAGGAATCTCAAAATATTATGACTGGAGTTTTTCACTCTTGTCTTCAAAGAGAATACAGCTTTTGGGAAACTGTTTGATAAAATTATCTTTCTTTAATTATGAGATATTAAGCACGACAAAAAAGTATTTTTTTTTATGTTAGAAGTATTTCTTGCATTTTTGCACTTAAGACAAAAATCAAGTACTTTTAAAAGACTTTATCTTTCTTAAAGCTACAAATTGTTCTTTCTGTCATCAGGCTCATTTTCCGTATCCCCATGTATTTGGGTGGAGCACATAAGAATACGGTTTTGTAAACAAACACGTTGACGAATTGCTTTGTAAACCACTAAAAAGAGCTGCAAGCACCATCACTCCCAACTCATCCAGCCTGAAAGACAGGACTGCTCCAACTGTCTCTCTTGTTGCAAACTGTTTTTTATCTACCACAGAGACTACTGATAACTTTCATGCAATTTGGTAAATTCTTATTAGTTAAATTCAGAATTTTCCCACTACAATAGAAAGTTTAAATTGGAAACTTAGGTTTTTCTATCATCTGTGCTTTCAAAGAGGGATTATTGAGTATTACCAACATAATTTTTACCCCATTAAGTTCATCCTGCCTTTCACTTAAACACGCAAACTAACTTTGCCAGTATACTTGTCTGGCTAGAAGAGAGATTAACTTTTATGAACGATTCCTTTCAAGGAAAGATTGGTTTATATTTAAACTACTGGGTCCTCTCAGCAGTAAGCGAGAGATTACATTACATGTTCAGTTTATCACACATTTGTAAAGCTTACCACACAGTAATAACTCCACATGTTCTACAACTGCAATAATATTTAGTTGCAGAAAATTCTTCAGTTTAAAGCCAGCATAAATATCCAAAGTATACAGTTTTCCTCCATAAAATTGATGGGCTATCACATTCACTACAGCTATACTAGTTCTGCTCTACAATGAAATTCCTTGTCCTTGGAAACTACCCCAAATCTCTTACATCAAAGCTGTTAAGGGTAGGCACGTCCAGAATTTCAAGTGCAGATACAACTATTAGTAGAAAGTATGCTTTTGGGTGGATGTTTCATTGCTACTAAGCCGTCGCAAAGTCAACAGTGCTTTCATGCAGCCAGCTTCTTGTCTCACTTCACACAGACATGCTCTCAAAAACACTCTTAAAACTTTTGCCAGAAAGAAGACTCCCACTAACAACAAACAGATTATTTGGCTCGCCCACATTAAAATTTGAATCATACTATCAACAGAAACCTATTAAAAATGTCTGTCCAGCATAGCTGTGTTAAGCACAACACTTAATAGCAATTTCAGGATACCTAAAAATACTCCTGATGCTACGGTACTTTGAAGCATGCTATTGAATATCCTCCCCGCCTTCAACTCGACTACTGTAAGGAATTGCACAGCTGGTTAACTGAGAATACAATAGTCTTGTATTTGGAGAGAAATCATCTTGCAACAGCAGTCATTTGGAATTGATCAAACTTTAAATCAGGCTTCCCAGATGAGAACTGGTTTTCTCAAAAATGCTTTGTATTAAAGCTAGCTTATCCAAGGGGTTCAAAGATTCAGATCCACAAGGGTATAATTTCAGTTCAGCCTGCAGCATGCTGTAGGAGTCACACACTAGGTGCTGGAATATTTGTACGCTTAGAGGAGTATTTCTGTTCTTGTTCACAACATTGGCATGCAGAAGACAATTTAGGCAGCATTGGGTGAGATCACTTCGCAGTGGTTCAGGTTATTCAATCCACAGAGGACCCAACCTTTTACACCCAGCAATTACTAAGCCACCCCACACATGTGCAAGTAAGTACATATGTGCAGTTCCATCAGGTTTCATCCCATCACTAGCCTGGTTCTGCATTTATTATGTACGCACCTGCCCAGGCAGGCTACTTTCTGTGCTGAATTTGGATTCTGTGGGTTCCTTGTTCTCCTAACACCGACCTGAACAGAGATCATGTCTGAGAACCAGCAGATAGAGACTCAGGGAAATGATACTGCAAGGCAAAAAAAGCATAGAGTAACTCCTGGAAGTTTGCAAACCTGCTCTTCACTGGCTTACTAATTCAAGATCTTACTAAATATCACTGCTTGGAGACTGCCCAGGGATAGCAATGACTCAAAGTACTCCCTGCCTTAAATGTTCTGGCACTTGACCCAGTTCTTACAAAAAAAATAGGACATCAATTGAATTCCTAACCTTACATTTCAGCTCACTAGCAACAGAATGCTTATGGCTCTCAGAAAGCTTTGGCTCTATAAAACATAATAATCCAACTTGTTGGTTGAGCAACTGCTACTTCCATCAGCCCTGCTGGTAAGGTTAACTAGGTCTCTCACATGTGCAGTTTCCGTCATAGCGATGGGATCCTCACGTGCTGAGGTGCCACATCCCTGGCAGCAGCATGGCAGCAGCTCCCTTTTCTCCAGACAGCTTGGATTTTCTTCGGAGTCACTCTCCAGTAGTTCTTCAGTTGCCACAAACTTGGCACCTTGTTAAAGTGTGGGAATCAACCAAAGGTCAGGCTGATTGGGTGCTACCTAACTCAATTCTGCTTAGCGATGAAGAGTACACCCCACCGCAAGCCCTGTTCAGAAGGCAATTTAGGCCTTTAAGAATGTAATTTTAACTTTTTGCTGGTTTATTCAGTAGAAAATAGTGATGTATTTCCTTTAATCACCCTTAAGAACAATTCACCAACATCTGAAAAGCCTGCCCTTCATATTTTTATGCATGACAAGTTATGCATGTCCCCCAATACAGAAGTTACTATGAAGGCTACTCAGTGCTCCTTGATAATGTGGTTTTGAAAAATTGCCATTTCCTTCTAGGTTTTTCTGTAAGGGTACAATTTTGGCAAAACATAATAGCTCTTGAGAGCTGATGGCACAGTTTTTGTGCTGCATGAAAAGAGGCCTATGAGAAACTTGACTGTAGCCAAGTGATTTTCAGACTAGTTTTCAGCCAGCTCCCAAATGTTACACTTACCTAATATCTGCTTTAAATCATACTGGCTTACCCCTCTGCTATCTGAGAACGGACAGGCTAATACTGCTTCAAAAACCTGAGCCTCTACAGTAACGTACCTGAAATACTAAGACTCTCATCCTTCAGCTGATGAGAAATTTTGAATCCACGTTTAATTCTCTTAAACATGGAGATATATACATATACTGTCGCATCTTCATTGTTTTAATTTTTCTTTCATGCTTTACTAAAGACAAAATTGGATTGCTGCTTCCAGCAAAGGAGGCTGAGGGGAGACACTCTCTACAACTACCCGAAAGGAGGTTGTAGCGAGCTGGGGGTCGGTCTCTTCTCCTGAGTAACAAGTGATAGGATGAGAAGAAACGGCCTCCAGATGCACCAGGAGAGGTTCAGATCAGTTATTAAGAAAAACTTCTTCACTGAAAGGGTAGTCAGGCACTGGAACAGGCTGCCCAGGGAAGTGGTGGAGTCTCCATCCTTGGAGGTATTGAAAAGATGGGTAGACGTGGTGCTTGAGGACATGGTTTAGTGGTGGACTTGGCAGTGCTAGGTTAACGGTTGGACTCGATGATCTTAAGGGTCTTTTGCAACTTAAATGATTCTATGATTCTGTGATTATATGATTCATCTACTGAAAATTTGTTTCTGAATACTCAACAGAAAGAGACTGTATTTCCTCCACCAATGTATTCTTTGCTTGCTTGCTTGGGCACTTCATATGGAGTATCAAATCTTCCAGATCATTTCACAGGTGCTTTGATCTGGTGCCTAAATTTATGGTAACAGAAAAGAATGCTGCTCTCCAAGATGTACAGCACACATCACCCTTAGCTTTAGAATGCAGATACAGTCCTTCCTCTGCTTGCTGAGCCATAATTTCCTCCTTTTTTCTAACAGCTGTGACTTTGGGTATTCAAGACATAACCTTGATTCTCCTGCATATACGATGTTGCTTTGTTAATGACCAGAGAATGTTTGGCTTGCCAGAGGCCCTCCTTAAATACCTTATCCTCTAAGGACAGGATGCTAGTCAACGCAGTAACTTTAGAAAAAAGCTGTGACTCAGCCTTGCTTCTCTGGCAAACTCAATTGAGAATGTTTTATTTCCCCAGTGCTTCCTCTAATTTGGAGCAGGACAACAATATCACAGATGTCTATTGTCTACTGATCTTATATTTGATGCAACTATTTTGGGATTGTGATAGTAAGAAGTATTTTTTTTTTTTCATTTATACAGGAGGAGAAATGGAATATCCCAAAAGGCACCAGGAAACCCACCCTTGGCCTTGGATTTGCAGGTGATTAATCATTCCTTTCAGACATGCTTGTGAGAGCTGTCTGTGCTGGCTTACTGTAACCTACGTGCTCTGAAACACACTTGGAAACCTCGGAGAGCACTGCAAGGACTGCCAATTCTGAAGTAGGACCGGCCAACACGAGCATAAAACACTGTGTCTCAGTGCAGTTAACTTCAGTTATAGAAGTACACAATTGCCCAAGACAGCGATTTCAGAGCATGCCCTTGTCTCCGGGTCTCATCACAGATGCTGCACTCTTTTGCAGCCTAACCACAAGTGCAAACTTCTGCTGCACGGCATGCAGAATTTAGGCGCTCTTGATAACAGATCTTTGAAGTGTTTTGGTTCAATCTCTAGTCAGAATTAAGTCATACAACTAAAACGAGCTGCTGAGGCACCACATCCCTTCCTGCAACCATGCAGAAAGCCACTTTACAGGAAAGGCAGAAACAACTGCTCTGCAGATATCATTTCACTGTGGGAGGACCTCTTGCCTTGATGGCTCTCCACACTTAAAAACCTTCTACCAGCTTGGGGGCAGAGCCCCTGGAGAGCAGCACTAGCTGCAAGCTAGTGGAGAGTGGGCAGGGGAGCTGCAGCCAGCACCGCCGAGGCCAGTGTGCCCCACTGGGCCGACAGGGAGCGAACAGCAAGGCCAGAGCCGCGGCAGGCAAAGCCAGCGCTGCCTCGGAAGCCGCCCGGAGCAGAGGCCGTTGCCCCCCAGCCTGCGCCCGGGACCCACGGTGCAGGCGCGGCAGGCTTCGCCGAGGGGCCCCCTTCCCCCGGCCCGGCCCCGCCCCCACCCAACCCCCTAACGGCCGCCACCCGTCACGTGCCCTTCCCAGCATGCAGCGCGCGGCGCCTGAGCGGCCGCGTCTTACGTCCGCGGGAAGGGGCGGGGCGCCGCCCTCCCCCGCCCACCACGGGAGCGCGAGGAGGGAGGGCGGGAGACCGCGAGCGTGGCCGGCGGAGAAGGGGCGGGGCGTTTCCCTCCGCCGGGGAAACCGGGGCAACAGCCAATGGGGAAGGCGCCCCGCGGGGCGGGGGGCGGGGCTTCGGGAGGCCGCGGGGCGGGGCCGGGGGCGGGGCCGGCGCCGAGTTGCCGCAGCGCCACCGCCGCTTGTAAACAGATCCCGCCGCACGTGACGCGTGTGAAGTACTTGTGCGGGGGCACCGGGCATTGTCGGCCGCGGCGGCAGGCCGATGACCAGGGGCGGCGGCGGCACTCCTCGCCGGCGGGCTCCGAGCAGAGAGGAGGTGATTCCTCTCCGTCCCCCCTCCTTCTCCTCCTCTCCCTCCGCCTCTCTCGCCGCTCCGGCGGGGACCCAGCGCATCCTCCCCCCGCAGCGCCTTCCCCGTCCCCCCGCCGCTAAGATGGCTGATGGTGGGCGGTGAGGCGGCGCGCGGGGCTGCGGGCAGCCGTTGCCGGCCGGCGCGCGGCGGGGCAGGCAGGGGCGGCTGAGGGGACGGGACGGGAGCGGGGCGGGTGGGGGGTGCGTGGGCAGCTGCGCAGCGCCATGTCCGCCTTCGCCCTGGAGGAGACGCTGGAGGCCGACTGGGTGGCCGTGAGGCCTCACGCCTTCCAGGAGCGGGAGAAGCACAAGTTCGTTTTCATCGTGGCCTGGAATGAGATCGAGGGCAAGTTCGCCATCACCTGCCACAACCGCACGGCGCAGCGCCAGCGCAGCGGCTCCCGCGAGCTCCGCCGCGGCGGCCCCGCCGGCCCCGAGGCCAGAGCCGCCGCCAAGGCCGGCAGCCCCACGGTGCGCAGGGGCCCGGCCTGGGGCACGGACTCCGGCCTGCCGCGGGGCTCCGAGCGGGGCGCGGCGGCCGAGGCGCTGCCGAAGAGCCCGCTGCGCGCCAAGAGCAGCCCGGCCCGGCGGCCGCAGCGGGGCCCGGAGGCGGCAGGTGCCGCCGAAGAGATAGAAGTGCTGGAGCTGGGGAAGGAGGAGGCGGCCGCCGCGCTGTCGCTGCCGTCCTCGCCGCTGCAGGCGGCCGAGCCGGCCGCTCCCGACGCGGAGCCCGCGGGGGAGGAGTGCAGCTGGGCCGGCCTCTTCTCCTTCCAGGACCTGCGGGCTGTGCACCAGCAGCTGTGCTCGGTGAACTCGGAGCTGGAGCCCTACCTGCCTGCCTTCCCCGAGGAGCCCTCGGGCATGTGGACGGTGCTGTTCGGAGCCCCGGAGCTATCCGAGCAGGAGATGGACGCACTCTGCTACAAACTTCAAGTTTACCTGGTCCACAGCTTGGATACCTGCGGCTGGAAGATCCTTTCGCAGGTCCTCTTCACTGAGACTGACGACCCCGAAGAGTATTATGAGAGCCTGAGTGAGCTTCGACAGAAGGGGTACGAGGAGGTGCTGCAGCGGGCCCGCAGGCGAATCCAGGAGGTGAGGCTACCGCATGGTCCACATAACTCCACCTTAGTGTTACCTTTTCTGTACTCTGTGACATCTTCTTTAGTTGTTCTCTCCAGCGGCTCCCCTCTACCTTTGCAGAATTGATCGAACCATGGGACAAAAAAAGTATAGGATAACTGTCTAGTTAAAAAAAAAAAAAAAAAAAAGGCTTTGAAAATGTAAGTAAGAATGAAGCTTAACCTTTCCAAGGTCTCTAGGGCCAGGATTTGAGAAGGTGCAGGTTTCCCTAGTCATCTAAGTGTTGCTCAGTACTTTTTTCTGTGCAGTCGGATGTAGATGTTTGTGAACAACGATCTGATGGATTTGGCAGGGTCTCGCTCCCAGATTTTTGTTCTTGCGTTGCTTTGCACCAGGATGTGTTGGAGGCTGAATTTTTCTGTTTAATGGGAACAGCAACATGTGGCGTTTATTTTGACAGTACAGTTTAGGCACTTGAGGCCAAAAAAATTTAGGTTCCTACGGGCTCTGGGTGCTGATTCTGGTATTTCAAGTGAGATGATGTTTTCCAGTGGAACTGGAGTAACTACAACTTCCGTTCAGCTGGTAAGTTCTTAGAGTTGGGATTTTAAAAAGCAGGCTGTCTGGTCCTAGTGAGTATTAACTGTGTTGCCGTTACTAGTGTCTGACAACACTTGGATGTTTCAGGACTCCATTTCTCTTTGTCATACCATAATATTTAGATGAAAGTAGGTGAAGAGGTTCTGCTAACTTCTAGCATCAGTGTGTGAGATTTTTTTCACATCTTTGAGGACTGCGGTATATGAGGATCCAGATTTTTCCAGTGAAAAAGGAGAATTTAACACTTGTTTTTATGTTTTGGTGGCCTTGATCCAGAATGTGCCAGGATCTGTCTAGGTGCGACTATGTGTGTAAATCAGGTTATGGAATTTCTTATTTTTGCAAGTGCCATCTAAATTCTATTGTGTGGATATTGTATGGTTCTGCTGCTCCAGTTGCTTGCATATATCCTACCAGTGTTGTGCGTTCAAAAATATGTGGTGGTGAATATTTGTTCCTTGATGGAGTATGAGCATATCTACTTGCTGTCTGTTTTGATGGCATAATTTTGAGCCTCTGTAGCATTTGGGCCGAGCTTTTCCATAGTGACTGGAGTTACAGGGTGTGAGAAAAGTGTTTTACCAATGATGAAATCAGGATAAGGGCATCCAAGCGTAGCATTGTCAGGTACAAGTTTATTTCCAAATTGTTGTGTTAGGATATATCATTGTGAGTTTTCTTTTTTTTTTTTTTTTTTTTATGGCTGTTTAAAGGGCTGAGTTAATTCTTGTTAATTTTGGTATACAACTGGCAATTAGTCTAATAGTCTTCTGCAGTAGTTTTAGTCCAGAATATACGAAAGCATATTGTCTTCAGCTTTTATCTCTTTGACTGCATGAATGCTTGGAAGCATGTGCTTAGATTCACTTAGCCTTCAGCTGAGCAGTTCTTATAAGTAGCTGAGCAGGACAAGAGAAGTTCTGTTAAATGTGTGGAGTTTGGGAACTGGGTACCTAACTCGCAGCTTGTGGTGGTTTTGAGGAAACACTAGTTCGGAGTTACTGTGCAAGAACTATTTGTTTCTTGGAGAATCTCGGCTTCCTTTTTGTTGGCACCAGTAGTGTCGGCAAAAAGTATATCCGTTATCAATAGGCAATGCGAGCTTTATCCATCAAGATCTCTAAACTACAACATCTTATTCTCTGTTAATGTTCAGAATTTGGTGCAGACAAAATGGAAGAGCTTACTTGTGTATTTGACTACAGTACAATCTTCATTTCCCATGGTAACCAATCCAGTAGTGTACCTAAAGTCAGTACAGCTGTACTTCTGTCACTGTCAGTTGTGTAAATTGATCCTTCTTTAATTAAAAGTAGTTCATGTTGAAGAAAAGAAACCAATAGAATGACATGCTCTTTCCCTTTTGGCTCTCGGGTTTCTCTTTTCCTTACCTGTTAGTGGTTTACTTGGTCCACAGGAAATACCTTGCTTTTAAGCAAATACTGGTATTGTTTGTCATTGCAATTCTAAGCAGATGAAGCAATGGATGATGGGTACTGCTTGGTATTTCTGAAGTAAAGGTTTTTCGTACTTTGAAGGGAACCTACTGAATCGATGTTTCATCTCTCACTTTAACTTACTTTTCTATCTGTGCTTGAAGTCTGCCTCTTAGCTGATTCTGCTTGTTAGCTGATGGATGCCCGCAATTTTAAATGATTTTACCTCTTACAAGAACTTCTGGAGAAGAGGGGAAGGGATTGAGCAGTATTGGCAACCGAAATGGTATCAAGGAGCATAACGAATGTGAAGGGTCTTCATTAATTTAAAATTGTGCAAAAAACAAGTTTAGAAGTCCAAGACTTTGGCTTAACGTTTTAAAATATGCCTCTGCAGTTTATAATTGTTTCATGTATCTCTCTTTCTTTTTTTTTTTTTTTTTTTTTTTTTTTTTTCCTTTTCTTCCAGGACAAATTCCTCTGTGCAGTTAGATATTACTTGAGAAATGGTTGCAGTTTCTGTTGATTATATTCTTTGGGGTAGAGAAGCAGAGTGACCAACAAAATCTCTCATGGTCGTTGTTTCAGCATCCCGTACTTGGCCATCTGTTGCTTTCCATAAGTTACACACAAGCCAGTTTATTTTCACAGCAGTTAATAACTGTTGCTCTTTGTAATAGGCATTTTTATCTCTGTCTCAATTATAAACCTTTAATAAGCCAGAAGAATGTTGCAAGTACAAACAGATCCAAGATGAGGAAGAAAAATAGTTGTAGAGGAACTGTATGACCTGGAATTAATTTCTTCTGCATAATTTGCAGTTTTGAAATAGCACATCTTTTATTTTTCCAAATAAAACTGTTAATTCTGGAATAGCTTAGGAATTTAATTTATGTTAATTTATGTTTAAGTAAAAACTTGTATCTAAAGGAATAACTATTGTTCTACCTCATTTTTGAAAATGAATAAACACTTGTTCAGAGCTCTTATTCATTAAGTTTATGGCTGTTTAAAAAATTCCTCGGGTGCCCAGCTAGAGGTCTGAGTTCCAATAGGAGACATGATATGGAATCAGTTAATGAACAGATAAAAAGATGTTGTTATTTCAACAGAGAGGATGGCACTGGATCCTTATTTGGAATTCCAGCTTCTTGGTCAGTATTTCCAAAATATTAAACTTTGCATCTAGAAGGCAGGAAAAGTTCTGCTCTTTACTCTTGTTCTTGCCAGTTTCCTGTCTATGTTCCTCCCCATATAACATGGGAGGAGTTTTTCTAGGCTAAGTGTTCATGCTTGTAAATTTTTGTGAGTATAGTAATATCAAAGATCATGTCATACCTCTTTGTCAGGGCTGTGTTGGCAAAAGGTTGAAAGTAGTCACAGTTTTGCTGAATAAAAAGTGGTGTAAGTATAAACTGTGATTAAAAGGGTTTGGTGGCTTAGTCACACGAACAAACATGTTCCATTGTATGCTTATCCTTTTACTTGCTCTTGCATAGCGAGTTGTCAGCTTGGGAAGCGTATCTTTACACTACATGCCTGCTTCAGCATCTCTGAGTTAATGGTACCTATGAATCTGTCTGTTTCTTATAGCTCTTAATTGCCATGGCAGTCTGAAATTTGGCAGATGATAGCCTATAGGATCTTGAATGCCAGTTATAAAACTAGTCAGACTGGCTTTCATTTTGTTGTTGCATCTGTAAAGTATATGAATTCTAGTATCTGCAGGCACACTCTTAAAGACCATTTTCCATCTCTGTTCTGTGTGTGTTCTTTTGAATTGCTTTAATAGAAAAGTTCAGAAACACTTTTTAGTGATGATTAAATTCTGAAGAAATTCTGAGAGCATCTTATTTTCTGTGGTGAACCTAAGACTGTCTTGGGAGTGAGGGCCTACTGATATTTTTAATCTCCCCTGTATAGTGGGATATTTTACTAAGCACCAGAATAACCTTGGGAACTTTTATTTTACATCGGTTGGCTTAATTTTCTTTTGATTCAAAGGGCTAGCAAGGGTAAGAAAAATTGACATAAAAATCTTCTATTTTGTTACAGTAACAAGTTGTATGAGAGGAAAATGTAGGTTTTTTGACAGAAATCTGTATCGTAATTTTCTTTTCTTCTTAAATCAGTATGTATACAATTTTTTAAAATGACTTGCACATCTTTAGTAGGGAAATGTTTTTTGTTTTCAATGAATGAAATATGATTGTCAAATCACACAAATTGATAAGTAATTGATTTGGTTATAAATCATGGACTTTCACATTTGTTGCTTTCCAAGGGTGCTGTTGCATATTTCTGTTTACATCAAAAAAGCTAATACCCATAGGGTATTCTTTTCTTTTGTTGAACCTGTTCTGATGTTTTAGAGAAAATTTAATACTCAGGATCATCTCAGTAACTGGGAGAATTTCATTTCCTTGCCTTTGACTATGTGCATTCGGTTCTGAAGTAAATGTGTATATGGTAGGGTAGTGGGGCACTGTACCAAAAATGCAAGTTTTCCAGAGGTAAGGTGACCTGTTTCTGTTCAGTGATCTTCTGCTAGACAGAGCGTGATTTAAAGAGAGATTTCAACATCAAACTCATAAGTAATAAAAAGTAAATAATATTAAAACACTACAAAAAAGTATTCAGTGTTTCAGTAATACAAAAAATAAATGCTAGCAGTAGTGTTTCCATCAAAACCAATGTAATATCTTTCTATGCAAGAAGCAAAGAAAACTGGATCCTGTATGTTAACTGCAATAGCTAGATTTAGAAGATATATAAAGTGTCTCAGGAGACAATGCTGGTTAGGTTTAACTTTGGGAGCAGAGAGGATTAAAATAAGATATACTGTGGATTTTGTTTTCCTATTGATATGACTAGAGCAGAGTTAAGACTCATGCTGAGCATTCTGGAAACCCAACCTGTTTTTGTTTGAAAGCTGCTTTTTATGTACTCATTATTTGTAGTGTTAACACTTGTTTGCAGTAAAACTCTTTTGATTCACTTATAAATACTTCATAAATAGGCTCTTTAAGTACTGTACCAGTACTATAAGTTAGTACTAACCAAAATATGGTATGTCAGCAGCTGTAGAGTATGCTCTGTAGAACACGTAAGTAGACTCCAAGTTCTTAGGAGAAACACGGTAATAGTACTCCGGCTAGTACGTGTGTTGCTGTCCAACCAAAGATATTTTCTTCCTTGTTAGCCATCATCTTTTTATTGATCTAATTTGCAGCTGGAGTCATTAGCAGTTATTTCTGCTTGTTATAAACTAGTCCTAAGTTAATAAATATTTTAAAGGCTTGACATTTTAGGATTTTAGGCATTGGAAGTTCATACCTGGCTCATTCTGCAAGCACAAAATCCAATAGCAAGGATACTGCAGTACATTTTCAGATAAGCAAAATGAAATGTGGAGTGGTTCCCCCTTTCCCTTTTTCTGCAAATCATAAAAATCGAAGTCACATGGATATTTTGTTTTCAGTGTTTCAGTGAAATGTGTTCTGTATATATAAATCTATATTAGAAGTTAAACACCTGATGGTGATGTGATCCTACTGGAAGATGTGGAAGTAAGGTAGAGAGGGCTATTTCACCTGAGATTCTTGGACCCTTGCAGTAGCAAGGATAATTAAGTCTACAACAGCTTAATCATATGGTGGACTCACAGTTGCTGAAAGCCTAAGATATGATTACATTAGAGACTTATAGACTTGTGATCATAGGTTAATTAGATTTTTTTTTTTTTCATTTTTGTCAGTCTTTTTGTGTTGTCTCTTTTCCAGTCCCAGTAGGATACTTGTTTTGAATTTGAAGTTTGGGTTGGTTTTTTATCTTTTTTTCCCCTTTCTACAGTGCACTATATGTAGATAGACTTCATGCATTGTTTTATTAATGCCTTGTTAAGTTTGTCAAGAGCTAGCTGAAGACTATGAATACATTTCTTCAAAACATGTACAAATCATATGTACACAAAGAAAAGGACATTTGCTTGAAAAATTAGGTCTTCCTTGACAGAACTTAAGTCTTACATAAAAAATAAGAGTATATTCTGTAGAATATAGCAATACTGTTCAGTATGACCCTTAGTCAGTAAGCTTAGACTTAATTTTTAGAAACTGAAGACAGCAGCTTGCCGGTCCCATAGTTCATTTCCTTTTCCAAGTACCTGGGAGAAAGAAAAAGGAAATAAAATGCAATATATCCTCTGTTTAACTGTCTGACCTGGGATTGGGGAACCATTTATGTCTTGTAGTTGGGAGAGTGTTCTGCTGCTGAGATTGTTTTATTTGATATTACCCTTCAAAATTTGAAGTGTTTTGTTTTCCTAGATGTAGAGGTAGACTTTCCTCTATTTTTTGTTTAAAGTTGTTCTAGTTGATGTACAATTGCAGCATTTTCATATGCCAGAATATTTTGAAGAGATATGTACCACCTATGCAATAAACACTCTGTAATCCATTATGCTCCTCGGGATTCACAGCTCACTTCGTTTCTTAGCTTTTAGAGGTGGTGTTGGGTTGTCTTTTCTTTGTGTTTACCTTTGTCTTCTTGCATATTTTTTTCCTCAATTTTTCCAACATTATTTTCTTTCTCTTCAATTTTCCTACCTTCAAGTCGATGCCTTTTTTAATCCGCTAACTTTTTTTTCCCCTCTGTTTCTGTTTGAGATAGTATTATACAGGCAGGTTTAGAATTTGAAAGCAGATTCTTTCTAATCATTTCATCTGTTATGTTTCTTGCTATAATATGACAAGACACTGCTTACAGATGATCAGTGAGGTTTATGTTGTTCTTTATAGATGTAAATATTGCTATCACAGAGCTGAAGAAGGCAGAGTTTTTCAGAAATGGCTGGACTTACCATTTTTCCTCTTTGGGGGGTGCTTTTAAGGATTCCTTTTTTGATATTAGTGGAAACATACCATTGCAGTCTACCAGGAAATTGCTGTTATTGGCAAGAACTTCAGTCAAAGTTACCACAATGTATTTTTTTAGTACCATACAAAAGCAAGAGAAGCAAATGAACATGAATTGAACTCTATAGAAGAACCTGCACCTAAAATGTATTTTGTGATTTTCGGCAACTGAAGTACTCGGGAGTTGCCAGTAATACAACAGTCATGTTGTTTCTTCTCTCTTTCCTAGGAGGAAAAAAAAAAACCACAAAAAAACCTAGTTAAAATAAATAACTTTATTTTTAAAATATGCCACAAGTTATTGTTAATTTACTATGTAGTCAAAGCTTGTAAATAAGATACTCTGCTGTTGTAAACATTTTCCTGTGTTAAAAATTGAGTGTCCAGAAGTTTTGTCCTGCTATGGGTATTCAGCATCACAGTGCTCTGGGGAAGGAGCCTATGAGGCTAACAGCAGCTGTAGGTTTAGCTATGTAGTGTATAGTGATCTAGATTAGAAGATTGAGAGTTTTTGAGGAAGGGAGCCAAAGTTCTTATACATTGGAACAATGTATTTGAATTACTTGTACATCTTGCATAGTACTAACATCACTGTAACCATTCAGAGCAAACATCTTGGATAGTTCACTGAAAATCCCGGCTTTAAGTGCAGTGCGGATGAATAGCAAGCATGCAAGAATGTTTTAAGAATGGTGAAAAAAGAATTGTTGTGCCCTTATAGGAAGTAATGGTATGATCTCATCAGAAATCTGGTGGTGCTACTTGCTAGAATACAGGTTAGTCTTTAAGAATAATAGTTGAAGCCCTTGCATAACTTGAAACAGGATTATAAAAACAAAGAAAATAGTCCAAATTTGTTGGGCAGGAGATTGCATGATCTCATAGTATCTTCCAGTCATAAGCTGTATAAATTAATAAGGGAAATGTGTTTTTGTTTTAATTAGTTTGTTGTTGAAACTTGCCCAATTCCCATTTTCTGAAGAATTTGGGCCTGAAATATAAACCAAACCATTATTAGTTTGTCTGAAAACTTCATGAAGAATTTTAACACACAATGGTAGATGTTAACTTGAAACATCTCCACAAATGTCTCCTTGTTTACTAGCTCTTGCTTGTCAATTGTGTTCGTTATTATTAGGAACCTTATTAGAGGCTCATTTGTGCAGTTTGGGTTTTACTTTTTGGTTAACTCTTCTGGTCCTAGGCAGAAAGGTGTTTTGATGTGCAGAGAGCTTCCCTGGCAAGCTAGTTTTTGAAAATCATTATCTGGAGCCATTCAGAGTAGATGCAAGTAGAATGCTAGTGGTGTATCTGCCTATGACTCTGCTCACTAGTTGCAAACATTTTGGCAGAGGTTGTTTTCAGTTAAAAACCTTTTACTGGTAAGGCCCTATCTCTGAGTTTCCTTTCTATCCTTTTCTGTTTGTGGTATTTATATAGTAGAAGTTATCAAATGTATGGATTTTTTTTCGTTACATATGGGGCAGACAAATGTTACCCATTCAGAAAAATGTGAATGCTTAGTGGACTTTTTTTGTCAACGAGTTGCTCCTGGAAAGGTGTTATAAAACACTTCCAGTCATTCAGCACACCCCCCGCCCCTCCCGCCCTTTGTTTTTTCCTGAAAGTAAATTGAGTACCTCTGCTTTCTTAAAAGGTAATGGAAATTTTTGTTTGTTTTATGCTACTGTTGTAGTAATTTCCAAAATGCATGTGTAGACAAATGTTTATATGACCTTCTTTTGCAAAAAATGCTCTGATATTGGTGTGAGAAAACTGGATTTTTTTTTTCCTTTGAAAAACGTTGTTTAAATAATCAGTTAGCATTTGTTTGTGATGACTTGCAGACAATTTATGTGGGTCATCTAAAAGTAGTAGTAGCACAACTTTTCATATAGCAGCATTGCATCATGACTTGTTTTGAGCTACTTTAGGGAGAGAGTATGTAAAAGGTTTTTCAGTAACTTAGAATCATGGTTTATTATGTTAGACGGAACTTCTCTGGGTTTTCTAGTTGAACCCTGTGCTTAAAATAGAACTAATTTTGATTAGGGCTTTTTTAAAAAAAGGAAAACAAAACAAACAAAAAAACCTTTAAATAACACTGTGTGCTTTGTATCTGTTTTAAGAAAATGTAAAAAAAGAAAAAGAAACGTATTAATTTGGTTGCGAAACTTTTGAGGGAGAAAATCTGTAGATCAGTTTTAGAAGTTTCTGAAAGTTTGTATTCTACAAATAGCACTTGTAGCTTCAGAGCCCAAATTCTTCAGCCTTCAGTCATGTGATATTTGTTTATAATCATCAGATGTCAGAATTTTAAATTGTACCATTTTGTCACTTCAGAGTAGTGTAATTCAGCAAAAAATCCATATGTGGGAGGAATTTAAAAAAATCCCAAACTGCTTGCAATATTGGAGCTGTTCTGGAAGAGCTGAATTAATAGGTAAATGACATGTATTATTTCAACTGTGTTTTATCATGCTGCTTTATCACATATGGATTTTATTTCTCCATAACATTTAAACTGTGTAATCTTTCCCCTTCGTTTCTCCATGAAAACAGGAACAAAACTAACCCAAACTGGTAACGCCACAGAATACATGTCGGTGTTCACTTGATACTAATATAAATTGCTTTTGTCTGAAATGTTGTGCTGTTATGATAGTGATTTAATAGATTATTATTTACATGATATTTACTGTTAGAGTAAGAGGAAAAATAGTCTGCATGATACGGGATTTCAGGAGTTTCTTGATATCTTATTTAGCCTTTCATTAGTATTATTGGGCTGTAAATGTGTTCTTTCTGTTGGGCTTTTTTGGATGTTGTATTGAACTTTTAAATAAAAAAACCCCAGTATTTTAGCTTAGAAACTTTAAAATCTGCATTTAGTCATGCGTAATGCTGTTTCTTTCTTAGGCCTGCCTTTCCATGGTTTCACCATTGTATAAGGTGCTGTAAAGGTTGAAACAGTGTGGAACTATACCAGCCTTGAGAAATCACAGGGGGCTATTTGAGATAACTGTCGGCTATCGTCCAGTTGTTGAAGGGAGCTGAGGAACTGGATCATCAGCTTGCTAGTGCTGAGCGAGGGGGAACCTATTGCTTTCTGTCCTACCCCCTTCAGCTTTGTGTTCCTTCCTGTGTGCTTCTGTGTCCTTGCGGTCTGCTGATTCAACTCAGTAAATTAATCCAAGAGAAACTACAGAAATAGCTTTCTGCCAAATGCTTAGTTGAAGAGTCTGATAAATATCAAAGCCAGTGCAGTGGAGGAAGAGGGCACACAGGAGCAGAAGGAACAAGGAACCTGTGTGGTATTGGAAGAAGAGAGGGAACAGGGGAGGGGAAGTGGGACCTCCTGTCGATAGCAGCAAGCCATTAGCTCAGCTCAGCTTTAAAAAGTAAATTCACCTGTACTAGTGCTTTGAATCTGGTATTGTCACAATGCTTTACCTGCTTTGAATTAGACTTCTAAAAGCCTAACATTAGATTTCTCAGACATTTGAGAATATCTGCTACCATGCCAAATGCATTGTAAAACTGGTAAGAGTACTAATTCAGTGCTGCTGATATGCTTCCCATGAGCTGACGTCAGAGTGAAATTGATTATACCTTTTAAATATTTTTTCTTCCCATCAAATTTTCACATTTGTTTTCATAAAAGAACATTTGCTCTTCAGCAGAGTGGGTATTTGGCTAGACCTGTGTCCTGACATTGCAAACCTTACACAAAGAAGGGTTTTAAGAGTAGCATTATACCTTTTAAAAATTGCATTATACCTGCTAGAGTAAATGTATTCATTGCATGCAAATATTAGTTTGTTTAGGCAGTTGTCCGTTTTGAGGCTCTTGAATGTGTTTTCCTGACTAATAGCGTAGTTCAGAAGCACAGAAGAAGAGGGTATGTGGACCAGAAGTTAATGTGTTTTATGGCACAGCATGAACACTTATGTAATGTATGTTCTCAGTCTTCTGACTTTGGGTTTTTTTGATCAGAATCCTGAAGAAAAAAAGTACTTAGAACTCATTAGGACATGTGTAAAATAAGCTTGTTGCCAAGCCTTCAGGGTGAGGTGTTGCCTAGAAGTCTTTTTGTTCAGAGTTACCATGTTCCAACTCATCAGTCATTCATTAGTGACTTTATCTTTCAGTTATTTTGCCCCTTTGCAAAGGGAAGAGTCCCAGAGTGCTATAATAACTTTGAAATACAGTAAACAGATATATTTTATTCATCAAATTACATTACAATGTAAATACCTATTTCTGTGTTACTAACAGCAGAAAAAAGCCTAGCACTCCTGTACAATGGGCACTCCTATGCAATTAGCCCTTGTTTGCTATGATTTCTGTAGCTTATTTGCGGCTGTGTTATTCTAAGTAATATGCTAAATTCAAACAAATACCTAGTTTTTATAAACACTCATTTGGCATGATAGTGCAACTCAGGAGGGGCACAGCCACATCACACAGTAAGGTAAGGTGATCAGATAAGTGCCATCTTAAAATAAAAGCAGCTTTACCATGATGTTACACATATGTTTGTCTTGTTTACAGAAAAGGGGATGCATAGTTTTTAATGGTTGACATCTCCCTCTTTCAGAAGAGGTCTGGTGTGCCATACATGGTTGTCAGAGTTGGCAGCTTTAAGCCTGAGCCTTGTGATATTCCAACAAGTTATATATATACATACAGTTCTGCTGAGATTTCTATTTACAATTTTGGGTGGGAGGGGAGAAGTTGCATTGTTCAGTAATGATGCATACTGGAAATAATGTTTTGGCTCACTTGGCTATGTTAAAATACTACTTCAATTTTTCTTACCCAGTTCAGTTATTTTCCTTTTCTATGGACTTGTATTACAGGTAGTGTGTTGAAATGAGCTGTGTTTTGATAGGCAGTGTAAATGAACTTGACAAAAGTAATTGTTATTGTCCTAGGAGCTGTTAACCTAAGTATAAATGAAGGTAATGGATATGAGTGAAAAGAGGTCAGGCACTCTGCAGTGAGGTGGTCTTAGCCTTCTGGTGTGCTCTCTTGTAGTGGGTTGACCTTGGCTACCAGGTGCCCACCAAGCTGCTTTATCACTCCCCCCCCACCCCCCTCCTCAGCTGGACACAGAGAGAAAATACAATGAAAGGCTCATGGGTTGAGATAAGGACAGGGGGAGATCACTCACCAATTACCGTCACGGGCAAAACAGACTCGACTTGGGGAAATTAATTTAATTTATTGCCAATCAAATCAGAGTATGATAATGAGAAATAAAACCAAATCTTAAAAACTCCTTCCCCCCACCCCTCCCCTCTTCTTGGGCTCAACTTCACTCCTTCACACCACCGTGGCTGATGGGCTCAGCCTTGGCCAGCAGCAGGTCCATCTTGGAGCCAGCTGGCAATGACTCTGTTGGACATGGGGGAGGCTTCTGGCATCTGCTCACATAAGCCATCAGCATAGACCCCTGCTACAAAAACCTTGCCACCTACACCCAGTACATCTCTGCACACATGTATTGAGGTACACAGGCTCTCTGCATGCAGGTTTAAAACAGGGTTTAAAGAGGAATAATGTTGCTTGCTTGATAGGGGCAGCTCTTCAGAGGCCTAGAAGATACATCTTATGGAAGTGTTCCTTTTTATTTCCTGTGTTTTAAATACCCTTTATTTTACTTCCCAATATCTTTTTTGGGTTTTGTTTTGTTTGCATGTGTTTGCTGTTTGTTTCTTAGAATAACTGCAAACTTTGAACATGTGTTTGTTATGTGTGTTTTATGTGTGTGTTTGGTTTGATTGTTTTAATTAATCTGTAATTTAATTAATCTTCTGTAAACAGCCCTTCAGAAAATTCTCTCAAAATCCAGACAATAACCTTTGCAATGCGCCAGCATACACTTCCAATTCCTTATCTTCAGAAGCCTAGTTGAAAAAATTGGACTCTTTTGTCCACTCAGTAGGTGGATGGTTGCTCTATGTACCAATTATAAACTGTGTGGTTTCCAAATAAGTTTCATATTAAACTCACTTGTTTGTATCTTATTTTAATCTTAAGAGGTTAGACAGATGTAGTACTTGTTCCAGCACTTCTCATGCTGGGCAGTATTACCTTATTTGTTTATGCTGTCCCAACTCTGCATCCATCTTTTGTATTCTCTTCGATGATTTCTGCCCCAGCAGTAAAATATATTTTAGATCTGTATTGGAGAGTCAGGCTTTGGTCCGTTACTGGGGCATTCACCTGCTACAATAATGCAAATGATCTTTTTATATTACAAAGGCAAGGATTGTTGATGGCAGTGCAATCATGCAAACAGAAAGCTAAATGTCCTGGCAAAGCTTGATCTTTTCACCACAGCAGGTGACATTTAAATACAGGACCGTGCATGTAAGAGAGAGAGAGAAGCAGTTTGCCTATACAGATTTCATGTAGTTGAGACTCCTGCTCATTACCAGGACGTGTGGGTGTGTGTTTGGTTTTAACAAGAATTTTTTTTGTTTGTTTAAAGATTGTTTGAAAGGAGAGAGAATAGAAACAATTTTAAGGATGTTCCGATATAAGAAATTGCAGTCTAAGTTCAGTTGCTAGAATTTTGCATCCAAATTTTATGTACTCTGGAGCTTTACTTCTTTGGAACTTCTTGTCTGGAGCTCATTGCAGACTATTGCAAGTGTATCAGCAGGAGGATTTGGTATTTTACTCTTAGGGCTCCTGTTCAGTAGAAAGGATGGAGTATCTAAAAACTACTCTATCTGTAGTACTGTACTTCTCTCTGAAAACAGCTGTTCTTAGTTTTATCTGTGATCTTAAATACACTGCTTCAATTAAAAATCTTTAAAATTCATCCTGGAAATGGCAAGTAATACTATCAGGCTTATGAGAATCTAAATTTATAGGAAAATACGGTATTCTGTAATTACTATTATTAAAAAAATATGAAGGAGCTTAGGAAGAGACTGAAAAATATCTTTATGGCCTGTTTTAGCTAAAAATGGATATGTGTTTTATTGCAATGTTTTTATAAAATACGCAAAATAAAATAGGAATAACAGGGAAAGTTTTGGGAATAATAGCAAAGGAAATGTAAGACTCGACTCTTCACTGATTAAATGAAGCTTTGGATTATGCTCCCAACTGAGGTCAACCCACACATAATTGCACTGTCTGCTGTAATACTTTTAAAGCTTTATAGACAAAATAATTTTTTAAAATGTACTGAAGACAGAAATAATCTTTGTTATATAGTTCAAATATATGTGCTGTTAAATTGAAAAAAATGTGTTTCCTCCTGGTTAGAGTCTATCTGCATAATAGTTGCCTAGAATATATGGATTCAGTTGTGAACAATGTAACATCTGTGAAACAGGATTCTTAAAATAAATGCAGTATTCAATGGGTATAGTGCTAGTGAGGCCTGTACAGGATATTACTCTACCCTCCTCCACCCACTTCTTTAAATAATATAATTAAAAAATGTGAAAGTCAAAAATTCATACTGAGACTGTTGAAGTAAATGAACAGTAACACAGAATGTCTGTGCTGAGAACTAATCATGAGTAGGGCATAAAACATGCCACAAAAATTATTCATGTATTTTATGCTAACACCTTGAAAACTGCATGGTTTTAAGGTGCCAGGTTGTTGTAGGCATTCGGCCAGCTTAAGCAATGTCTTCATCTTACTGAGAGGTATTAGCTGAATTTTCATTTTTCTAATATAGTGCATCGTCTACGTACTGCCTGTGTGAAAATTGGAACATACACAGTTAAACTACCTGGGAGTCTGTGGAGGGCCTGGTTTGCCTTATGACATTATTAATTCAGTGGATTCTGTGCTAGACCCAGCGTTATTGTTATCTGATAGTCTGAATACTGTCTGGATGGCAGCCAGCTAAAAAAATGCTTCAGCTGACTTTGATCCAGAACAGGAAGGCTTCCATCGGGCTGCTTTATAGAGCGAAGTGGGAGAGGTTCTCTGCACAGCCAGCTTAGCACCATCTGTCTCCTATGTCCGTGCCCCTTTAGGAGTGGTGGCAGTAAAGCAGCCTGAACTCTTCATCAGGCTTACAAGGCTCTGTCTAGAAGCAGAATCAGACCTATCAGGAGTTGAGGATTAGGCTTACGATTGGGGTAACCCCTGCAGCAGACCAAACAGAACTGGATATGGACAAGACCTTGAAATGATGCCCATTTACTTGTCTTCTGTATGTGCAGGAATGTAATGGGAATTTATTACTTTATCCATACCATTTCCAGTGGCGGACATGATTTTCACTGAACAACCAGCTAATTATAAGTAGATACTTGCTTTTATTGTCCTTAAGATGTCTTTGTACTATGGTGATGGTCATAAAATTGAAATGGTCCTTCATTTCCTGGGACTTTCACACCAACTTCTGCAAAGTTGTGACTGTCTTCTGGACTGTCGGAACTCTTAAACAGGCCTTAAGAATGGTCTGTAAAGGAAAAAAAAATACCTGCATTGTATTGTTCTGTTCCTGGGATGAGATTACTTAAGATTCTCCTTTAAATGGTGATAAGTTTTCTAATTTTTCTCATTTTTTGTTGCCCTGTAGGGTTTGTATCCTGATACAATAGTAGGTTTTCACAATGAAACAAATTTGTAACTTTATTTGATAAGAAGATACTAATAGCCTAAGCAACTAAAAGGAAATTAACATCACAGTGCTGTAGTGCTGCTGGTAATAATAGAGACCCTTCTTGCAATGGGTGGCTTGAGAAGAAAGGTTTGATTTTTCAGTACCTTGACAGAGGGATAATCACAGCTTTGGGACTGCAAGAGGGTTTTCTGATAGTGCTGGGAGGAAGAAGAAGGCTTGAGTATAGCAACCCTGTTTTTAGGCACTAGCAATAAGCAAAAGGAGCTGAGGAAGAAGGTGGCTTTATAGACTAGATGGATAAAACAGCTAGTGGGCTGGCATAATGCATGAAATCCATAGGGACTGAGGACTCAAACCCAAAAGCATCTTGGGATGACTTCTGTCCCTATAATTGCAGGTTAGGTTATGTTTGTTTAACCCTGAAAGTTCATAAAATGTCAATTTTACAGAGTACAAGCCAGAAACCACTACCCAGTACTCTGTGAGAACCCAAATGCCACAAAATATTATGTGCTGCTGGAAGACAGCGGAAGAGCATAGCAAATGACCTTGCAATAGGAACAATTTCCTAGGTGAAGTCGTTTAGGTAATGCAACAAATTGCCTCATACTACTGAGGAATGTCACATCTGTTCTACACCATCTCTCCCAGACCTTTTATGTCTGCTAAGCCTTGCTAAGGGAAGGCTCTTTCTGGCTTGTCATCTGACCATCATTTTAATGCTGAACCTGTAAATAAAGCTGCTATGAGCCTCTCTTCATTCTGCTCTGCATCCTCACTCTAATCTTGCCTGTAGTGCTTCAAAGGAAGCCCAGGTGGGGTTAGGGGGATCTTTAGCCGCAAACTTTACATTATGAAGAAAGAGCAATTTTTTCTTATCTGGTCAGGTAACTGAAACACAGCGTAGTACTATAAATGTAATGGAGCAAACTGAGTAGACAATATGGTAATCAAGACTTCTCTTGACTGTGCTGGGATATAAATGAATGAGACACCAAAGGACTGTTGACCAAAGTTTCAATTTCTAATCTGCTGTTCCCTCTATTTTGTCTTCCAGTTACAATACTTGATGCAGTTGAGTATACTGAGAATATTTCATGTAGGCTTGGCATCCAACTTGAATTAACAGATACAAGATATGATGTGCTTATTCCATAGTGTTCCTAATCTATGTTAAGTTTAAACAAACTTGGACTGTGAATATATGCTGTTGAGGTGATAATATAAAGGGCAAAAATCTTTAACTTTGAAAAATACATGAGGGGAATTAATTTCAGATAATCCTGTGTTTGTAAATACATCAAATACTCCACATGTCTGTATAAGATTAGTTTTTGTTAAACAATTGAATTTATTTTTTTTTTTTTTTAGAAATGGTAAAAGATTTCCAGCAGCATGTGAGGTCTGCCCAGGCAAATGCCCAAAATAGATGCAAAACAAGCATATAAATTAAAAACATGCATTGTAGCAAATTCGTAGAAACAAATGAATTCTCAGCTTCAGAAGAACTAAAGGAAGGAATGGGCAGACTTTGATGTTGTGTTTTCTCATATGAATTAAAACATAAATTATTTTATTTTAAATATTTCTTTAAAGATTATAATACTTAGATAATTTCCTTTTTTAAAAGAGTCTAATGGAAACTTCATGCATTTGAAATTTCATGCCTAAACTGTCTAGGCTAAAATCATAAGCTGGAAGGCAAAATCACCAGTAATGCAGATCACTGTTTTGTTTCGTATAGATTCTTGTTTATGTCTGGAGCTGCACCTATATAATGGGGCTGTGTGGGTCTAAAGTACAGACAGGACACACCCCCACACCCCCCCCACCCCCAACTCCTTTCCTGTCACTCCTTTCCCTCTGACACCTGTGGGAGACTTAAACACTTAAACAAGTGGGAAATGTGTGAAGTAGCATATTTGATTACTATGTTATAGATTCTTGTACTAAGTTGCTTTTTGTGCTATATTTGTGCTCATATTCATTACTTCCCAGAGATTTTTGGAAAGAAAAAAAATCAATAGGAGTGCTGCACATCTTGAGTTAAGGTTATCGGAGACATGCTCATACTTGACTGGCTAAATTCAAGATGTGGGTGGGGATTAAGATTTTTTTTGTTTGTTTGTCTGAGTGATGATTTTGTGGGAGAGGGAAGACAATACAAGAGGGTAGGTTAAATTTTTTTTTTTTTAATGACTCGCATTTAGCAGGAATGTTTGAACACATTCACTAAAATTGGCACTTTTTTCTACAGCTTCTGGAAAAACATAAGAACACAGAAAGCATGGTAGAGCTGCTAGAACTGTATCAAATGGAAGATGAAGCCTACAGTAGTCTTGCAGAAGCTACCACAGAGCTCTACCAGTACTTACTACAGCCATTCCGAGATATGAGGGAACTTGCGATGCTTAGAAGACAGCAGATAAAGGTATGGTAAAGGTAACTGAACTTCTTATTAATGGGGAAATCATGCTTTTTAGTTACTATTTACTGTTTATTACTTCTGTTATGCAATATATGCAGTGATGGCTTCTCCACTAGAGGCTGACCCTATTTTTCTGGTTCCTCCACTCAGAGGAGTGCTTTTGAAGAGTGAGAACATTTCTGACATATGTAGCTAACTGTCACCTGTTTAACTTACTGTGTTTGACTGGTCAAATTCATAACTGAATTTAATAGGTGAAACTTTTAAGATTTTGTGATTACTGTCAATACTGACTAATATATAAAATAGAAAGAAACATGTACAGTATCTATGCCGTTGTTAGTTCTTTTAAAAGATTATACAGGAAGTTACTTTTCACTTTAGTTTTCTGAGATAATCTGATAAACCATGAGAAGTCAGTAGCTTCTCATTCAATGTTGTGAAACACTTAAACGTGGAAGCGTATTAGAAGTATATAATTTGTTGTAACACTTTAACAGTATATTTTCCCAAGAGCTAAAAAAGTATAGCCAGCTGAAAAATACTACATTTTGGCAAAACTGTTTTATAATGCATATGTTTGTATTATTTAAAAATAATTCTAATTTTAAATACTTAACCAAAAATAAAAAATGTCATCTTTATTGCACCTTAGAAGTACTTTCGATAAAATCATTAGTTCATATGCAGATTATTAAGACTGTAGCCTTCGATTCTTCTGATATATGTGTTATAACATAAAAACTAAAATGGGTTTATTTAATCGGTATTGCAAATGTCGATTTATCTCAGCTTGGCACCTTGTTCAGTTAGCCAACATTGTTTTTACTGGTTTCAATTTAAAAATACAGTGTTTTTCTCTGGTTTTGATTATAGAACGAGGGAGGCAGACAAGAGGAATTACAATTCCAAAACTGTTTTATCCTGAGCTGTTGCTGTGTCCCTAAAGTAATTTTTCAGAAAGTTCAGCAATCTGAAACTCAGTGAGATAATATGATGATATCTGAACTAAAAGTGCTTTTTTTCCCTGAATGATAAATGTTGCTGCATAGAGAATTGGGATGAATATTTTTTTTCAGATGTATTCTACAGTTGAAGATTATGAACACTACTTTTAATAAAAAGCCGTCTTCAAAGCATGATGAAACAGTTCCCATTTTATTTGAATTTGTAGCAGAGGAAAAGATTTTTTTTTTTTTGTTCTTTTGTCAGACAACAAAAGATAAATATCATATTGAGTAGGGAATATGAATTGAGTTGTGTTTTGTTTTGGGTGTGTTTTGATTTGTTTTTTAACCTCAATGATCTCTTGAATTCCAGTTCTAAAATACCTCATTTTCTCTTTTTCCTGAAAGAATAACCTTGGTAAATGTGTTGGTTTTAGCTGGGATAGAGTTAATTTTCTTCACAGTGGCTAGTATGGGGCTATGTTTTGGATTTGTGCTGAAAACAGTGTTGATAATACAGGGATGTTTTTGCTATTGCTGAGCAGTGCTTACACAGAGTCAAGGCCTTTTCTGCTTCTCACCCCACCCCACCAGCGAGAAGGCTGGGGGTGCACAAGAAGCTGGGAGGAGGCACAGCCAGGACAGCTGAGCCCAGCTGACCAAAGGGATATTCCATACCATATGATGCCATGCTCAGCATATAAAGCTGGGGGAAGAAGAAGGAAGGGGGGCGACGTTTGGAGTGATGGCGTTTGTCTTCCCAAGTAACTGTTACGCGTGATGGATCCCTGATTTACTGGAGATGGCTGAGCACCTACCAGCCGATGGGAAGGAGTGAATGAATTACACTGGTACTCGTGAGGCCGCACTTCGAGTACTGTGTTCAGTTTTGGGCCCCTCACTCCAAGAAGGACACCGAGGTGCTGGAGCGTGTCCAGAGAAGGGCAACGAAGTTGGTGAAGGGTCTAGAGAACAAGTCTTCTGAGGAGCAGCTGAGGGAACTGGGGTTGTTTAGTCTGGAGAAGAGGAGGCTGAGGGGAGACCTTATTGCTCTCTACAACTACCTGAAAGGAGGCTGTAGGGAGGTGGATGTCAGCCTCTCTTCCTAAGTAACAAGCGATAGGATGAGAGGAAATGGCCTCAAGTTGTGTCAGGGGATATTAGAAAAAATCTCTTCACTGAAGGGTGGTCAGGCACTGGAACAGGCTGCCCAGGGAAGTGGTTGAGTCCCCATCCCTGGAAGTACTTAAAAGATGGGAAGACGTGGTGCTTAGGGACATGGTTTAGTGGCAGATTTGGCAGTGCTAGGTTAATGGTTAGACTTGATGATCTTAAGGGTTTTTTCCAACCTTAATGATTCTATGAATTCCTTGTTTTGCTTTGCTGGCATGTGTGGCTTTTGCTTTACCTATTAAACTGTCTAAATGTCAACCCATGAGTTTTCTCACTTTTACTCTTCCGATTCTCTCCCTCATCCTGCTGAGAGGGGAGTGAGCAAGCATCTGTGTGGTGCTTAGTTGCCAGCTGGGGTTAAACCATGACAGTAAACTTCAGAGGCATGTTCTGTGGTTGATTTTAGTTGTCTATAGTTGTGTCTAATGTACATTAAGTTCTCTTCCTAACTTGGCAATTTTTTAAGTTATAAAACTTGGTCATCTGTATTATGTGGTAGAGAAAGATGCCATCTCTTGTTTTTCATTTCATTGTTTGAGAGAAAGCAGTACTTGTATCTATGATGACAAAATATATATTACGCAGGGTAGCTAGGGTAGAAGAATTGCTTTATAAATAGAACTTGTGCATGAAATGGTTTGTGTTAACTTGTTGCATATGTTTTTCTGGCAGGCTTAATAATGGAACAAAGATCCTTAGGTTTCTATAAATCCTTATGGCTGGAATTAACTCCATTTTTATGCATAACAGAAGTATTTCTGATGCCTACTACCTCGGTGAAATGAGTGCTGTGAACATATAACACTGTTTACATATAAAGAGTGACAAACAGAAAGATAGTTTGGATGTACGGCGGGGTAAGGAAGGAAGGAAGAACCTGCAGAATGTGTTACTAAAATGAAAAAAAAAGTTAGAAGGATAATTAAGCCTGAATACAAGTATCAGTATTTAGTCGAAATTGCGTATGCCTTCTGTAATTTCTTTATTTAACGTTTTTAGACCTTTTCTCTATTAGGTATCTAGTCTTGATTTGTGGGGAAATTATTTTAGTTTGTTTTTTAAGAATTTGGGTTTTTTAGTAAGTATTTTAATCAGTTTCCTTTTGTCAGCTTTCAGAATAAGTTTAGGAGGAAATTAATTGCTTTGCCTATAACCTTTGAGAAGAGTATATAGTGTATTCTCCTTTTGGAGCAAGACATAAAAATTGGAAGATACATCATGGGTGTTAAATTTCTGCTGTTGCTGTGAAACTTTTAGCAAGAGACAAGCCTACAGGAGGGAAGGGAGAAACAAACATGAAATTCTGTCTGCTCAGCAGAGGCTTATTAGAGTAGGACAGCTGTATTCTCTGCAGATTCCTTTTTTTTTTTTTTGGGGGGGAGAACCCAAAAAACCTCAAAACAAACAAACAACAAAACACCCAACCCAGAACAAAAGTTCATAAAAAAGTTAAAAAGTTGAAATGTTTAGAAGCTTGAAAATGCAGATTAGTATTGTCCATGATAGGCATGATAGAAGTATTTTTTTTCTTTTTTGTTTTTGTATTTTAACTTGATTGTATGCTAGTTTTTCAGGTGTATTTTGCCTCATTTAGTGTGACAGATGGATCATTTAGTATGGGTGAAGAATCAAAGCTGTATTGTGAAGCACTTAAATATTGCTGAATTTGGAAAACATAATGAAAAATGTAGAAGATTATGGGAGGAGGAAAGGATGGCTTATTATGAAATGAAATGTCACTCTGAAAAAATCACTTCTGCCATGTTTTTTATTTAGTTATGGACTAGTCATTTGACAGTAGGACAATGCGTTCAGTGGTGATACGTTTCTCATTTTTTGGGCTCCCAGGTTCAGAAACCTAGTTTTGTTTGTAGAAATGCTTAATATTTCTAAGTGCTGCTCAAATTCATGGGGACCTCCCCCTAAGCATGGCAAAATGCTTACCAGATACTTGCTTGAAAAAAGCACAGCGGTGTTTGGGACTTATGTTTTTGAAATATATATGGTATGGGAATAATCCTGCTTGCCCCAAGGCCTTTATGGGGAACACACAAATAAAAGCCAATTCATAATGGAATAGTATCAAATTGAGAAATGCTCATCAAAGAAGCAATTCTGTACTCATTTCAAGATTAAAATGTAAGATATGCTTATTAGACACATTCTGTGTGTCTAGTATGGCCATATTTTGTAAGGTAAGTGTGAAAAGTTGTATTGATAACCCAGCCAAACGGTCAGAACTATAATTATGTTTGCTTAATGCTGGAGAAGCTATAATAAAGGAATTGAAGACAGTATTATAATTTACATACACATAAAAGCTGTGCTGAATTTGTATAGGCATTTTTAAGTTTCATTATTTCTGGACTGTTGCTGATTTAGATGTAATACCATGTAAAGGCATTCAACCGGTGAGTTAAGTTCATGTTTATTTCACTGTTTGGGTTAACATGTTAATTTCAGTGTTTCAGTTACTGGTCCATTTCTTCTGATTTCAGACTCTCAGACATACCATAGGCATCAAGCAAGTGAAGCTTGATATTCAAATGCTGTATTGTATGTTTTGGGCTATCTGTATATTTTTCCAAAGATCTGGAAGACAAGTATGAACTTATAACCACAGTGCAAACAGTATTTATAGATTATTTTATCTAACGTTAATTTTGAATCCTAAATGGATTTTGAGATGCTTTTTTTCCTAGAAATCAGACTTCAAATGAACTCAAAAATGCTGTAATATTTCTGCCCCTAAAAGTGTTGAACTTTTATACCCACAAATGTTTCATTTATCAAAATGGATCACTTTCCTGTGAAAATTTATCAAATGTTTTGTACATTAAGAATACACATTGGCATGGCAGAAAAGTAGGAGGTCGTAGGCATCAGTAGCTGGAAACCTGACGGTGAAATGCTTCTCCCAAAATGTGGAAGAAAGAGTAGATACCTGTGCTGTGGTGCCTTTGATTTCAGATAGTTAAATCTTAATTTACTAGATCCTCCATATATAGTGCAGTCTGCTTCTGAAAGCATGGAGGGGAGGGACCAGTTAGTGGTTGATATTTGGCTATAGAACTTATGTGTTAATATGATCAACCTTTAAGCCCTTTAAGACTAAAATATAAAGTGTTCTTTGATACAGGATACCAAATCTGGTTATTTAAAAAAAAAAAAAAAAATCTTTCAAAAGCGTAACTTCATGGGCAAAAACCCAAAGCCTTTTATGCATGTACGGTTTTGTTCATTGGTCTTCATAGAGAGAAAGAAACTACAATGCTACTTTGGATTTTTATGGTCTTATAACTGTGGACAGTATTTCACAGACACGTTGAGTAGGCACTGTGTTTGATCAAACCCCAGGTGAAATCAGTGGGAGGCTTTCTTTTTTCATGCCTTTTTGTTTTTCTTTTCTTTCTAATGTGCTCGGTATTAGACTAAAGATAAAATGTAAGATAAATTGTTTCATAACCTACATGTAGATGCCAGCAAAACTTTGACACAAGCATTCTTGAAGGTCTGAGTTGGACTGGATTTGCTTAACTGAGAACTGATAATATCTTGATGCAGATGAGAGCCTACAGTCATCATTACCTCTCAGTTCATCTCCAGGAAACGAGAACATTAAAATGTAATTATATATTACATATATTTAAAAGCACTCTTAGTTTCATTGCATACATATTCATTACTTTCACTGACATCTTAATTCACTTAAATGTGAGGGGTTTTTAAGGACTTTAAATACCCTAATGCTGAAGTCTAGCACTGGAAATAAGATATTAGAGCAGTATATAGCTTGATAATTCATCAAATTCATGTTTTTTTTTAAATTGTGGAATGCTTTATTAGTCTATGTTGTGCTTCCTGTTGAAGCTCCTTTATGCAGATACTGGTATAGTTGAAAATGTAACTCTGGCTCAGACAAATGTGGATTTATTTGTTGGTTTAATACTTGATGGTGAATTGCAGTAGTGAACCTTATAACTAATTTGACGTTGATATAGCTAGCAAAATAGAATTACTTAAAAAATACTTAGAGACAATACTTTTTAAAAAGTCTCGCAGTCAACTGAAGATGTTTTGGGGAAGGGAGTGGATGTCAATGCTTCATACTCTTTAATTTGTAGTGTTGTTCCCATACATCAAATGGATGAGTTCTGTATTACATAAAACCATGGGTTTATGATTGGCTTTTGAGTAACTGATGTCTTAGTGAGCTCATTTTTGAACTGTGCATTTTTTTTTTAAGCCTCATATAATATTTTTGAGTGCATGGTGGTCTTTCGGTGAAAAACACAAATACAAAGCTACACAAGGCACATTGGAGGACACTAAAGCAGCACTGATTAAAATGTACGATTACTTGCATGGCAGTCAGCTCAGTTTCATTCCTCTCAGTTTGCAAACCACACCCTCTACTAGTTACAGACTAGTGACTTGCTGACAAGCAGTTGATAAAAAAGTCTGGTAAAAAAACCTAAGATAGTACTCATTGGAGAGACTGATACACTTCAAAGAATTCGTAAGTCTTTTTTAGTATATCTGTAGTTGAAGATGTGTCCTCGCGTCATCAGAAATCATAGTTAAATAAATGTAGCTTTTGGAAAACCTGTAAAGTAGGGAAGAAACGGTAATCTAAGTTTATGCAAAATGGCTGGATATGCAAATGAAGGTCATAAACTTTGTTGAAAATATTGCTTTCTTGTTTGAGAAACTGGTGTAATATGCTGAGTTACGCTATGACAGTCTTTATAGTCTCAAAGTCTGTTTCAGAACGGTTATATGCCTGTCTCTGTTTACAGTCTGAGCTATAAATCCTCTATATTTATTATATGAACTCATAGCAAAACATTTTGCTGGTTTAAAAACGGGTTTATGGGCTTTTTGAAAAAATAGTGCTCTAAACAGGCGATCTGATGGAAGGTGGGGTGGTAGTCTGAATCACTGAGGAAACTGAACTCTTGGTATGAGGTTGCTGACTACAAAACTGTGTCATGTATCTGATCACTTAAATATGCCTGTCTGCAAGGTCAGTAGTGTACAAAACTGCTCCGGATGTTCAACTGTAAAACTGCTTAATAAGACGTGTAGAAAAACATGATTATGTTCGAATGCCAAAAGGTTTGGGGGTTTGGTTTGGTTTTGTTCTGTTTTGTTTTTGTTTTTTTTTCCTAAAAAGTTCCCTTACAAAAGGCTGGGCTGGATAATAAAACGGCAGGTGAGATTGTCAATAAATAAAAAGTAATGCATATGCAGAAGGGTGATGACAACCTTCAAAAGTATACATGCACATTTGTATGCAGTTTATTAACTATTACTCCTAAGGAAAAAGGTATGAGAATTATCTTGAGGAGTTCTGTGAAAATAGCTTCCCATTCGGCATTTTGAAAGAGGAAAGAAAGGTTTTGAATTATTGGGGGGGAGGGACGGGACACACAAACAAACAAAACGGAAAACAACATTACACCTTTGTATATATCCATGGTATCCTTGCATCTTGAATGCTGCAGTTTTAGTTTCTCCTCAAAAACATACTGTAGGATCAGAATAGTTACAGGATGGCGGTGAGGATAGTAAGGGTATTTCTCTGCAGACAGCCTCAGTACAAGGACAGAATAAATTAACCAGATTGCCTTAGTTTGGAAAGCACATGATTCACGTAAGATAAGAAAGAGACCTATAAATCATGGGTGATAAGGGGAAGAAAATATTGAATGATTTCTTTCAGCCTTTTTCATACTAAAAAAAAATAGGGGCCCCTCAGTGAACTTGTGGCGCTTTAATTAAAACAGCATGCAAAGAAAAGAAAAACAATTAAACTCTTATTAAACATACCTTATGTGCTCTGTGGCAATAATTTCAACAGTTTATGGACACTAAGCATATATGTGTTCCAGAAAGAGACAGACCCATCAGTGGCTATTGACAATGATTCAGATTAGCCATCAGCTCAGGAAACCTCTAAGCCATTTAGTACCGGAAGTTGGAGTTATCAGTGTGTCCATACCTTGTGGCTTAATTTTTTTTCTCCAAGTGCTAGTAGTAATTACAGGTGGAAGCAAGGGCCAAGACAGCCTTGGATCTGACCTGAGATTAGGGTATGGGGGGAAATGGTGCGGACAGATGCAGAATCAGAGTGTTCATTCAATAAGGCATCTTGATGAAACTCTGAAAGGATGTTAAACATGCAGAAGATACTGAATTGTGTGTCTGGAGATGTCTGTGAAAACTGGAGATGTATGATTTTTTACTTTTGCAGTGATAGAGATAGGGAAGGAGAAAGAAGGTGAAACACTGGAACAGGTTGCCCGGAGAGGTGGTAGATGCCCTATGCTTGGAAACATTCAAGGCCAGGCTGGATGGGGCTCTGAGCAACCTGATCTGGTTGTAGATGTCCCTGCCAATTGCAGGGGAGTGGATTAGATGACCGTTAAAGGTCCCTTCCATCCCAAAACATTCTATGATTCTGTAAAAGAAAGAAGGAAGAGACTTTGATGTAATGTTATGCAGGCTATGGAAGGCAAGGAAAGGGGCTTAAGGTCTTCAAAGACAGAAAAACTTGATCATGAGCGTGTAAATTTTTCAAGTCCATGTTTACCGAAATCTGTAAATAGATTGAAATCTGGTACTTCTTTTTTCCCCAGCAGTGCTCTGAAAAAACAGTTTTTTGTAAGCTTTCATGATATTTGCTGACTTTATACTGGATCTTGTACGGCTTTATTTGCAGTTCTTACAGTTATTTTCAGTATCCCTATTCATGGGTATTTGTATGTGTTTAATCTGATTTCTTCTTGTCTAATACTTGGGACCTTATTATTTTCCTTTTTTCATTTTAGCTGTATATAAATATTGTCAACCATATTTTGAATTCTTGATGGACGTGCTTAACATTTTGTCTATTGTATACATTTAAGCTTTTCGTAACCAAAGATTTAAAAATCCAAACAATCCTTTTCATCCACAAATGGAATCTAGAACATCCAGAAACACTGAAGCCCACTTGCTTTAACAGTTGAGCTCACTTGCTTAAACAAAGTTTTCAAATAACTAATAGAATATGTCTTATTAAAAATATTTTTAAAATATTTTTTTAATAAGGCTTTCTTTTTGAAAGTGAGCTTTTTTTTTTTTTAGCCTGGAGCTCAGTCAATGCAGCTGAAATGTAAATAAAGGTTTTATGATATACATGTGGATAAATAAAGAAGACATAACTCAGGATGCACAATTTAGCCTTAATTCTGTCAATTGTCAATATAAAGTATTTTAATGTAGTGGTTTTAATGCTCCTTTATATACACTTTCATGTGTCTGAGGAAAAAAAAACAGTTGAATAATCCCAGTCATTCCTCTTACTCTTGCCACAACCTTAATCTTCTATGACTCTTCTCTTCTGAATACTTCTTAATTTTTCAGCATTCTCCATAGTTCTGGAAAAACCATTCACGACTGCACTTTGCAGTACAATGACATTATTGTTTAGTCTTCTTTCTGTATGTCCTAATGTCTTGTTTGCTTTTTAGTTTGTTACTTCCTTTACAGTCTTTATTGAATTGTGTATGTCGTTCTCCTATATCTTGATTAAGATAATCAAACCCCCTGTAAGTTTGTATTGCTAGTCCGAGGCTCCAGATATTTTAAGGACTCTAGACCATCCAATGTAAGTTAGTTTGCTTATATTAACACTAAACTCCGTATCAGGGTTCATTAGGATAAAACCAGTAAAACTGTAAAGCCCTTTTTAAAGCTGAGTGCTTTCGCTTGATATATTTGGGGCTGTGCATATGGAATTATAACATATTTTGGGAAATAGTGCTGGGTTTGTGCTACCAGCTGGAAGCATAGTTAAAACCTGTGAGAGTAACGTTGAGGGGTCCCTGAATGGATGATGAAGCTGAAATGCATGCATTATTGCTAATATATCCAGCACACTGTGGTTGCAGTTGGTTGTTTGGCCTCCTGGAATGTGTCGAGGGAAGGTAGCTGAGTGTTTCAGCTGAAATGCTCCTTTATGTATGAAGCTGTTTCCTTTTTGTATATTGCCTCTGCCATCTGTAGTGCTCCCTCAACTTACTTTTTTTTTGTTCTTATAATTAATCAACCTGCTGTTTTTACATCTTGTGTTTTTCTCCTTTTCTGCCTATTACAAGTCCGTTTACGAGAAAGATAATGAAGGGAGCTGGAGAGACATGACAGATCCCTGCTTAAGCTATAATGTGACCTGGCCTAAGTCTATTTCTGTCAGTCTTGTCCATTCTTGTCCCAGCTGTCTTCAGAAAGAATCTGGGAAGTATTATAGATCCTTGAAGACTATTTCTTTATTTAGGAGTTGTATACTCTATAAAACTTAACAGAATCCTATAGTTGCAGGCCTGTTTCTCATCTTCTCACAATAAACTTGCTTTATTCTCTTCAAAACTCAACAACAATCTGTGAACCTTTCCAGAGGAGAATGTTTCCAGTAGAAGAGTCTTGCCTCTCTGCTTCATTCTCAGTTGCTCGCAGGCTAGATTCCCTAATCCTTTCGGTTTGTTTTCTCTGAAGAACTAATTTGTTTTCTTTCAGAAACATATCCATACAGTGTAGAAATGTGTTCTTTTATGTTCTGTTACTCAAGCAATAGCTGATGGAAATAGATATTTACATGATGTGTTGAAGTTAATGGCTTCTGCTGTTTCTTCCTCTTCTTATGTGCTTTCTGACAATCACTTTTGTGAAAGCTGTCATAATTTTCTTAGTTTCAAAGCATTATCTGAAGTAAAGCTTGCAAAACATGAAAGTCTTCAAAAGTGAGTTTCATCGTCACAGAAAAAAAATTATCTTAGCCAATTTTACCATGAGGCTTGGATTCTTCTCAAAGAGAATATAGTTTTTTTTAAGAAGAATAGCTGGAATGTTTTGGGTTTTTTGAGAAAGTGATTACTGGAAAAGAAACTGTAGATTTGGCTATGTGATCTAGTTGTTAGGTGAGAGGTTTTTCTGTTATACCACACTTTCTCCAGAACTTTGAGTCCAGATGAGGAACTTCCAGAAGAAAAAATGAGTTTGAGAAAATGTTGGAATAGAAGCCATGGTGATTTGCTGGTAGCTTTCTGTCCTTTTTGTTTTTTGTTCTTTCTTAGCCCCCCTGAAACTGGTTGCTGTTGGCAAAATAGCAACAATTAATTGTGTTGTTAATTATGGACTGATTTATTTTCAGATCTCAATAGAGAATGACTACCTAGGCCCCAGAAGAATTGAGAGTCTGCAAAAAGAAGATGCCGATTGGCAGAGAAAAGCCCACATGGCTGTTCTTTCTATTCAAGATCTTACAGTTAAATACTTTGAAATAACAGCTAAAACACAGAAAGGTAGGTATTTTCTACTATCCTATCCATCAAATAAAAGATCTTTAAAAAATTACTTAATGTTTACCATTATCTGTATTGTACTGTGATTTATTTATTTTTTTCATCGGTCCTTCATGAAGAAAATGCAGTTGTTATTACCATTTGTTTTTTCTTCTGTGTCTGTTTGAATCTTTCACCAACAAGCCTTTTCAGAACATCATCAGAAGTGAGCAGAATAGGTATTTTAGACAAAAATTTCACAACCACTTTCTCAATGTGATTGTATTAGCTGCACTTTACATTTGCAAAGGATTTAGGGAGCATAGAGTCCCTGAGGGATTCTGTCTTCCATACTGGATATGGCAGACCATCATAGTAAGTGTTTATTGCCTTTCAGTTCATTTCCTTTTCCTGTCTCCCCTGCCTTTTGGTAATTTTTTTCATAGCTCTAAATATTAAGCAACAGCTCACTTTAACTACTTGGTGAAAGCTGCTCTGTTGTTCAGAAATCTTCGTGGATATAACCTTGGCATTTCTATGCTTAAAGAATGCGGCAGTTTTACTAAAGAGGTGGTGCAGTAAAACCAGGTGATATGATTTGCCATGTACATCTGTGTTCTCATCTTTGTATCATTTTAACTTAAATACTTGGTTTATTAGGGCAAACACACCTGAGGATGTGGTTTCATGTCACCTGTTTTAGTTTGACTGTGGGCTACCACTGACAGAGTTGATGTCCCACTGTCTTTCCTGCTTGAACTGCGGGTTCCCGTTTCTTCCTTTACCTTGGTGATAGTGATTGTGCAACCAGATAAATGAGTTGTACTCCTGGGAGAAAATCTTTTTTGATGGGTAGGTTTCCTGTCATCTCCCTGCCTGACAGCTAGATCTGCCTCAATAGAAGCAGTCACTGCAAAATGATTCCTTTTGGTGCCAACCCAAGTTAAGTATAACATGAAACTCCACCTTATTTTGAAAAAGTGACTAAACCAGTTCAAGCATGTTGGAATGAATTTAATTAGAGCAAATTCTACATGTATTTAATGAGTTTGGTTCCTTTTCTAGTATGACAAAGGCAGCACAGAAAATACCCTATTAGTTGATAAAGAACGTATACTTACAGTTATTTACTTTCTGTTTTGTTCACATGCCTTTTTTTATGTACAGAGTCAGGATTGGGGGGAAAAACACTGGGAAATGAAATGCCTGGAGACTGTTTACAACCATAGACCTGTGGTGTACAGGTTGCTTGCCTGTTTCGTTAATGTTTTGGGGTTCTTTTGGCCTCCTGCTGATCACAGGGTGGTCTTACATACCAAAATATGGCAGAGGAAAAACACATGAGAACTTTTTTTTTTTTTTTAATTACCTAACAACAGCATGTAATATCTTCTAGCAGCTGGGGACTGAATGTGTGACTTTCCTGGCTTTTGCTTTGCAAAGCTAAGTGTACAGTATCATGTGATTGTTCAAAATCTCATGTGTGTTAGCCTAGATGTTGCCTAGGGCTAAAGAATAGAAAATCTGTATCGGGCAAGGGACTCCTGCTACTCTGAAGTCTTCCTGAAAAGGTTCTCATTCATCCTTGCATATTGAGATCAGATTATAATTTGTTTTGTTAATTTGAATTAATTTTGTGAAGCAACCTGCATTTTGAGTTAAAAGATAAATGTAATTTAAATTTAATACAGTATTCTTACAGAATTGCACTTGAGGTCAAGCTGAAATTTTTGTTTTAAATTGTAATTTTTTTTCACTCTGCAGATTTGTTTACACTTATGAGTGCACTATAGAAGTTATCAAGGGAAACTAGTAGCTGATAATTGGGGCTTTCAGAAGCAAGGAAATTGGGGATGTAGTTTAAAACCACATGGTAGCATTAATGAGATATTTTCATGAAGTCAAGAATTCTGAACCAGTGGTTCACATGTTCAGGTACTGTGTATTCAGAATCGTCTCTCTGTGTATAACAAAAACTGGAATTATAATGATAAAACAATGAACAAACAGCTAATTGCATATTTACATGAATCCTAAGAGTACTTACATCCTAATTTTGAAGGTTAGTACTCTGTAGAATGACTACTCCCTGCACACTTTGTGTGCTTTTGGATACAAATGTGTCATTGTCTTTGCAGGAGAATCGATAGTGATCTGAAGAGTAGACTGATAAGCTGTCTGCCTTTTCTTCCTTTCTGTAGCTGTGTACGATCGAATGCGAGCAGACCAGAAAAAATTTGGTAAGGCAGCATGGGCAGCAGCAGTGGAACGTATGGAAAAGCTTCAGTATGCAGTTTCTAAGGAGACACTGCAGTTGATGCGTGCTAAAGAAATCTGTTTGGAGCAGAAGAAACATGCATTGAAAGAGGAGGTAATTTTTCATACTACTACTTAGAATTAAATTAAAGAATGTTGATGTACTTAAAGAAATGAGAACAAAACCAAAAAACCCCGGACTTGAAAGTCACTATTTTTCCACTTTTAATAATAGAAGTTTGTATTTAAACTTTTACTGTACTCTACCACATTAGACAAATGAAGTTGCAATGTAGGTGTGGTGGGTTTTGTGCCACTTATTTATATTTTCTGTTCACCTTTTCTTGGTTAGTCAACCAGGAAGACAATTTTTACTGTTAATAATATTTACAGTTATCCACTGAGATGAATAAAATGAAGAGAAGGGATAGGACAGAAATCTGCTGCTATGTAATCTCCACACTTTAGCTCTCAGAGGCATGACCACCTTTTTGGAATAGTTCTGACATTCCAGATGGAAGGTGTCTGAATATTAGTAAATATACAGATGACTAGCCCGTTGTACTGCTCTCTCTTTGTGTCTGCTTACCCTAGTGATTAAGGCAGTCTTCCAGAGGGGGTTGTGCTAGCTACAGCTTTCCTGAGGAAAGAGCGTGTGCATTAAACTGTGTTTAAATGTCTTAGCAGACACATTTCACATGTCACATTTATTGGGCTTTATGACACCTCAAAAGCAAAAATGCTACAAATCCTCATATGGATGTTTGGTGCTAAGAACTTACTGTCATACTAATGTTAATTTACATTCTATCCAATCAGTTGCTTGGTTTTAGAGCACTTTTCAAATGCTTCAGCAAAATTTGGCTGAACCAGTGGCTCTGTTATGAAAAGGTTATACAGAGAACTCACGACTTTAGCACTGTATAGATTGGTAGGCTTGTAATCCTGATAGACTGTATGCCTATTTTAGGAGCTTCTGTAGAAGACAGCTTGATCTGCAAGGAGGGAGAGTACATGCAAGACCCAGAGCACGAAAATAAAAAGTTTGCTCCATTTCAATGCTCTTTATATTTAGAAAGCCAAGAGTTGTCTCGAAACCTGACTTTATCAGGCTGCTGGCATCCTTAGCAAAGAGTTGATGAGAGAATCCAGCGGTACTGTTTGGAAGTATTATATTTAGTATGTTCACATATTTAGGGGAGCCATGCATTGTCTTTTCTGTAGCACATCTTATTTTTCTCCCAGTGGAGACCTTCCGTGACTTTTTGTTGAATGAGATCTCAGTCTGGTAAATGAGTGATTGATTGTTTTGATGTGCCAAAGCATTAGGGCTGCATAGGAAAAGGAGAGGTTCGTTGCAATGTACTGGGCGGTGCAGGGATCTAAACTGAGAGGTTAGGGCTTTTGGGGACAGAGAAATGAGGAACATCTCATGGGCGTGCATGGGCATGGTGCTTTGGGATGGTGTGTTACAAGGTATAAAGATTTCTGGGTCAAAACATGGTGATGGGGAGATATAAGGACCAACTTCTGTTCTGAAACATCTTTTTCTTTTATTTGAGAATGTAATAGCCCTAAGTATGCAAAGTTGGATGTGACAAATGTCACTGGGAATCCCATATTGGAGAAGAAGGGTTGCAGTCTTATCATAAAGAAAATATTTGGTGATTACGTTAGCTGGTGTATTTGGAAGAGATGACAGTAAAAAAACAAAAAACAAAAACAAACAAACAAACAAAAAAACCCCAGCAACAACAGAAAATGGAAACATGATACATTTTCTCCTTTAAGCTTAAGAAGTGAAGACCTTCCTGCTGTGCTTAGGTGTATAAATTTGCTCTCACTGAGTAGGAAAAGGAGGTGCATAGGAAATAATATACTTGTTTCTCTTGCACTTAATTCCCTCCTCTCCAAATCTAAACTGGCCCTGCTGATTGATTTTTAAGAGGGGCAGTAAAAATATCCTTGTTTCTGTAGTTTTCATTTAGTGTTAATCGAGCACTTTTTTGTTTCTGAAAATGTATTGACACTGAAATATCTAAAAAGCTACATATTCCAAGTTATCATGATATGAAAATCACCTGGTTAGGTGATTAGGATAGTTATAATTTTTTTTTTTTATTTGACAGCTGAAAATGTTATCCTTGTGATTATTTGGGTTTAAAAAAATATTGAAAGAATAACTCTACACAAATACATATTGTGCTTTTTTACTTTCCTGATTTGTACCTCTTAAGTTCCAGCTGTTGTTCTGAATTCTCTTTGAGGGGAATGATGAAAACTTTCCTTTTGAGGTAGACCAGAGTTTGCTTTTGTGGACTCGTTGCCAAGTCTTATCCTCATGACAGTAAACAGAAACATTAAATCAGAGTGAGAATCCTTTGTAATTCTCTAAGTATGTAAAATAGTTTGGACAAATGGAAATGAGTGACTGGAGACTTAAATTCCAACAAGTCCCATCTCACATATATAGGATTCAGTCACTAGTCTTCTCTTTTTTTTCCTTTAGAAGCATACAGTTCAGTTCTAAAGATACACTTAAAAACCAATTTTTAATTTACATGATAAATGTTCTGTGATATTTTCATAAAGAAAATAGTATTCCAACAAAGTACTACTTGGGTTTTTTAAGAATGTTTTTCATAGTTTCATAATTCTAAGAGTACTTTCCCTTCCTTTCCTGTACATTGAACCTGAATCAAAGATATATTTGCTTCCAATGACTTTGAGTATTTAAACATATCTTGCATTTCATGACTGTCATTTTACTTTTGCCTGAGTTCGATGCATCAGCTAATACATGAATTTTATTAAAGATTCTATTCAAGAAGGCATGAATAGCTGTTTCTAGAAAATTAATCTTCTTTCTGTAAGAAATGGATAGTTATTTTGGTACAGATGCAACACAGTATTTTTCAGAAAAGTATGTTTCACCTTGGTAGCTTTCATCGTATCTTTTTAAAAACTTTTTCTTTCTGTGACAGCTTTTTGGAAAGCCTAATTATGAAGCTAAAACTGGGAAATCTTTGAAGATTTATTTAAACATATTGGAATTATTATCTTTAATAACAGATAAGGAATGCTTTTGCTTTCTTCACTTTCAGTGTTCAAATTGGCAAACTAAAGTTGGTCATAAAAATGGAATTTTTTTTTCTTTAATCTTACATTAAATATTTGTGTAATGTTCTTCAGTTCAAAAGACTTAGAAATAAAAACTATTTTAAGTGGTCATTGTGTTTAAAGAAAATAGAAGGCAGAAAGCTTTAAGCATCCCAGGTGAAGTAATGAGGTGCATTCTATAGACAAAACTTGGAGTCATAGTTAAGCTTTTAATAAGGCAGTGAGACATTATTAGAAAATTACTCATTAATAATGATAACCTACTTTGGACTTAATAGTTATCAAAACCCACATAAGGTCTTTTGAAATAACATTACTAGAACATAATTTATTTTCGTACTTTTTTTTTTTTCCCAGAGAATGACTGGGTAATCTGTTTTAAAGAGTACTAAAGAGGGCAAACCCCAGCATTTGAAGAGACTTTTTTTGTTTGAAGGACTTTGTACATCACTGACATTTAGTTTCCATTTGCCGAGAGAAAGAAAAAGATCAGGTATTTATGGTGACTTAAAAAAGACTCACTGCAGTGTTAGAAAATCAGAACTGAAATACATTCTCTGGCAAACTATTTAGCTACTGTTTCCTAGAAATAGAAGACAAAACCAGGATATTGCTTTAAAAAGATTAAAATGCTCAAGAAAATAATTTAGCAGGGTTTGAGTTGAGGATTAAGACAGAAAGAATGACAATTCAGATCAAAGACCAGATCTGACTGTTTATGAGGACACTGTTGGTCATCAGCAGGTTGTCGATGGATTTTTGAACATTTAGTCTTGGAAAAGAAATAAGTTTATAAAAGCAGTGGTACATCCTTTTCATAGAGAAAAGATGTTTCTTTTAGTGTCTGAAATTTTTCCGATTGCCCAGGAGACTAATTATGAGTGGTCATCTTAACCTTATTTTTTTATAATATTGTATCTGGTAGTATCATGGCCTGACGATAGATGACTCCTGATACTTAATTGGTTGGAGGAGTACTTCTGTTCCACGAGTTGCTAGGTATGAGTGAGAGCCTGCCTTTTTCAGTGACCAAAGTGCTCTGTGTTTCCGTTAAAATAATTTAGAAATTTAAATTTAATTTCTCTTGGTTTCAAGGATGAACTTCCATATTCATACTTGAAGACCTGAGTATTTTTCTGAATTTTACTCCATTCTTCTGAGATTTCTCAGACAGCAACAGTGATGAATTAAAATGAGTACTTGAACCAGAGAACAATCGGGATTCACATGGGGTGGATTGAAACATGACTTTGTATTCTAGTTGAACAGTAACAGATTACTTAAAAGACTCGATAATAGAAAATTTAATAATAGCTATTAATATGTATTGCTATGGAAAAGTAATACAAAATTTTACTGTGAACTGCAGGTTAATTACTTTTTAAGTGACAGCGGGTGAAAATGACCATGGTCTTATAACCTAGTAGCAATGCAATTGAGCCACCAATGGAACAAGGTGGTGCAGCAGCAGATGCTCTCCAGTCTTGTCAAATCAGGTATTTTCAGCAAGGGGAGATGTGTTAGTGTCACTGCACATTGACTTGTGAGGTTTCTTCTACACTTTTCTTCCATATGCTTCTGATCACCCAAGAAAGAACAGTTTTACCTGGAGCAAGTGCAAGGAGGGCTACCACAATGATGCCTATTTTACAAGAGGAAGTTGTTTTGATAAATAAAACGAAGGCTGAGATGAAAATTGCTGTCCACAAAAATAGGGGAGTTGGGCCTAGTAGCCCAACTGTAGGACCTGTTGCAATAGGACAAGGAGTAATGGTTTTAAACTAAGAGGGTAGATTCAGACTAGACGTAAGGAAGATTTTTTTACAATGAGGGTGGTGAAACACTGGAACAGGTTGCCCAGAGAGGTGGTAGATGCCCCATCCCTGGAAACATGCAAGGTCAGGTTGGACGTGTCCCTGCTCATTGCAGAGGAGTTGGACTAGATGACCTTTAAAGGTCCCTTCCATCCCAAACTATTCTGTGATTCTATGAAAAATACTAATGGGAATAAATATTAGTGAAGAGCAATGTGTGTTGCTGTTCAGTACTGGCGCAAGAACAAATGGTATTATCTGATTGTGAAAACATTGGAAATACAGAAGAAGTTTTCTGGCAGTTAGGAGGGAGTATCTGGAACAGACTTCCAATGGGAGTAACAAACAGAGTTTCCTGGAAGCTTTTTGTTTTGCTTTTGTTTTTACAAAAGCAGAATAAGAACAACAATAACAACATGGAAATTATTTTAAGAACTCAGTTTATGAAAGCAGTTAATTTTAGAATTGTCTGAAGGCATTCCATGGTGGTGGAAAGCTGGATTTGATGGCCCTCACTTCTGTATTCCATGTTTGGCTATTTTTCTATTAATTTGGTCATCTGTCCATTTAGTATGTGTGTTCATAGTTCTTGTCAGAGGCTTTCTGTTTTAACCCATTTTATCTTTATTACCAATGTGTGGGTTTACAGATGATATATTTCTGCTCTACAACTATTGGGAACCATGAGTTCTTGCTTAAGTTCTTCGCTTAGCATGAATGAGACAACAAAGACAGTAAACGCTGTTACTTGAATTCGGGCCAGAGAGATTAAATTATTTGCTTGAGTTAATGGAGGAGGTTGTGGCATAGCAGGAAATTGAACTCGGATCTCCTCAGTTCTAGTTCTTTGTCCAACTGCAAAACGTTTCTTTCCTCTAATATTCTCACATTAAAGTTCTTCCTGTTTCTTTCAGCATGTTGATCAGCCTGAGACCTACCAAGGATGCAGCAAATTACTAGTACAGATTGGATAACAACTTGTAACATTAAGAACTTAACCACTCTTAAATTTTTAACAAAAAATGCTGAAATTTTCCCAAGAGTGATGGTGTTGTTTTGAATTATCACACGTATATAGTATCTCACATAAACTTTTAACATAAATCGTTGAAATTAAAGGTCCCCATTTTTCATGAGGGGCTATTATGTATCTAGGATATCTGCCTGAGAACCGTATGACTATATTAATTTCCCATTGCTGTTGCACCTAAAAACTGAATATCATAGCATCGTAGAATCGTTAAGGTTGGAAAAGACCCTTAATATCATCAAGTCCAACCGTTAACCTATCACTACCAAGTCCACCACTAAACCATGTCCTCAAGCACCACGTCTACCCATCTTTTAAATGCCTGCAGGGATGGAGACTCCACCACTTCCCTGGGCAGCCTGTTCCAGTGCCTTACTACCCTTTCAGTGAAGAAGTTTTTCCTAATATTCAACCTAAACTTCCCTTGGCACAGCTTGAGGCCATTTCCTCTTGTCCTATTGCTTGTTCCTTGGGAGAAGAGACTGACCTCCACCTCGCTACACCCTCCTTTCAGGTAGTTGTAGAGAGCAATAAGGTCTCCCCTCAGCCTCCTCTTCTCCAAACTAAACAACCCCAGTTCCCTCAGCCACTCCTCACAGGACTTGTTCTCTAGACCCTTCACTAACTTGGTTGCCCTTCTTTGGACACACTCCAGCACCTTGGTGTCCTTCTTGTTGTGAGGAGCCCAAAACTGAAAACAGTATTGGAAGCGCGGCCTCACCAGTGTAGTAGTAGTACAGCGGCACTATCACCTCCCTGGTCCTGCTGGCCACACTATTCCTGCTACAAGCCAGGTTGCCATTGGCCCTCTTGGCCACCTGAGCGCACTGCTGGCTCATGTTCAGGTGTCTGTCAACCAGCACCCCCAGGTCCTTTTCTGCCAGGCAGCTCTCCAGCCACTCCTCCCCCAGCCTGTAGCGTTGCCTGGGGTTGTTGTGACCCAAGTGCAGGACCTGGCACTTGGCCTTGTTGAATCTCATACAGTTGGCCCCGGCCCAACAATCCAGCCTGTCCAGGTCCCTTTGTGGGGCCTTCCTACCCTCCAGCAGATGGACACTTCCACCCAACTTGGTGTCATCTGCAAACTTACTGAGGGTGCACTCAATCCCCTCATCCAGATCATCAGTGAAGATATTGAACGGGACCGGTCCCAACACTGAGCCCTGGGGAACACCACTCGTGACTGGCCGCCAACTGGATTTGACTCCATTCACCACCACGCTCTGGGCTCGGCTGTCCAGCCAGTTTTTACCCAGCGCAGAGTGCACCCATCCAAGCCGTGAGCAGCCAGCTTCTCCAGGAGAATGTTGTGGGAGACACTGTCAAAGGCTTTACTAAAGTCCCAGTAGACAAGATCCACAGCCTTCCCCTCATCCGCTAAGTGGGTCATCTTGTCATAGAAGGAGACCAGGTTAGTGAAGCAGGATCTCCCTTTTATAAACCCATGCTGGCTGAGCCTGATCCCCTGGTTGTCCTGCATGTGCCGCATAATGGCACTCAAGATGATCTGCTCCATGACCTTCCCCAGCACCGAGGTCAGGCTGTCAGGCCTGTAGTTCCCCGGATCCTCCTTCCGACCCTTCTTGTAGAGGGGTGTCACATTTGCCAACTTCCAGTCATCTGGGACCTCCCTGGTTGACCAGGACTGCTGAATATAGTGGTGTTGCAGCTGGCATCATCTGTAATGTATGCTTGTAGAGTAATCTGACAAGATTTGCTTGTCAGACAGGTCCTTTATCAGGCAGACACCACTGCAGCTGAATGAAATACTGAGCTGGTATAAAGTGATTAGCTGATACTTTTGAAGATGCCCCATTTAGGTCTCTATGCAGTCTTTATACAAAGTCTGTGGACTTAAATTTGGGAACCTCTTTTTTGAAAGAAGAAAAAATAGCGTAAGTTTGAGTGAATTGCACAGTTCACTGACAAAGCAAAAGTTCTTAGCTGTGGTAGAAGTTTGAATGACATTGCCTGAATGTGGGGGGGGTGGGGAACCCACAACCCCCCCCTCCACCCCCCCACCCCCCCACCCCCCCCCCCAAAAAAACCCCACCACATTTTGTTGCTGTGGTATATTTTTTTACAATGAGAAAATCCTTTGAAAATGCCAAAACCCAGGATACACTGCCTGACCAATGAACATTATCCCTCTTATATGGAAAAATTGGAAGATTCAAGAGAATCAGTCCTTTTGTCTTGAAAACTAGCTTCTAATTCACTCCAAATATGTCATTATTGTAATTTACTGTTCTGGTCACAATTAGTAACTTAATATGGAAGCAGAGTAATAGAATGGCATAACAAGACATTTTGATGTCACACTGGACTGAAACATATACATTATTGATTGTAAGATTTATGATATTCACTTAAAGACTTATTGAACCTTTCAGACTAATAGTTGATATACAAAAAATGCATTCAGTAAATATACAATATAGTAGAAGAAATTTTTAAAATAGGTGTTGCACAAATTGATTCACAGGTTTTGTGTCTCAGTCTTACATGGAAAGAAGTATAATATACAGAACTGTTTCCTTAGTGTTTAATTGAGCTGTGAAATCCTTGACAGTGGATAGTGATGCAGGTGCTAAAAGCATACATGCCATAAAAAAAGGGATAGGACAAATTTATGAAGTAAAATCCAGTAAGTCTGTTTTGTATAAAAGGCAGCACTCTGGTTTAAGCTGCGCTGCAAGCTGTGCTAGAGGCTGGTGAAATACTTGGGGGAGGTATCACTGCACTGCCTACTATGTTTTGTCTTCCTGGATATTTGCGGTTAACCTTTGTCCAAAATAGGGTATTGAGTAAGATGGATCTTTGATTTAATTCAGTACAGATATCTTTCTGTTTTAGTATAGTTACATTTAAACACGTGTGATAAATAAAACCAAGGAAACCCATTTCTGGCTATTAATTACAGATGCAGTTTTACACCTTGAAGAAACCACCATAATGTAAAAACATACTAGCAAATATTTTTTAAAACATGTAGTTTCCTAGGTCCTGTATTTTTGCTTGGAAGACATCTATTTTTAATGATTGAATGTCTGTGATACAGAAACTGGACCATGTTTCATCAGAATGGTAAGGTAGATAGATCACAAATCTTCAGTAAAATTTACAATTACTTTCATCCATTATCTGGGAGAAACTATCAGAGATACATTTCTTGAGCAGGTAGAGAACTTGGACGTGGCCCTAACTCTTCTGCATGCAGGTTGTAGAGCTGCATGGCTTTGAATTCCCTCCAAAGTGAGACAGCACATAAAATTCCCTTGCCTGTCAGTCTTTCTTAAATATGGTCTGAATGGCTAACTGTATTGAGCAGTTAAATCTTGTTTGGCTGAATGAAAGAGGATGGTTTGAGTTCACTTTGATTGTGCCTTGTGTCACTTTTCTATGGAAACATATGACACAAACAAGTGCTAAAATATATATAAATATTTTAATCTACATCTTTTTTTCTCCTGTGAAAGACTCCAGAAACAATGAAACTCCTCAGTTAAGGTGTCATTACAAAAGGATCAGTGCATGTAATTATCCCTGTTTCCACTACCTTTCACCTTTTTTCCCTCAGTTCAGCTTTAATGACAGTTTTAACTCTAGTTTTCTAGATGCCATTAGCAAAACAACTTTCAGACTTTTTGGGCTGAAGATAAGAAAATACTAATTTCTTTATGTATATTCAGAGAATCAAGTAGTAGGGTAAAAGAGTGGTAGGGATGTTTCACGCTATGCTCTATATGACTTGTCACTTTGACAGTCACAAAGACTAATCCAATGCCATGGCTTTTTTTATTGCCATATAGGAAAAATGTCAGATACTAAAGATGTCTGAAAGTGTGTGGCTGATCAAAACCTATCTTCTTGTCTTGATGTGTTCAATTTTAACATGTTACATTTAGTGTACCAGACTGTACTTAGTTGTAATCGTAGTCTGTGGTTTTGTTCTCCTCGTTATCCTGGAGTTGTGTGGTTTTTATTGTTTTTTCTCTTTCCATTTAGATGCAGAGCCTGAAAGGTGGTACAGAAGCCATAGCCCATTTGGACCAGTTAGAAGCTGATTATTATGATCTACAGCTTCAATTATATGAAGTGCAGTTTGAGATCCTGAAATGTGAAGAGCTGCTACTTACAGCCCAGCTTGAAAGCATCAGAAGACTCATGTCAGGTGCTTTATGCATTTTAATTAAGACGTAATCTGTAAAAGACAATTCTCTTCCTAAGAGGCTAGTAAAGCCTGTGGGAATGAAGCGAGAAGAGATTATTTATCATGTGAAGAGCTGGATCTTCTAACATAAGTACTGTTAAATTAAAATTTACACCTGTTCATAATGCATATACATATACATAGAAAAGTTTTGGTCTGGTTCTTGTTGCCTGTGTTTGGAAATAAGCATGTAAGATACTATGTAAGTTTTGGAAAACTAAATTCAGGGAGAAGGAAGTATCTTAATTACTGGACTTGTCTCATTAAAAATTTGCATTGGTATTATTAATTTCTTTGAAGTGATTGGTTTTCAAAAAGTATTCCTGCAAATCAAGAGTCCTTCAGCTAAACTTTGAAGTTTGTTGTATTGCCATCTCACTGATTTAGAGCAGTGATGCAAACCTTATGTTTCCAGAACCTACTATGCCTTGTGTACTTACTTACAAACTATAGAAATGGTACAGGTAAATCATACAGTGTTTTTGAATCCAGTTCTGTCCTTTGGACCTTTCTATAGTTAATGTTTTTATTTACACAAGCTCTGTTTTATTGTTCAGTGCATAGGGCTTGCCTAACAAATTTTGTTATGGATAGAAAAGTCACTTAAGAAGAGAGATTTGAAGCTGGATTGCATTTTGAGTTGCTTCTGGAAAAAGAGAAAACATAGATACCACGAATTCTTTTCACTGTTATGAGAATCTCCTTTTAGGCTTGTGATGGCAACAACTGTAACTACATGTATGGAAGATAATGGTTGAAACCTCTGTAAATGACTTAAAGAAATGTGGCAGATTTGGCTGGGTGCCTCTGTGGAGAGCTAGTTAGTGCTTTGGAGACAGATAGTATTTGTACTTGGGAAATCAGACATTTAATTTTGGTACTGAAGACACAGTATGGTTTGCTTACCTGGACTGAAGGAAATCCCTTGAACAGGAGGCTGAGAAGGAATATGTATCAAAATCCTTTCTCTTTGATGTAGTGTTAATAAAACCTAAGGGCCCTCAGAGATTAAGCCTGCTGTAAAGACATTGCAGGTCATTACAACTTGTTACTTATGTTTTCTCCAGAAAACTCAAAAAACCCCCAACACCACAAACTGACCCAAAATAAAACAACCCCCCCCAGTCAGCTAAACAACCAACCCCCTCCTTCCCCCAGGGCAACAAAATAGTTCACTGTTCTGGCTTCGTTTGCAGTTTTAAATTTGTAAAGTATTCTTTAATACAAAGTCCAAAAGTTTTTTGTTTTTTTGTTTTTTTGTTTTTTTTTTTTTTTTTCTAGTAAAGACTGCTGCCTATGTTAGAAGGAATTACTGTTTTTTTTAACAACTCTCAGTTAATATCCCATAAGACAGAAAATTAAAAATACAGTTCTTAAATGTGTGTGAATTTTGTTCAAAGAATAAAATCCCCTCTTCGGGCTTTACTTAGGTGGAGGAGATAGAACAATTAATGTGAAGAATGTGACACTGACGTGGCCACATCTCTTCAAGACTGTTCATCACCTCATTTGAATGAAAGCATCTAAAACATATAGTGGTCTTTTAATATGTGTTGTTTCCTATGCAGTCAAAGAGAAAAGGATGGTCTGTTGCATCTTCTGTTATGCTTCCTTTTAAAAGTGTACTTATAGTCAGTAAAGTAATAGCCTTTTAATTGGGCACATCTGTATGATTTGAAATACATGTGTCTTCGTGACTTGTAGAGGCTGTTGCTATTCTTTACTCTTTGACTGCATTGGCTCTGCAGAGATATTTCAAAGAGTTTTGGATTCTGTTCTGATTTGAGGGACATCAGTACTGCTAATGAAGTCCACAGATTTTTTTGAGAGCGTGATTTGATTTGACTGCCAGTTGGTTGTAAGCTAGAAGAAAAACATTTTCTTTTGCGAATTCAACATGTTGGATCTGAAAAGTATTGAATGATAATAGATTGTCATATTATAAACAACAGTAGTAGTTTTTTACTGTCATTAACCAAATACCTGCACTGAAATTCACAAAATGTGAATGTATTAGATTAGAATTTTAAAGCACCTTATCCTAAACTATTCCATAGAAGCTCTTCATACATCCTTGTAAGATGGTTTTGTGGTGGAGGGGTTGCGGTCAACAGAGAATGTGATAGTAAGTTCCTACTTTGGTTGGTGGGTGGGTTGAATGAGTGCAAATGGTGTGGATTGTGTCTAAAAAGGAATAATTCTAATTGTTTTAATGTAAGTTGTTGAGTTGTTAGAAGCTGAAACACTTACCAAATTTATAGGCATTTCAAAAGCTCAAAAGCTGTTAGTAGAAAAGTCTTGGAATGTTTGACAGAGGTTGCAACAGAGTTGCCAAGGTTGGTCTGTTCTCCCCTCCCCCAGTAAAATGTAATTTAACATTATGTTTTAGAACTGGTAGATTTGACTGGTTTGCAGCTGAGCTATCGGGGTTTCACTTGTAATTCCTGACTTTAACTCTGCATGAAAGTGTTCTAAAACAAAATTTGCATGTAAATTCTCCCAGTTTATAAGTGCATGGCAAAATATAATTGTTGTTAGCCATGAGTCTTATTTTTACTCACTGATGTCTCAAAGTGGGTTCTAGTGACTTGGCAGTTTTACATATGGATGAAACTTTGTGTTGTTTTTTTTAACTGAACACTAAAGCATCTAGTAGGTCTGTTTTTATTAGTTTTTATTTTAAGGTTAATATAGTGCTGTGCTTTCTCTTCTGATCCTGCCATGTCTTCTGGTGAGCTGAAATTAGCACAACAATCAGAATTTTGGTTGCAGCAGAGACTATACACACAAATAACATGAAGTGACAACAGCTTTTAAAATGCACAGTGTACTGAGGAAAACCCTTCCCCTCTCCCCAAATAATCTAGTAGCAGAAGCAGGAGGAAGTTACGGTCTTGCTGAAAGTAGTGGATGAAGTTGAAATGAGGTGGTTTGGTGGTGCTGCAGAGTAGACACTTGACAGTCATGCCAGCTGTATCTCACTGTTTCAACCAGCAGTAATGCGTATCCCTCTTGGTGTATGACAAAAATATACTACTTGGTATGCCAGTGAAATAAGGAACAAGAGCCCTTTGCTGCCTCTTCGTCCCAGCATTCTGCAAAGATTTATAATCATCTCTCTTTCCTTCTTGGCAAGAGATAAGAAGGCAGCATTCAGAGATGAGCTCAATGTTATACTGAATGCTTCACTCAGGAGGCTAAAAATCATGAGCGTTGATAAAACTATTAGTAATGACCTCCTTTTCAGGCCTGTAAACCTTCGAAGGATTGCCTTGAAGTTACCCTCCCTCTGCTGCCTCTGAGCAGAAGCAGTGACTGGGAGGTCAAAAACCTCCTAAGGGAGGATTTTTGGTGTTTTGTTGTCTGATTCCCCTTTTATAAAATTAATAGTAGGTTGTGGCAGAAGAATCTCATGCCAAAGAGTTCAGAAAGAGCCTGTATATCCTGAACTTCGTAGTGAAGACCTGAGGATATTACTGCACATCGTGGGTCCCTTGTATTAGTTAAGAGACCCAAAGACATGCGTGGACATTGTGATCAAGTTAGGCTACAGACACAAACATACATTCACAGCTGTATTTGTTTTTTAAGGCTCTGAGCTTACCTGAATACCAGGCTGTGCTTCATTGCTATTGATTTCTGTTCTTCATAGAAACTTTAAAGCCCTACAGTGCTTTGCCCTTTGATGCTTCTCCTCTGACCTTTTGATTTTTGATAGTCCTCTGAAAGGAATATAGCATTCTTCTACATTAAATCTTGCAACTCATTGGGGGGGTTGTTGTTGAACAAAACAAAATGTTAATCAAATACAAACTATTGATTTGACTTTTTCATTGCTGACATTTTTAAAACAGAGAAGAGAGATGAAGTGGTATATTATGACACTTATGAAAGTATGGAAGCCATGCTTGAAAAAGAGGATATGGCAACATCTATGCACTTGCGAAAGGAGGAGCTGCAAAAGTTACAACAAAAAATCCGCCAGCTGGAAGCAAGGCGTGGACGTATTTCAGCCAAGAAAGCCTACCTCAGAAATAAGAAGGTATTATTAAATTGCAGATGTCTAGCATAATTAACAAATTTAATAAAACTTCAAAAGGTTTCATTTCAAATACAATTTCCAAGTCTCCCAGTATTTTCGTGGATTATATTTACTACTTACTAAAGTTGTTTTACAGAGTACGAAATACAATAGCATGTATTATTAAATTGACATATTTAAGATTCAGTTTACCTTTTAGCTTTAAAGGAACCTTTAATCATTTTGAAGTCAACAAATAAACTTGTTTCTATTAATTGATCAGAATACTTTCATGTGGAAAGTACGTGCTGGAATGCATGTTTTTACAGAGAGTAGTTTTCTATATGTTTGCAGAAGAGAATTTTCAAGGGTGTTTTCTCACTAATGAGTTCTATTTTCATTCTCCTAGCTCATCCTTTTAAACTTACGTCATGTGTCATTGATGCTCTGTATGCGCAGATATATATGAAATCCAGTATATATTCTTAGTTGTAAAACTAGATGTGCTATTTAGGGCCACTTTCATTTTTCATGCATTACATGATTGGGATGTTGTACAGAAAATTGTTTTAATAGAGCTGATGTTTTGAAATTGTGTATCAAGTGTACATAAATATGTTAATTCCTTTTTTCCAGAATGACTTGTTTATTGTTTCCTAGCAGTTTGCGGTTACATGAATATGCATTATTGATGAGTGAGAGCTTCATGAGTAGAATAGACTAAAGTTCTGAGAGAGCATTGTAATATGTGTTATAAAACAGGTTTCCACCCCATACTGTACACTATAAGGCTATGCAGAAGTCTCAGTTGAGACCTCGTTCTAGATTGGGATCAGGGGTTGGTGTGGTTTTTATATTCCCAGTCATGTCTCTTGATGTGGGAGATGACCCCTTTATATAAACAATTGTAGTAGATTGAGGGTAAAGCCTTCAGGTCTTGCCTTGCCTTCATAACGATATGTGTCTGTTTCTGTAACTGAATCTGAAGCATAACAGAGCAAACAAAACAGTAGTTGGTACGTTTTATATTTTGGATTTTTTGTATTTCTTCAGTCACTGTCCTCTCTCTGATTAACACAATTTGGAGAAGACTGCAAATAAGTTATTATAAAAGAAATGTATCTTGTTAGCCAGTTATGGGAAGTAGTTTGCTCGGAGTCATTGAGTTTGTTTTATGTGATTTTGTAAAAAGAAAAAGTATCAAGAAGCTGCGCTTTTTAGCACTTTAAGGAATAGATCCTATCTGTCACATTATGCTAACTAATGTAGACTACATTGTAATAATTATGCTATTTTCTCCTGAATGTGAAAAGACACTGCTGGCATCTTAGAGAGGACACAAACCTGTTTAAAAGCAATAGCCTTATTGCTGTTATTTACTTAACTTATGGGAGTTAACAAGTCAAGAAGCAACCCTGAAGCAGGAGTAAGCAGCGCGCTCAGAACTAGTTCCACCTCTCTGCCGATTTCATTGACCAGCGTAGCGTTATCTGCAGTTGAATGCTGCAGTGAGATACCTAGCTTTCAGCCTCTGAAGAAATCAAAGATTAGAATAACATGTATTTAAACTTGCAGGGGGAAATCAAAGATTTTTATTTGAGCAAAAAGAATAGGCAGAATCAGTTGTGTGCCATTTTGTGGCACTTCCTGGGCAGAAGAGAAGGTAGCCGTTTTGATGGATATTTATGTTAGAGGTATTTACTCTAGCTGCTCTTACTACTGCTAAATAACGCAGAGCTTTACTAAGCTTAATAGTAATTACCTGAAAATCAAGACACTTGTGGCTTTATTTCAAACATAAAGAAGCCTTGTATCTTGAGTGACCATTCTAGTGGTACTGCAAAACATTGTTAATGAACACTATTTATAGTGCCTGATGTGGGTGGTTGTACTTTATAAAACTGTGAGGAAAAAAGGGTTCTTGATCTGAAGAGTTTGCAGTTTAAGTATGCAGAACAAAGATACAGATGGGATGCAAAAGCAGACTCTAGATGGTGAGAATGAGTGTAGTGATGACTGAATGCTAAGTGGAGAAAGGAATGAGTTTTTGAGGGTATATTTGGAAAGTACATACTATGTGGTAAGTCTCTTTCTCAAAGTCTGTCTCTCTCAATTAAGAAACATTTATTGTTGAACTGAGATGAGAGTCTGCTTAATGCTTCTCAGATTGTGTTCCTGACTGTGCTTGTTTAAGCAAAGTATCTTAAAACAGAACTGTAAACAAGTGTTCTGTTTTGGATTGGCTTGGTGAGGTTTTGGTGTTGCGTTTTTTTTTCTTCTTCTATTTTTTTTTTACCTTGTCAGTTCTGTAGTTATAAAAAAAAAAAAGGCAAGCTCTGTGTTAAGTCGTGTATATCACAGTTTTGTGATATATTTAGAAATTACAGTCCTTGCTCATTATTAGGTTTTTGGCAACTGAAGATTCCCTTAGGAGAATGCCTCCTTTCTAGCAGCAGATACCATGATTAAGAAAACAATAGGAAATTACTCTGTATCATCAGTTTTTATTTTTCAGAGGAGGTCGTTTCATCATCCGGGTATTTGAAAATCTTTTCTGTTGAGAAGGTAACACACTGAAAGGGAATCGGTTACTCTGTGTAGAATAAGACTACATGTAATATAAGTATGAACTTCTGTGACTGTAGTCTTTGTTATTTTGTTTTTCAGAAATTCCTTCCCTGGTTTTGCAGTTGATGTTTTTATTTTTTAACGGTGTTGTCAAATAATTGTACCAAATCTTTATTTAGAAACTTTTGCTAAAGGTTTGTTAGAAGCCTCATTCAGTTGTGATTCCGAATAACTGAGCCGGCATTTTTAAAATTTATGGTTTTACACAGGTTGATGTTCTTTCACTGTACTACCATGCGTATAAACTCTTTATTCTCGTATTTTTTTATACAAACCTATTTGCATCTGTTAAGCAATCATTTCCTGATGTTCTTTTGTGCTGGTGACAGTGAGTTAGTTATTCAAAAATAAGATTTTAATAGCAGTCTCATTATTCTTCTTATTTCTTGAAAGATAGTTATGGATTTTTGATGCAGGATATCACTATTGTTATCCCAGTCTACCCCCTGCTGGCTGCACAGTAGTATTAATTAGGTTGTCATATGGAACAAGCAGCTGTTTTATTAGGGAGCTAGATTTATAGCAAAGAGTCAAGGTAAAAAAGATGGTGTAGAAGGCATCTAGAAAAATATATTCAGAAAAATAGAGTTGTGAAGAAATTTGAATTATTTTACATCCAGAAGATTATTCCTCATCATAAGCAGACTGGGAGAAGCAACTGTGTGCTTTGACCTAGAAAGCTTCCTCACATGCTGTTGCGTCCGTGTATAATAGGACACCTTTACTACTTTGCAAGCCCACAGTTTAAAGCATGGCCCTTGCCAAAACAGGTGTTATGTAGATGCAGTGACAGCTGGCATAGGGTTACTTGATATGCTTCCTTCCTCCCCCTTCCTCCATCTTTTTCCTCCTCCCTTTCTTCCCTCTTCTTTCTTCTTCTATTATTATTATTATTATTACAACAACTTAAGGGCCATAACTACACAGAACACTTATAGTAAAATACGATTTCTGCACATACTGAGCTTACTAAATGAGAAGCTAACCTTTTAATTGGGATGCTTTTCAATCTGAAAGCAAGGCTCACTGGAACTAGTTAAATGTAATAACTAGTGCAAATCTCTTTTATGTATATTACATGTTACTAGCCTTAAACATGGTGGCTTATCCAGTGATGAGGGGTTGAAATGGCTTCTCAGCTCTCCCTTTTTGTCTCTTTAATAGAAGTATGATTTGATACTGTGAAGTGAGTCAGGTGACTGAAAGAGAAATGAACATTACTTCTTGATGCTCTCTCAGTACCATACAGTTGGTCAATGTCTTTCTTGAAGTGTCACTCTCACTGGACATAATGCTCCTGCTTTCCCAGTGCTGAGAAGTAAGGACTACTTAACATGTGCAGTGGGCTGTATTCCTGCTCATGCACCCAATAATGATGTTATCTTTTTTTTTTTGCCAGAGTTTGTTAGTTTATGTTCAACTTGTCATCTGCCATAATCACCCAGATCATCTTCTTTAATGCTGCAACCTGGCTGCTTTTTGTTCTTCATCTTTTGTTTGCAGTCACTTAATGTTGTCTACAAGTAGAACCCTGTATTTGTCCCTGTGAAATTGCAGCCTTTTTTTTTTAAGACCATGTCTGTAATTAATTAAAGAGAAAATGTTTCATAAAAGTGTGCCCCCAAATATTTATGACATGTCAAAAAACCCAAACCTAACATACATTTTCTCATTATTTTGTAATACTTTTTTGTATCTCATAATGTACATTCCTCATTATTTTAGAACACTTTTAATCGAACTTTCACAGAAATAGAGAATAAACTATAAAGGCAAATCATTAGCAGTATTAAAAAAAGTCTTTCAGATTCTCTAATAATATTCTGAATCTATTGCTGTGTCTTTGAAAAGCAGAAATTAGGTAGTTTGTACTTTTGCAGTTACAAATTAAATGGATTAACTTTTCCAGCTGTATTAATTAAACTCTTTTCATCAGGGGAAAAAACTCCACAAACAAACAAACATAAAACCCAGCAGTGTTTAGCTATATATATACACCTCTGATGAAGCTGGGACAGTGTTTCCACAGAAACTTGTGCTCTTGTCAGTGTTACGTGTATACAGTAGCAACCTTGATGGTCCTACTGTTTAGAAACATTCAATGCAGCATGGTATTTCTGTCCTATACAGGAACACTGGCTACATTTTTATATGATCACAGTATGTCCATAGTCAGCTTGCAGGAGAACGTAGCTTTTTCTGCATTTCCCAGTGTCCAAAATTGTGGGCTTTTTTTATACATCCCCTCCTTGTTTTTGTATCTTTCTGCCACTACTGTAGTATCTTGCTTGATGGCTGATAACTCCACCAGCTGCCCCAAGCAATGCTTTCAGTGGCAAAGCTCCTGTCTGGCTCCACCGAGTAAGTCAAGGTGACTAATGCCTGGGAAGCCCATCACTTCGGTGTTCTTCTAGCTGCAGTCACACTCTGAGCTGCTTCCTAACACTGCCCTTGCTTACACAGCCATGAGATGTGTTTCTAACATTTGACTTTGTTCCAGTTCTGTGTGATGCTTGTACCAGGCCTAATTTCATTGCCCATACTGTCTGATTTCCTGGCCCTCAGTATTGTCCTATGAACTTGTCTGTCTTGTTGCTGCTCTAGACTCCTGCACGTGCCTTCTCTTTGTAACATACTTAATTCAGTTCTTCTTATATTATCTACCTGAAGTTTGAATGTCATCCGGTTTCTTGTCATCTATTGTAACATGGCCTGGTTTTTTTTTGAACCTATTCTTATTTCTAGGCAATGTAATAAATGCTTGTTTTTAAACCAGACGTTACAGGCGTGAACTCGGTATAAGTGAACCTGCTTGTGCATGCATAAAATTGTAACAACTTTAATAAAGTTTGTGCTTGCAGACTGTACATGCAAAAGATGAACTGACACTTGTAAATGGGAAGCTGCCTGGTTGCATAAACAGAAATATGTAGTATATTTGAGAGTTAGTTATTATCCATGTATACAAATACATGGAGTTACACAAAGGTTTTATGAAGTATTTGACAAATCGGTGTTTGTTGCCACTTTTGGTATTGTAGAACAGACTTTTCAAGCAGCTGTTACTTGTGTATATTCTTTTGACAGTTAAAAGTAATAGGTGTGGGTTTGTCTGTCTTGGTTTTGTTTCCATTTTATGGTTTTATTGTAAGTTAAATTAGCTTGGTTAAATTAGCTTGTCTGAGATAGGCTTTGTAATTTTTATTTTTCTAATTCTTAGTGCTGTTTGCTAAATATGACACTAAACCATGTAAATCAATATTTGAAATTCATATTTTATAGATAACATTTTATGTCTCTACAGGAGATCTGTATTGCAAAGCATAATGAAAAGATCCAGCAGCATCACCAGAGTGAGGAGGAATACAAAATGCACCATACTGTTCAGCTAGTAAGTTTGAGTTTTCTGCTGTGGAGTTTAGCCTTTAGTTAATAGCTTGCATTCCTCACTATATACTAATTAGGAGAGTATTCTGAATGATAGCTGGTTTATAAAGATGGTGTATATCCCTGACCTTTGCACCATGGATTTCTGTATCATATTATGCTGGTAAGGGGGAGTATATAGCTCTGTTAGGATTACATTGAACCCAAGCAAATAAAACAGTTTTTTAATGCTAGGTTCACAGTCTAAGTGATTACTGCTAGGGTTAGGCTGCATGTTGTTTGTTACCATGTGCACACAGGTGATTCCAGACATCTCCGAGTATGGTGTCAGATATGCTGAAATGAATAAGGAAACCATACACACTTCTTGAATCTTAGTAAGCTTGTTTGTTATTTTTCTTCTTTCTACAAAAGAAAACACTTGAATTATGTTGTATAAAGATGTAGTGTTGTGTAAAGATGTAGTTCCAGCTGTATACTCCAAAATTCTCTGCTCAGTCTCATTGCAGAGAATAGGCTAGTTAGTCCAACTCTTGTGCTGAACATAATAGACTTTATGTTAAAGAACATTCAACTTCTGGGCTAGGTCTTGGGAGCTGGTATAGTATCAATATTTGATAAAGATCACTGACAAAGATGCATTGAAATTCAAGTCTCTTTAATTCAGGCTTCAATTAGATTAGTGAAAGTGATTCTATTTCATCCTTATACATTTTTAACATTGATACATTTGTCCAGGAAGTCAGCTGCATAATTTATTTTATGAAAAGGCTACTTGCGAAAGACAGTACGTATTGGCATACTTTTTCAAGAACTTAGAAAAATATTTTTTTTTTTCAGTTCTTACAATAAGGCAAAGGAATTTGCTGTGTGGGTTGTAGTCCATTTATCACTCTTAAAAATAAGACTTCACAAAGCTGAAGGACTTTCTTGTCTCTCAAACACTACAGGGCTTTTCCTTTATTTCATGGAGTTGCCTGCTTGCATTGTACAAACAACCTTATGCTAATTTTTATTTGTCTTTTTTGTGTTAATAATGTGACTGAGAATTTCTACTATTATTGTAAAACAGGTTTTCAGCCACTGGTTTTCATGAGAAATTTTGAAAAGATAATCTCAAGGGTGTCCAAACCTGAAACCAAATAAGAACTGCAATTTCACTATTCTTATTTAAAACAAAACAAAAAAACCCAAACCAAAACAAACAAAACCCTTGAATTTGAGACTGCTTCAGGAAAAGTTTGACCTGATTGCGTACGTAACATGCAGATGTGGTAGTAGAACTATCCTTTCTTCTTGCTATAATCTTTTCTTTACGTTTCTGTTTTAGCTTCTTTGCCCCATTGCTCTGTTATTTTCTTTTCATCACATGCTTCTATTCCTCTTCACCTTTTCCTGTTTCCTGTCTATTCCTTACTATTTTTCAGACATGTTCTCCTCTTCCTCTCCCTAATGCATCTATACTTACCTCCTTCCACATCACAGGTGGCTCTTTACGAAGGACACCAGGTCACTAGCTGACCTCTGAAAATGGCAGGCAGGCAGACAGTGCTTTTGTGTTGGCTGAATATCAATAAAAGTTCACAAAAGTGATCAGAATTTTTAATTATGATGAAGATGGGCTTTTAAAAGTAATACTTAATGTTGTGAGTTTTTTAAGAATTAAAGCTGCTGTTTCTGCTCAGGGTTTTTTCTTTGTAGTCACCTGTTTTATCACTTTTCCTGATAACTTCTGAATTTGCATACAATGACTTTTGCCATATGATTTTTGCATCCACTTTCAATAAATTTGACTGAAGAGTAGTGTTTTGTTTCAAAGATGTATTAACTTTGCTGAAGTTCTGTGAAAATGGATGACTAGTTAGAGGAGGTGGATCCAAATGTGTGTTTTCACTGAGGTAAGATCCCCAAACAAGAAAAAATACAACTGTCACAGCTGCAAGGAAGAGCTTCAGACCTTTACTGAAGTAAGGTTGCGGAAAATCAAGCTGGATTAAATAATGACAGCTTAAGTTAATTAAATAAAAAACTTTCATTTACTGTTGTAAATGATAATGAAAATGTTTACTTAATTTGCTCAGTATTGGATTCAAAACTTTGTGGCACTGAGTTCTGTGATTTCTTGCACTGTGAGAATACTAATATGACTTGTTTTAAATGGGCAGCCTTGCAATTTGGACTGTCATTTTGTTTTTGGAATGAGAGAAAATGGATACTGGTTTGCTGTCTGGATAATTTATACCATTTTTAATTTAAGGGGGCTTTTTTCAGTAGAATATTCTGTCACGTCTCTAGTTATTTCTCATCTTTCAAGGTAACAAGTCTTCAAGTGTTCCAGTTCCAGGTTGCAATCTTTCTTTACTAAGCTTTGCATTTCTTCAAGATTATAAAACATGAAATGCATAATATTTTTTTTAAGGGGAAGACAAAGGCCAAGTTTTGAAGTTTAAAAATGTGTTTATTTGAGAAGTAGACTGTTAGGTAATCCCTAACAATCCCTAATTAGTAGAAGAGTTCTTTTAATTCAATTTTTTTAATGATGCTAAACATAGCATTGCATGTAATACTTACATGTTTTCCATATATTTTCTCAGAAGCGAGATCAATTAAAAGACGAAGAGGAAAGAAAAAGCTCCTGGGTTAGTCAGGAACGACAGAAAACACTGGACAGACTTCGCACATTTAAACAGGTAACAGAAGTGTTGTTCTTTTCCACCAGTTTCTTCTGGTGAAATTTTCACTCATTCCAGGACCATACTATGCTACTAGCTGTTCTCTTTCATTGTATAGTTAACTGTTCTTTGAAAAATTCACAACGAAATATGGCATTGGTGGTAACAAATTCCTCTAGCCATTACATTCCCAATGCAATAATAAGCTTCTGTTCCCTCCTACATCTACATGTTGTGACAAGACACTTAGCAAACGTTCCTAAAAGAAGTATAATCTAAATGGTATTTCCCGCAAAGAGTGTTACCATCTGACATACCCCCACTACCACTGATTGCTAGAATACCTGCCTATAGCTGCCCCTTCTTATTACAATGCAAGTATCAGAAAATGGATGGAAGATGGAATGAAGGGGAGAGAATAAGGAAAGGGGTGAAAGTGCAAGAAAAGAGACACTGTATTAATTGGTGAAGACTTTTTCTGGTTTTGCTGAATACATTAAAAAATATAGGTATGAGAAGTTTCTTTACTGGAAAGCTGTCTTGCTCAGCAGTACACTCTTCATATCCTTATTGTTTGCAAGGCTTTTGAATTGCATAACTTCTGTAAATTAAAGCAAATTTACTTATTTTAACCAGCAACTGTTAATGAACTGACTTTATATATAAGCATGTTTATATTGTTATGATCTCTATTGCTTTAGGCCTACCACAATTGTGTAAAATGTATTAGACCTGTCTTTCAAAAGCAATTTAAATTTTTGCATAGAATTGGCTATGGATGAAACTAACATGAAAAGACAGATATTGAGGCAGCAAATTTAAGAACTAAATTAAAAATACTTTGGAAAGTCTCAAAATGTTTGATGTTTTCAAGAGATACCTTTTTAAGCAGTATGATTCACATCTAAAGCCAGTGTATTAGGTCAGAGAAGACTTTGTTGCAGAGGGAGCCATTGACTAGGTTTAGAAAAGGAAAGCAAGAAGGAGTTTTGAATCCAGAAAAAGGGGATTTGAATGTACAATCAGGTTCATAGTGAAATCCTAATTCTAACCCATGTATATCCCTGACTTGACCAATCACATGTAAGTTGTGGTTTAACCAAGAGCAAAAATTAAGGAAACGGATCATTTTTGCATAGAAGTGCGGATATATTTGCTTTGTTTTTACATCCAGAGCAAAATGAATGAAAATAGCAGATGAATTCCACTTGTCAGAAAGGCAAACCCTAACGACAGGTACTTAGTGTCTAGAATAGAGTGTTGCATGTACTTATCTAATTGTCAATAACTTATTCACTTTAGCGGTACCCTGGGCAAGTAATACTTAAATCAACCAGACTACGGCTGGGTCATGCAAGAAGAAAATGTGCAGCCAGCTCAGTGTCCTGTGTTGATCAGCCTCGATCTTTGCCAGCAACCATACAAATCCAAGAGAAAAGTGAAGAAGTGGAATTGGAAAATGCAGTTCAGCCTTTGCAGGTGCAGGAATCCACAAGCTTAGAACAACTTCAAGATATTTCATTACCTCCCAATGGTGTTACCTCTGAACTGCCTCATGTTAGTACTTCTCCACTCACCAGTAATGAGCTTCAACCAGAGATTGTTACTGTAGTACCGCTTCCACCCCCTTTGCCTCCACCACCTCCACCTCCACCTTTGCCTTCCAAGGAAGATGCCACCAAATCCTTAGAAAAAAGCAACAGCTTTGTTAAACATCAGAGTGAGGAGAAGGGAGTCCAGCACTCTTCTGGTGTCCCACCAGCACATCTGTTTGACAGCAGCCAGCTAGTCAGTGCCAAGAAGAAGCTTAAGAAGACCGGTGATCTAGAGGGTTTGCAGAGGAGAAGAGGTAATGTTTTCATTTCTGTGTATTTAATTGTAATGCACATCAGTTCCTCTTTTGAATTGCTCTATAGAAAAGTGTATGCTGTGATTAATTTGTAATTATTAATGGGAAAGTTGTTAAATCCTTTTCAGTTGACAAATGTCAGCAACTCAAACAAATGTTAGGACCTTCACAAGAGCGTGTGGTGTACTTTTTCAATTAGACAGAAAACACTTGTGAAACTGATTCTACGATATACCATGTTAGACTAGCTAGAAAATGGAGCTAAACATTGCCTAAAAGAATCTTTTCCTATCTAGTTTACAGCCAGCACTGCAAATATTATAAGCTTCACCTGAGGGTGCAGGGTTTTTTTAATAAGAGTGTTTTACATAATTTATGACTTAGTAAAATGAATACTTGTCTTGGGACATAAGAAACCTTGAGAATGCTATCTTCAAGGTTTCTTCAAATTTTCATACAAAAATCCACAAGTACCCATGGGAGCTGAGTAAGAATATATACGTTTAACTACAATTGGAAATCAAATCTGTAATCATTCAGCAAAGCATGTTCATACATAGTTAAAAGACCAAAAACAACTTTGGAAACTGAGGAGAATGAATAGAGCACAGGGCTGATCTGGGAGATCTGTTACAACTTGTTGTTTCTGTGCTACTTGTTTTTAACTGCTTATCCTTTATCCCATATATAAAATGGGAAGAATGGCAGCCATGTTTGAACAAAATAATCCTGGTATTTTGGTGAAACATGTTATATTGGAGCTACATTTATATTTGAAAATCAGAGATGGGATTTTCAAAAGTGCTCAGCTGAACTATTTTACTGGAAGTCACTGAGAAAAAGTGTCTTGAGTGGGCCCTGATTCACACTGCTGTAGTATGGCTGTAATAACATTTTATTAAAAATTCTATCTGGCTCTGTCAATTGCAACTACAGAAAACATCCTCCATTGACATTTTTCCTCATCCAGATGAAATCAAAATTAGAAATGTCTTCATCAATCAGACAGAAACCAGAGTGTTTCCTTTAGAATTGTCCTTAAATGACTGAAAACCCTTGAAGCAACTGCATAGTTACAGAATTCTTAAGCTCTTATGGGTCTTGCAGGTCGCAGGTACAGTGTCTTAAGTTCATTATCAATTTTGATGGCTGCTGTGCTCCATTTTTCTTTTTCTGTAGTTCTATTGTTTATTTTTCTGATACCCATTTTATCTTGCCATTTTATGTAAAGCACGTATTGTGTGTCCAATTTGATATGCATCATAAAATGACAAATACAAAATCAAATTTTATTCTCCCTCTTAAGTGTTGTTAATGTCTGCAGCAGCACTCTACCTACTGCTCTGTATTCCCTGAGGTGTTCCAAGTCTGTAAGTGGCTTGAGAACTTTGTCTAGTGTTTTACAGTCCTTCCTTCGTCCTTCAAATGTGCAGTCCTGTATTCTTCCTTTATTTCTCCTTTCTTCATGTCTATTCCAGCTATCTGGGCCATTAGTCTGATGGACAAAGCCCACTCATAAATGCAAAACAGGTTTAAAAGATGTATTCTCCAATATACAAAAAAGAACTGGAGATGGATATTGATCTAGTGATTGATAGGTGCTGCATGTTGTATGTGCTAGTGTATGCAAGCTATTTCAAACTGTTGTACTTATTATAACGCATTCTCTGGGATGGAGATCTTAGCTACTTGTAGCTCTTGAAAGAGCCAAAGCCTGATTTTTGTTTCTGCAAAGAACTAGTTTCAAATTGGTGATAAAGGAAGGATTTGTCATAAAGTCTTAACTCTTACTTCTCTGTTTTCATTATTTGTAAAGGAAGGGAATTTATATAGGCATGCTGTGACTAGGTGCTAATACATACATGAATCCAGAGAAGCGGAAAAATGCATGCTGTTGCAGTTGAATATACTGCTGCTTCCCTCACTGGCATGTAATAATAGGCATAGAGTAGGTAAAGTCAGCCACAAAATGCAAGTGCTGAGAATGGACTGCACAGTCCAATACTTAGATATGTACTCATTACCTGATTCTCAAAGGCAAGAAAGATAATGTAAAAACCACTTTCATTGTGTTGGATTCATTGCAGCTATTTTGATTTTCCTGACTGCGAACAGGAAAGCTATCTTGTTCAAAAAGTTTTACTACCTGCCTGATAGCAGGTTAAGTGGTTTCAGAAATTGTAATTGTCTATCTAAACCAGTTCTGACCTGGTAACAGGGAAGAGAAATTTGGAGGCTAAAACAATAGTGGAGTTACCATTACATTTATGGTATGGGACTATCACATTAATAGTAAGCAGCTGCTTTTTGGGCTGTAGGAAATATAAATGAAGATTGATAAAATTTAGTAAAAATAATACTGAAGGTCTTTTCATTTACTGCAGTGAGTTCCCCGATGGATGAAGTGCTGGCTTCCTTGAAACGTGGCAGCTTTCACTTAAGAAAAGTTGAGCAGAGAAGTCTCCCTCCTTTTCCTGATGAAGATGATAGCAATAACATCTTGGCACAGATCAGGAAAGGGGTGAAACTGAAGAAAGTACAGAAAGATGTTTTGAGAGAATCCTTTACAATTCTGCCTGATACTGACCCTCTGACAAGGAGCATCCATGAAGCATTGCGACGAATTAAGGAAGCATCACCTGAATCAGAGGATGAAGAGGAGAGTTTGCCTTGCACAGACTGGGAAAATTAACCTGTAATTAACCTACATTTAAAAAAAAATACTTCTTCAACACTTTTTGTATAACAGTAGCAGCTAAGCCTCAGGTTGTGCATTCTAGGAGACTTAGTATGAATGTGGCTAAACTGTCTGACGTCCAACGTGGTAAAACATGCACATATGCATTTAGTATCACTGACTTTTCAAAGAATTTAAGGTTTATAGTAAGGAAAACTTTTTTTAGGCAACATCTTAGCCTTTTATTGTTTGAATACTTTTGCTGAATATTGACAGGACTGCTCCTATAAAAAGCTCTATTTTATTTAGCAAATTCAAAGGGACTGTTTGCAGCTTACCAAAAAGCTTTAAAAAGCTTTTAAGTAACAAAGCAGCACAATCACTCTTGGACACACCTTGTACTTATTTTCTAATTACTTCTGGCCTTGTAAAAATTTAGCATGTTTATCACTTCAGACTGAGTAGCTCCAAGTGAAGGATGATTAGATTTGACTGCAGAACACATTGAAATCTCATTGGTTACCCTGTGTGACTGACTCTTTGATAGCTTGGTTCCAGTCTGTAAGCTCTCTGACTTAATTGAATTTCCAGACTATAAACAATAAATATACAGATATAATTTATACTTCTGCTACTCATACAAGTCCCATGAACTTGCATTATACTAAGCTACAGTGCCTGAAAGTGCAGATATTAGACTTCAGCAGATGAAGTTAATGCAGTTAATTTCAGAACAAACCAGAAATTGTCAAGAGATTAGTTTTCAAAATTATGGCTGCATCAGTAGCACAACGAGGTTCTTGATTACAACAACAGCATACAGCACTATTCTTCTGTGGTGGTTCTTTTCTGCTACTGGCATGTGGATGAACTTAAGTCTCAATGAAAGCTCCTGCTAAACTTAAAATTTGGAGAAAAGAGAGGTATGACAATCTGTAAAGAATTTAAAAATCTGTTTAGAAATCAAAGGCTATTTCAAGAGTATGGAAGATAAATATTTATAATCCTTGCAACACAGCTAGCAGTAGAAAAAAGATAGCCTTTTTGGATGTTTACAGTCAGGTATTTCTACCCTCGTTAGTTATTACCATAGCTGGAGAGTGACTATTGAAAAAGTGCTACAGCTGTTTAAAAAGTGATGGTGACTTTGCACATCATCTGCTGAATGTTGTTGTGATTATGAAATACTATGTCTCAAACTGTTCCATTGGTATGCTATTTTCAAATAATAATGTTTAAAATTTTCAAAAAGGAAAATACATGTTGCCTTTATTTCCTCATGAACTAGCCATTGGCCACACTAATGATTTAATACTGTTTAATTATGGCATGCTCCTTCTGTTCTATATCAAATGTACTGCTAGTTTTGGAGTTGAAAATCCAGGAGTGGGGGTGTACTTAACTTACTTAACTCTTGCTGAAACTCAAAGTGAAAATAGTTTTGCTTGGATGTAACTTTTTTCTGTTACTTGCATACTGAAAACTCCCACTACCACAGCCCTTCAGAAATGAAGTGACAGCTATAAGAAAAGACATGCCTTGGAATTGACTTGGCTTTTTCAGTGCAATTATTCTCTTTTCATTTCCTAGATAACTAAGCAAATTTAAATTTTGTTATTTGACTTCATGACTTTAGTAAATCTAACTTATTCTTTGGGATCTTGTTTGCATTTTTTAGCACGAATACTCTTTAATACTACGGGTCATTTGGGGGGGGGGGGGGGGGGGAGTCCAAGAGTGACTTTGAATTTTTTTAACCTAGTTGGTGGACCTCCTAAACACTTTCCATTGGAAGTGTATTCTCTTAGAAGTCTTATGTGTGCGTTGCCATAAGATATAAATGTGCGTTTTCCTCTGCTATCTTTTGCAGCCCCGTAGAAGCATTTCATAGTGCAGGCTGAAAATCACTGCCATGCAGTACCTGTAGTGCACTGGTGGTTGTCTCCTTTTTACCAGTCTACAGTTAATGGTATCTTCCCCTTTTACAGATGCACTCCTGTCAAATGCTGAGGTCCCATGAAATCACTTTGACCTAAAGCAGGATGCAGTGTCAGAATTCTGAGTGTGTGCTCCTTGGAGTTCTTCACACATCTGGGACCCGCTTTCTCTTACCAATATCATATTTTATTATGAAAACAATCCTGTTTTCATGAGATGAGACTATTTAATAGATAGTACAGATTTGATTGAAAAATGCTTGTACAAAATAGCTAACAGCTCGGAAAGGAAAAACAGGCCCCTGCTATGCAAGCGCATGAAATAATCTAGGAGAACAGAGATTGAGACAAAGCCCTCTGAAATTCAGCTGAATAAATACTTTTCACATAGATGAATGAGCTTGCTTGAACATATAGACTGGTTTCCCAGAATTTATTACACGAGTAAAATCTAAAGAAAGTCTGTTGTAGAAATAGCAGAATAGTATTTTTTTACTATAAGGTTATCCATTTAATACCACGCTTTAAGATTGACCTACTGATTTTTAGCTGTAAGCTCTGCACATATAAAAACCAGTTGCGTAGAGATTTTTGGTTGAAAGCAGTTATCAAAAGTATATTGGCACGGGTGTTACGAACTATGCTTAATACATGTACATCTGTGCAGGCTAAATGTAATGCAATTATTTGCCTTAGGAATTGAGGCTAAATCTGATATAATGATGTATGTTTATCAGGTGCCAAAAAGTGTCTTAATGTATGTGCAAGGAGTATCAACAATGCCCACTGAAGTGGTTTCATTAATTACTGAAGTTTGAAGACAAACTAATGGTAACTAATTCCTGCAGGAGATCTAGTCATCTCTTGTATTATCTGCTCTATGAGTTAACTTCTACATAAAGTTATAACTAACTTTTAAGAGCAGTTCCTCCCTTACAGACACTCTCAACCATGAACAAAAATGTTGAGGCATTCTGTGTATTGGAAGTACAGCTGAACAAGCAGTATAAATACGCAGTAGCTTCTGTAGGAGAAATCAGAAGATTACTGGTTATCAAAAGTACCCCAAGCCTATCTCTGTGTGTACATAATGGTACACATAAATCACTATAGTACCTTAAGAGTACTGTAAGTAATGCGAAACCTGGGTTCCTGGGAGTGATGGACAAAGTAATGGATAATAAGTAAACTTTTGCTCTCTATAGTCTTCTAATCCAGTATTTTGAGCTCTTCAAACTCTAATATGTGTTCACCGCCAATAATACCAGAAGGCAAAAAAAGACCTGGTCATATTCTGTGTGTCCCGGCTCCAGAGTTAAGAGTGTCATTACCCTGAGAGCAAAGAGAAACAAGGCTTTTGAAGATGCTGCTCAGTATTGCATGTTGGAATTGCCTAATATGTTGATCAGAGAGTATTTCTACAACTGTTTAGCTTTTCAGATGTTCCTTTTTTTTTTTTCCCCCCAAACAGGTGATTCACAGCTACTGACGTGAGAAAAGAAACCGCGGTCGAAGATTACTTTTCCTCTTCATTTCTGAAAATTCAGAGCCACCAGTTATGACCATCAATTCCACAGGAGGCTTTCTTTGGCAAAGAAATAGTCTTTCTTTGGCAAATGATTCAGTCTATGGAAAAAATGGCCTGAAATGTTAATTTTTGGGTCACTTTTTTCTGTAATTTGTTCAAAAATTCTGGTTTGGGCAGAAAGCTAAGTTATTTAGATGTGCATTTTGTATAACGAGGAATGCCCGATTCTTAAGCACTTTTTGTATTTGTGTTAGTAATGTGTGGCCAGTTAAGTGAGGGGGGCGTCTTGAGTTGGGAGAACACTTGCTTTTAGAGTAACATTGGGATTCAGCCGAGACATCAAGCCAGCTATAAAACCTCCTCTTCACTGCACTGAATATATCATCTGCTTGAAAGTACAATTAAATAGCTCCTTGCAGAGAAGCTTGCTAGGTAGCAGTGTGATATTCCAGAAAGAGCAGAATTCCTAGTTGCACTACAGTAGCTGAAATTCAGTAACATGCAACTAAGACTTTTTTTCTTCTTAGTTTGAAGAAGTGTATGTCAGTATGAACAGTAACAAGTGACCACAGCACAATGAGAAATAAGAGTTGAATTCAGTACATATTCAAGAATGTGTTTGTTTCCAGCATGGTACATTTAGCAAGACATACTGCAATACCTTTTTAGAAGGTCATTTGTAGTCTTACACCTTTTTAAAGTAGACATTTTCATGCTTTTTTAAAATAATATTTAGCTATGCTGAACCAAGTTAGTTATACTTTTATCATTTGTTATAAGAAGCAATATTTTGTAATTTCATACTTAAAATTATTTTTCTCTTTTGGTTTAAAATGGCTTTTGATTACTCTAAGCAGCCTTCTTTAAAAAATATCAAAGCACTTAAACATATGGATAAGTCAGTTGTGAAAATCATACTTCTTTTGCTGGTTTTTATTATTCTCTATAGTGGCTGCAAAAGTGTTTGTATTTCATACCCCAAAGCCTACTGGCTGGAAAAAAAAAAAAGTTCCCTTTTGATCCTGACTATTTTTTTCAAAGGAGAGTTACAACTTCCTCTGCGGTGAATACTTAGAAGTAATCCTTAGCTTCATGACTAATGGCTGCAAGTAGCTGCTCTTACGATACCACAGTACTAAGAGGTATGTCAGTACCGAGATACAAGTAGTATTGTACCATCTAGAAACTCCATGTGATATTTAAGTCAGCCCGTTACAATTGTAAGAAAACTGAATTTTCACTAGCATTTTGTTTTTACTACCATGACATACACTGTGTGCGAGAAAGACACAGCCCCTGTCCTTTGTGTAGTGTGTTCCATTCACTGTTCCTCTCGTGACAGGCAAACTGCTCATGTGGATTTGGTTTTTTTTAAGTGGAGTTATGCAGTGCTGCTGTCATGTAACAGATCATGTACTGTGTCAACATTTATAACAGGAGGTTTCACATCTTGCCATTTACTGAGATAAAGAGGAACAGAAGAACTTACCTTAGTGATAGGCTATGTAACCTAAAGGAACCTCAGAAGTTGGACCCTTCAGTTGTTTTGCTGTGGCTGTCATGAAATTCAAGCTCTGTCAAACATCTTGAAAAGATGTCACTTCCCTCTTGCTATGGACAGGCATTTTCTTAACCTTGTTGCCTTATTTATAAAGTTAGTGAACATTCATTTTCAAAGCACCTGTGGGCAGTGTTACTGTAGAGTTGTATCAGTTTTGCTGTATTAGTCATCAGGTCTGTATTATTCTGTCCTGAGATCAGCTCTATGAAACACTTGATCCTGGCTTTCAAGGACCTAAAACTACACGATGTTTTTTTCTTAAACCACTTCTCTGAACCCTGAGTTCCATGGCGTAGTTGTAAGCTGTCTAATACTGTGTTTATGCAGCAATAACAGCAATTTCAAAGTTCATCATAATCATTTGATGCCTGTACTGTAAGCCATGGTGTATTTTTTCTCTATATTCGTCTGTACACCCAGTCACACCACATGTTAAAACTGAAGTAATCAAATGAATTTTTGGCTGTAGCACAAAGCAGAACTGTGATATAGAATGGTAATTCAGATTATACAGTTCATCTGAAACTTAGTGCTAAATTAATAGTGGTGATTGAGCAACTTTTATGTCTATTTTCTCCTGTTTTCCAGCCTGCGGTTTTATTCCTTAGGCTATGCATATGGGACGCCAGCAAAATTCCAAGCTGAGGAAAAATAGTGTAATTTTAAAGTATAGGTGCAGTGGTCCCCTTGCACAACATTTGTGTCTACAGTTTAGCACTGTGCTGTGATTTATCTAAATAGCTCCACTGTGTACTGTACTACAGTTATCAGATTTGTTTGCCACGTGATCTGTCATCTTTGCCTTGAAAAATGTGTGCATGATTGAGAAAAATTACTGTCCTTAATCTGTTTTATATTTAGCTGAAATCTTAGATTCCTGCAATAGCTTAGTTTATAGAAATGGAATTCTCATATGAACATGTATCTTATGCACACACAAAAAGTAGTTGTTATGCTGAACATAGCAGTTTATATCAGTTCAAAACTGCCATCTTCAATGTGGAAAGTAAATGTGTTTATTTTCCACTTACTGCTAAAAAAAAAATTCCTGGATTTTAATCCTCCGTGAGTCACTAGATGTCACAATTTCACGTAACTCTCCACTTTGATATAAAAATTGTGAATATGTAGTGTACAGGCTAATGGATAAAGCTTCCCATCCTCTGTAATGTAAAATTTTGCAGTGCGATGGCTACAGCAGCAAATGGGGAAAGTTTTAAGTATTTTCACGTGAAACTTGTGGACATTATGACAGTCCTGCATGGACATCAGTTCCTCCGTAGCTGAGAAAAGTTCTAATAACTGTGTTGGTCCTTGAGAAATCTTAGCAAGCATCACTACAGAAAAAACACTGAAACATATGCAAGGAAAGAGAGCCTCCATAAACATACCTTTCTACCTGTTACTGGTATTTTTCATTTGTGGCTGGACTTCATTGTTGTGGCTGTGTTGTTCTGTTGCTAGTCATTTATCTTAAGCAGTTTGTCAGCTTTCAGGCTTTTTCCATTTTTAGAAACTTCTTTTTTTTTTTTGTTCAAATTAAAACTGTTTTAGTATAGTGTAACTGACCCACTGAGGTAAAGAGTTGGAATGCATGTTTATTGTATAAATGCTTATGTGAGGACTGAAAAATCTTTTATGAGTGGGAACAAGAAATGAAATACTCAATTTCTACTAAAATAACCAAAATGTAAGATAAACAGCAATAGTCTTTTGATCAGAAATGGAATTTGCATCAACATGAATTTCATGCTCTCATTCACAGAGGTTCCAGATCCTTTACAAATGACCAATAGTCTTATTTTATTCACTTTACTGTGTTTTCATATGTTAGTTAAGTTACTTGTCTAGGGTAGATGAAGGCTTTTTTATTTTTCTTAAACATCACTTTTAAGGGTTTTGTTTTTTTAAAAATGTGGCAGTCTGCATCCTACACCAGACACCTGTAAAATAAATTAATATGATTATATATTGTGTTCTTTTGCAGCTGCATTGGGGATAGAACTCAACATACTTCACTACATTATTTGTAAAGAATCATTCTGAGTATAAGCACTATATTCTGTAATGTTTAATATTAAAGTAATGACAGGTGCATTATTGAAGATGCAACTTAATGAGAAGTGGAGGCAGAAACTTTTATTGGTTAGCGTTACCCTTATTCCGTTTGTTGCACTGAATTTCAAGAGTGTAATTTGTAAATCAAGTTTGCTCACGTGTGTAATCAGATTTTACTTTCATTGTAATGCTTATGTAATTAAATTACCTGGATATATTTCTGGTAGTGATTCCATAAGCATGGACAATATGTTGTTATGTTTAGCACTACAAAATTAATGTTAAGAACAAGCGAAGCTTCTTGCAAAGAAAAGGAGTAAATAGAAGCACCTTACTGGGAGAGCGCGTTGCATGATTTCAGTGCTACTGGAGCTGACAGACAGTAGGTCATCCTAAACTTGACTGCAAATTGCTCTTTGGTGTAATAAGCACATTGACATTCTGCTATCAGTGCTGTAAAAAGTACAGCAATGGCTATTTTTAACCTATAAATATACTGTAATTTAAATTTTTCCTACAAAATGAATTTATATTTAATTGCTGCCTAATACATAAATACTTAAAATTAGAAATGGTCAAGGGTGGGTGGGCATGCCAGTGTATTTTTGGGAGGGGCTGTTGTATATACGGTTCTTTGCACTTCCTGTTCAGTTTGACTGTTACTCCAAAACTCCCAGCTCTGACTGTGGTGAATCTGCAACCTGACATTTATGTATTTTTATTGTGATTCAGGTCTTCTATATTCTGTGGCCCAGAGCTTCAGAATTTGACAGAAAAGGTCATCTTTCCATTCTGAAATGTGAATGCTCTGATGTACCTCCAATATGGAAAATGACCACGCAATGAATTTTACTCTGCTGAGTTTCTAATATTAGAGCATTATTTAAAGCTGATATCTAAGGCTATTAACCAGTAGTGTGTCCATTTGGAACAAGTAAAAAGGATGGTGGCCATTTTGGTGAGTATAGTCCAAACTCTGCAGAGTATTCCAGAGACTGTCACCTATTTGGTCATTAGTTTGCCATAGACTGGCTTGATTTTCAGATTTAGAAACATGTTTTTGATTTCTCAATTGGGAAATAAGTGTTGGGGATTAGGGATACTCACTTAACATCTCCCAGTGTGTTGCTGTGGTTGCTCTATGTTTTGAATTTCACCTTAAATATCTGCAAATACATCATCATAAGATGAACGCTTAAGAAATACAGATGGCTGCAGGTTGCCTTGCATGAATGAAGCCAGTGAAGTTTAATGAAACTAACTTCTTTGTTAAGCCTGTTGAATAAATAAAAAATAATCAAAAGGAAACCAATTTGCCATTCACTAGCTTTGTGCAATATTATCAGTAGACTCAAACACTACTAGCACATTGTGCTTTGCGTTAAGAAAGTTCTTTAACTCCATTATATTAAAAAAGACATATTAAATGCATATTTTATTGTAAACGACTCTGCAAATTTACTATGCCTAAAAATGCTCGATGTTATAAAGTATTAAGCAACAAGTATGTTTGAAAAAAAGGTAAAAAAACTAAACAAACATTTCTAGCAATACCTAAAAACTAAAAAAAGTTTTAACTGTCTGCTTTTTGCTCTTTTTTTCTTTAGTGCAGCTTTTCTGCAATGCAAGTTTATTGCTGTGTATTCATGTTTTTTATTATCATGACTCAGAACTTTAAACCTGTACACAAATTACTGCACTCACCTTCTTGTACGTGCGATGTAACATCATACTCACAGTTTTGGTGCTTTAAAATTATTCCTTTTTTCTTTATTAAAGGATATTTATTTGACCACTGTCTAACTTTGAATATGTACCAACATTAAAAAAAATATTTTTAGTCCAGTTTGGTTCCCACAAAAAAAAAATTGTGTCTAGTTCATTTAGGTTTCCATTGTTATTCTTTTAACTCCTCAAGCTGCCTGTCATTGTTTAATGAGAGATGGTTGTGCCTAAGCTATGTTGCAGCAGGGAATAATTATGTTTCAGTAAGATTTTTCTAAACTAAGGTACTATAGAAGAATCTTGCTCCTAAATAATGCAGAATAGTTGTGCTTAAATACAAATCACACACGCTTTCCATCTCTTAATTAAAAGACAAAAACACTGTGAAAAAGAGTAAAAATTTAAACCCAGAAATATTAAGAGCTTAGCTCCTGTATTGCACTCCGCTGCCCTTCTAGAGCTAGCTAGTGGCAATGCCATTACACGGAGAGAGCAAGCCGCCACTTGCAATCACTTAGAAAGACAAGTAACGATAGTGGAAAAGCTGAAAAACACCCGACTTCTCCACTACTTGCTTTTTTGGTATATGTACAATATAGTATTTCAAAAGCAAATCAGATTGTACGTGAAGAATTTGAATACTTCAGAAGTACCTTTATGAGTTTTGAAGAGTTCAACTTTTTTTCTGGGGGACAGGACACACACATCCCAAAGTAAACAACCAATTGTGTCCCAGCATAGAGCTGCCAGCTGGTTTTTGTTGGGTGTCTGCCCCCCCCCCCCCCCTTCATTTTGTGGTGTTATTTATCTAGACATAAACGTTATGAAAATATTCATGGCGTGCAGAGTTGTGTTTGTATTGTGTATCTTTTCACTCCTGTGTTCTGATTCAAGCACTATAGTGCAGGTAAGTCAGTGTAGGCAGGTTCTGTGCCCAGCTGGTCCCTTAACACGAGAAAAAAAAAAAAATTCGTGTATTTATGGAACGGGAACTTTTTAGTGCAACTTTAGTCATGAGAAAACAAGAAAAAGGTACGGCATTTATAGTAACAAAGTGAAACAAAGGTTGCATTTGCAGTAGAAATCTACACTGCAAAGTGTCTAAGCCACAATCTGAGGCCTGCCTGGCTCAGGTTTCCAGTGGTGTTTTTCACTTCTGATGACAATGGCATATGCTATTAATTTGGAGTTGTGTCAGAACACATAGATCAAGTAGGAAGTGTGCTTTCAAATAAGCAAGTTCTTTGATCATCACTGACTTCTCTTAGGAAAGAGGAGGGTCGTATTTGTAGCTGAGGTCTGTTCCTAATCCTCTCACTGTGCCCTCGGCAGCATGTGTGACCCTGGTGGGGGTAGCTTCATACCTTCTGCAGGACAAACTTCTCTTTAAGAGTATTTGCTACCATCAGCTGGTGTCTACTTTGGCATTGGCTTCAGAAGATAAGTAGTTGCTTTTTTATGATTCTTATGGATATTTGTACAAGTTGGAAGTATAATGCATGTATCAGAACTGCAAATTAGTGAATATATCTGCCTTGGAAGGCAGTGGTATGCTACTTGGAATAAAACCTAGATGTTTGTACAACACATAGAAGATGGGTAGAACCATCATTTATTTTTTCTTCATGTTCGTTACATGTCAGATGTAAAGGAAAGGTACATAGTAAATAAATATTCACTGGGCCACAGTCCTTCTCAAACTTGCAGATATAAAACATCAACTTTATCTCACAGAAACCATTGGTATATGGAAACCATTGGTATATGTAGGGTTTATTTCTGTTAACACCACTTAATACTCAGCAGAGGGGATGGGGAGAAGGGAGAGAAGTAAAAATGGAAAGTGAGTTTGTCAGATCTCTTTTTCCAAAACCTACAAACTCTTCCTTTTCTCAGTAGTTGTTGCTGCTCCTTCCCATTGTAGGGAGAAGCTCATTTTAGAGGCTTTATTCCTCCTGCTGTAGGACGAGCTTAGGTGAATCCTGGGTTTCTGCAGTATCTCTGAACCACCTAACCACCAACATGTCACTGCCATCACCAGAACCTGTGCTTTATGCTCATGCCACAGCACACTTACCTAGGTCTAGTACTATAGAGTTTTGCCACTGAGTTTTCACTTTCTAGGAGGGAGGGATGTAATTAACCTAAGGATAAAATGGCCTCTGTTAACTTTAGATGTAACGTGTCAACTGTTTAACTGTCACGAGCATCCCTTTGCTGACACAAACTGCACTACAACAGAAAACAGTTCCAGAGGTTTTACCAGGAAGGTACAGCAGCATCGTCACGTAACCTGCCCTGCTCACCAAGTGCTGCACGTTTCTGTCCGACTCCATCCTGCAAAATTGCAGACCTGACTTATTCCCACAGATATGCCTTCCTGCCCTTTCCCCCTTTGCAGCGAGACTCTGTCGTCTTACTTTCTCTAAACTTTATGCAAATCCTCACCACTGTCATGCTGACTGTCCAGACCTTCCCAAGCTCAAAGATGGCACATCTCCCTTGAAACCTTGCCTCAACAGGAAGGGCTGGTGGATAAAAACAGGCAGAGATTCTTATCTGTGCTGTTACAGCTGCTGCCTGTCTGCGTTAGTGCTGGGGTTCACTCTCTGCTCATTAATCAACCAAAACTCTGGGGAAAAAAAAACACCAAACAAATTACATTCAAGACCACTCCCTATATCTGCTGCCTTATCTCTTTGTTCTTACTGTATTTGTGTGCTGTCCACGGGATGTGTGTAGGCGATGCCTGTGCTACAGACAAATCACCTGTATTACCTTCTTTTCACTCTTTCTCCTCACCATGGAAGACAGCAGACTTGACTTCTCTGAGACATCTCACTATGCCCCATATTGCTCATATAAGGCCAAGCACATTCATGCCTTTCAAACAAAGTTCACTGCTTACTTCACTCTTTTATCTTAAACAACTTCCCTAATTTGCATCACACTCCCTCTGTATATTACTGTTTAAATGTCACAGGAATAAGGAAAATTGAAGAATCATGCAATTCATACACACCATTTATATTAACTATACTTTTTCTTCCCCAGTACTTTATTTTAACCCCATTAAATTTCAGTATGAATGTAAATGAGCTCTTAGCATACAAAATCTTCAATGCATGCTCAAACTGCCATGCATGTTAACTGCACAATTTAAACAACACAACAGATGTTTTATGAATCGACTTCATATGAAGCACCATAAAGTGATGGCCTTTTTTTTTCCCCCCACACTCACTTGCTGTGACTAAAATGACTGTTGGAGTGGACAGAGTCCTGCAAAAACAGTTTGACAAAGAAGCCATTGCACACTGCTCTTGGTTTCTAATGACATGTTAAAAAAAAAAAAAAAAAAAAAAAGAGTATTGAATTTGCATTAAAAAATAAAATTAATAATTAAAAAAAAAAAAAAATCACACATCCTATCCTTTTGTTGCTGGAACATGTATACCTGTGTCATTCCCGTAATAGTTTCCTGAAGGTTTCTGCTGATGGAAGGTCACAGCCTCTCCAAGTGATCCATTGCAGTGCCTGCTGGTTGAAGGCTTCTCTTAATAGCAAACTAAGCTGAAACATAAGGTCATTACTTCTTCCGCCTACTACCACTGTATGAACAAATTACTTCCACCCTCTCTGCAACAGCGTTTTATGTGTCCCATCACACCCCCACCTTGCCTTGCTCTGTTACTCAGCTTTAAATTAACCCGCACTCGGTGGGTCAGCCTGGCACAGGACACGCTGGGCTGGGCTGCGCTACTGGAGCGACTTTTGCGAGGTCTGGCCATTCATGGGCCATTCCTCCACTGCCCGTGGCCTGCAGATGGGAACAAGAATAGCTGCACGCTAGCCAGTGGCACTCGCAGCATGTCTACTCTCATTTAAGCCATTCTGGGAAAAGATGGAAGGACTGCAGAACTCATCCTCAGTTAAAAGTAGCATTAGTGAACCATGCTTGATGGATAAAGCAAATCTTTGTTCAGGAGATTAAGTATGTCACTTTTCTTTAAAAAAAAAAAAAAAAAAGGTGTCTACTCAGTCTTTGTTTTCAGGGAGAACGTGAGCTGCAGGTTGCCTACCAGGACACGCTTCACTTAGATTTGTATACAAACTAAGATATATTACACCTAAAACACATTTAAATATGCAAAAGCACTTACAGTTCCAAGTCAATGCTATGTCCCAGAAAAAAAACACCTTCAAGTCTTCAGCTTTTAATCTCAATTTGCAATAAGAAACTTTAAACAGCAACTCTGTGTCCCAGCCGGCATTTGTCAAGACTGCACTATCAGCCATCTGGGATAAACCTGGGTTCTGCTCCTAGCCATCAGCTGCCTGACAGATCTGAAGCCCTCCTGACTTTTGAGGCCCAGATATGCTAACTCGCTGAAGTCCTTAATGGATACTCACGTTTTCAGGGATGCTTCTGAATAAGAAAGCATTTTGGTACTGTCAGCACCCTCTTGCTTAAGTGATTGAATGCAAAATTTGGCTCTTGCTCCCTTTGGAGCTCACCCAGTGGAAGAAGCCTAGCTGTTTCCCAGCACGCTAAGATGGTTTCTGTTAGCCCATCAACATGTCATTGCAATAGCAGGTCATGGGGTTTCCTTAAAAAAAAAATCTAATATACTGAAATACTGTAAATTAGAATTTCTTCACTTATATCTGTCAAGACCTTCCAGCCGATGAAGGCCTGATGCCTTGACACACCATTCCCACGAGTTAACTATTTTCCAAGTAGCTATGCCCCAGCTTTTATCCAGTATAAGACACAGAGCTACGCTTACGGGGATCATGGAGGTCAGCTTACAGCCTCCTCAAGTAGCGGCTCCCTCTTCTGGTGCAGCATGTCGAAAGAGAGACTTACAATGTCGCACTGAATTCAACAGCCACCTAGTAGTTACTCCCGAGCTGTAAAACCAGCCTCAATGGCTGATTAATCTATTTGTTTTTACCCCGTTAGGAAACCCTCCTCTCTGCCAGGGTTACAGAGGTGACTGCATCTTTGGACATACTGAGAGTCCCTGGTGTGGTCGCTTGCTCAGCCACGGGGCTGACTTCCACTGCGCTCTGAGAGGCCTTAATTCCTTCTGGATTTTATTCTTAGATACACATGTCCTTGTTACAGCTTCACTACTGCAATTTGGCCCAAGTGTCCCAATTCCCTTAAAAACCTTTGAACCTACAGCACAGTTTGCTACCTCTCCATCCTGCCAGTCCAGACTGTAAGACTTGTAGCTAGATTTCGCAGTCTGACTTGGGCACATTGCAGCTGCTGCACAGAGATCTGCTCTCATCTTTGTACCGGATCTTTCAGGGAAGTTTCCAAATGTTGCTTTAATTCCTTTGCAAAACATCTGTCTCCTATCCTAGCTGATGACAGAAATTTTCTGGCTTGACGGGAATTTTTGCTGCCTGGTATATGATCCCTTTGTTTTAGCAGGAAAATCAGCTTAGCTTCTTCTGAAAACAACCTGCCAATCCTGACACATTACTGTATTTTGACTTGAGGAGTTAAACATGCCTCATAGGAATTTTCTATTTCTGCAATGCAGGCATCATCAATAAAGAGCATACAAACTCCTGTCTTCTGAAAATACTTGCACTGCTCACTGTTTTAGCCAGCTTTGATTCAAAATACTTCCTCATGGCATGCTTCAGTAATGCTTGTTTAGAACATCCCCGATGCTTCTTCAATGCCTCACCTCCTGGCTGCTTTGGCGGGCCAACCCCTTCACTGAGGCTGAGAGATGTTCATGCAGAACAGACAGCACCCCATACCTACAGATACCTTTTATGTGTTTTTTTGTTTGGGTTGCTGATGTGTCTGCCTGGTGAGCAGGACTCTGGATGCTTATGTATCTATCTATCTATCTATCTATCTCATTCCATAAGCAGTTTAGGGCTTGCTTTCTTACATTTATTGTAAACATGTGCTTGGCTGCTCCACATTACACAGGAGAAGAGAACACGGACAGAAAAAAGGAAAAAGACAAGAAATATAGGATAAAAGAAGTTTTGACTTGTAGGTTCAAATGATAACAATAACCACCCCAAATAATTTCTTTTTCTTTCAAAGAGGTGGGGAGAAAATGCTTATATCAAAAAGAAGCACATTACTCTGCTTCTTTCAGATCTGCAGAACGAAATTTCCCCTCAGTTTTCCCCCCCTGCAAGCAAATCTCCAAATGTGCAGAATGCTCTGGAGCAAAAGGGCTCATCTGGTAATGATGAGGCTACAGTTTGAACCAGCAGCTTCTGAACCAAGGACAACAAACCCTCTGGGGTTGCTTCTGGGACAGGCAGCGAGCGCAGCCACGTTTGGGCTAGCTCTCACACCGCTAGCAGGGTATAGCAGCGAGGCTGAGCAGTAGGGCCTTGGTGCAGGATGCTCAGACTAGATACTACGTGAGTCGCTCAACTACACATTACTACCCTGGCTCCTCTCGCTAAGTGAAAGTCAGGGAGAGCTGTGCCTTTCACTGATAGATTTCCGGTTCCCATTGCTGCAGACTCCTGAGAAACAACACTGCTGGAATTATAAAAATAACAGCATATTCAGATGCACAGAAAGTACATAGAATTTTTACATTTCCATCCACAGGTGAGGGCTGCGATGTCTCTCTTGCAGGGAAGTACAAGATCACTTTGCTTCCCATTTCTTTTGTTCTGTTCAGAGAAAATTCCCGTCATCATTTAACAAAATACAATCCAGACTCAAGAGAATTTCAAAGGTCTTGTTCCCTCTCTGAAAATCTTAAGCTTGTAAATATCTGCATGACTGTATTTAACTCAAAAGGGGGAAATCCATACAGGCAGATTATACTTAAACATACCTTGTCAGTGTAGCTCTGATTCTTCCTCTTCAAGAATTACCATAGTCACAGAAATGCAAGTTCTCGTCCAAGAAAACTTCTAGGCTGCTATTCTCAATCTAGTGGAAGCAAAAGCAGCTGACACACTGCTGGATCCACACAGTGAGATGAGACTCAGATGACAGCAGATGAGAATCCCCAGAGCAGGGATGGACAAGGCCTGAAACTACTTCAAAGTTAAAAGAAAAGAAAGAAAACCCCCAAAACCCAGCTCAGAAATTTGTTACACCAACACCACAGGTGACAGGAACTGATGTCGGGGGGAAAAAATAGGGTGTGTCATCAACCACTACCGATGACTAATACTGATACCAAACCCCTGGAGTTGTGAAGATAAAAGAAGGGTTTGCAGACTTCAGCTGCGTTCATGAAACACACACCCCTAATGCTGACCTTGAGAAGCCTACAGCAATCAGAGCAGAGTTTTGGGGCAAGCCAGGCATGCTCAATATTAGCATGACATGAATACCTCAGGAAAGCAAGATCCTTTCTAACCAACTTTTTGTAGCTGATGTGCAGTTCAGGTGGTCTGCCCTTTGCTATGTAAACCATTCTTGCCTATCTTAGAGCTACCAGTTCCATGTAAGGGAATATTTTTGACAACTCTGCATTCCACACCCCTCCCCGCCCCAAATCAAAAACATCTTTGATGGTTACTCCTCCTTCCCATGCCTGTATCTGAAAATGACACAAACTGCCAGATGTATTGTTGCAGCTGAGCTCTGCTTGTGCAAGACCCGGCAATGAGGGAGAAAGTGAGTATAAATTACGCTTGTGTTTCTTTGGTCCTAGGATGAGCTGCCAGCAGTGCAGAGGCAGTGCTGGCAGCTACAGATCCCTGAGAGGTTGTGGTGGGCAAGCTACGAGACCCCATATGGTGTGAAAACCTACTTCTAGCTATAGTATCCAGAGGTGTTGCAGGTATTGTGATATAAACAGCTGCACCTGCCTTCCGGCTGCGTTGCATGGCCAGAAGAGTGGATATGAGCTGAACCGACTCCAGGATCTAACACAAAACCCTATTCATTGTTCCCAAACATGTAACAAAATGGGGAAAATGAATCCTAATTGTCTGAAGTAAGTGGAGTAAAACAAGGAACTAATGCTACTAAGCAAAAATAGAGACTTTAAAAAATATCTGTTATTCCGTGATATGTTCTCTGCTTAGCACCATTTGGAGGTAGTGCATATATGCAGCATTGCTAAGAAAATGTAAACAAGACAATTTGAACATTGCTTTGCAGAGTCAGGTCCATTTCCTGAAAAAACCCAGTCTATAGCTGTGCACTCAGCTGGCATGTCCAGTTACTGAGACTGAACTATGTGCATTTGGATGCAGTTTCTTGATGGTCCTTTTTTTTTTTAACTGTCTTTTGACATCCAGACCTAATCTCTAATCAGATTTATCTTTGGCCTCGAGATCCAAGATTTCTGCAATCAACCAAATTAAGTGCTTTTACTGACATCCCCAGTTCTTCAGAGAATTAAGGTCTGCAACAGTTTTCCATTCCTCTCTCCATGTGGTATTTCTGAAAATGGTTTTGATTTTGACTTTTGAATGCAGTGTTCAGTAGCCACTTCAGTACAGAATATTAAAGATGACAGAACAAATTGAGGTTTAGCCTCTTATTGAAGGTAAACCTGAAGTTAATCCCTAACGTGTAGAAAAATGAGCAGAAATGAGAAACCTTTCACAACTGACAACTAAAAAGACACATCCCAAAATATTAATCTTTAATTGACGCATTGTTCATTCTTGCAGGGTTTTCTTTAAAGGAATTATCCTGGGAATGCCACCGATAGCATTAAACAATACTTATTTGTGTTACATCTGGTTTAGCCCTTTATTTATTTATATTTTACCTGAAAACGTATTTTCTTAAAGACCTTATAACAGCATTTCTGCATTATCAGTTCATTTAGTTTTCTTCTTTCCTGGATATATTAGCCAGGAAAAGGAATCCCCAGTCTGTAACAGACAGATTAATTCACATATTTTACTTTGTCCACATAGAAAAATGCAATTTCTGGATCATTGAGGCATATGGATTATGAACAAGACACTCCAAAAACTAACTAACTATCTAGACGGGAATATACTTACAAAAATCTTTTATGTCAAAGTCAGGATTTCACAACATAACACGCTAATGCAAAATCCAGTAGCACCTGAAAGATTAAGGTAGCTGCTGCTATCACTTGCACATACTTGAAAAAGATTTAAGAAAAGAATAAAGAGTAAAAGTACATTCTCCAGAGAACAGCAAGTGTATTTCAAAATAAAAAACTGTATTTTTTATTTTTCTTTTTTTTGGGGGGAGAGGGGTATTTCTGCTAGGTTTTTTGGTAATTCTTTTTGCCTTTTTTTTTTTACAAGACTGTAGTTGCCATGTAAGAAATTATACGCCATGTGACCGATCTCCCCTCCAGTGCAAGTTCATGGCCATGTTTTCAGGCTATAGTACTCAATTCTGTTTTCTCCTATACATATTCCCACAGTTCCATCAAAGATAGATACAATGTATAATACCTGTCTCTGGGAAAGTAATGTTTCAAACAGGCAACTTTTATCTTAAAAACAGAAGTGGAGAGGCTACAGTAGTATTAGCCACCTAAGTATGAACTTTAGGTCACAATTTCTAAACACTCACCTACTGTACATAAACATTAAAAATAGTCTTAGCAATAGGATTTTATTTATATGTGCACGTATGTCCACCTTATCCCATATTTATGTTTGGCAACTATTTGGGAATTCAAAGGTGCAGCCCTCAGTAATTGTATTATTTAAAAAAAAAGAAATGAAGTGGATCTACTGTATGAGAAAAGAAATTCTCAAATATCAATTTCCAATTTTAAATTTAATTTCAATAGGAAAATATTAAAAATGTGCACATCTAAATTTTTCCATGTTCTGTATATACATATGTGTGTGTACGTATACATAGAAATACCATGTACCACACATATTCACAAAATTTAAGTGGAAATATTTCTGTCCACTATTTTCCCACATGTAAATGACATCATATCTTTAAAAATGTCAATAATAATATCAATAAAAATAATATTACATTTATTCCATCATCAGCTTTCTGTGTTTTTATTCTTTCTTCATCCTTATTATGTCCACTGAGCATTAAGAGGCCCGATTCTCCTTGCACTGCCACAGATGCTATGCCAAGTGAATGTTGCTGACATCACATCAAGGACGCATCTGGTTTTCAGCAGCTCAAGTGACAGGAGAATCAGGCCCAAACATCCCCAGGTAAATTAAAAACTGCTTGTATCTGCTCATCTGGACTTGATGAAGATAAACACACCACTGTCTAAAATCCACCAAATGAAAAACATGTAGTTCACCACAAAGTTTTCAGCCAGTAGCACGCTAAACCAAGCTCCCCCCACCCCTTTAATAAATAAAATCAGTGAGAAAATACCCTAAAAATATGGAGAAAGCTTAAACATTGTGTACATTACATACCGTATAATACATGACGGTTTAGCATTTGACGTAAACCATTTCCCTGACTAGTCAGGGGAGACCTGATAAATCACTGGTAAAGAAAAAAAACGGTATTTTAGAAATAAAGTATGTATTTCTAATATAAATGAGAACCTGTGTGTATTATATGGTACATACACACAGTACACACATGAAAACAAACTTATTTTTTCTAGTTTTGAATAGCAGTCTCTAACTGGAGAAAATAGTGTTGTACAAATTTAATAAGCAGCTAGATTTCATGTTTAACATTCAAATTAATTTGGGCAGCAAACAAAGGTCCGTGCATCTTTCGACTCTGAAGTCTGACATTCATACATATTAAAAAAGCCCTCTTCAACATTACAAGCAATTTATGGCAAGAATGTACTTTGATGCAAGACACATGACACTTGGCTTACCTTTCAAAGAGTTTTTTTTTTCTAAATAAATCTATTATATAAAGAAATGTGTGTTTGCCAAAAGTCTGTTAAAATTACATCAAAACAACTTTAAAACCTGCTCACTGAGGATAACTGAATTCAATTTCCTGTTTTTAAACATTTAGTTAACAGTTCAGAATATTGCCTGGTGTAGTTTCAATAAAGATGTGATATGAAGACCCATAAAAGAGTAAACATGTCTCCATTTCAATTCGCTATGACAACAAAACTTCTAGAAACAGCTTTCTTGGCTGGACAAGTTCAGTGTACGAGTAATCCCTTGCAATAGCTCTATGCCCTTAATGCAATCGGTAATAAAACAGTGCTCCCCATAAGCCATTATTCACAAAACCTGAAATTCATGTGACATTCTGAAAAAGTCTCCTGAAGAACAGGTTAACAGTTAATTGAACATACATATTCGATATATGTATCAAGGCCAGAAAACAAACGACTGGCTATTCCTTGTTATCTGTGCATGTCAAATTTTACATTTAAAATTCTCAGGGGTTTTTTGCCTTTTTTTTTCCTGGGGGACTCACCTTCTATCATTGGTTGGCTTCAAAATATAGTTAAGTGGAAGATAGTATCTCACTGTAATTACATGGAATTCATATGAAAAAGTAAAACTTACATTGGACAATATTGTAGAACACCAGAGTAAGCTCCATAAAGAAATACGGTATCTTCCAGTATATATATATATATCTATATATATATAAAAAAAAAAACAAAAAACAACCAACCAACCAACCAACCAAAAAAACCCCAAAAGGAAGAACTTTATACAAGCAGTTATAGCAACTTTGTTTCAATTAAAGATGCAACTCTCTCTCACTCCTGGCAAGAATAAATTGGTAATGGCACTGCTTCTCCACAGTGCAAAGTATCCTGAGAAATTATTAAGAACAACAAAATACAGGGCTGTCATCACTAAGTTCTTGCACAAAACACAGCAATTAAATATCTTAAATAAATAAAACAGCAGATAACCTATATTGTATCTATCACAAAAAGGGGATGTGACCTGGGACACTGCTAATTCTTCTGTCACTGATAATTAGAAAAGGATTGCATTCAATTACTGTTAATATCTTTCAAGTTATCTATGGCCAATAATGTACAAGGAGGTAATTTGTAATTCAAGTTTTTTTGTTTGTTGTTTTTTTCTTCAACTAGCTACAAGCTGAGTTCTAAATTTTACATTGAAATACGACTTAAATTTAAAACAAGCCCTCTCAGAGGAGCGTTTCCTAATTTTGTGCAACTTTGATGCAGAGCCCAACACAGTCCTATGAAGAGAGACAGTGCATCTTTAAGCTGATTGGCACTGAAATCCCATTTTCTTTAGCTGCATTCTATTAGCTTGGCCAAGTTATCTCGTAACTCTGTTAGTTCAAATATTTTTCCATCAAGAATTTCTAAAAGTGTCTTCAAGTTATTGCGAAAAGCTTCTTGCTCATTCTGACTTTTCTCCAGACGTTGCTCTAGATCAGACAGCTGGCCTTCCAGGTCTTTGTTTCGAATTTCTACTTCCTTCAGAGAAAATACATAACATGTTAATGCGTTGTCTGTAAACAGAAAGCAGTCTAACCTCCTGCTGGTATTTGTGTGCTATTTTTGTCAACTGGTTTTTAAAACAGTTTGTGACCCTTTACAGTTTCCACTAAGCTAAAACCAGAACCCAAATTGTTACTATGATTGCGTATGTACTACCACTTCCTCCATTTTTAAAATAATTCATCTGAAGGACAGAAACTTTTGGAGAGGGGTAAAACTTGAACAGCGGATATGGTATACTTATCCAGCTAAGTTACTGCTGCTATCATTCAGAAATGTGCCGTCTACTGAAAACAGCTTCTCAAAGGTTTACTTAAGTTCAAGTTTTCCCTGATTTAGACTACATGAATTGCTCCAGGACATAGTCCCCATTAAACGGTCTCATAGAGAAACTCATCCAGAATACTGCTTTATGGATGGAGGAGTACTACCTTACTCCTGTCCCACATTATAGGCCTTTTCACCCTGAAAATTAAGACAAAAACATAAACTAGCAAGACTGATGTCAAGATGACATTGATTGCAACAAATCTAAACCAGCAAGTGCAAGCTGAATGTCTTGTATTGCTGCACGGTGCCCTGGAGCACCCACCTGCAAGCCCCACAGCTGTGGGAGCAGGGAAGGCACGCGAGCCACCAGTGCGGTATGGACAAGCTGTTCCCATACACTGGAAGCGGCGGCATCTTACACGCAGCTGAGGGGATCTGAGCCTGAGCAAGCTCAGCTCTCATTCACGAGGAAGAGAAGCCCCCCTGGTGCCAGCCCGCAGGGACCCCTCACAGCTCTGGCTTGCACCGGACAGGGGAGGGGGGTCGCAGCTGCTCGGCTCTGTGCAAACCGGGTGCCCTCTCTTCTATCAAATTACTAATGTAGCAGTCACGTGGGTCTGGAGTAGCATATTGTGATTTGCCCCATTCATTGCACGTCTCGTAAATTCATGCTAAATTTCCTAATTTCAGTTATGAAAAACACTTTCAAAGGCAGCAGAGGGACAGTGTATTTAGTATACCATACACCCTGTGCAGCCATTCTCTGGAAAAGTGCATTGTGAATTCGTATTTACATACATTAACATTTTTTCAACACTGCTTCCCTTTACAGTGGCTTTGTGTCACAAAGCTTTAACGGGCCTGCTCTGAGTTTTTACAACGACTAGTTTCACACAGCCATAGGGAGGGAGATTTGGCTCGCAGCATGAGCAACTCCTCTTTCTGCCCTCCCACCCTCCCACTGTTTTTGTTATGATTGTTCTGTCTCCCTCAAAGCTAACTATATTCATGTTTACATTGGAGAGATCTCATAAGAAACAACCTGACCCATACAGAATACGTTATTTGGGCAGTCAAGAGTAACAGGGATAAAACGGCGGCTTGTGTCAAAGTCCGTGGCCCAAGACACGTTTCCATCCGTGAGGGGTCTGCTGGCAGCGTCCACCGGCCGCTGCGTCCCTGGCCAGAGGAGGGATGGGGTGATGTGGCCAGTGATCAGTTTTGGCTCCCAGCCTCTGCAGCGGGGGAGAGCTCTGGGACCGCCAGCAGTAGTGCAGGTGGAGAAGGCAGAGCCTCAGAAACCTGATCTCCTCATAATTGTGACTGCTTGTGCAGCCAAGGATTATGTCCAAGCCGAACTGGATACCTCCCTTACTTCTTGTTTGTAAATGAGCAAGTTAAAAATTACAGAGTTTTGGGCACTGGTCTTGAACAGCACAGCTGAGGGCAAGAATTACCCCTTGCTGCCAGGACCAAGAGAAGAATTAGTTTAATCTGTTTAACACCGAACAATATAGTTGCCAAAGCACTAAAGGAAGCTAACTGAAAAAAATATTTGTAGAAACAATATAAATTAAAATACATACATGCTTATGTAGTGATTAGCTACCCCACCGCTGCTATAAATGAACAAGCTAACTGATTATAACCTAGCCATACCCTCTGAAGTCTCTTCTTCATTGACCTTACTCCTGCCCTCCAAACCGAGTACTGACAAGTACTACTTGGTGTAGTGATGGCATGGGTTCAAGACCCTCTGAGGCCAAGTGACTGCAGTACAGGACAAAAAGGGAAATTCAAGGTCCTCTCAGCTCTGCAGGAATGACATGGTCCTTTCTTTAGCTCACACAAGACCTACTGCTGTTTTTCCATGTTTGCTCATGCATCCTGCTTCTCCTGTCACTGCTCCTCTTCTACGCACCAAATGTGTGTGCTCTAGGAAGTCTCCTTGCCACTGGTCCTACCCCAGAAATAATTAATTTCTATAAGTAGGCAAGCCAGTGATGAAAGGGACCACTTTGGAACAAATCCACGGATACATATACGGTCTTATTTTGTGATATCTGGGCCTGAAGAGCATACCATTGGCCTGTATGGAGATGAAGATCATCTTTCAGGCCCTCCTCAGACACTCTTGAACTGAGGAACTGTTCTGCTGTGAGCTGCCAGGGTGGCACCACCGAGGTAAAACTGAAAGCTTTATGTTAGACGCTGAAACTTCCATCCATATTCAACAAAAGGCTAACTCTCAGTTGCTAGTCCTTGCCCTGTATCTCTTCAAACCAGAAGAGCTCCCTTCTTCTGTTTAAACTTCCAGTTTGCATATTTTATTTATATTCCATTCTTGACATCTCTTTCCCAATCTATGCACATTCAGCTTCTCAAACATTTCCTCAGATATACTTTCTCCCACACTTCCTCCTGTTTATTTTCCCTAACTTACGCTCAACATATTTAATGGCATATGGGAAGTAGAACTAACTGAAATATGCAAGGAGCTGTTGCTTTTAATTTCTGCAAAATGTTTCTTCCCAAGTTTTACATTTGATCCTTACACATAGTTACTCTAGATTAGTATTAATGATTTTTGCAATAGCATTGCATTACAAGTTCATGTCCAGCTCATGTGCAGTTTCCTATTACAAATCAGTCTACCTCAAATCTGTTGCTTCTTGATTGGAAGAAGTGGAGAGGTGTCCATTAAATGTAATCTATTCCCCTAGTTCTGTCATTTCACTTTATTTGCACTTAATCTCAGCTAACAATAAACTGACTCTTCCGATGCATTGAGGCCTCTTGCAAGGAGTATTTTACACCATTTTTTCAAACTCTTCTTACAGCAGACATAATCATTCCTCATACATTGTTTTCTTTTAGAAAAGAAATAAATTATTAGTATGTTATGTTTGTTGTTTGCACTGTAATAATCTTTCGTGGAATTCAGTGCAAGGATCCGAATAAAATATTCAAATCATACACAACAGCTATATTTAGGAATCAGCCATAGTAATAAAGATACTCTGACTTACTGTGAGAGTCACACTGATCATGACTCATTGATACGTCTTCTCTGCATTGCTAATGAAATTATTAAGTAACAAGGGCCCCAATACTTACCCTTCACAGTGATAACATACTGCTCTTCACTGGAATTTGCCAATGATGGATTTCTAATTCATTCCCTGATATGAGTGTGTCAGAAATGCAACACACCTTGAAATAGTAATTTCTTTGTATAGCGTTTTTCATACAGGCTATATTCCGAAATATTTTAAGAGTTACATAATCCATTTGCAAGCACAAGAGGGAAAAAATAAAGCAGAAGAAAAAGGAGTGAGACGAACAGATATGGACCCTGGAGACAATCACCCTGAAAACAGATGATGAGTCAACTAAGTGAACAGATGTGAGACGGTTAGTCTGGAGCTACAGAAGAAGACACCAGTTCACTGACGTCACAGATGTAGGGTGAAGGGGCTCAAAGAAGGCCAGTACAATCAAAGCAGGATGATTATAGCAAAGTAAAGACTCAAGATCTTTTAGATGGGCTGCATCAGGTCAAGAATAAGCTTTACGCTCAAGAAAAGCAACTTTTAACTCAGATCCTAAGTAAGCTTTATATTTATTTGAATAGAACCACATAGAACTATTTTCAGAAACTGATCGCCTACAATGTGACGTATGGACATACATACATAATTTATCCGTTTGGTTACTAAAGATATAAATATACCAAAAAGAAGGTACTGACTTTATAAAGTACAAATTTTAATAAAAATTTAGCATTTTCTAATCTTTCATCTCTTACTAGCCTCTGATAATTCTGCTTGCTAAGGATAACCAATTCCTGGCTCACTATTACTTTTCATCTGATCTTACACTGAAATTACCGCATATGCTACTGCTAGAACAATTTCCAACTTTCATTATAATCTCCCTTTTGAGTCTCTCAGATAAGCACCTTTTCAGATGAAAACTCCCATTTTTACCCTAAAGCCAGCAACAATTTTTGCAATAGTGGAACAGGCAAGCTCAGCTGCACTCAAAACAATCTTTAAAAATTGTTTAACGTAATAACATACTTTTTCCAAATAATTTGACTTAAGAATGGGAAAAAATGAATAAAATAATTTTGTTCTTATGTGGTTTATTCTGTAGGTTAAAATGAGATTCAAGGAAGTTCCAATTCATTAATGCATTTCAAAGAATACCTGCTTAATGATTTTTAAGCCGTGGCTAGTCTGAAGGGCTTGCTTTCAGCACGATTTAGGTCGAGCCACAGAACAGCAAGGGTCACGTTTCAGCACTTTGGATTTGGAGCTATTTAATGCCTGAATTTCCAGTCCTGTCAAAACTCTGAAGCCTGAATTCAGAGTTTAACCCACCTAAGCTTTGGGTCAGCCTCATTCTGAAGGCAGGTTTCACAAGGGAGGTGCGTATGTGCTGGCCGGTCAGCCCAGTGACAGACAGACAGCAGCTCAGACATAGCAAGGGAGGGTATACTGAGGGCACAGTGATTCCAGTAGGCTCAGGTATCTGGCTTTACACACAGTAAAGAAACAACCCAGAAAAAACAATAAAAACATAATGATTCTGAATAATTCCAAGAAAATGTCAAAGTGTGTTTTTAAAGTCTGTACTACACAAAAATGCTTTAACTGTAACTTTCTCAGGGCATGTTTAAAAGCTGAATACAAACTCATCCCAACCTGATGATACACAGCCTGACAGTTTCAGTGGCACACAAGACCTATGGGAAGACACTGCAGTGAAAATGAGACCAGAACTGCCTAGGACATGTATCGATGAGGGACATCTGCTAGCCTGAGAGTACTCTGTGGGCTTGTAAATGAAATTTGGGTCTGTTCCCTTGGGCAAAAATAGCAACTTACATCAGCTGGAAATTTTGATAGGAATTCCTAAGAATCATCCCAACCCACCACTTTGCAATGCAGTCTAACTTACATATTTATCTGGCACCTTCAGTGAATAGAGCACAAGTTGCTGATGTGAACTGCTCACTTGATAATTTTTCCCTTCTCTCTAAATTAAGATGATGCACTATAGCTCACCTGTAACTTCTGGGTCAGAGAATCCCTCTGTGCCTGGAGCTCTCTGGCATTGTCGATTTCTTGTTTCAATCCTTCTATTTCCTAAGGGAGAAGAAACAGCCTTGCTAGCAACACGTTACCTGGCTTGGCCTCAGTGCAGGTAAGCTGGCTACCACTCCTTCTCCTGAGCAAGCCATTGCAATGATACCAAAACTGGCAGTTGGCTACTGCCCATCACAGCACATGAAGTTTAAGCCCTGCTCTTAATACTCCTGAATCACAGTCCTAAAACAGCAATTCCAGTGTGAATAAACAACAATACAGATAAGCATTTTCTTTTATAAAAGTCCAAGTTTTCCTCTCCCATGCAAAAGATTTGAAATTAAGGGTTCTTGTAATTAGAGAAACGATTTTATACTTGAAATTCTATTCGAATCTATCGTTCTCCATTTTTTTCAAGAGAAAAATCCAATTTTCATCCTTGAGCTGCTTATTATGTTACTAGCAGCAGGACTGAGCATCAAAAAATTCCCTGCTTTGACCATTGATTTCTGTAAAAAGAGAGTCTAAAAGAAATAGTATCTTTAATTTAGCAAGAAGAAAGTAATAAGGTATAAAAATAACAAATATAGATAAAATAATGAATGGAAGCGAAACATTTTCTTAGCTTACTTTCAGGAGACAAGAATAGAAACAGTTAATGAAACTCAAAGGTATTGAACTTAAAACTATTAAGTGCTTTTCCCCAGAAGGGCATATTCACCTCCCAGAACTCCTTTCGGAAAGATCTCTTGGCAGCCAACAGCTCAGCATAATTCAAAAGTGAATGGGCACCAAAATGGGAAACATTACCAACCTGAGGCTAATCTCTTAAGTATGAGGGAGTTTGGAAAAGGCTTTGTTGCATTTTGGGAGGATATTCTGTAACTATTGTGCCTCTCCTGCATCCTCCTTTGAAACACCTAACAACTGCCCTGCTGGAGGCAAGACTCTGCAAGACACACGTGCTCTACGAACACGCACACCCGTGCCCGCTGCGTCTGCCGTGGAGGGCTCAGGGTCTGGTCTTACATGGGGCAAATAATCCTTCATATACGGCTCCTTCCACCTCCTTTTTCCCATCCATAACGGGGCGATTCTCGATCATTCTGTGACACAAATCTGCTTTCTTCTAGGACCTGTGCCAGTGCAGGTGTTACTCCAATTCCATTTATTTTCTTGCTGCTGGTCCAGCCCAAGGCAGACGGCACAATAAATATCATCAAGTTTCAGGCCGGGGGGTTGGCAAGTGTTTAAGGAAAAGGCTGATCTTAGGGATCATAAATGTCAGCTATATTAACATAGCCTGAAAAACAGATTGGCCCAAAAAAGGCATTGATCTGTTACTTGTCCCAAACCCTACTCTCCAGAAAAAGGAAATAACGCGTACGACAGCTTCCCTTCTTAGTGAATTTGGACTGCATCAGTGTGATGACTGCTCTGTGGAAACCACTTATGACTTACTTTTGCAAACAGAGAGGCTTGGTAAAAGCAAACAGGAAAACATGATACTTTTTTTGGTTGTTCAGATACCCAGCTCTATATTGGACTGATGTAACTGTAGACAAGGAAAAATATTAACCATTTCAAAGAAGCTGAAAAAAAATTTACTTCGTAATATCTATAGGAAATAATACAGTATTTACCAGCCATCACAAACTTAATAGTGAAAGCCTTTAGAAATGACATAACAGAAAAGCCAAAAATAAATGTTAGCAAATACCTCTTCTTTTTTCTTCAGCGTAGACTCTAACTCCTGTATTGTCTGGTTTAATTCTGTTTTATGTGTGTGGACTGCATTGGCTTGACTGCTCACACACTCTAGCTCAGTCACCTGTTGAAATAAGTAGAAACAACACATACAGAATTAATTTCAACAAATTCAAGGTACTATTACTTCTTCGCATAGATAGGTGCATTTGAAATACACCCTTAGTTCTGGGTGACTTCTGTTGATAAATGGTGAAGGTGTTCTTATGAAGTTAGCATAAAATTCCTTAACAAATTGCTTTGCATAAAATGGTTGCTATGACTTCTTGGAAACAATAAATTTAGTATGTTGCAGGCTGAAAAGAACATTAATTAAAACTTATACTTACTAATTATTGAAAATTTTATGAAAGAAGCTGAATTATCATTTCAGAAACAGTAATGGCTAGACAATTAAACACAGAGCTGTCTGCTTAACTAACCTCTCCATCTGACAGTTTTTAATGTTGTATCATCTTAATCAACTAAGCTACAATGCTCACCCACTTCCTAGCAAGCCAATTAACATTTCGCAGCCTCAATTTCTGACTCGGCATCAACAGTGTAATAGCAGACACTCAGCCACCAAGGTACGGCTGCCAACTTCTTACTTCCTCTAGTTTCAGATCTCATCTCTCAGTCACAAAGCCAACAGCTAATGGCACAATTTGGATTTGCACAGTTCCTCTTTATTAGCAGACAGCGAACGCTCTCCATCTGCCCTCGGATAAGTTAAGATACCTGGCAGTGGTATGTCCTTTTTATTTTATTTTTTAATCGAAGAGATGTTAATATCCTGCCATTCACAGATAAACAGTTGTCAAAAAACAGCTCCTGCACGGAAAGGTCTTTGTTCATGTACCTCTCAAATTACAGATCAAAATATTAAGAGAACTCTCACACTGCATGTCCGTGTGGATGTGTGCTCTAAAACCTTTTTGTTTAATAACAAACTTAAAATATTTAAAATTCTATTTAAAACCTAATAATTAATCTTTTTCCAGAAGATATAAGCCTGTCAATCTTCGTATACAGTCTTCAACAGAGCTGCATCATCTACCTACAGTAACTAGCAAATCTGGCCCAAAAACTCCTTTGAACAAAGTGCTACCCAATTCTGCAATGAAAACCTTTTGGTCTCCATTTAACTTTCTTGGAGAAGTAGCCCTGAGACAGCGGGCATGCATTCTCCAGGACAATTTTATTTCTTAGGTGAAAGAACATCTCGAGGAATCCAGGTTGGTGCCCTTCAGCACCAATGTAGTCTCACTAGTGAAGTCACTGTGATGCCAGTAATTTCAGACTCTCAGATATTTGTAGTCTCACAAGGTAGATTACTGAGTGCAGAGAGAAGTCAAAGGAAAGCCAAGACGAAATGCAAGAAAATTAAAACAAAATCCTTATCAACTTCTCCTTTCTGAGTCACAGGGCATGAACTTCCCCTCTGTAACAGCCATGACAAGTCTAGTTCCTTCTACTGGAAAACTGTGATTAGACATTTTTGCACATAAGGTTTATAAATGGAGAGAACTGAGATTACAGCAAATTCCTGGAAGGGTAAGGGGAATGAGGGTTGAGGATATGACTTGGTAAAACAACACCCCACCCCTCACCCCAAAGAACTATCTTATTTGCTGGAATTGGCCCAAAAGAAATATCAGTGCTCATGGTAAAAAGTAATAGCAGTTTGCTCAGTTTTATATGCCACTGAGCATCACAACTGAAGTCTTAGATAATTTTCTCAATTTGCTTCAATTACACAAAACCATATCTATTTAGACTCCTTATGACTGCTACCAATTGTGACTGTTACAGTATTCACCTCTACAATTACACAAACACAAACAAGTGGAATTGGAACACACTGACTGGGATACACCTATGTCTACACAGTGTCTGAACTAACATCTAGATACAGCAAGAATCACAGAGGCACAGAGTAATTTAGACTGGAAGGGGACCCTGGTGGTCATCTGGCCAAGGCCTCCTGCTCAAAATAGGGCCAATTTTGAGGTCACATTTGGTTGCTCAGGGTCTTTCCCAGTCAAGAAGCCTTCACTATCTAGTAGAGCTGCCACAGTTTTACACGGGTTCCTATATTTCTGATACTGCAGGTTTATGCAGAGCTCTAGTTCATCCCTAAGTTTTGCTGGAACTGTCAGACTCACCCACCTCACCTATGTTCACCCCTTCTGATGTTTAACTTCTTAAACATTTCCAAGCCTTTCTGCTGAACTGAGTCTTGAATTGGAGGTGGAAGCCTCTGTGAACCCAGGGCTAGGGTTGTTAGGGGAACCCAGGGACAGGCCCTCTCCCACCCGTTGTGAAACACTGGAACATTGTATGGTAACCTCCAAAGTGGTCAATCTCTCTTTTAAAGCTGTTGCACTCAGCAACACCCACTGGCTCTTACCAAGCACTGGCACAGTGAATACTCATTTATACAAAGTGTAAGAGCCTCAACTGAAGAGACAGAAGAAAACCCAGTCCCCAGACCACCTCTGTCCTATCGCCTTGGAAGCAAGTATGCAGAGGTGTCTCAACCTGCGACTACGGAAGCACTTGGACCCCACTGTTCTCCCCATGGTTTCCTCTGAACTGGTACACACAGAGAGGATGCATGTGTTGGTGCAAGCTTGGAATCCAAGGGGGCCGGTGGATTGAACTGCAGTGGATGAAATGCTACTGCTCTCAGCTACATGTATTGTGGCTGGCTGAAAATACTTTCTTCAACAGCCCTGCCAGCTGCATGGCTCACGTGAGCCCTCCCCAGTACACTCTGGTCCATACTAACTCCAGACACCTATTGAAATTGCTTAAGCAAACACAGCTAATTTTGCCTGAGCAGAGCAGGGAGTCCTCTCACAAACCTTCTTGCCAACAGAGGCAACTGCTGTTAGAAGGGCAATTAATTACCAGCGCTAAAAGGGCTGTGATGTCTTACTCTGGTCCAAGTTTTCTCTGGGCAAATGTCCATCTCTTACTGCTTATGCAAGAAAATAATGCATTGTTCAACTGTTTTGTTTACTGTTCATTGAAAAATCAGTAAGTTGGAAAAAAAGAACAAATTCAATTAAAAAAACAGGGATACTTTAATTGCAGTCTTATTTAAATGCCCATCCCTACAGAGATCTGAAAAGATGTCAAATATCTTCATGATGTTATCTTCTTGAATGTACCTATAAAAAAGAAAATCATATTGTGACCTTTCAAAAAAATCTGTACAGTAAGATGGGCTGGAAAATGATGTGATATAAAGAATATGCAATTGAAAACAGAAGTAACAAAAGATACAGCTCTAGGCAAAAGACTGGATAGCATTTACTTGCTCTATTTCCTTGTTTCAAATTGAATTTATTTTTCTCATGACCAGTGGTCCAAAAATCATTAAAAATAACTGTTTATGCATTATGCACAGAAGGGGGCATAAAAGGAAGCTTTAGTCTGACCCTCCCACGTGCTATTTTCAGGGACATCTCCTCAGTCAGTGTTTCATGTTTAAGAGTAAGGCTCAATCAATCATTCAAGCCTTTGCACAGCAACATTGAGCAATGTACCTGTGATTAAGCGTTTTTTCCAGTACAGAATTCAGACTGAAAGAACAGTCTTTGAACAATAACTGATTAAACAAAGTTCTTCTATTGTGCAATCATAAGACTGCACTGACTTGCATATCTGAAAGAAGTCAATACTGTAGCTTCATATTTGAGACTGAAAAAGTATTGTTCTTAGCCTCTGCTTCTTTATTTTGCATTTATCATCCAGGTAAGGATTGCATGTTGGGAAAAAAATTCTGAATGGGCTTTTTAGTGACGATTTAATGAGCTAACTCTTCTAGTATATGGCTGGCATTATACTTAACTGTATACTTGAGTGTGAAATACATCAGCTGAAATAAGACAGCAAGGCAACTTGTTCTGGCAGAGCCTAGACCTTCTCAGCAGAGGCCATTCTAGAGTTTTCTGGAAATTTTAAACTAGGGTCAACAGTCTACAAATAGAGGAGAATGCCAGGCAGAAGTTTTCATTGCAGCAGACAGCTAGCACACACTGGGCTGTTGGGAAGACTAGAGGAGTGAGGCTTTGGGCCATGTAACACAACAAACAGTAACAGCCTTGATGTGAGCTTAAGACAGTGACTGCCCAAAGCTTCAGAAGACTGAAGAATCTCTCAAAGAAAACAAACCAAATCAAATCACAAAGAAACCAAGAGAGGAGATTGTATCAAATTCCAACACAGACAACAACTTTACAAGTAAAGACGTCAGTTAGACAGAGGCAAAGAAGTGGGAATGACAGAAATATTTCGAGTGGTCACCTTCCACAAGCAATTCTTGACTGCATGAATCTGCTCTACGTTTGCTGCAGGTTGATTCATTTTTTCAAACCACTTTCTTGAGATAAATTGGTACACTGTTGATGTCAAACAACAATAGCTTTTATTCAGCATCTTAAATTCAGTACCAACAGATCATGAAATTCCTTCTAAACTTCATACAGAAATTACTTCAACTGCTACAGGAATGCAAAGAAAGACAGCTTAGAACAAATTTTCAGGGTAGCTGTAGCCTATGTTATATACCTGACACTATTAACCTGTTGTTTCCTAAAGGTATTTTTATCCCTTCTATTTACTGTGCAATGCAACATCCAAGGTCTACTAGCCCAGGCTACAGTGTGGAACAGGCACAGTGCTCCCATGCAACACTGAATTTAAGTATTAATTATGTAATTTTAGCTGGTTGAGTTACACCCCTAAATGGATCATAACTGTGACTGTGACAATATTATTCCATCAATAATTCAAGATGAACCTCCTACAAAGAGAAAAGAGTCCTTTGCTTTCCACAAGGAGAAGAGAAATGATGTTGCGTGGCTCAGCAAAGCTAGGAAGAACTGCACAAAGTTTCACATAATTTATGCAGAAGAAACTTCTAAAAGTTCTTCATGGGGGACAGTAAGATGCAAGACAGCATGCAACAAGCCGATCATAAAAATAATTCTAGTATAGCTTTCAAGAACAAAAAACTCTGGAAAGATTTTTGGTGCTAAGAAATGTGAAAATGCAGAAAACAAGGAAAATGCTTTCAAGGTTGCTGCTGAAAGAACAAAAAGCACACCATAGTACTATTCATATACATCACTTCTGACAGCAAATTAATTATTGTTGTTTTCCAAGATTTACTCATAGAAAAAATTATAACCTGGGGCAGGGGGAAGTTTTGTGCATTACCAACAATATATTAGTTTTTTCAACAGAGAAAACAACTAAAGATTTTGCTGAAAGGGACACATTTTTCTCTGTGGGTACTGATGCCTCAAGCCATGGAAATATCAAAATGTTTTCCACAGTCACTCATTTCTACAAGGATAAAAGAGGAATAATCCATCATCTGCTTGATTTTTGTGAAGGAAGTAATGAAACTGCAGTAGAAATATTTGAAAATATAAGAAGTTTACTAAAATTGATGCTTTGAGCTTCAGCCATGCATTATTATTTGCAACTGATAATGCTAATACTAACTTCAGGGGACATCCCTTTCTATGCAACCTAATTAGCAAATACTTTTTCCAGCTATCTTGCCAGCTCGTGAAATACATGCAATTGCAAACACAGTACAGATATGTCATCCTTTAATCCTGAGGATTTTAATCCCATAATTTACTCATTCTCCAGTGGAGTTTTGGAATTACAGGGTATGTTTCATTCTACAAAGCATTGACTACATAAAATTTTTGTGGCATGCCTCCACAAAGTATGCTTTTTATAACTTGCAGATAAATGGATCTTAACGCTTTTAGGTTTTTTAGAAAGATGAAGATGGCGATGAGAGACCCTTCTGTGAAAATTGTTTTTTTTCCTTTCCCAGAATGACAGTAGTTTGGTTGGTGGTTTGTTTTTTTTTTCAAATTATAATCTCGCATATGACACATTCAGTGAAAGTGAATTCGCAGAAAAAACCCTAATGAAATAGTCTTGGCTCCTAAATGCCAATCTGCTCTAAAACCAAATCAAGGCAAATGGAAAACGACAGAAAAGACTCGCCTTCAGTTCACTGCTCATTAAAAAAAGCCGAATTCACATTCTGATTTCAGGAACATAACCTGATTCACCTTCTCTGTCTGAAAAGAGACTGTCTTTAGTAAACTGTAATTATTCACCAAGGGTTGAATCTTGATAAAGGCTAGATGTGGATTATTTGTATTAGGAATCACACACAGAAAGGGAGCTGAGAGTATGTGCTGGTTTCAGAAATCCTGTCCTAGGAAATGCTCTGATAGTCTAACGTCAAGACTGACAACACATACCATTTCAAAAATCATATGGAACTTATGATAGCTGAAATGGATATTGGAAGAGCAAAAATGTACATCTGATAAAAAAATACATATCCCCTGAAATAAAATGCTTGTATTTTTCCTTTGGTATCCCCTAATGCCACGCAAAGAAGGTGACTAGCCTCTGCAATGGTTTCTCAAGGATTTTTAAAATATTACTCTGGATTTCTTTTTACTAGAAACTAGTTCCACTGCGAGAAGGATAACTGACCTTACACAGATAATTACAGCCTGCTCTGAAACATAAACTCTTTTTTAAGGCAAGATTGTAATTTCATATTTTTGAAAAAAACAGTCACTATATTCCCATATGTCTTCTAAAAAACTGTCTATCCCAGAACAATTAGCCTTTCCAGATCTTACTGTGTCACTCAAAACTTTAATATTCCCCAGAACATCTCTCTTGAACATTTGGTCAATATTTAACACTATGACCTCACTGGGGCATGAGCTGCCCTGTTTTTTGCCTTTCCAGGAGTTTTGAGTGCAACAAGAGTTTGCTTGCAATTCCAGATGAAAGGACTGCCTATGTAAATATATGCACTTAGTTGTCCATTTTTTGTGCACTCAGAATTGGTCCATCTGAACACATATTCAAATAAATGCTTAGACAAATACTAACAAAATTATAATCCCACTGTTCTGATTAAATTGCCAAGCTACCCGTATCTACCCTGCAAAATGCTCATCTATTTTCATTAGAAACAAATGGTACCAAGCTGCTATCTAGCCACATACTAATTACAATATCTTAAGAAGGAAATTATACTTGGATAACTTTTTTCTTTAACCAATCAAACCAAATTTAAAGATAATGTAAGTTTGGATTGTTCAGTGGGGGTAGGAGGGACACCGTCTTAAAGGGAGGACGACAAGAGATAGGCATCACATAGAAAAGGTGCATTGTCAATAAATTTTTGGATCAAAACTCCATTCATAAATTTCTTGTTACCACACTTTCTGTCACCTTCTTTCATATTTCCACTTTTAGATAATGTCCTTCCTCGGCCACATAACATGAAACAGTTATTCACAGTAGTCCCACAGTGGTGCTAGTAAGACTTCTCAGCAAGTATGAAGCCCGCAATATGGGCTCTGATTCAGCAAGCAACTTCATCACATCTGCATGTTCAAAATTTAGTTTTGGTTATTCAGTTATTAATGCAGCTGGTGGAAACATGGAGGTGACTGCTAAAGGGTCTGCAAAGATTCCATATTTCTTGCAGACTTTAATAAATGCTTTTATAGATTGTTGTTTTCTTTAAGTAGCACAGAAATAGCCCAATAAAATGATCACGGTTTTATTTCTGTATGCTTATGCATTTTTTTTAATATCCGCTTTAAAATTCCTTTTAACAGTAGCAAAATCAGGGTCCATTATTCATTAGGTGGCTTTGATGACTACAGAAGATGTCCTCATACTTATTTCATTCATTGAATAAAAGAACCAGAACATAATAGGCTAATTTTATCTTATTTCCTAGGAAATCCTGGTAAAATAACAAGCTAGAATTCAAGAGTTTACCCCTCTGTTCTTTCAGGAATACCCAAGAGCTTGATCACTTCCCTTCATCTCTTTTTATCTTAGGTTTCTTTTCCTGCAGATGAATGATCTTCAAGGCCTGCAGCTCTTACTATTATGCACTGGTGTTATTACTCTGTGCTATGGCCCAGTGTCATAGGATGATTTACTTTCGCAGTTAGCATGCAAGAAAAAAATTCATCATCTTAATTTTTCACACGACAAAGACAGAACTTTGGGTTACTTTCCATAATTCATATCACCATTCAATCCTTTCCTTTTTGTGGTATCAGGATTAATGTTAGTACCAATGGTATTCTATTTGTCTGAAGTAGCTCACCTCAGGGTTTTTTCTTTCTGTTACTGAGCTGTTCTAAACTCATGAATCCCTTTTGACTTTAAAAAGCTATGCAACGTACGTAGGAGTGCTCCCCAACCCTGTTTAAGGGAAAACCTTGTTGTTAAGCTGCTTCTGAGCAGATTAGAGGAGAGAAGGCTGAGAGCTCTAAGCTAAGCTCTTGACTGGGCATCACATCTTCCCAGAATTATTATCTCTTTGTATTTGAGACGGAAAAATCCATAGGCTCATTTAGCAAACTTCTGAAAAATACAATGTCTGACAAAATATCAAAGTACAGTATTTCTGGCTTAAGCTCACAATATATCAGAAGAGAGTACAAAACTTTAATTTATTGAGAACTTTGCACTCAGCCACACTGAATCTGTATTCTGTTTTGTCTCAGCTCTAGGCATTATTAATGCAGAGAACAAATGGAAGAAAGAAGATAAAGGCCTCAGAGAAAGCAAATAAATGTAGGTTAATATGAAAAACTGAACTGATAGATGACTAAATCTTATACTTAATCAGAAATGGCAAATAATAAATGAAATTAATTTTACAAAATGCAATCAAAATCAAAGAAAGGGGCATTTTAGTTTTGTTTCTGTATTTTAAATGTGTAAACAATGTGATACACAGAAAAACTATTTCAGTCAGATTTGAAAACAATTAAAGAACAAAAAATGTTGGGCTTAAAATAATTTAAAACAACTTAAAAAGCAAAGTTTAGAACAAATACTGCACGAGACGAAAGACCCAGTTTACCACAGTGAATGAAAAAAATAGAAGATGAAAGATTGAAATATAATGTAAAATCAAAGAATGTTTATATATAAAACATGACAAAGTTCAAACTGTGGAAAAAGGTACCATAAGAAGTCAACTAATAAGACAGTATTAGCAATAATTTTTTTTAATATAAAGAGGAAGCTATTTATGTAAATAAGGCTATTTATAAGGCTATTTATATAAAGAAGAAACTAAAGATGGAAATAATAATGCAAAGTTTACTAATCAATATGCATTACTTCCGCCCCCCCCCCCCCGAGTTGACAGAGGATATGAGTCTGCTGTAGCTTGTAGATAGATGACTCAGGCACCAAAACTTGTATATAAACATAAAGCATGTAGGGAGAGAATACCACAATTATATTATATATAAACCACATAATATAGTATTAAACTGAACTAAATATAGCAGCTAATGTCAGCAGTACCATTCTTCATTTTGGAGGATGGTCTATTTTATACAAGACTATGATCTTGTGAGTGAGCATATCCCTCCAATGCATACATATCTACACGCATTCTTCTTCTCCAGTGGGCAAGATGCTGTGACAGCCAACTTTTCTGTTTAAAAAAAACAACTACATTACAACTGAACATGCAAACTAATTTCCAGATTTTGCTTTCTCCTTTAAATCAATTTTCCTATGAGTATTTCTAAAAGTCTGGTCTATTCAACTTTTCTCACCAAAGTTTGTTTTGGATCAAACCCTATTTTTCTTCTGAATTGGCAACAGATGCAGGTTGCAGCACGGCAAATTTCAATTAGATAAAATATTAGGAAAAATAATTTGACAAGGGTGGTCAAACATTGGAACAGGCTGCCCAGAGAGGCTGTGGGATCTGAGTTTTTTGAGACTTGATTCACAGCCCTGAGTAACCTGATCCAGCCCTGGAACTGGATCTAACTTCAAAGCTGGCCCTGTTTTCAGTGGAGAATTGGACCAGATACCCTCCAAAGTTCCCCTGCAAGATAATTTATTCTGTGATTCTATGAACTAAGGATGGAGTTAATTTCATCTGACTAAAAGTATATCTAGATGATTATCCTATGGAGAAAGGCAAGCACTTACAGAAGCAAATTTAACTCAACACCTTAGTTTTCTTAAGACTGGGACACTTACCCTTCATGCTTTTGTCTCTCCAAGAATTACAAGAAAAAAAGATGACCATCTTAGACTTGATATATAACTTCTACATAATCTCAGGTGAGATGGATTCCAGTTTGAGGAACATTTTTTGGATCAGCTGTAGCTATGTGTTTATACTGAGCTTAACAGATAAACTGAACAGGCAGATAACACAATACAGTGACTTAACACTGCTACCACATGTACCACAACCAACAGTCTCCAGATCTGCCATTTCAACAGCGCATTTTTGATCTGTGTCAGAGAGAAGCATCTGACTTGCAATCTCTTTCTGAAATGGGGCACTATTTCAATTTGAAAGATCAGTCTCCAGCATGCAGGTTAGAAGAGCTCTTGTATTGCACCGCATGGGTAACAGATTGAGATTGCTTTTTTTTTTTACATGTTCCGCATACTTTTGCCTAGAAAGTTCAATTTATTGGGTTAGTCAAGTCTGTATTTTTCTGAAGGCAATTCCCACAGAGGGCAGCGCTCTTGACGAACTATCCTGTCGTAATTTACAGGCATGCCCAGAGAGACATAGGCACAGAGCGTTCCTATATTCTACATGAGATATCAACAATGACTATTATCATCTATTCACAAACCTGGAGCACAGGTTAGAACTCCAACCCTTCCAAAGGAGAAGCTTAAATGAGATGACAGACAAAGCGAAAGTCTCCCTCTGTACAAACACACATGAAAAGCTTGTGCCTGACTGGAAAATTTCTGAAGCAAAGCAGTTTTGTCAGCAACTGCTAGTTTCTTGAACTGAAAGCACTTGGCAAAAACCACCAGTTTCAATTACGCTTCGTGCATTTCATCCAGCCAGCTATGGCACACACAGTTACAGTCTATCGGAAACTGTCATTCTTCCCTATCAAATCATTTGGCTGGGACTTCAGGATCCTTGTCTGCAAGTCAGTCTAGGTATAGGACAGCCCCAACAACCTGCCATTTCCCCACGTTTCTCAGGCTCAAGGGAATTCTTGCTACTCTTCCACATCCCCAGGTTAGAAGTAGCCTGCTGAATTTCTCCCCCATCAGATGAATATGAGCCTTGTTCTTGGGTCTACTAAGCCTCCAGTTGGACAGGTCCAGTTCAGGTCTGAAAGAACCTTTTGCATTTTGCAGGATTTGGCTACCTGTAATTGCCATACATTATTTCATACAGGTGAGTACAGCATACAAAACCAAATTAAAAGGTCTGCCATGTCTGCTACTTGACCTTTCCCTTCTTGTCATCATATTCACGAAACTAGTTTTCATGCAAAAAAGCAATGCTCTTGTTTGTTTTTATTTTCTTAACTATGTACATCTCCCTGATATTTTTCTAAGTTAACCAATATTAACAAAAGCAATACAGCTTCATCAAAGACATCTTCCCTCCATACATGTGCTAATCTTGCCTTCACTTGGCGCAAAAATGTGTCCTAAGCTATGATGACAAATTCATACGGATAAAGGTGAATAGAACATGCAATATATAAAGAGTTACATGTGAAAAGAGAAGAAAAATGAAAATATTGTATACTTGTTTTAATAATGCAGGCTTCGCTTCAGACTTGCATGCTTTATTCCTCCCTCAAACACTGTCACTCCTTCCCCCACTGTGCACTGATTTCTGGTTTGCCAAATGACCTCTGCAAAATTTACAATGAAGGGAACAGGACCCAGCCCCTGCTGCATGAAAGCGGGAGCAGATCTCTAATTGCATATAATGATCTTCAATCTATGTTCGGTGTTCTCTAGGTGCAAGGATGAGAGGAAGCTGTTCATCTTTGTTTTATGTGGAAACTACAATAGGGTTTCTTTCACTTACAGATTTGATGTTGAGTTTCTGTGGGCTTAAATGCAAGAGGGACTAATGTGTAATGCTATGGAGAAGGTCCTGAAACAGATGTGACGGCATCAAATGAAGAGTGAAAGCTGGCAAACATGTCATAAGGTTAGGTAACCCTTCCTGCAACAATACCCTTTGCAGAAAAAGAACTGCTACCAAGGAAAGATTTTCCCAATGGAGGAACCCTGTGTGCTTTAAAGTAATCATTCATTTCTGTCTCAAAGATCAACCTAAAGCCCCAACAATAAACTTACTTGTTTTACTTGAAAATGAGCTAATACAGTCACCAGTATTTCCACCTCAAGGATCCTGGCTGTTTGCCTCGACTTACCCGCTTATGAAGACGTTCTGCTTCCTCCTGATAGGCAGCAAGTTGTTGTTTCCATTGTTTGACGTTGGCAGTGGACTCCAGCAGGGCTGCTGTGAGCTTAGCGTTATTACCCTTGAGCGTCGCCAGTTCTGCCTCCCAATGCTTGCTGATTGTCGAACTGCACAGACAGAATGAGAATGGTCAGAGCCCCCAGATCTCTTTCTTTTTTTTTTTCCCTTAAAATGTCTTATAATTTTTTTCCAAATATCCAGGAGAAACAGAATTATGCTAAAATCCTATGACTGAATGTCCAAATGAGAATCCAAATGCTCAAATCATCAAAACTATAAATTCAGAAAATAGAGAAATATCACTATTGGAAAAACCCGTCTACCCTCCCAGTTCAACAGGGTATTTTTTTTTTTAATAGAATGTTAAGGATGATGAAATCCATATCAGCTTCCCAAAAGCAACAGTGTAATTCTAGAATATGTATAGGATTAGTCACTATTTTAATATCTAAGTATTGAGTGAAAGTGCTTTTTTCATCCTCTACTTTACAAAATATATTGCAGAAAAAGATTCGTCACCAACTTGAGTAAAAAAAGCTAATGTAGAGCTTTGGAACTACAGCTTAGTTGTCTTAATGCAAGCCTTCTATCCCTGAAATATACTTTCTTTATTAAATACCATATTTAATTTCTTCTTGCAAACTCAAGGATGTTGAATTTCAACACCATAATACTATGAATATGCCTTTCCTCAATAATATCAGCAAAGGGACTAGAGATCAAGGATCATAGAGATATTATTGCTTTCTTGCAAAGAGGCAGCCAATGTTGGGGACTGAAGTAGCCTATGGAGGAACAATCCTTGCCTACAGTTTAGTTATTCTCTGAGCAAACACAGGGCTTTAATTTTCACAGGTAATTAGTCTGCCATCATCCACAGACCCTATCTTTGCACTCAGTATGCAAGGGAAAAACATCTCAGACACATCAGGTGAATGTACTAGTATGCACATAGCACATTAATGGTTACTTGTATAATGATAACAGCGTATGAGGTGCACACCTACATGGAAAACACATACAGAAAATAATTCATTTTGTCTAATTGGCTTATTATTAAAGGCATCATTGAAAACCAAAGATCTGTAACTCTGACCAAAATGATTTTGTATATCGGTTTGTGATGAATTATGAGGAATTATTATAATCTAATTACTTATTATAATAAATACCTTTTAATATGCTTAATTTAATTGTCAATTACTACTATTTTGCATGTAAGTTTATAGGCTTATTTGAACTTTGTACATATGAACAATGAAACATTCCGCCACCATTTTGTCCACCGAGTTTCCTTCTTCCATTTCATGCATATGCACAGCCCATACCACCAAAGCATATTTTAAAAACATTATGACTCCTACAAATGCTCCTTAGGTGTTCAGAATCAACGAGCCACCAAGGAACATTCATTACCAATTCAGATCACATCTACCATTTCACTAAAACATGATGTCTGATTCTTCCACGCTCCAGCATTTCCTTCCACATACACTGCTTCATCCCCTTGAGCAGGAATACAACAAGTTCCTTCAAAAGAGGAGTACAGGTTCTTTCAAATTGCTCTAGCATTTCATGATCTATTCAACTAATTAGAAGTTCACCACTGGAAATTTTAAATCTTAAATGACTAAACTAAAATAATGATAATCCTACTTCATCAGGGAACACTGACTCATATGAAAGACGATGAGAACAAATTTCTGTAACAATGTCTACTCTTCTGTTTCTCTAATCAGATTTACTTTTCACTTACAGTAGCACAACAGATCAACAAATTCTGTAAAACATATGCTAAAAAAAAATCTAGTTCATTATCATATTCGTAACTCCTCCTTGATGTTCTGATCTGGCAAACAAATATTCATTCCAGCCATTTCATGCAAGTGAGTAGTTCTATTTAGTAGTCCTGCAATGGCAGAACTAGCAGCAAATTGTGTGTGTATGACACCTACACATGTTTACAAAATGTGCCTTACTACTCATCTTTCCCCACATAAGAAATATACACACAAGATTTTATATTGATGTTACACAGCAGATTAAAAGCTTTGTATCCGGGACAGCTACATGATGAGAACTGTTTGATCAATAGTATCCTAATTTAATACGCAAACAGGGAGTGAATGGATTTTTTTTTTTTAAGTGTAATAATTTGTATACCCACAATGCTACAAGGTAAACTTCTAAGCCATGAAGATCCCAGAAGACAGACTCCCTAGTAGTGCCGAGTAATAATGCAAGGGGGATTCGTGGCGTGTTTCACCTTCATCTTTGCCCAGTGCCCTCAACACCCTGCCAAGAAAACGGCCAGGAGCTCTTAAGTTATTGCTTGTGTGCTGGAAGTCAGCATTAAATATGAAGCATGTATTTTCTATTACTGCTATCACTACCCTGGTTCAAAAGCTAGGTGGTTTCTTTGGAGCTGGTTATTTTTAAATTGGTTGTTTTCAATAGGAATGCACCAGTATTATTTCTCAGCCATACCTTTTATCCCAAAGAGATCTACATGGCAGGCTTGAACATGTCTATTGTATTGCAGATGTTATTTGTTCGTAGCATATACTGTTTTTTTCTACAAATAATTTCTACTGTATCTTCTACAGATTGTACTATGGCTCCATAAAACAGAAACCTATTACTTAAATTAGTCTAGTTTTGTATCTGATAATACACAATGACCTCCCAACTATTTAGACTCATCCCGTTTCTTTTTACAAAACTCCACATTCTCTGACATAAACAAAACCACATGATGGATATCATACCAGGATACACAGAACCAAAGATGTCAATTTTTTGTTTCATAAAATTGCCATTTGATTAAAACAGCCCATAACCAATCCTGGCAGTGCTGTCTTACTTTTTTCAAATATTTTCCTGACAAACTAACAAAGAAAAAAAAAGTAATTGAAATTATGCTTTGTGGATTATTTTGGTTAAAATTGGATTTATTTAAATTTAGATTAATTATTTCAGGACCAAATAAAAGCACACCTACAGCAGGCTATTCTTAAACTAGACTAAGAATATCTGCATTGATGCCTATATCTGTAGAGCTACATTGGTTCAAATTTATCAACACTTCCAGAGGAAACCCGGAGAAACATGCAGTTCAGGCACAATGAAATGTATCCCTTGGAAGAGAAGATGCTGGGGTTAACCCCTGGGAGAGGGAACACACACATCCAGCAGCTGAAGGACACGTGTGGAAAATTCAAAGGGCTCCCAACAACTGCTAGAACCCATAGCCAGAATTTCGATGGTGGAACAGCTGCACTACAGTCCCTCAGGACAGGTACAGAAAGGCTGCACATACTCTTTCTAAAACCTTTTACTTATTTCCTGTTTGAAAGGCTTTTTGGTAAAAGGAATGGATTTTGCCCTCGATGCATTAGATTCTGTCATAGGAAATACACACACAGCTCTGTCAGGTTGTCTTAACAGATTTAAATATCTAAACCAAGCCCAAATCATTCCTCACGTGTTCCGAGATTATTTGCTCTAGGAAGCACATGAAATAAGAACGCTTACTCAGTGATCAAAGTGATCCAAACTACAATGCAACTTCTATCAGAACACCTTCTGATTTTGCACTGCAGTGCAATGAGCAAAGCTGTATGTATACATTGGGGGAACACAGGCATACACGTTTGCAGTCCTGTGGTGCAAGAATTCAACCTGCATACATGTTTTGTTTTGTTCTGAAAGCCATCCATCCCTTTGCTGGCAGTGTCACAATTTAGCAGTTATTTCTTCAGACCTGTCAGAATTAACTTCACTGACTGCCTGGCACATTCAAAGTTTCAAGACGGTCCTTCAAAAAACAAGACATCCTTAACACTCCTGCTTGTTGCCTCTTTCTCAGTGTGAAAAGCTCCACCAAACTTTTAAACATATCCTAACAGAGGATAAATCCTGGTCATTTCCCTTGTGAAACTTCTGAACATCTGAAAATAAGAGAACAAGCTGTTTTGCATACATCACTACATTAGTGCCAAATACAAGGAGAATGGGCCTCTAACGGATAACAGCAAAATATGGGTTTTATTGGCTTAACTCATCAGGCTATACAAAAAAATTATTTCATAACAGAGGTTTAGGTCTGATTGCACAAAAAATTGTCTTTACAATGACAACTGTTCACGGGATCGTAAGCACTTGTTAGCAAGCAAAAGGTCAGAACTCTCCTGAATCTCTGATCCTTGGTGCTGGCCACGTATCTGGTATGTGTGTAACATCAGACATGTCCACAGTTAGAACACAACATGGTGCTCCACTGTCAAGGCAAAGGATTCAAACTCAGGTATTTAACATCTACGGCATCCAGTAATTTGTTCACTACCACAAAACCCTCCTAGAACAACTGCTGGCTGGTATCAGCCAGCCTAACTGTAACACCCTCTGAAAATTAAAGCAGGAGTCAATGATCTTCCATACTTTTAGGCATCCTGACCAATTAACATCAGGCCAATCTCCTTTCTCATTGGGGATTAGTTACAACCCCAGTAAGTCACTGAGGGATAGCTTTGCTATCTGTCCATCTGTGACCTGAATAGAGTGCCAGAGGCTATAAATGCATGATTATCTTTCTCTGCAAAGTAGGTCACTTAAGGAAAATTAATCCAAAAAGCTCCAGTCACCACGTTTAGCCAGTTGGAGAAGGCTTGCAAAGGCAGGGGGCAGGGAGCACACATTAATGAGTCGCATTCAGAATGGAGTTCTTTTGAGAGATGCCTTCATGAAACAAAGAAACAAAAGCAGGGCTCCATCGTGCATAACAGTTACTTGGGAAGACAAACACCATCACTCCCAGTGTCCCACCCTCCTTCTTCCCCCAGCTTTACATGCTGAGCATGACGTCATATGGTATGGAATATCCCTTTGGTCAGCTGGGCTCAGCTGTCCTGGCTGTGCCCCCTCCCAGCTTCTTGTGCCCCCCCAGCCTTCTCGCTGGTGGGATGGGGTGAGAAGCAGAAAAGGCCTTGACTCTGTGTAAGCACTGCTCAGCAATAGCAAAAACATCCCTGTATTATCAACACTGTTTTCAGCACAAATCCAAAACATAGCCCCATACTAGCCACTGTGAAGAAAATTAACTCTACCCCAGCCAAAACCAGCACAGCAGTTCAAATCAAGAGATGTCTTCTGCTTTTTGAATCAGTATTGCTTATTCATTGTTTGCTGAGTTGTATGCAGTACCAACACTATAAAACATGGTTTAAGCTTTATTTCAGATTTATAGAAGTGTGTGAAGAATTGTGCTTTATTAATATTTTATGGGTTTTAATATTGGATTCATTGCATAAAATTAATTAATTTAGAAACTGGATTTCTTACTATAGCGTAGTCATGGTTTCAAAGAACTACAGTTACTCAAGAGCACTTAAATTCTTTTCAGGTGTCACTGTGATCTGCACTGCAGGTGTATGGTGAGCAGTGCTGTCTTGGGACAGCAGAAATGAGGAGGAATTCAGCTGAACAGAGAATGGAGTACTTTCACTACAAAATTTGGCAACTGGCATAGTAACTAAATCCGTAAGACTTGACAAATACGAACAAAGCAGAGTCTCTGCAGCTGCTGCCCAGATTATAAATAGTGGCATGTGTTGGAAGCAGCCCAAGAGTCTGGTGGAGTGAGCATTACCTACCAGTGGGAGAGGTATGTCAACCAGCTGGTAACAATGCATTAGCTGTGCTGGCAGCAAGGGGTGATCCTTTCTGACAGCCTCGCTGGTGAGCCTTACGGAGCAGCTCTTCAAGCTTAAGGAAGCAAAGGGGGATTGTGAATGATTTGGTTCTCTTAGAGTAGTATCCAAGAGCTCTAATGAACTCAAGTAGTGTAACTTCTTCTCTTTGGAAGTGTAAGGCAAGTGTTTGGGTTTATGTAAAACTCCCTAGTGCATTTGGGAAGGAATTCTGCACAAGGTCCTTATGAAATCCTCCACATGAAATAAGCTTCAAGTAACGCTGAGGTCCCGGGCTGGAAGGGTGAGATCTCTGCAACAGGCTATGCTTGCTATTGCCTACATTGGAATGATGTGACTGTCCTATTAGATGGAGATGTTGACTCCACTGGCACAGAAGATGAGTGCAGTATCCCTCAAGGTATTCCTAAAAGCTCACAAGAGTCCTTGTCTTATTCATGCTGGGAATGAGAGTTAAGCTCCTCACTTCATGTCCTGATTTAGAAAAAATTTTAAACAGGTATTTTGGGAATTTCACCCCTTTTCAGAGATTTCAAAAGGTTTCCTCCGTGGCCATCTATTAAATGTGTAAAATTACTTCATGATAGAAAGGATTTAAACATGATGGTTTTAGAGTTTGTTCTGCTGCTAGTCCCAAGTACCATATGCCCTTGGTAATGATAAGGAAATTTCTCCCTCTCTCTTGAACATTGAAAACAAAATTGGAAACAGAAAGGGGTTTTGTCATTTATTTAATTATACCTAATTAGGAGTCCTAGAATGAGTGGGGAGTTGAAGAAAGAGCAGTGGAGTGGATCAGGTCCTATCTCACCATTCCTGGAAGAGGCAAGAAAGAAAAGTTTTGAGTTGTTCTGCCATTCTAGTCTTTGTACAAAGCTGTCTGCTTGTACAAGCCCAGTCGATTCAGCCGCTCACAAGACTTACGTGCATGGGGGACACAGTCATCTACAGTGTAAATAATTAAAGATGAGCAAAAGAGGGAAAGCTATGGTGAGAGTGGCAGCTTTTCTAAGACGAAAACTTAAGAAACAAAACAAAATTGCCTCTTTACAGCTACTGCTTATTGTCTTATCTGTAGTTGTGATTAGCTGGACACATACAAAAGGAAGTCTTATTTGATAAACTGGAATTTATTAAAAAAGGGTAAATCCTCTCAAAGTTATAATCAAGAGATAATTACCAGGAAATTGCTTTGAGTTAAATATTTTGAGTGAGGCCAATGAAAAACTAATTAATATTCAAAGAGATCCTTATCCTTAATTAGAGTATTCAAAAGAATTTTTAGCAAAGGAGGATAGCTCCCCTGGGGAGAGAAGTAGGAACATTAATGGAGCATGAAAGATCTGTTCTTCCCTTTGGGATAAGGAATATCTTCATGATCTCAGTAGAGTTATATCAGCACAAAACTAGGGAAACATAGTCGTGAATCAGCTCTTTAGACTGGTTAAATGACAAATTTGATTATAGCAAAAAAGATGGAAGGAGGCCCTTGAAGCACATTGTACTTTAAGTGAGGTGACTAACAGCAAAGCCACACACACCTACTGGAAAGTGAGAAAGGCAGCGGAATGGCTGAAATCAGCAGATGAGAGCTTGACTTTTCTGAGTCTATCATTCTCTACAAATGTTGAAGGTTTATCCCACTCCAGGATATGCTGCTTTGTTTTGTTTTGCACACCCCTTTGTTCAACTCAGAGCGACAACATGCTTGAACTCCCAATTTCTATGTCAGTGTGGAAGACAGAAATGCAAAAGCTTTTTCTGGAAATTTGGCCAGAGGGGTGCTTATGGAGCTATTACAGATTTCTCTTTCAAGGTGTTTCATATCTGATCTTTCGCTTTTGTTTAGCCTTTCAGTTTGACCATGCTCTCAGATTCTGAGTCGCCGAAAGTACCTGTGCAGCCCATGGACAGAAGAAGAGTTGCCTTTCTAGTTCTGTTACAGGCAGTCCTGTTCTTAGGCATCTCTTGTGCTATGCTTTATCAGCTCACTGGGGAAGGCTCAAGATCTTTGAAGACTTCACAGATGAAGATGACCAAAGAGGCTGAGTAATGGTACAGACTCCACTATATAGCAGACCACTATGCAATGCAAATGGGTGGCTATACCCTATTTAGATCCACCACCTAAATCCATGTTCTGCATTTTGTAATACAGCCTTTGTTTATCACAGGGCCCATACAAACCACAGACCACCTTTCAATATGGAAGCTTACCACTGAGAATAGACTGGATATCAAATTCTTTTTAAAGAAGGAAAATTTCACAGAAATATTCTCTATGGTAGCCCAGCATGGTATTCCTGCAGAAGACAACAACGCCAGAGAAAAAAATGCCCAAGTATGGTGGTGTTCACTGCTTATTGAAACACTAAGAGTCAATAGCAACGGAAGAGCTCCTGAAAGGCACACCATGGGATGCAGAAGACTGGGTATTAGCACAAAACTACTGCTTCAGCTATGATCCTTATCAATCAGGGACTTAGATCGCAGTCCTGACCCAAGTTAAAGCAGGGGGACAAAGAGCAGAGTCACTCTTCTCCACAAGAAACAATGACGTTTCCAAGCTTCTTGTATTGTCTGCTATTGTATGCTGGATGTGTCTACATAGGTGACATTTAAACTCTGTTTCTCATTAAACTTACACTGTTAAGAACAGTTTTATGCATGTCTTTTGTATGCTGTATGTACGACAATGCGAAAGACTTGTATGTAACCTGAATCATCACAGTAGCACTAAGAAAATCTCTGATTTCTCTGAAGAGGCTCAACTTTTATTTTAATTTTATTCTTTGAAAAAGATCTCATTTTTGTCTTAGTCATTTAATTTTATATAGTAAAGAGACACTAAGTTATCTCTTCATGAAGGCCATAGACCATAAACCAAAATCAGTAACTCCATCGTGTAACTTTTAGCCCTTTGCCAGAGCAAGCATAGCTAATTAATTTCTAGCTTTTTTGGCACTAAACATTAAAACCTCGTAGGCCTAACATTTATCACATACTCTGAAAAATTAAAGAAGATTTGCCCTTGCTCCCTTACTGAAATTGCTTATCAGTATCTCTGCAAGTATTTTATTCTCACGCCTGTGAGACCTTGCAGACCTAAAATTTTATCACATGCTCTGAAAAAGTAAAAAAAGATTTGCCCTTCTGCCTTTACTGAAATTGCTTATTGGTATCACTGGAAGTAGTTTATTCTCACGCCTGTAATGTGTCACGTTTTTCACAAATGATACCCAATACGTTCTTTTTAGTGGATTAAACACCAGGCATAATTCCTTGCTGTTGCTATGGTGCTGAATACTTCAAATATTCCAACAAAACTACCTTTTTGAAAAGAAACCTAAGTTATTTAGGAACTTACGTCCCATTTTCTAAAATGACTAGGTATTTGACTGTGAAGAAAGTCAAATTGACTTGGGCTTCTATAGTACTTAATCACTTTCTGAAAGCAATTAGATTATGTGGTTATCGGCAAGTCAGATACCAGGACACAGTGACCCTGACACTAAAATGATCTGAATTAAGACCACTTTCATTCCGGAACTCGTTTGTACACAGAAGAATTTAAAGCAGTTTAACTGTAAATTCACACTTTGCATTAGTACAGATTAATCTTGCTGAGGCCCCTGGCTAGATAAAACTCTGTCTCTCTTTCAAAAATCCTATGCATAACAATTTGTGTGTGCATTGAACCAATCCACACTCTGTTAGCAATGTAACAGAAGAGAAGAGAGTATTCAACTGCTCCAAACTTCTCTCACCTGGGCTTTCACTTACTGAGTGCTATTCTGATTTTAAGAGTTTCACTGAACTGTGCTCTCAATTACACCTCGGTGAGTTTGAGAACCATCCCTGGTTTCACCACAAAAATGCTGTGGTAGTAAGGACAAGGAACAACTCTTTCCCCAGTGACCATACTTTCACCACTAAGTAAAACAGGGCCAATAAGCCCCGAGCTTCTGAAGGCCATATAGATTGGGGAGTTTACACTCTCCGCAAACTGCCCTGGTCCGTGTCAGCTGGCCAGGCAGATCCCAAGCAGAGTTTGCACATAGTGAGGTTTAACACCCTTCCATCTCTACAGTCTTCCAAGGCTTTATGTGATCTGCAATCCTCCCATGGCCACCTGAAACACTTCTGGGCATGCAGTGCACATCCGTGTTTTTGTGCAAGGAGAATACTGCTCCAGTGGGTGCTAATGCAGCCCTCAAATCATTGCAGGTATGTGGAACTGGAAAAGGACTCCATACAAAACAGTACCTGTGTCTTACAGCCGCAAGAACACTGCATGGGCACAGAACAGATCCAGCGTCACTGCTGTAACATGTGGAAATGGTTCAGCCCACAGCCCTCGGTGCCAAGGCCCATTTTGTTTAGCCGTATAGAAGCGGCCCGTCAGTCTTTTGCAGTTACAGGTCAATTCTATGAAGCTCAGCAGAGATTCTCAGCTTTGCAACAACAGAGTGAAGACAGTAAGAGAGATGCTCTGAGCAATTGCAGCCACGTGTAGACCAGTGATGTGGCCAAAGCGACCTCTCCTAACCTTCTAAATCTGACATCCACCATATGCAAGGCAGCACAAGCCTCTGCCTCCATTTCTAGGTATAGTTACAGCTTTAATTGGAGTGTGTTGTGCCTCTGCTGGAGACAGCAGCTGTTACGAGTGGCGGAATGCGAAAGATTTGCAAGTGCCTATTTTAGATCTTAGTTGAACCTTCTGTTAGTGATACCACAGGATAGCTCAGCCTCTAAGACCCCTTAATGCTAGTTCCTGTCTTTCTTGCTTTCATAGCAAGCACTGAAGTCAGCAGAACAATCATTACAGCTGCAGGGTCTCACAACTCCACTACCAGCAACAGAAAGACATTCTGTAGAATGACCTACAGAAATACGTTGTTAGGCAGTTGCATAAAGATTCTGAATTGTGACTATTTAGCCTTCATCCAGCTAGTGCATCAGGTTATCCTACAATATCAAATAATAACTACTGGTGCAATTCATTTTTGCATTACAATTGCTAGTTTGCTTATCCCAGTAAATACGACATGCATTAACCGCACGGTTAGCGCAGGAGATGAACTGTCAGTTTACATGCTGACAACAAAATAATTTTATTCCATTAAGGGAACAGAAGCTATGTGAGAGCATGGCAAATTTAATTAAGTTTCATTTATCTCCTGTGATAGACATACAGTTACTTAACAGTCAATAGCCTATATATAAAGCCCAAACTAAACCATCTATGGAGCTGTCAGAAGTACTTTGAAGAACAAGCAGTAAGTCACATGAACTATATGATCACAGTAAAACATTTATTGACTGTATAGGTTTGAAGAAAACAACTCACAAGTGAGCTGCAACACTTATATGTGGATACTGCAACTCATGTTTTTTCCATCCCAGCTTTTTAAGAGAATGGAATTATTAAATTTGCCTTGTTAAAACAAAACCTGAATCCAAGAAAAGACTAAATTTCTTGCACCATGTTGATCCTAGAGTAAAATTTACTAAAAAGCGATTAAATGGATGAAAAAAATGGCACTTTTTCTATTAACTACAGGTTAACACTCAGAGGAAGCAGTGCCTATATAAGTTTCTCTCTCTCCCTTATTGTAAAAAATTCCAGTTTTTAAGAAAAAACCTAACATGGCACCTTCCTTAATTCACTGGTAGTTGCTAGTTCTTATTTACTCAGTCTAGACTAAGTGATCTTAGATTTTCTTCAGCTTCTCTTCAGAATAATGCATAGGTCAGATGATTTGGCTCAAAAACTCAGCTGGAAGTTAAAAATACAGTAATTTATAGACCCATTGTTCCCAATTCAACACTTAATTGACACAATAGTTTCAAAGCGGAATATAAAGCTTGGCTCCCCACTTCTCTCCCCGCCCCGTCTTACTTAACTCGTCACAAACCCAACAGGGATGCCAAGAGCATGAAGTTGCACGTGAGTTTTGCTTGTTGTGAATTCACAGACAGCAGAACAGATGCTGTGCTCCCATCCTTTCATGAGGCTATGCCCGTGTGCCACGGCACTGTTTCAGCACGTTTGCTTTCTAATGTTGTGAGCTCTATTTCACTTTCCCTGATAAGGCACCTAGACTAGGAAAAGGGTAGGGCAAACAGCATGATGTGAAGATGTTTAAAAGCCAGCTTTCCTCAGCCTCCCGCTGTGCTGAACATAAGCCCAGCACAAATGATCCCTAAAGTGCTAAAGTGGAATTAAACAAGAATACTGAAATCTCTGGAGAGTGTAGAAAGACAGTGTTACGCAATTCGTGTTGTCATCTAATTACATGAGTTTTAAATTTCAGATTATTTCCTAAATAAAGCAAACAGGTAAGTCGCAGTCATACAGAGTGATCAGTTAGATCACACTTCGGGCATGTAGGAAACTATTTTATCTATACTCTTAAAATTCAGGCCAACTTAATCTGAATGTATTGCCTACATAAAAAAAGCATTTTGCTTCAGACAATGAACCCATATCTTATTTCTATACCTATTTTTACTATAGTGAGGGGAAAAAAACTTTTATTTTTCTTCCTCTGGCAAACTACAGAGTTGGATAACTTATTACAATTCAGTCAATTCAGTTTTAGGGTTTTGGTTTGGTTTGGGTTTTTTGTCTGAGCCATGTTGTTTAAATAAAATTACTTCTTAATTTCCTACGTGGTTGCAGTCTCCCAGAAGAACAGTTTCCACTATTCTAACTTCAATTTTGAAACCAAACCCTCTGCTTTTCATGACAGGAAGACAGCACATCCTTACACCACAGTGCCATAGAGTAAAATCTGCAAAAGCAACAACCCTACAATCGAAGGTCATCACAACAAATGGGCCACACGTAATGTTTTATTATTGTGTACTTGAGAAAACAGAGTCCTAGACATCCCGGACATTTTATTTCAGCACCTTCACCCAGCTCCAGCTTCCTTCATTTGCCAAATGGCTTAAGACCTGATTAAAAAAAACCCTCTTATATGCTAGTTCACTGCTGATTTGTGTCAACTCAATTCATTACAGGCAAAACTTGATGGCTGTTTGGTGTCACTGTGAAATACTTTGATGATGCTTATGAACTGCCAGTTGTCCACATCTCACCAAAGTGCTAATCAGCAACTTATATTCATCTCAGCAGAGCCCCCTGTAATATGATCAAAACACTGATCAACACAAACCACTTTCTGCCTGTACCACAAATCGTCACTGGCATCTCCAGCAATATTAAAGGAACTCAGAAGATGTGATTCTTTAGGTGCAGAAGCCTTCCCTAAAGCATAAAGCTGATGGAAATGTTAATCTCCGTTTAGCTGTATTCCCCATTTTATTCTTCAAGCTAACTCTTACCTCAAGAAGAGAATATATTAAATACTTCATACTTTTGACAGACAAAATATTCCACTTCTGTGTTTATGTGTGCCTGCCCCTAACCTCTACCTGTGTCTGCAGGAAGTGGGTCGATGCTATCGAAGTTCCACTGCAAGGGGTCTGCCTACTACAATGCGACAGAAAATAATCAACACGACGCAATTATATTCAATAAGACAACTCGTTCGGGTGGAGCCTGAATACTGTTTGCACATTCATACACATTCTGAAGTGGCTTACAATAAAGCAACTTCGACTTTTACTTGATCGGTGAGCTTTTACTCTAGTCTTCCAGGGGCTTATGCTATCTGAAGAGGAATCATGACCTGCAGAGTAGGGAAAGTGAATGAAACAGCCCACCAGGCAGCCAGGGCAGGGTGACGGCAATGCTGGGGAACAGGACACTGTGTTGTCTCCATAGAAAACAGGAACCACAACTCAGGATCATAATGTTAGCAGGAGGTACAATTTAAGGCTGGACCTGGTTAAGGAGGGTTTAGTGGATGAAACCCATCTTCCCCAGGTTTAGATGTTTAAAAGCTAAGACAGGTTAAGCATCCTGAGACAGCACTTCATCTGACCACTCTCAGGTGCCTATCTAGGAGGAAATGCACCAGGCACTATGGAAGTCCCTCAGGCGTAATTTTTCAGCCTCAGTGTCATGTGGATGTGGCAGAATTTGCTGGTCGTCCCCCAGAGGACCCAGTCCACAACATTCTCCAAAGGAATACTACCATAACTAGGTTTACATGTAAAGCCTACCTCTAAATAAGGGAGAAATCTTTAGCAATCTTAATTCATCTGACAAAACCAACACACTCCAAAGAGTATCATGTTAGTAAAACAGCATGGATCTTCTGGATTAGACTTGAAACCAAGCTTTTTACTTCATGTGAAAATCAAGACCTCCTGGACCTTGGTCCTACATGTCTTGCAGGGATGCAAAATGATCCCTCAAAGAATACACAGCTACACAGTTTATGAATTTCAGCTCTATTCCAGCAAATTCTAGAAAAATATAACTTTGATGAAAGCTATTTTTTGTCTAAGGGATTCATTTAAATATGAAATTCTTTAAAAAGAGATACTAAGTTAGTACTCATGCTATGTATTTCTAATATAGAGTTTTCTAAATTGCTTTTCTCTGCTTTGTTAAACCTTAGTTTTTAAATATGTGTTCTTTCAAGAAGTAGGCAGAGGTAATCCATTTGGCTGAATCCTATCTATAAATATCTAAGACCAGAAAGTGGCTTCACCAAGTTCACCATGATTTATTTGCACCCCAGAGACAACTGTAAGCTGGCTCTGAACTGGACAAGTCAGCAGACACAGTGCAGTTAGTTCCTAAGCCACACGTGTCTGGGAGTGAAAAATACTCCAGGGGACAGAAGCTTTCACGCAGCTCTATCCAATTCTCCTTTCTGTGTGACTGCTGGAGGAGCCTGTCCCAGCTGCTCAAGGTACAGTTGCTAACTACAGTTGCTAATTCTGAAGCTTTAACTACAGCATCGGATAGGGAGCAAAGGAATAGGAGCTGCAGCCACCTCCTAAACTCATGCTCCAACTCTGCTTCCTTTTAACCCAAGCAGAATTTGGCACAGCAGCACATCTATCTCACATCTTCAACAGGAAAAGAATCCATAACTTAAATATTTGTTGCCAGCTATCATTGGCTCTGACTTTCACAGTCATGAGAAAGTTATCTAATTGATTAAAAATTAGCTTATTATTAAGTCCGTATGGGCTTCATTAACACCATCTAAGCACTTTATAAACGGCAAAATCCAAGGGTCCATGGATCCATGTAGTGCATTTTAGGTGAATCCACAATTAATAATTCACCAAGACTTAAAGTGGAAACAATCCATAACTTAAGATGCTTGGCATCTTGTAACTCAGGTCACATGTAATGTAAATTCCCCTACCCCATACCTAATAGTATCCTTATAAATGACAGTAGGAATAAAATGAATGACAGGCCCTTAAGCTTAAACATCTGCAGAAGATGGTGCTACCCAGACTGATTTCTGTTCCCAGAGTGTACCTCTTCTCCAAGGAGAGGGAGCAGTTAAGAAGGGAGTAATACAGAAAAGACTAAATGAAATATAAAAATCCATAAATTGATAACTTCATCTCCAATGTGAGCTGTTAAAGAATGAAGGTATGTTTATTTATATTCTGCTTGGAAGTCTGAGAAAAATGAGTTCTACACTGTTTCAAGAATAGTAATTGTTTAGCCATTAATGTTGTCATAATAGTTGTATGTTTATCATCAGACCTTCCAGACAGCAATGAAACCATAACCCCACAGCATATATACGATTTTAGAAGTGGATATCTATCTATACTTATGTGCAGCTTCTCAGTCGATGTATCTCATGATCCACCACTACACCTGAGATAACACAGAAGGCAGAGTATCTTGTTGGTATCAGTAAGAGAAGGACTAAACCGGTATCAATCAGATGCATTCAATGGACCTTCACCTTCACTAAAATGTACTCAGCTACAGACTTCGCCCCCCCCATTTTTAAAAATACTTCCCTCAAGTATTCCACTGGGTTTGGCCCTGCTGCCTAAAAAACTTAACGTATATCCTTTCTCTTAGAATAAAGCAGACAGATGAGGTGCAGCAACACAAAGACCTTTCAGAAGAGTGGAGGAGCAGGCAAAAGAGACACTGTACCTGATGCAGGGTAGAAGGGCCCAGTGACTTGGAAACACAAAGAGCCTGCATTTGAAAAGAGGCACTAACTGAAAGGTTTGGGCTTTTATTTTTGTTTTGCTGGAGTTAGTTTTTTGTTTGTTTCATGTGACTTAATTGTAGCTCCTGTCTTCTCAGTAAAGCAGGAAGCTAATTCCTGCTACAGAATCAAAGAATGGTTTGGGTTGGAAGGAATCTTTAAAGATCATCTAGTCCAGCCTCCCTGCCATGGGCAGGGACATCTTTCACTACAAGAGACTGTCAAAGCCCCATCCAACCTGACCTTGGACACTTCCAATGATGGGGCACCCACAACTGCTCTGAGCAACATCGTCTGGTGTCTCACCACTCTCATCGTAAGACATTTGGGTGAAAATATTCCAGTACTCAAGCAATTGAACAACTGGAGATGTTTCTTCATTAAAAAAACCACACTTCACAAATGTTTAAGGAAGTATGGCTTTGAGGGGTAGATTTATGTGGGCTTTAAAAGAGTAAGGCTGTATTTTGAGAATATATTGTTGCTATGAGTTATAACATATTTTAATATACCAAAACTGACAAAAAGCCAAGTTTTATCTCGCTTTCTGAGTTTTTTTAAAGCTGTTTTCTAGCTTGTGGACTTTGAACTCAAAACTGTTCAGCAACACTTTGATTTCCTTTACTTCTAAGGAATATGACGGAGGCATTCCACCATGACTACAATGACTGTAAGTTACACAAGTTCATCCATGTTCTGTATAACGATTTTACAAAATAATCCAAAGTTGACAATAAGTGAACCTTGAGATGAGTAAAATACACAAAAATCAAAATAAGACAGTGATGCAGACTGTTCTGCATCATACTTAGAAGTGATCTGAAGGCCACAAATCTTTAATTCTCTTCAATTTCCTTTCTCTAAAACTGTGTAACCTTTTCAATAATTTCTATGTGGATGGGAATATGTACCCTAAAAACCAAGTCTAGACTACTCTCCAGTTTCATAGAACCAGATTATAACTACAGAGTCCATTTAGAGACAGAAAACAGTAAAAGAACAAGTCTGGAAAAGTTTCTTTAGCATTTGTCTACCCATATAAATGGTTGCATAAGCATTGTATTTTGTGTTGGTAAAGATAAGCAGACTAAGTCTTGCACTTGAAATCAAACAGCTATACACGAGCTATGAGGTGCCTTTATCTTCTAACATATACTTTTGAGTGGCTGTTGGGGCACAATTTGAAGATGTGTCTTTGGAGAGGCAAAGCATGTGTGTGTGCAGGTGGGTGCAAACTGTGTGATACTCTTACCTGCAGAACAGACTGCCATAGGAAAGTCTTGTTACAAATAGCCAAAATTCCAGGCTCTGAAGAAAGCCCCCCACCTCCTCATCAAGAACTAATCCCAGGCTGAAGGTATGGGCCTGAATGGTTCACGTTATCTTGGTTGTGAAATACTTTCACGCATCAATTTTCCTAACCAACGAGGAAACAGTGAAGTTTGAGTGATCAGACTTTGTGAAAAATATGTTTGTCCTACAAAAAATCCCCTCTGCCTTTGTTTTTCACAAAAGACTTGTCTTTTCAAAGGTCATGACTGTTAGAAAATTCATTTGAGAGTCAGGGGATCAATAGCTACGTGTTTTTTTTTTTTTTCCTGGTAACTTCAGGCTTACTAGCTTTCTCTTTCTTTAATGGGTGGCTGAAAAATGATAAGTATGCCCTGAGGCTTCCAATCCAAACAAGGCATGACATCTGTAGTTTCAAAGTATTAAGTCCTTCCACAGATGATTTTTTTTAAATAAAAAGCAATTTTACAAAGTGGCTATTTCCTCTCCAAATTTTTCATTGTGGGTTTTTTTGTTTTTTTGTTTTTTTTTTTTCTGGAGAATAGTGCATTGAGACCTGCAGCATTTCTTTGGTGTCTGTTCTCTTTGATACTAATGTCACTTCTCAGTTTTGAAAAAAATGTTTGAAAAGACACTGGTTATAGTTGGAAATGCTGACCTAACTTCAGCAGATCTCTGATGTATTAAAGACAACACCTTAGGCTCCTTCACGGTGTCCAGGGAAAGTTCAGTTCGCAGCTTATCCCTGCTTACTGGTTGAAAGGTTTCCTATGATGACGCTAAACAGTAACAAAACCACTGATGGAAGTAGGAGTAAAGAAAACATAAGGTATCAACTGTCTACATAAGATCTTCTATAACTATCATTTTAATTCTTCTTGAAAAGATGGTTGCATGTTTGAGCTTACAACTCACAAAACAGTAGATTCTAAATGATCAATGTACAAATCATACCATAAACCAAAACTCACAGACAGTGCTCACAAATTTAAATAAGCATACACACTGGTATCAAAATGCACAATAGAAAAAGTTAAATATTCAAATAAATTACTAGGAAAATATAGAATAAAGAGAATAGCTCCTCCACCAATGCCTAAAAATGACAAAAAAGTCACTGTGTGCCAAGAGTAGGCTCTTAAAACGAGTAACACATTTCAGGAAACTCTATTCTTGAAAATACCTAACAAAATTAATGATTGTGAATTAATGGATGCAACCAAAAAAAACCAAACCACTCACCCTATAGAATCTGACTGAGTGTTGAGTTATCATATATCCCAATTCACAGAGCCAATGTTTACAGTTGCTGGAGTATTAACAAACAATCTTTTAATGTCATCCATACTTTGGATAGGTTGAACACAATGGATATATTTTAGAAAATAAAGTTCATTCCTTAAGCAAGATAGTTCCTTTGGGTTTTTTTTCTTTCATTTTTACTGGGCTTTTTTTTCTTATGTATGTGATTAAAGGGGGAAAAAATTACGTAGTACAAGTAGTATGTTTTTGGTTTGGTTTTGTTACTTTGTTTTAAATATAAATTGCATAAGGATTATATTCCTTTTCTAAGAACGTACTTGACAGATATGTTTCAAGAGTGCTCACTTGTCCCTCAGGATGATATTTATATTATCTAATTTCAAACATCCAGCTCACATCATCTGAATCACCCCTTGGAGCTCTCACTACATAAACTGCAGGAAGTTGGCAATTCACATGCCCCAAACTAGAACGTGCTTAGGTGCACAAGGGAGATGGTGAAATTACTCTCTTAAGTGTTAGGCTATTTTTAGTTTTGGCTCTCATCCATTTCCCCAGCCATTAAAATTAGCTCTGTTAGTTGCAGAGTTTCTTCATGTTGAAGAGCTAAGCAACACATGCACCATGACCATTCTTCCAATAGTAGATACAAGTCCTCTCCACCTCTCCTTCCATTACCAGAGATACCTTAAGAAAATGTTACAGATGAGCTGTATTATGCTGTGTTTGACGTGTTACTGGTTTAAAACCATGTAATGGTTTACTACATATTACAAAGATATCTTAAAGAATTTTTAGAAATTGTCACAATCAGGAAAGTCAGAGACATGAAAAAAAAACTACACGAACACAAGGTAAGATTTCCTTTCAAATTAATAATTTCCTAGCAAGAACTTTTATTTTGAAGGATAGCCTACTTGAGCTAGATCCCAGCAGCTTAGGCGGAAGGGCAGGAGTGTGGGAAGCAGCAGGAACTGGGTCAGGGAGGGAGGGGAGAGCAATCTCTCCTTGCGTGCTTCTTCCAGAGACCACCAGGCTCGTGCCGGTGGAGCACAAAACGCTGAAGGACAGTACAGCTACGACCTTCACAACATCAAACAAATGTTGGTTGAGGTGAAGTCAAGACCTATGTCTAAGTTGCTATATTAACCAGTTCTTTGCTCACACTGACAGCAGGAACATACCACCTTTGAGTTTCTTCTCTGAGTGTGCCTCAATAATCTTTTCTCAACAGGGTAATTGAATTTGCCAGAGTTCCTGCGGTGTGCCCTAAAATGTCACAGTTCATTATAGTACTGTGCAACGTGAAGACAGTTACTGCCTTTTATGCTATAGAGAGACCTTTTTAAAAAGCCTGGCTTTATCAGTCTCCATTCTAGAAGGTTTTCAAAACCCAACTGGATAAAGCTTAGAGCAGCCTGGTCTGATCTCATAGCTGACCTTCTCTGAGCAGGAGCTTGGATTAGAGAGCTCCTGAGCTTCCTCGCAACAAGAAATTATCCTGTGATCGGGTTAAATAACATTCAAACCCAAGAATTAAAAAAAAAAAAACAAAACAAACCCACCACACACTCCCACGGCTACTTGGTAAGGAAGCTATGCATAACCCTATAAAGAACATCCAAATACTAGAATTTGAGTATAAATTCAAATTACAAAACACCACAAAAATTATTAACTCAAAACTTTTCCTTAAAGCCAACTTAACAGTTCAACATGATCCACAACGTACCTTTACTGCAACATAACTAAAATATTTAAGCTTGTAGGAGTAAGTAGTTTTAATACACAAAGTGAATAATCTACTAAACAGATTTCTGCATACAACTTTTAATGAAAACTCGGTGAAGGAACATGAGCTAGCAGCAAGATTTTTGTTTTTTCTTTGTTGTACAGCATTGGATTTACATGCAGCATTATTAAATGGTAAGCTATCTAGACAATAACATATCTAAGATATAAGCATCATTTGAAATAAGTCCATTTTCACTAAGGCAATGAGTCAAAATTCCCTATTAAGAACTTGTTTGAATACAAAAATAGGAATTTTAACAAACAAGCAACAAACACACACATATATATTGTCTGATCAAAACATTACGTAATAGAAATTCCAATTTTACGTATTACAAGAAAAAATGAGGGAACAGGTTCAATTCACATTTGACAGAATGTTGAAGACTATCAAGATTTGTCCCAGAAGAATCCTCTTACATTTTGTTTCTGAAAGTGTGTTTTATCAGCTTCACAAGGTGCCAAAAATGGAATAAAGCTTGTTATTAACAAATGTATTCTCTTCAACGGTGAAAGAGAAAGTTCACCAAACAGTTGCCAAAAAGCCCCAAGCAGCAGTTGCAGAATTTGCCAGATATACTATTCAGTTTTAATATTTGAATTATATTCTAAGGCTGAATGAGCTTAGTATAGTATTTCTTTGGGCTCATTCAGACAACCAGGAATTGTATACTATGCACCATCAGGATTAAAACTTTTATTTAAAAGCCAGTCACATCAGAAGTAGTTAAAATTTTTTAGCAACTTTTTTCTCTCCAAACCCCATTTTATGATCAACAGTTGTTAGTTGGAAAAAAAAAGAAAATCACAACTTAAAGAATGTGGAAAATATTTTTTTAACAAGGAAGATGTCTGAGGAAACTAAGATTTACTTAAGAATGAAAATACATCCTTTTTTAGTCTTAATTATCCTAAATATTAGATTTGATTAACTAGCTTCTGTTAGAAAAAAGCCTTCCTGGACTAGCTATCGTTCAGAAAATGACTGATCAGTGTCTCAGCCAAGATTTTTAAAAATTCTAATGCCAGGTTTAGGCTACATTTTACTTTTGTTTGTTCTGGCAACATTCACTCATGAGAGCAGTGCTCAGGCTATAGTATATTATAGGATGTGGGAGTTCCCAAGTAATATTACTTCATAATTCAACATTAACCATCATAGATAGTTTAAAAAAAGGCAAGATGTTAAATTACAAGAGTTTATCTTCTGTGCAAGGCTCGTAAATCTTTCATATCCTTATCTCTCAAGCGGTTGACTAGAGTTACACTGCTTGTGAACAGCATTAGGACTTTCCAGATGAGGATCAATTGAAGCAACTAGGCTTCTGCTTTATTATGCTCATGGGATATGAATGGGATTTTAGACATATACTGGAGAACGTTCATTTCAATGCTTACAGTTATTTACTGAAATAATAAGAAATTTGAGTACTAATAACAACACTCTGGTGACTTAAGTAATGCTGTTTTTTGGCTTTTGGGTATAAGTCGTCAGAAAATAACTATAAATGCCAATGTAGTCTACACTTACGCTGCTGAAATGACAGGCCCCAACTACTTACATTAAGACATAGAAAGCGCAGAAAAGAACACTTGCAGAAAAGGACATGTATGGCCAGTGAGGATGTGTTGTAACAAAATCAAATTGAACATTTTTCAGGTGTGCAGATTAAAAATGACAAGTAGTAAGATGTAGACTAAGGCACGACCTCCACACCTGGTGATTTTTGACCTTGTTAACTCCTGTCAGACCCTTCCAGTTCATACAAAGACATGAAAACCCCTTACCTATATCACTGTTTTGAGAGCAGCCCTCTTCAAACCTTTACCCCTGTCCTCTGCCACAGAGACACCTGCAGGCATCTGAGCTTGCCGACCCTCTCAGCAGCAACGTGGCTCCCACCTCACCAGCCACCCTCGCTGTGCAGAGCCGCGGCACCTCATCCCGCCCACGAAGCTCCAACGCTTGCCCCATGGCTGCCCAGGTGCCTGCCGTGCAGCCCCACGCATGCCTTTCCTGTGCTCCAGCCTACACTGAGGACCACTCCTTTTGGTTCTTCGCAGTATAAGTATGTACTGTCAATGCCAGAGCAGAATATATCTTTGCTATTTATGGAAGAAATGAACTTTCTATGGCAGTGTTATTTCAGTGAAGCATAGCCAGCCTCAGTGACTCTCATGTCCCCTACAGCTGAATTCATTGGAGGGAAGACTACAGTGCCTTTTCTTTTGAAAAGCACCTAGTGATTGATCAAAAGCTCCTGGAGTAAAACCAAATACGTAAAAAGCATTGCCACGCACAAGACAACACTCAAATGCTCTTCCAGCATTACTGTCCTCACCCAGAAGCACTGGCTAAACTTTCCCTTTCCTGAAACGCAGGGTGCAGGAGGAAGAGGCTCAGTGATCGGCTGGAGTTACCAGGGTGCACAAGGAAAGGGCTCAGTTCAGCAACCCCTCTCCATCACACATGGAGTGCCACCAACACACAGCATTATCAGAAGGGCAGGGAACAAGGAGGAGCACAACCCCTTTTCTGTACCCCTGACACATGAAAAACCCAGGGAGTTCCCAATGATTGGGGTGTAAGGTTTTAAATTTAATTTCTTTTTTTTTCTTGTAAATCAGGGCAAGTAGACTGCCTGCAGACAGCACTCTTTCAGCCAGCACAAGCAGCTAGGCTTGTCTACCTAGTTGCCAATTTAGTATTATGAAATGCCTCCACAAAACCATGCTTGTTTAACCAGGACTAACACAATCCTGGAGGGTTCGCTTCTCGTCCCTTTCATGCATGTGTTTCATCCATCTTCATTTATTTGTAATAAATAATCTTGATTTATTTATAATAAAAACCTTATCTAGTCCAAAATTCAATTTATTTCAAAGGGTTTTAAAAATTTGCATTTTCTTCAGCAATAGCTCACTAACAAACCTGAAGCTACCATTAGCAAGACAAAACTCTGGTCTTTTGAGAATCATCATGAGAAGTGACCCTCAAAATGCAGAGTTATTGTTGGAAGACCAATTCTAGCTAGTGGTATTTAACAGGATAAAAAACTAACAGCAGGCACTCACACTGTATACATGAAGTAGATATAAAAACGCAAAGCATGTAAGTTTTGTAACCTCTATTCTACACGATCAACAATTACAACTGGGTAGTTTCAAAACATCTCTTCGGTCATGCTCAGTGCAGAGCAAAGCGTAGCTACTATATTGGCATACCAGAAAACATATTTATATGTGCAGAATGACAAGGGAGATCTTGCAGCTATCATTTTTTAAAAAAACGAACACCACTACTCATGTATGGACTTTATCACAACTCCTTTTCACAAAAATATTGATAGAGAATTCCAACACACAAACATTTTAAATGAAGTCTTTACAGAACACTGATAGATGTGCAACATTTGTAATACTCCTTCAACATGCACATAGCACTCTTACAAAGCACCATTTCCTCTAAAACATATAATAGATGAACTGGTGACAGTTGAAGTATAAAAATAAACACAATCACTCTGTTAAAAAATTAGTGCAAAAGTATAATCTTTTTCTCATTTGAAAATGTATATTATTTTTCCAGATACGTTTAATAGTATTATTCTCTTACAAAAACTGAGAAGTCCTGCACAATTCCAATTCCATTTCTGCTCATTCTGAATTGCATAACATATCTGACGTCCTATTATTCCCCAACCTTTGATCAAGAGCTCTTAAACTCTACTTAAACTGAATTACACAATGTTTAAAAAAATAAATCTAGTATTTCTAGCTCTGTTCTAAGTTTATTAAATGTTTCAGCTACTCTCCATGGTCTCAATACATTATGTGTTTTACTGAGAGTGACCCATTTACAGTCATTCTATATCCATCTTAACCCATTATTTGTATCATTAAAAAAAAAGTCCTAGCTTTCTTAAAGTACAACAGAGCACAGTATTCCTAGTGCAATGAATTATAATTCAGTCTGAAGCAGAACTACATTTTTCTCATATTTCGGAAAGAAGTTGAAAAATGTTTTCAACTGTCAGAACTGTTCACTTAAAGGCTGCTTTAAACTTCACAATCCAGAAGTGTTGTAAGAGTCCCTTTTCTTCCAACAACTCGTCAATGAAAGGCTGACATCCAGTCCTATCAGTCATTTAAAGAATGTGTGCAAAAATAATTTAATTGGAATATCCTATGAAGCAGTTAATTTTACTAAGATCTCCGACATTGAAATAACGCTTCCTGTTAAAGGGACACCTGCACTAACCAGTGTTCAAGGGCTCACGTTAAGCTGATTAAACTATAAAGCAACACTCCCCCAAATCTTATTCCAAGAGATTTTCTCAGCCATGTTTTTTTTTTCTTAAAACAAAGATTATATAGCAAATCTGAAAGCTAGTCCAGGTTTGGGGTTTTTGGGGGGTGGGAGGGGCAGGGGAGGTTGTGTTTAGTTTTTTTTCCCCACACAATATGGGAGAAGGTCCCTTTAACAAGGAAGGAGACAGGTATCACTTAATCAGGATGTGGGAATGGAATCTGTACCTATGGGTAAATGGCAATGCGTTCTGGGTTGGTTCAGCCCTTGGTTCTGAGTTCTGCGTCACTTCCGGCGTCGCTCTCTCATCATCTGTCCCGTTAATACTTTCCGGTGTTAAAGGAGACTGAATATCCCCTCCAGCTGATTCCTTAAGTAAAACAAACAACACATTAAAATTACAAACTGCTCAGGAAGGTTATGTGTTTATAAGCACTAACATTAATTCTTACATGATACACAAATTTCAGGTAGTATTAATGTGAGGCTCAGATTTCCAGCATCCCTCATGGTCATATTTCATCATGTGAATTGGATTTAGAAGTATATTACCATAAGATTCACATTATCTTGTACAAAACACAACTGACCTAAGAATTATTTGCAAGTATCCAGCCTCCTGCTTATTACAGACCTCTCTCTCTTACCTGGTATTACATTCATCCCTCATCCTGCTACACAATAGGTGACTACTGACACCCAGGATTCTTCTCTTACTTCATATTTTAACACAGTGAAACAAACAATTCTGATATTTGTTTCAAAATCTAGCTTTCGTATTGTTGTATTAACCAAAGTGAACAGTGGAAGGGCCATTGGTGGTGCATTCACAGTTTCATGTATGAGCCATCTGTACAGAACACTTGTTCAGCAGAGTCCTTGCAAAACTTCCGTAGGCACGTTAGCCTGGTCTAGCTCTTGCTGGTCATGGTACCATCTGGGGAGGAGAACACTCCAGCTACACCCAGGCAGCTTCTGCTACTGCTATGTAACTGGACACCTGAAAAACTTAATGGCGGCCTCCCAGCAGAAGGCACTGGTGCGGTTTTAATCACCGCATGCCAACATGCACATTCATGTTTTGGCCAACAAACACCATTCGCTAATTTCTAGTCACTGAAAAGTACTTCTTTTTTATACAAACAAAGTACACCCTTGTAGTCCACAACCTAAGTTAGAACATCATAAGCTTTTCAGTCCCTGTATGTGGTTTAATTTTAGTACTTTCTTTCCTATTATATTCTTTTACAAGTAATGATTTTTGCAGGAGATAAGCAAGTCATATAAGCCAAGTAGCTCATCTCAATTTTAAAATGTCTTAGTAGGCTTTTAGTAATCAAGTGTTAACATTTAAGATAGAAGAATTTCATGAATAGAGTTCAATGGATGTCATGGAGGGGTGTCTATACAGCAGAGGACTGGTTGAATTACAGTACTTTCAAAAGCTAAGCATCTCCTATGGCCACACAACCTTCTACCATCTGCATGGAGAACAGATAAAACTGCTATTTGATGTTATTAAACTGAAGCACAAGCACAGTCTCTGGAAGGCCAGCAGCTCCTCTTCCCAGCTCTTTGACACTCTGCATAGGAAGCTGAAGAACAGCAATCTCAGAAGGAACTGCAAGGTATCTGAAGATGGTCATGATCTTATAAGATCAGGGTTTAATCTTGAGCTTCCACTTGTAGCCTTCAACTAGTTTACAAGAATAAGGCTTTTTGAAAGCCAACACTGGATCTGATCCTCCATCTATAGGAAATGTTGTCCTTGACTTTGAGACTTAACTAGATGGAAAAACTCAGTTCTTTCACACAAAGTAAGACCTGGCTGTCATCATCACCTTCCACACCTTTCTGGTGTCCCTTAACCAAAAGTACTGTTGTTCAACATTTTCATTGTACTTTAAATTACATTTAGCATTTGCAGCACAACAATTGTCAAAATTTTGCTTTTATTCTGCCATATTTCTCACATAGTAAGAGATCTGTATCTCACTCTACAACTTGAATTAGTGGGTGATACGATGTGTTAATACCGACTTTGAGTCCTATTACACTTAGCGTTCATCAAGTTATACAATGCACATGCACCAGTGTCTCCATTCTGCACCTTCTTATTAAATTCCTACTGATTAAAAAGCAGAAATAATTAGCTTACACTGATTTAATTCCACAGATATAAACTGTTATTTATAATATAAATGTAACTTTTTTTATTATATGAATGCAAATTGTTACCTCTTTTCAGGAAGAATCTTGTTATTTTACACTCAAAACTATTATTTTTAAGTGTTAATACTTTAAAAGTCAAAATTAAATCTTGATTTTTACAGAACAATTTTACTGAACTGAAACTGAACTGAAATTAAGTGTGAAAGGGCAGCAAAGTTGGCAAGATAATCAGCCAAATGAATTATTTTATACAAATTACATGGTTTTGTCTATTATTATTCTCTGATTTGATAAACAGTTTCCACTGACATTAAATGAAAGCCTTTATGGACCCAAGAGTTTCTCTTTTATTTCCTCCTCTTCCCAAACTACACTAGATATTCTAAAAAATACATACCACATCCTACAAAATCTGGATGGCTTGTATCTTTAAGATAAAATTCCTACATCACTGTTATTAGACACATAAAGCCAGGGCCTACTTACTAAAATGTTTTAAGTGTGAATGCATAAAAATTGCTTCAGTAGAAGAAAAACAAATGTGCAAGTTCTATATAGGCTTATCTTTCAGTAAAGCACTTTCATAGACTTCTAATGTGAATGAAATCCAAGTGACAAAAATTAATGCAGACAAACATCACAGCCTATGTAATACCTAAAAGTTCACTGCCTGCAAATTCATGAAGGGCTGATTTTGTATGTACGAGAGAATCATCAGATTCTAGAATGTATTTCTTCCAACAATAACACAGGTTAATCAGTGCTCTCGCATACTCACAACTACCCATGCCTGATAAACGATTTATTTGCAGCCAACTATAATGAAGCTGGCTATGAATAAAGCACCAAAGGCAACCGAAAAAGCCACTTACACGGAGCAAACCTTTTACAAATGTTTACAAATAATATGTTCCCATTTTATATTAATTAGAGAGACTAAAATAGTTTTAGAAAGATCTTTGTGAGATGTTCATATGTAATGAAGTTTTTATTCCATATCATTATAACTTCACACATCCACTCCAGACTTTACAGAACTGGGGAAGAAATTGCGGTCATCTTAAAAAGATATTTTCACCCTTCCCTTCTAGCTGGGAGAGCAGCTTAACTTAGTTCTAACATTCAACTGTATAGACACTACATGGAAAAAAAACAGTGCTTAAATTGAAAACGACAGTCTTCCTGCAAATCAATTATGTATTTTAAGGCCTAATACTTCCCACTCACAACAGCCACAAATAGATATTTCATGCATTTGAGAAGAAAGGATTAACAGCTCTCCTGTGGTATAAAACCACTATTGTATCATATATAGGTTTCTGGAGGGTATTGAACTTTAAGTCACTCACCAGTCCTGGACTTAGACACGGACTGAGGATTAGTATTTTTCTACATGACAAGTAAATGTGAGAGTCTGACTCAGGTATATTTTGCTATTTAAGAGTTTGTCAGACATCTGCATGGTCTAAAGGAGCTCTGATGCTACTAATGAGTACGCAGGACTCCAGTGATGCCAAGCAGTATAAAAATAACAGTGCCTACAGTATATAAACGAAACACAATGGAGAGGAATTCATCAAAAGATGCCATAAATTTAAAAATATTATAAACAAAATGCATGGACTCACAAAAGAGTCTTTAAACTACAACAAGCAGACTTCACAGCACAGATCAAGCCACCTTTTAATGGTGGCTAAATACAGAACAGAAGAAAAGAAGTAGCTGGTTCTAAAATCATGAACAAACCAAACCAATTCCAGCTTGTTTTCTTATTAAGTATTACACAGTTTTCTCATTAAGTATTCCATATACTTCCCTGGCATCGCTGTTCTTCATAATGCTTCTCTGTCCACTACTGACTGCCCATGGCATAAGTCTGCCAGCTACTGATTCAGATACCATAACACATGTGAAACATTTGTTCCAGTATAGAAATTCACATAACCTCCCAGAAAGTTACTTTTGTAAGTAAGTTTTGTACTTCTACAATGTAAAGTAAGTAAATTTTGTACTTCTACAAAGAAAAAGCCAACAGATGATAAACCACAACCATTTTGCCAAAACCAACCCACTCCTTCCACGAAAAAATGTTGTGATTCTAAAACTTCTCAGGCAATAGATATTCCTAATAGTCTGCATAGGAGGGGCTCAGAATCACAGACAAGACTACTTTGAGTAAATTACTCACCATACAATTTCAGAAATTATCAGAGCTCTTAATCTGAAATGACCAGAGTAAAAAAATCTAAGGACAGAATCTCGCTTAAAGAAGAAGAACTAAGGTTCAGACTCCAGTTGCTTTTAAGACTGATGGGGTAAGACTGCAAACTGCACAAACTGCTCCATTCAGTTCTGTACTTGAACGTAATTAAGCTTAGTTTAAAAAAGAAAAAAAAAAAGGGGGGGAGGGGGGATGACACATATTTCAGGCTATTGCTTCATATGGCTGAGTGAACTCCAGATCCAAGTGTTGCTCTTTCAGTGCACAAGCAAGCCTTGTAACTGAAACTGGACCATGGGTGGCTTGTCACTGTACGATCCATGAGTTTATGACATGAGCAAAATAATTCCCTGTATTAAAGGATGAGTCTGGGAAATAGGAGGTGGCACAGCAGGGAAGCCCATATTTTAGTTTTATATAAACAAGATAAGAGCATTGCAAAGCTTTATTACCTAAGGCTGATTAAAGGGACACCAGATGGGGTACCTGTGTGCACAGGTGGTCTTAGAAGTACCAAAATAGACAACTTCTTTCTAGACTGAAGCCTCCAGATATAACAGATATAGATAAAGTGTGTCTTATTATATGAATCCATCTTAATATAGATGGGTTGAAAGTACAAGTTCTCTGACACAGAAACAATGCTTTCCTCTTCATTTCAGGAAAGCACCATGCACTCGGTGGGACTTACACATAACAAAGCACCATCTCTCTTGTAATTTGTTGTTCCAGGCCACTGTCTTTCTCTGGACAAGTTACGTTCTTTTCACAGTGAAGGTAAATGGGGATTTTATATATTATCCGATATTCTGGGAAATTAAAGCAAAGCCCGCTGGTAGATAGGAGGAGAACAGGCAGTATTAAAGAAACAGTAAGAATGCAGCATTTAAAATTAGCAGCAGCATAGCTCAGGGGAAAAGAAACTCCTGCTGTTAAGTAATTGCAAACTGGGCTATGTATTGTTTTCTTTCTACTACGTGCTTTACACACACACATGCACAAAAGCCAAAGAATATATGCCATCAGATGAAACAGTATATCTAAAAAATACTCAATACAGAACTACTACTTCCTGGCCACTGAGGCACTCTTCTGGTGGAAATATCTAGCCAAATAGTACAAACACTTTGCTAAAGCTTATAACACCTTAGAGAAGTAGCCTAACTTCAGTGGATTTTAGATAAGATTGTTCTTAAGTTTTAACATGGCTAACTCTGGTAAGTACTTGAACTACAAATACATATTCTATTTCTGAGATATTTCTGGTCTTTTGTTTTCTATTTCTCCTTAGTTTCACAACAAGTTTTTGCAAGACATTCAGAATTGAAACTCACACATACCAGCAGTATTTGCACGGTTACATCAAACAATAGTGAACAGCAAATACCTTGTGCGGGGTTTTGTTACACTAGTTGTAGAGATATTTTAATAAAGATTCAATCTGTAGGGACATACTGAATGCAGAAAAAAGCACATCCTTTTTCTCTTTTAGAATGGTATGGCAGAGAGGGTGAGGAATGTACCATATCTGGTACTTTAATTAACTGGCAAATAATAAGGGCATTTTTAAAGCAGTACCAAGTGAAATATAACATTTTATTTAAGTTTGACACATTTTTTTTTTTCCAGTTTTGATATGCAGTACCTTCCTACCTATTATTAATTTAATACAGAAGGATATCTGCAAGTCCAAGACAGCAGACGGGTGGACACTTGTAGCTAACCCGGTTACTGTTATAGAGCTCACTACTCACATGCTACCTCCCAATGCCTTCCCTGTCAAAGCTTCCTAAAAAAGCCAGGTTCCTGCGAAGTCTTGACTGGCCACTGAAAATATCTCCTTCCTCTTTTACTCTGCCTCTCTGCAAAGGATCACTATGCAAAAGGTAAAGAGCTGTAAAAGGACTGAGAAAGGCAATACTCGAATTATTTGCCTTGCAGCCACTTTTTGGCAGATGATCAAAATGACAGCAAGTGCTCCTTCAAATGCCTCTAGGGTCCCACTTTCCCTTGCCACCACCAAGCACCCATCTTCCCGCAAGTCATAAATCTCTTTGGATGAGCCCCAGCACCATGGAAGTGCTGCAGTTCACCATGAAGCCATTGCTTCTCCTTTGCTCCAGACTCCGAGGTTCCTGATTCAACTCCCTTCTCTCTAGGGAACTAATGAGAAGCATTAAGTATGTGAAGACTATTATGCTGATGTGTCAGCATTTGCACTAACTGTATCTTTCAGAATAATACACTAACTTATCAACACAGCGAAAAGCCAAGAGATGAAAAGTAAGGCCTGAATATGAAATTATTCCTAAGTGTGCAGTAATTAAATTGCAGCTCTCAATGTGCATTATAGAATCGCTCAAGGTAACATTTCTGTAACTGCCTACAGTATAAAATGTTAGGTTCCAAGTATAAAAGGAAATCTGCACAGGAAAATGAACACTATTAATAGGTCATATAGTTTAAGAGAAAGCTTTTAACCCTGGGCAGCTGCAACAAGAAAGCATCTTGTCTCTGAGCAAGTAGTTCAAATTTATGTCCAAACCAAATAATAAGTCACTCCATTTGACAACGTCAGATTTAACTTCTGAGTCCAGACTGTTAATCAACATGTCAAAAGAGAAGCAGAGTAATTGTTTTGCCTATACTATCGAGTAACTAGAGGCCTCGCTGAAGCACTACACTGTTTCTAAAGCCACGTGTATATTAGGTTATAATACTGAAATACCTATTTCCAGTATCTCCGTGTTTATGGAATTTATCAGAAATTTAGAGACAGGAAAACTAATAAAAAAAGACTGCCTTATTTTTCTCCCGTTACAGTAAAGCAAGTGGTTTCCTGTTAACAGCAAAAGCCAACCTAGCACTTGGGCAAAATGCCTACTGGGAAAACAACATGAGGTTGGTTCATTGTGTATATTCTTCTGGTTTCCACTGACTTCTCTTGGAAGGACACCAGATGTGGCTTTCTGGTGGCAATAAAACTATTTGTACAGCATGTTGCAAACTGCCTGCTATCCTTATTCCGTCAAAGATCAGGAGCATACTACAGCGCAAAGCACAGAGATGCACTGATTCAATGAATGAAGACTCCCCAGAAAAAAGACTCAGCTGCATTAATCCTACTCAACTCAGGAACCACATTGTATTTTTAAAGCTGCTTTATCCTCCAAGAGAAGGAAGGCTTCACTATTGCTTAAAACAAAGCAAATAGCTACACACAGAGCCAGAAACACTTGGGGGGGGTGGGGGGGGGAGTGGAGGGGCATAAAAGCCTCATGCAATTTCTTTTTTCAAAGTAAGTTGAAAGTATTCGTTTTCAAGTAAATTAATGTTAGGCATGACTAATGTAAATGTGACTATATTAATTTATCCTCCTGTTAGGCCTATATTAACCCAGTTCATGTTCAGAGATACCTTTTATAAACTCTTCTTTTACATCACGGCTAACTGTAATAAAACTCCAGAACCAGCATGTGAATCTGTCATCTTCCTTCAACACATTTCACAAGTGAATACTACACAGTAGGAAATAAGTAAAAATAGTTTGCTGGTTTGACTTTCATTTTTGTTGTAATGATTCTTCTACAAAAATCCTTTACAGTGCACTGCCTGAAGTTTCATAGATACAATAAGAAAAAACACAAAAGGTGTTTACTGTAGATTTACTTACATAACCGCTTACCATGTTTACTAATTTTCTGGAAAAAGCTCAGAGAAAGGAATGGGAATAAACAAAAGGCCAATTTTATTTTAAAGCAAGTCCCTTTGACATTTCTGTACTGTATGTTAAATGTATTCTTAGACTTTTTGACACTTCTAGCTGACGGCTGAGAGGATTCAGGGTAACTGGGAAGTATCCCATTCATTTTTAATACAGCATGTGTGTGTAAGATACAATATAGTAAGTAGCACAAATATGAAGTACTAGGCTTGAATCAGGCAGTAAGACTCACTTGAGAGGGTGTACTTGTTAGCTCCATCTTTTCTTGGGATTTTTCCTTTGCTAGTCGCGCAGCTTCTTTGAATTCCTGAAATTTTTCAGCAAACTGAAGGTACATATGTTTAAAAAAAAAAAAAAAAAGGAAAAAGAGAAAGAGTAGGCGTGAAGTAGTACATTACATGCAGAACAGAATGCTGTACTTAACATTTTACAACGTCAAATTCTGTCAGTAGATTTTTTAAATTTTTCTCCTTATTAGATACTCATTTAAGTGAGTTACACAGTGATATACCTTTCAGCACCTTTCAGACATAATGTACACTGTTCATATGTCAGGAAAATTATGATGCAACGAAGTTTGATCTGTTGCTGATAGTGTTATAAAACGTCACCTCAGAAATGGCTCATAATAGTGACAAGCTGCTTTACACAGCTGCTTTCAGTGTCAGGTTGTACTCTCCTCCTGACAACAAATGATCTGGTTCTGAGGCCTACTGTGGTCACTATTAGCCTAGAGCTTTCAATGGGCTTCATTCTTTCATGACTGAAACAAGACTGATTTCTTCCCAAATTTTAACAGCATTTATAATTTCAATAGCTAATTATGAAAGCAGCAGTGGGAATATTGAGTCAAGTTCATTGCTTGATTGTTCATTGACATCAATCAAGTTAAAGAACAAATTCATTGAACTAAGCACTTGCATATACTAAACACTAAATTCAAGAATTGCACATTGAACTGCCATATGAAGCTTAATTTCTATGCTACTGTACCTCTTCCAGAAAACAGCTAAAGCAGCAATTTAGAAATAAATGCACCCTTGAACTTGAGAGATTAAACCAATTTATTAAGAATAAGGCCTAGTTTGTCTGGCTAGAGAAAAATTTGGCTTCACAGATCTCAGCTTGACACTACACTAATTGCTATAGTAGCCAAGCATTTATTTTTCTTTCCTACTGCTTTAAACAGAATATTATATTATTATGATCAGCTTAAGACTGAAATGATTCTGCAAAAACATGGGAAGCTTCACTAACAGCTCCTACATCTCTCCAGCAGCAGCACACATAGAAAATGTTTTGCACCGCATTTATTTAGAAGGGACGAAGGCTACCCTTTGTGTGACACAATCTCCTCAACTATTTTCAATCAGAACTTCACTTGCTATGCAAGACCTTAAAAACCTTATTGTCTTTAAACTTCTTCTCCTGGTAGACTATTAGTATTTGAGGAAATATATTTTCTCTCCACTTGTATCCTATATTTCACCTGTCAGGTTATTTAAAAGCATACATTTCTTGAATATAGAAGGAGACAAAAAGATACCACCCTGAAAGTCTAACCCAGCATCAAAAAACATCTCAGAACAGATGACAAAATTGGCAACAGATCACCAGAACTAGATACTTATTTAAGATTTGTACATAGACCTCAAAATCTGATGGGTAACCTATTATTTAAATCAGCTTTAAGATTAGAGGATTGGTAAATGGAAAACATGATGCTGAGGCTTAGAATAAATGGCTGAAGACACACAAGGCAGTAAGTATGATCTTCTGTATCACAGTGGTGGAAAATGTGAAAAAATATATAATAGACAGATAAATAGGTAATGTTCTAAGAAAGAGCCAACAAGGCTAATGTAGTAGAAATTTTCATAAATTTACTAGAATTCCTTGAGGCAGTTAAGTTATGGATAATAGCAATCTCCTGATAAAATTCCTGAATAACAAAGATCTCATGGTATGAAAGAAAAGGTTCTCTGGAGGATCAATATTTTAAGGAAAAGATGAAAAATTGTGCAGGGAGACTACAAGAGTCTCTTACAAGTATCTGTGGTGGCACTTTTGCCATTTAGCACACTCTTAAGTTATGTGGAATAAATCAGGTCAACTAATTCAAAGGGGTAAGACAGACAGCAAACCTGGAAAGCAATATTTCTTCTCATGTATCAGGATACTATCAACAGCACAGACTTATATTCTGAATGAGAAAGCCATCTCAGTTTTTTCTGAAAATCATGGGACATTCTATTCCTCCTACTGCAGCAAGAAGGACTCTGCCAGCAAATCCTGATCCTGTGAAAGGAATATTCTTCAACATAGGCATCATCTTTCAGGTATCGCTGACTTCTGATGGAACAATCTTGAGGTGAATTTGTTGTCTAACATATTGAGAAAAGGTCTAATGAAGATAAATAAATGTTCAATTAGTTTCCTTCTATACTATTTGTGTATGGAGTTGATTAGAGTGCCATTATTTTTCTATCAGATATTCTCACTCTGCTAATTCTCAGTCACAGTAATTGTACAGAAGGAGGTTTCCACTGTTGCACTCTACCCTAGTAATTAGTTTAGGAGGACAAAGGCACATGAACCAAACCCAAATAACCTAAAAGTCAAACATTTACTATAAGCTAAGCAGACAATGACCTGAGAATAAACAGTTTATTCTTATCTGCTCTGATTATTTGCTTCATTAACGTGTTGAAATCAGTCACAGACTAGACTAAGTTTTTTGCGGTTGCAGGCTGTCTTCTGCTCCCTGGAACTTGAAATATTTCACTGGGGCCCAGAGACACTACTGCAGAACAAATTACATACAACAGGGCGGTTCACTTAAGGACTCTGATAAATCAAAATACAGAAAAGAAGTTCCAGAATCAATTTTTAAGGCAACTTCCAGAAGCACCCTGTTTCTGAACAAACCCATTAACACAGTTTATTTGTTAGCCTTATTACTAATATCCAGTAGTACCTTGAGCCCTAAATTAGATTTCAAGACCTACAGTGCTAGGTGTACCAAAGAGTGCTCTGGTAAACCTGACTACAATGCCAGTACACAGAAGTGAGAGCTAGTAATCTGAGCAGAGAGACAAGACAAGAAAGAGACTATAGATGTGATTTCTCTAAAGCTAGACAGCAGATCCAGGGTTTCTAATTCAGCTTTTCTGACTCCAGGACCAATATATTTACCAACTCCAGTGACTGGATAGACTGTAATCTAAAGAAAATTTTCCTTTCCCCCATCAAATATGTTTGTTAATTTTAAAATAACACAAAAAGTTTTACCTTCATGAATTTTAGTAGCAACAATCAGCAATTTCAACTCACGCGAATATCTGTTTGATAATTAAGATATAATACAACAGGAACAGTTTGCTGAAAAGGTCCTGAAGATTCATAACCATAAGATTCAGAAAAGGTCTGCGACTTGGTATTTTTCTCAACAGATTTGCATATTCTTTGTAAAACACAGCAATCTGAGTCACTGCTAATCAAACATGTACTTAAGACAAAATATCTACTGTAGCTTTTCAGATTATTTTTTCAACAGCAATATAAAGTCTTAAGCCAAGGGCATGATTAAAACTCTTACACATCCGTTTGAGGTCACTGAAAGAATGGGATTGAAACAACTGTAATTAAGAAGGCAGTAAGTACCACATGGGGAGAGCAAGAGTCAAGGATAGGACAGATAAAAAAACGCCAAATATTTCCACTGGCAAGGATAACCTAGTGTTTAAAGTCAGGCAAACACAGAGTGTGCATGACTACAGCATGATACTTTGCCTCCAAAGAAGCATTCTGTGATTAAGGAAAACGAGCTAGTCTGAGAGAGGTAAACTAAATCAGCATTTATGCTAAATCCAGTGAAATACTAAGAAAAGTTATTACCACCTTGGTAAGCAAGTGCCTCTAGGACATACACACCAATTTAAGTGAGTGACAAGGTTTCCAAGTTCACTGAAGCAGTGATAGGTGCACAAACGCACATGCAATACTAGTGGCATTCAGAATTTCCTGTGTTTGTGTTGCTTCATGGAAATGAAAGCTTTCTGATTATGAAACGAAGAAATCCTACAAATGTAACACTTGTCCAAATAAAGCAGATGTACTGGTTCTCATTTGAATGGTTTTCTAACAGGCCCATGCTTATCCTTGGATAGTGACAACTACTTTCTCGAAAGCGTTGGTACGATTATTTTTTTTAAATAACAAGCCAATCATTATTCCTTACTTAAACATGTACTATACATTCCTTTCATTGCACTTGGGTTTCCAGATCTTTTGTATCCTTCAAAGATGAAAATACTCTGCTTAATGTAAAGACATGTTCTTAAACTGAACTAAAATTTCCCATCTGGAGAAAAATGACACTGGCTTGTACAGGTTCCTGGACTATCAGAGTAGTATCAATAGCAATAGGTATGGAAGAGAAGGTGCTCAGAGGCACTATACCATCACTTTGAGAAACAAGGGTTACTGCTTTCCTCAGAATAAGGTGTACTTCCCTCCTGCACAAGTAGATGAGAAAAAAAAAAAAAAAACTCATGTATGGCACAGAATTTCTTTAGTAAACATTTCAACTTTTGTATTCCAACAAGAAAAGATAGTTTTCTTTTACACTGAATATATTTCCCACTAGCTTCACTTTAAGACTGCAGATGTTGAAATATCTGTAATTTGATGCACTATCTAGTAGAAAAGTGAAAGTGAATGTGACTTAAGAGAAAAAAAATGCATCTGAAGACTACCAACAATTTTTTTTCTAGGAGATCTAAGTACAGAAGGAACACTAAATTGCCTACTCCTTTAAATTCTATCATGAAAAACTGTAATGGAAGAACGATTTTTAAAAAAGAGAAACCTAACAAATGAATTATTAGAAAGCATTAACAACATATACTCTGATAGCTTAAATCCCTCTTCTTTCCTCCATCAGTTAAAAGAAAATTTGCAGGTATCACACTTTGTCTTGTCTTTTTACATTATAAGGATTGATAAAGAACTTTTTTTTGTAAGTTATTTTTAAATAACAACAGTAGTGAGCACTGAGTCAAGATACTATGAGCAGGAATCAAATATTTTTAAGCAGCTTGACTAGCTGAATAGTTACCACTGGTCATACTTACCTTTGAAAGGTGATGTTCAGATGAAAATCCCAAGCCATAGACTGTATTCGCCCTGCTGTCTGCCCACTGGCCAAACTTCTGGGATGTTTTAGTAAATGTCATGTTGGGGGTGATAGTGCTATTTATTATTGCCTGAAAAAAAGTAATAGTTGTAAAAAAGGGGTTTTGTGGTTTTGAATTTTTCTTTTAAAAACTACTCATAATTGAAAATGCCAATATTGTAGTCAGTTTTATAATTAAATCACAGCTAAAATTACAAAAGCATATTTTCACATACATTCTGTAAAAGGAGCAAAAGCTGGGGGGGGGGACGACACCTGTTTGCAATTGTAAGCAGTCATTTAGTAGTTACCAAGTCTAAAAAAAAGTCCTTTAAAGCATCTGCACAGGCTAATGAGATCAGAATAACTAGCAAAGTCCTTTTTTGTCTCACAAGTGTATTTCTTTGTCCCCTAAGGAAACGCCTCTCAAGCTCCACTGTAAGCTTCACTGTTGCATTCCGCCCACCCCCGCTGCATATGTGATTCTCACTGTAAAACATGCAACAAAACAAGAAGGACAATTTCTTTTTAAGTTTCTGTATTATAAGAATCTGTTTTTCCTTTATACACACACAAGCATGTCTAACAGTGATGGGGTCATATACCAACTACAAAAGAAGAGCTACTCTAAGAATCATTTTTCTTCTCTAGTTCTTGTCACATACAGGATGGAAAAAGCACATCCTCCAGCATTCAACTTCTGCTAATGCAAACAAAAAATGCAACTATTAGATGATATGCTGGTTCCACTAAAAGCAACTACAGTTTTACCATGGATTTCAACAGTATTTCTACCACATTAAAGTTTGCCTAACATATTCTAAACCTGCAATGTGGAACTGTCCAGCTGATTTAAAGTATGTCAGGGTAAAGTCTTATAGTGAAAACAATGGATTCCATTTAACTAAAAATCTGATGGTTAGTACAGTTTACAACCAGCCAACACGAACAAGAAAGACTAGCCATAAACCCAAAGACAGGTGTATTTGAAGTGAAATGCAGGCAGGCTTTCTCACCTGCCTGGTGCTACTAAGAGTTTCAGCCACATTTGTTAAATAATTCACAGCCCTTTTCATGAATCGCTGGTACTTTGTAACACCCATGTGAAAGAGAATGTCCTTAAAACTTCCCAGAAAATAGCACACACTGTGAGCAGAACAATTCAGCAAGAATCTTTCTTACATGCCAGTTAATGTGCTCCAAAGGTTATTGTCAGTATGTGTCCTACTGCAACTGTCTTACAGTACCAAGTTGGGAATCTTTTGAACATTAGTGTGCATGTTTCCTGCTTCCATGAAACCACAACCCCTGCCTTACCCCTGGCAGGTTAAAGCGAGTGATTACTGAAGAATCCTAGAGCAGCAATAAAATCCACAGGGTCTAAACCATCTTCTCTGTTGTAAATAATGAAATCTTTCTTTTATTCTTTGAATGGCAGGAACTGTACAGATGCGTAGAGAATAACAGTATTTTCTCAGGATGGTGACAGTGAGAAACTTCAACACCAGAGAGACCAAGTACTGCTCTTCCAAGCCCAAGACCTTCTAGAAGTCAAAATCAGTCTATACTACTTGTATGAGATGGCCTTCTGGATGGATATTAAAATGAGTAGTTAGGGAGTTTACTTAGCCCCCTTTGCTTTTGCTGAGATTTGGGTAGCACTGGAGCACAGCTACGATCAACCTAAATTTTTGTTGGAATTCTGCAGGGCAAGTCTGAAAAATTCACAGCTGAGGGGCCAGCTAAGCCCACAAACAGTTGCCATGTGCATATAGTGATTCTCAGTGGCGGAGTACTGCAAGAAAGTTCAGAAGAACACATTGTATTGCAACATGTAGAAAGACAAGCAACAATATGGCAGCACAGACAAATTTAACAGAACTGGCATCTTCTGCAGTGGCTTTGGCAGCTCCACTATACTCGCGTTAAATTAGAAGAGCAAATCTGGATGTAGCTGAGGATATCAAACAGGCAGTTCTCTCTGATAACCTTTGCCTCAAAATGCAAGTTTTGGCTATCATTGTGAACAACGCCTGGAAAATTTTGGAATGCCAGAAAACATACATTTGTACCAACAAGCCTCGTCAGGTCAAAACCAGGATTTCCTGTGTGATCAGAGACTGGAGAACCATTTCCAGCATTAATTGTTCGCGAAATGTCTCCTCAGATTTTCATACAGGAGAAGCTTGTCAGTGAAGTCAGTGGTAATTCAAACATCATTCTCCTTTCTTTAGGCATAAGGTTCAGAGCCCAACTAAAGGCAGCAGGCTTGCACTTGCACCATGGCCTCTAACAGACCTCATAGAAAATGGCTGTCTATGCCACATAGGATAGAAGAGATAATGTGAGAAAGGCAGGTGGACTTCTTGGAAAGGAGGTGTTCTGGAGCTCTTTTTTTCTTGTATGCTTCTTGTCTTCTTGTACACTGTTAGTGCTTGGAAGCCCACTTCTGAAATCATGTGGTGGAAGCCCCGAACAGAGCTGTGTAAGCTCACTTAATCTCTCTTGCTGTGAAAGCTGTCAACAGTAATATGTTTGAAATTAAATATCCTGGGGACAGTGTAGAAGAGAGTCTTCCTCCCAAATCAAGCTCTAGCTGTGTTGTCTAGCTTGCATAAGCCCTAGTTCCATCCATTGCTTAATTAATTTGAACTTACATCACAGATTTGAGAGTGTGCATGTTAGGTCATGGATGTAACTTCCTCAACATAGAAGCTGACTCTATGGATAGGACTTATGACCTCCAAGCAACAGGCAGGTTTAAAGCCTGCAGGATTGGCATTTGCTGCAGTGGCAGTGAAATATCCGGTTGCAAATCAACCCAGCAAAAAACCTTGGAGAAACCAATCAGTTTTTAGCTGAGACTGCTCAGTGCTTCAGCTGACCACGCGGCTGGCTGTACAAGAGAACTCAGAACAGGCTGCCCGGACCAGAATAGGATATCTGTTTTGACAGCAGTCTGCATTTAGGCTGGGTTACAGTGACTGTTAAATTGCTTCCTTGGAAGGGAGAAAGATAGGAAGAAAACTTTTTAAAAAACAACTGTGTTGAGAAAGAGTTGCTGTGATTCTTCCCTTTATTTTCCACCAGAGAAAAATGAAGCAGCTCCACTCCAGTGGACAGTATCAGTCCAAAGACAGCAAGTTTCTCACTGGGAAGACTACATTCAGATCCCGGTGATAAAAAAAAGAGCCCTTTCACTAGATTTACCCATTTTACAAGGAAATCAAGGCTTTCAATCCTCTCTGAATTAAAAGCATTAATTATTATTAATTTTTTATTTATTAATTATTTTTAATTATTAAGCTAGATCTCTCACATGCTAAATTAATTATGCTTCTAAAACGTGCAATACTAGAGCATACTACAGATACAGTCAGTGTCAGCTACTTCTGGAAAATACTAGATATGAATCCTTCATATCTTTAGCTTAAAAAAATAAAGATTTATTTTTTAAATTAGAATTTATAATTAAGCCTGTCTTGCCTACTCAAATAGGTACTGCTTTAACTACTCTCCTCTACACCAGATTTCACTGTAGTTACTAGTATAACAAGCGTCAAGTGTTTCATCAACTTTTAAGAATGCTGTTAGTGTAAATGTACAAGAATATCTTAAAAACAGAACAGAGTCAATCTGACAGGCAGACATTTAGCTTTTGAAGAAAATGGATTTTGTTATCTTTAGATTTTGTTGGAATAATAAAATAGCTTTCATGTTTTCCTTTCATATTAGTTTAGCTATAAGAAAATAGGGCATGTGTCTTAGCTGTTCATTTTACTGACTGCAAACCCAACAGCTGCAAGATATACAGCAGTGGTCAAATATGATTTTATCTAGTGCTAAAATTGATGGCAACATTAATTAAGACACACAGTATTTTTTAACTTCTTCAAAGGAAGATGACTGAAGACCTGTGCTTACAAGCCTTACTTGAAACTGTATTTAGCACTAAACAGATTATCACTTTAATGTGTGACTAGTTTATTTTATAACTGCCATGAAAACGTAAAGATCATCTATTGCAGTAACACTGATGGGAGACTTGACTCAGAAGTAATATATACAAGGCTCATGGAACCTACAGACTGGAAAACCACTCTTTTCCAGAGTCTTGTTTTAGATGTGCACAAATCATTAGGGATTTTTTCCTGTCTTGCACCTGTGAAAAAATTCAGAGAGTTAACAAATACTGCAGGAAACACATTACTTATCTCTTTTTTTTTCTCAGTGACTGCCAGAGACTGAATGGAAAAGACAGTGGGATTCTGGGAATAATCCTAGTGTCTGTCTGCAGTGTTACTGGAGAAATAATGGAGGCTTCCTTCCATCACCTAGGAGAAAGGAGTACTAAAACACATTTTTCCAAGGAGCTATGAAGTGACTATATAATTAATGAGAACTGAAAGCCTTAGCAACAACTGCTCAGCGTTGTCATGTCATATTGCATAAGAAATTTTATTTTTCAGGCTTTCTCTTGATTCCTAGAGTGGCAGGAGAAAAAAGTCTCATAAAAGATACTTACTCAAGAGGTCACAGAAACCAGCCTTGACTTCTATCAGATTATTTGCATCAGTATCTCCCTGCAATGAGCAACAGGGATCCAGATACTGTATGTCACTATAAAATATGGCCTGTACACGGAACACCTTATGGTCCTAGAACATTTTCTGTAGTCAAGTTAGAGGGAGATGCATGATTTCTTGTGCAAGGTATTTTAAGAGAAGACTGTAGCTTCAGAAAACACCATTACACACAATGCATTAAAAACAAGCAGAACTTGCTTCTATAGGACATACATCAGCTGAATCTGGCTCATAGACCCATTAATATGGAATAAGGAAAAAAAAATATCTCTCTCAAAATACACCAAAGACCCCACAAGCAAATTCAAGTGGGAATCTGCAATGTACAATAGCATCCCTCAGAGCTGAGCGAAGATCATGTCTTAAAAATGTCCTTTTGTTTTCAAGAAGAAAGATTTAATGACTTCCAGACAATCAGTACAGAAGTTAAATTTTATCCAGGAATCCTACTGAAACCCACTGACCTAAAGAGAGGGAAGGGTGTGGGACAGAAATAGGATTATCACTCCAACCTAAAGTATATCTCTCTGAAACTTTCCTTATTGCAGTCTAAGTCAACATATGTGTGAGTTCCCATCCCTTACTGACTTACTTAGAATAAAAGACTTACTTAGAATAAAAGACTTACTGCTCTGCACCAGAGCCACTGCAACTGAGCAGCCACATGCACATCATTCTCTCCACTGTACAAACCCACAGGGTCCTGTAAGCCCCACCAGCACCAAGGTATACAACAAAACCTGGTTGGATCTATTCCCTCTGAGGGAGGGGCGTGACAGCTTCAAAACCAGTATGGTTCAACAAGTGTTTCTGGCCACTAGCAACATGTGTATTTGAGACATTTTCTATGTAAAATTTGTTTTAAAAAAAAAAAAACAAAACACAAAATCATCTTTATTCAGTTTCATTTCAAAACTTAAAATGGGAGAATGAAATTGCATAGCTTTTTCTCCTTTGCAAATTTAACACTTCTGTCTGACCAATCAACAATATAAGGCATTGCAAGCTCAGATGCTACTAGTGTTACTGACACTCAGCTGTATGCCATATAGCAGAGACATTATCTGGATGCACTCCAAACTTAAGAATGCTTTATATTTATACTTAGCCCTTTGTACATACTATATTGTATATGTGCAGACATGTTAAAAAAGAAAGCGCTTTAATTAAAAACAAAAAAATTATCTGGGAATTATGCTGAAAACCTCCTTAAAATTCTTCCATGGGTCCTCCTGCTATTCACCTGTGTTTCAGAGCGATGTTGTGATGCCTAAAACAATGGAAGTGTAATCATGATTGGGATCCTAGATCTTAGCCAGACATCTAACACCTGGGTGAAAACATTATTAGGATTGCAGCAATCACAGAGAGAGTAAATAAAAGTGATAGACCGCATTATCAATACACCTTACCAATAGTACAGCAGATGTAAAGGAAATGCTGCGGTAAACAAAAGAACAAACAAATAGATGAACAATGGCTTGACAATTTAATTCAGCCCCCACTTTGCAGGAGCTGCAGCTTTGGACAAAGGCAGAGGAACCCCAGTGGACACCAGAATAAGGATTTTGTAAACTGTGCAAATCAGTTAAAGTGCTACAGATTACAACTGGTAGCCTTGATTTCATACAGCATCTAGTTCCAATCCCAAAGCCTTTATTTATAAACAGTCACACAAAAGGTATTTTAATTATTTGATAGAACTAAAAGAATCATTTGAAGGAAGGCTGGGAAGGGAAGAAACAAAGTAAGACTTAAACTTGGAAAAATTCTGGTAGGCTTTGATACCAGAGTCTCAATCACTTGAAGCAGTATCACACAGAGATCTTTTGACTATGAGATTTATTTCTGTATACTTCTTTATGATAGAAATTCTCCTTTCTCATTTAAAATAGCAATACTCTGGATATTAAAAAAAAAAAAAAACAAGGTAATATTTTTCAGCTTTCAATAGCCACAAAATCTCTGTGAATACTGCTATGCTTTAACAGAGTATTTCAGTTCCAACCATCATGAACTGATGCATCTCCAGAAGTTGCAAATGCAACTGCAAATGCAAGTTGAAAGGATTACAACTTTTGATTACGCTCTATCTTTAATGTCCTTATTGCAGAGTTTTCTGATATGCTGTTTGTAAGTTATTGTTTTTATACCCACTTGGGGCAGAACCTAAGGAACAGTCAAGTATTTTCTCCACATCAAATTAATTTCTTAGACAAGGTTTCTTACAACAGCAGCTCAACACATTAACCTTCCTAATTAAAAAAGAAAAACACCCCCCAAAAAACCCAAACCCAAACCAACTGCGTTTTGATAAAAGCTTACCATGGAGAGCTTTATTAGGAGGGAATCCTCATATTCTCTACAGCAAAAATTGGAAGATTACATAACAAAGGATTTACTAAGTGATTACAGGCACTGAACAGATGTCCTTCACAATGCTGAAACCAATGATATTGATGCGTGGAGATGAAAACAGGTTATTGTAACCCTACTTGTACTTTTTAGTGCATCTCACAGGGAATGTCTTTTTAGCCTGCTCATAATATTAACTATGTAACAGGTCATCACTTAAATTCAGCAATAGATTTTTCAAAGCAAATATGAATGCATGGAAAATAGTATTTTCAAATAAACACCTAAAACGTAATGAAGCATTTAAAACATGTAATGAAGCAATGTTACCATCTTAACATGTCAGTAATCTACTACTCAAATAACGACAAAAGCATCTGAGAAGATACATGAAGGATATCAGACTAGGAGATAAACACAAAAATTGATGAAGCAAGCAATTTTTCTGAAATAAAACTTACCTTTGAGCCATCCAAACTGATTATCCTATAGACATTTCTTGTGCTGTCATAGAAGTAGGACACAGTAACAGCATGCTTGCTGGTGGGAACCCAGTTCTTCTTAGTGTTTGGGTCAATCTGGAAGACGTGAGCTCGGGTGCTGAAGATGGGTTGTTCCCTGAAGGACAGAGAGTAAAAGTCATTAATCTAATTTGTACCTAATATCATTGCACACAAGTTATCTGCCAGTTGTGCCCACTAGGATGTATACATTTCACTTTGCATGATAAATTTTTCCTAAGAACTTCTGTATATGTTGCTGCATAGAGCAGGTGAGTGCATTAATAAGCATATGCAAGCAAAACGCAAGCCTTCTAATGCAAAAATCAGCACCCAGTTATAGAGTCAGATAAAGACAGACATCTCTAATATAGATTGAGCCCTGTCCCATCATGTCCCCAGCCCTCACCCTCCATCTGTCCCTTTAAACTAACTGGCATTAATACATGTGTAACTTCATTTCATTACACCGCTGAATGTGTATGACTTTAAACCCCCATCTTCACAAAAATATTTTAATACTCTGATTATTTAATCAATTTTAGGCCATAATCTGAAATTGAACTGGCTGATTCAATGCAATTACTCTAAAACTAACATTAAGTAGGGCCAGGAACATGTGTTGTGAAACCCTCACTCTCTGCAGCTTCACACCTGAATATTTTCATAGCAACACTAAATATGTATAACATACATAGTTCAAAGTTAAATGTTAGCAAATAAAATTATATAAGCTAAAAACCCCCCATGATCTTTAACAGGACATATAGTATTGCACAAAAATCTAAAAATATTTTAGTATCACCAAGATAGGTGTCAGTTTAAATTTAGCTACATTTTAGTGACAAAGATTGCTGTATTCTTCAGGGAATATTGCCATCAAATCCCAAAGATATTAAGTACCAGAACTTTAAGCTGGATTTAACTTTTTAGGTTTCTGGACTCTCTTTTTTTCTCCCATTTCCAGGATGTAACGAAACATATCCTTTGTCCCTGCCCTCTTTTCCCTTTAAGAGGGAAGTTTTTAATGCATTTTTCTGCCCAAAATAGAAGCAAAAGAAAAAATTAGGATTTGGGGTACTTATAGTCAAAGGGTTTTAATCTGGCCTCATTACAAAGGGGTACATGTGAACTGTCGGAAATCTCTCTACTGCTTGGCAGCAAGAGCAGCTGAGACCAGCTGCTTTCAGCAGCAGAATCGTATTACTCAGCTGGGAGTTACGGCTCCTTGAAGCCCATCTGCCAGAAGACGTGGTGTTCTCCTATGTTGGGCATTGGAAGAAGTGACAGAAAGGATACAGAACAGACCAGAGACAGCGAAACAGAGTTTCAGCGAAAGCTAAAAGGAGAAGGCAGGCAGGCAGGGGGATCAATGGACATGCTAGTCCTCCATACAAATGTTACTGTACCCTCAGCACCAGCTCATCTTCTCCTTCTAAGTCACCAAGCTATTAGAGGGTGGGTAGCTGTTTTCCTGATCCCAATCTCTTGCACACAAACACAGGTTATGCAAAGGTGACTTTTGTAGCCCTTTTGTTTAACAGAATCTTTATATCTTATCGCTCTTTCAAATATCTACAATTACTTCTTCAATCATACTTAAACTTTAGTTCTTGACTTCAATATTAGATACAGTTTGCATTTACCTCCCAATTAAGCATATCCAAATGTAATGTGATGCAAACTACCGTAATGCCACCAGTTCTTTAACTTTGGAAGGTTAAAGAGCCCATCAAAACAAAAATCTTAGAAGCCTGACAATTATTTGGATGAAGACTGACATTGAAAGGAGAAAATAAAGGCTCTGACCACATTGTCTAAAAAGACCAAAGAAGAGCTGAATCCAAATTGCAGATGCGTGGTTAATGCACACGCATTTGACCAGCACTGATACTCAATTCTGTCACAGTACAGTATATCACACAAGTGGGACTTTCAACATACCACAGGTTAGCATTTTAATACGTAAAAGGTAGGAGAAAACTCTACAACTAAAAGCAAGTGGGGGTGTCACTAAAGGTCTGATTGTTCAGCCCTGAGTTGCTGCTCTCCTGCACTGGCAGCACAAAAATCTCCCATAGCCCCAGCTAAATATCCTGAATTTGTTTCACGAGGCAGCCTGCTTATTCCTGGTGATTGCTCAGCAGTGTTGCTCAAAGACAAACCAGAGCGCTTTGCAGGGCACATGTGTGGGTCTGGCATAGACATTACAGTTAGGTATGGAAAAGCGTAAATTAAGCTTACTTATACTTTTTAAATCACTTCTGATAAAACTAGAGTTACAGTCTTCTCTTTCCATATTTTAACTGAAACTACAGGTTTGCTGAATGACAAGCTGTCTACGCTCTGTGGAAAAAAGCACAGCTCCCTTCGTTAAACTAGCTGGATAAATCATGATTTTGCCAGATTACTGGGGTAATTAGGATTTTTTTCTGACAAAGACGCTAAACTTCAGATGCCTCTAGAATTAGACCAACGTTTTGACACTTGATGATGAACATTTAGAATGATTATTTCTTCAAACAAATGGAAGTTATGGACCTTATGTCTACAGGACTAAATGTGTTAGAGAATCAGTCACTGATGTGCCACTGAAGTCCTTCGAAGCTGCTATACAATCGGGTCATCTGAAATTTTCTGTAGCACCATACTATAGAGCTGCTTAAATTTTAGATTTGCTAAAACATTCAGGAACAAACAAAAGGTAATATATAAAACATATACAATATTTGTAACTTCAGCTAATCAGTCTTTACTCAAACTTTTTATTCTTCCATTATCCACGCAGGACATGACGCCCCCCAGTCTGGAAGTTTCAACTAATTCAGTTGAAGTAGTATTAGTTACAGGAATATTAGTATTAGTTAAATAGGAGAATAGTTTCCTTTTTCCCTTGCTAAGTGCTCAGACAATTAATATGTATAAGATTATATTTTTTTTTATAATATATATTATATATTACGTATATGTCAACATTTTAAAATCTACTTTTGCCTATATAGAGTTGAGATAGAAGAGAACAGCTTTAAATATGAAAAAACAATCCTGTAAAAAAACCCTATCAGTTTCTTACTCTTACCTCTCTTCTCTGCCTTTTTCATCTTTCTCTTGTCCTTCTTTCATTACCAGAAAGTATTTAGTATTCATTAAAGACATTAATAGGAACTAAGACAAGAACTCATCACTAATTACAAAGAGAAGTCATTCATTTTTCCAGAAATATCCTGATGCTGAATAAAACCAAAAGAAACTAACAAGAATGCCATAGTAACACAGTTTGACTATTAAAAATGTCTGCTCAGGCATGGCAGAAACATTAAGGCTAATATGCTGCTGTTTTTAATTGGGTTAGACTGCAACATCACAATGGCCAAACACAGACTAAAAAGAAATAAGTGCTAAGTCCTCCTGGACTTGAGTGGCAACGTGGGGACTAAAGAAGCATGAGAAGTACCTCTTAAGCAGGTAGAGTCACACCAGTTTTTTTCATCATTGATATAGAAATCCTTTCATTGGTATGTGATCAGTCCTAGGCTAGGCTTAGGAGAAAAGCTAACAGTTGAATGAACAGTGTTTTCAGCCACTCTTTCCATTTTGACATCTTAACACTTCCTTTTCAAAAAAAACACAGACTACTGAATATAAGAACCTAAGCTTTCATTTTTCCATATGTTAGACTAATTAAAGCTTTCACAAAGGAAGCTTAAGTTAGTACAGAAGGATAGGAAGAACTTCCTTGCTAATCCATACTTACTATTTGTTTTTTTTAAGAAAAAGTATCTATTCTTTGATGTGTCTGGTACTTCCAGATCATGCCAACGCTAGTGCTGGAGACCTCCTTCCTCTTATTTCTTTCTCCACACTGTTGTTTACCATGACTCCAAAGTTATTTTCATTGCCATAATATCTACAACTTCTCAAGGCTGGGATTCTGTTGTCTTAGCTACTGTAAAAACAATAACGCCACTGAAAAGAAGGTATAAACTTCTACGTTAGTTGATGTCTTACTTGCCTCCCCTTATGGTGTGTTAATGATGGTAAAGAAGATTTTAAAAATTACACACACCCCTTTCTTCCCCCTGCATACTGGGATAAATTGACAGGATTTTGGTAGGGAGGGGGCTGCACCACGTGGGACAAGGTCAGGGACTGCCCTGTGCAGACTCAAGAACAGAGCAGGATTGGGACTAGAGAAAAAAAGAGACACAGGAGATGACACCTGAGCAGGAGCTGGAGCAAAGAGCTGCCCAAGCAGGAGCAGACAGCAGACACGGGATCAGGTATAACACTGAGGCGACTGTGGCCCATGGAGGAATTGAGTTAAAAGAAAAAAAAGCCATCACAGGCACTGACCACCATCTTCTGAGTACCTCACCTGTGGTGAGGGGATGGAAGACCAGGAAGGAGTTGCAGAGGTGTCCGCAGAGAAGATGAGGTGTGTTTTCTCTGTTTATTTAATTGTTTGTCTTCACCTTCATTGGCAATAAACTAAATTTAATTAAATTTCCTGAATCAAAATGGTTTTGTTGTGCATGACGCTCCCTCCTTGCCACAAATGCAAATAAACAGACCTAAAACTTTATATAACAGCCTCTTGGATCCCCAAAGCATTCAAATACACCAGAAGTTTTAGATCTCTAAGCAGAGCTATTTTCCCCAAGCAGCAGGACAAAAGGGGATGAAGAAGCAGGTCCAGTGTGGTGGGGTCCTCCTACTCAGCTCAGCTTTGATAGCTCTGAAGTATCTATCGAGTAATGAAAAGTCCATGAGAATGAACATTTATGTCAATCATGTCAGCAATTTCTATTTCTCTGATATGGATCTTAAAAAGTCCAAAGTGCATTATCCAGACTTACTTTCTTTGATGCACCTGGAGTCCACATACAAGACTGTTTTCAAGACAAGTCCAACAAAATGTGCCTTGGAAGTCCTTTTCATCACATTGGCAAGTTGCAAACAGAGCGAGATCCCACCCTTCAGATTTCAGTCTCAGAGTTTCAGAGGAAGATGATGCCCTGTGCATCCAAAAACAGGACAACAACCCTGTGCTCAGAACTGGAGTACAATCACACTCCAAGTTCCCTATTCACAGTGGAGACTGGACATAAAGTGTGCTGCCCTCAGCCCATTACAGCCACAGGCACAGCAGACCCCGCCACAGGGCAGCCTGCATGCTCAACATGTGCTCTGGCAGTCCCAAGGACTGCAAACTCTCTCAGTAGGCATCACACGCATGTTTTTGCAGGTGGTAATTTTGCACACAGTGAGTTCTGAGTCACTATACTATCTGTCATCCAAGGTAATTTCTCCCCATATAAGACAACATGAATCCCCAGCAGGATCTCTCAGGCCATTTGCTGATTATCCTCAGATTTAGGATAGGACAAAGACCTTTTTGCTTTTTCAAAATGACAGTATATCAAAACTACAGCCTTCTCCCAATGTCCTGCTACAGTCTTAAAAAAAATACTCTCCCTAGCTTGTTTTTAAAACCGTAGCAAGCTTTTGTTAGTCTAAGCAGCTTGAGGAGAGATCCCTGAAAAGAAATGAGGAGAGTGATTAAAAGTGCAGCTATAGTCAAAACTAATTTGTCAACTATGGCATCCAAACACAGCCAATGGCTTCTCAGGAGTCTGAGTCAACAAGCTCTGGAAACACAATTCAAAGCAACAGAAAAACACAGAATTTTCCTTATTCCAAAAAATGCTCTGAAGTCCGATAAATACTGTCTACGATAGCTTGTGGGACAGCATTGCATAACATTGGCTTCTTGTTGTATGGAAACTGTTCTGAAATAAAAGCTTTTTCTGGGCAGAAAGTGACTGACGACTGCTATCTTGGAATAAAAATTAAAATTATAAAGTACTTGAACAAAACGTACTCAGCATACTTGTGAAATGAGTACATCTTAAGATTTTGCTTTCTATATTACATATATACAATAACAACTCTGTCCCAAAACAAACTTTGAGATAGTGAAAAAAGTGGAAGTTCAAATAGAGCAACCAGATTGAAATCTCTCCGATGCCACCAGCAATTTATCTAGTTTTACACTTACATTCTTAGACCTGCTTTTGCTGTTATGTTTTGGCTTTGAGTTAGGTTTACTCAAGGTCAGCAAAAGCTTAGGAAGTTGTTCCTAAAAAGCTTGGTAAGTTTTCTGTATTCAGTTAGAAGTTAATGCATATATGCGCCTATTTACCTATAAAGTTCAATGGCTTACTTTATGGAATATGTTCTACAGCTACATAATACTGCACAGAGCAGTGCCTTCAAGCTTTTTTCTAAACTATTTTGCTCCCATTTATCAATCAGCTTTTAGAATTAGATCTTTAACCCCTTCTGAGTTAGCATACCATCACAAATAATACCAGCAATTTTGCAGGATTTGAAGGGAGAAAAATTATCTATAACCTTTCATTAAACCTATAAGGCAAAGTAAAATATACATTTACCTTTGACAGAAAAATCATTACATACTGTACGTTAGATTTTCAAGGATCTGAAGTTTTGACCAACTGAAGTGTTTCAGCTTGAAATCAGATACCGCACAGTACTTAATGGACATAGGATACAGGAAGTCAGAAGAAAATCATTTAGTGATCTGCTCATATTTACATTTCTATGAAATTAATGTTTTGTCATGGGTGATCAGGAGACAAGGCCTTGCTGATATGCCACAAGACAGCTGCCAGGCCTGCTGGCTTAATCATCTTTGCTTTTCCAAGGGCAAGTTGTAGCCTATGTTTTTAACATTTATTTTTATACATCTGCGGTAGACATTTTGATGCCCCGTATTGCCTATTTTTTGGAAGGAAAGGTTCAAATCCCAGCCTGCAAACTCTGCCCCCTCCCTTCCACCGTTGCTCACACTACAGCATCTATGCTTCTTCATCCATGCTCTTTGCTCATTAGCTCTAGTCTTAAATGTGAACAAAGAAGTTTCAAAGATGTTAGAAACACAGAACATGGTTTGAAGTAATTCCAATCCTATGAAATTACATATCAGACTTTGAAAATACTGAAGAATTAGTCAAATGTTAGATTTTTAAAGTTCCTTAGATGTCAAATAACTTTAGAAGATAATAGCAACCCGCCCCCCCCCCTCCCCAAATCGATGAAACAGCTTCTAACATTAAAGGGTATATAAATAAGCAAAAGCATTGCTGGACTCCCCTCTTAAACTGCACTGCACAATGGTGACACTAGTGTTAAACGGATTGAGTCATAGCTGGTTTTAGAATCCAGATTGACTTAGTAGCTTTAGTCCAGCGAATGAGAAATCACAACATGCTCTAAGATACTGTGCAAGTTGTAAAAGCTGTTTACTACTGGAAATGATTCTGTGATGGGTTCCTACAAAAGTCCATGGAAAACAGCCTACAGGAAAAGACTCCAGAGCACTGGTATCGCTTATAGTGAAGGCAGACAATTAGACGTCACAGAAATATCACGGTACCCGCTCCAGTGGAAATGTGACAGAAAACTTCATATTCATCCAATTTTACACCTGCATCACTTTGTATCATCCTACAGAGACAGCATATCACACAGTCCCACACTCTGTTCATTCAATAAGAAGCTGCTGGTGATGATGGCAACCCTTTTTCCTCTTCTTTACCTAAAGTTTTGCTTTTGCCTTTTTTTAAGTATTTGTACAAATAGCAGAATTAATAAAAATTGGTCTAAACCAAAATTCTAACTCACAGTTGGACCTCCAGTGTCTAACAAAAGGAAACTTCCACCTGAAACCTTCCTGCATTTTTGGGCAGAACATCTGACCCAAGAGATTCCTCTGTGACTATTAGGAATTGAGCTCTTGCTCTCTCTGCAAGCACTCTTTTCGACCTGGCTTTTTATTTTCATAAAATTCTCATAAATCTATTATCTTTGAAATGTCATTGTCCCTATAAAGACTAGTCAAAATCTGAGAGCTATTCAGGCAGGAGGGGGAACAGTTGCCCTACATTTGCATACCTCAAACCCCCAGGCTTTAAAAAAAAAAAAAAAAAAAAAAAAAAAAAAAAAAAACTTACAACATTTTACTATGGGCTAAGAAGTATATGCAAAACATGTATGTATACAGCTAGGTGCAAAGAACATAGTTTTACACAAGCTAGGCTAAATTTGACACTTATGAGTAGACAGAACTCTAATGAAGTCAGTGATTGCGGACAGTCATTAGTAGAAAAACTGTCTACTTATTATTTGCATAAATGAATAAAAGTTACTGTATGCTACAGGAGGCAAGTCAGGAAAGCAGGTAACTTCAAAATGTAGGGCAGAATACATTTCTGAAATCGATTCCTTCTGATAACATTTTGGCACATCCACTTATGTGGATGGCATATTTATGAGCATGTAATCCAATAAAATAGTCCATTTGGGAAAAAAAATGAACTACTCAGTATCTGCCAATCTCAACTGAATGCTCAGGAAGCCCATACATGAGACCTTCCAGAGGATGAAGGGAGAGAAAAAAGGCAGAGGAGTATCCTACAAACAGGCACTGTAAGACAACTGCAGACAGCACTTAAAATTTACAGTCATCACATAAAATCACAAGAGCTAGGATCACCATATCTTGGGAAATAAGGCTCTTGCTATTAAACAAAGTAAAAACCCAAAAACTGTAATTATGTAGAGCAATGAGAAAGTTCATTTAAACTCATTCCTCTTCTGTCTGAGCTTCCCATTCGTAAGAGACCACTGAAGGATAGTAGTTATTGGTAAACTTTAAAATAGTAAAGATATTCTTCCACAGCACAGATTTAAAATTAACTGTAGCACAGCACAGAGATTACACTCTCACAAATTTAGTAACATCAACAGCATGGAAGCTGGCAGAGCTGCAAAGCACAGGACAAATCAGTGCCCAGGTTCCCACTCTCCACAGAGGACAAGAAAAGCCAGGCACGATGAGTTTCTTGTCAGGACAGTGGTGGTGGCAGGGCAGGACACTGCCTGTGCTGGCAGACGCAGGCACAGAATGCAGTGAGTCTTAGACCAGGACCCAAGTGACCTGGCTTCGATCCATCTCTCAGACCTACCTTCTTGCCTCATTGCAAATCATTCATTTGACCTGACCAACTCTTCCTTGGCACCCTCCCTCTTAGAAAATACATTTTTTCAATCTAGTTCACCAGCCCTTCTGTTCAAGCATCTCACTGACTGTGAAACTGTGAACAAGGGTCCCTTAAACAGCTGTCCCCTAAATATTTGTCTCCAATACTCTTCTTTGTCCTGCTTGCCTTCATGGCCCTAACATCACATTCATTTTGAGATGCTCTGATCAGAGTTTTTACATACACACACACATATATCCATGTCAAAGACATTACAAAGTGTGCTAATAATAAAGTTGGTCACTAATTCAGTTAGCGTACTTTGAGCACACCAAGCAAACAGATTCTGCCCTCAATATCTTGCATTAGGAACAACCCCCTCAGCAGCCCTCACTGGCCCTCACCATATCACAAGGCAGAGAAAATGGAAAAGCACTCAGAAGCCAAGAATTGCCTTTTGTCTCATCCCATCTTCAAATGCCTAACATCAGGTGGGGACGGCTTTAAGGTATTAAATTAAAATTCATGAGATTGATGAGATAAATTATTTTGGTAGGTCAGTGTTAACTTCACTGCATGACAGATGTGTTAATTTTTTTTCTTTTCTTAATTTCCAGCACAAATTTGAGATATCAGTAGAGAAGACTTAAGTGAATTCTCTAGTTGCACTACAATTTCTCAGAATACAGTGAAAATCTGAATGACAGTGTCCACTCCTTTTTCTTCAGACAAGCAATGGATCATATTCATCCATGATACGGTGAAATCAGATGGGTCTTACTAGATATGCTCAATGTCCAGATCAACAGCAGAAACTCATGTTTTGCTTTCTCACAAATTGAAGAAAGCAAAAATTGAAACATGAAAATGTATGCACATTCTTCAGAGAAAGAACAGGACATAGTGCACACCATTCTGCAGTAAAATTCAGCTTACTTAGATGTGAGTAACGATTACACCTGTAGCTCAGGCATTTCATCCTGCTATCTAAGTAGTATCTGACTAGTTGCTTGTCCTCACTATGCTGAACCTCTGCTAGAAGTCTGCCTCCTAACTGCACAGAACAGCTTGCAGCCTAGCACTGCTGTTTTCTGGAGCTCCCAAGATGGTAAAGGCATTCAGGCTGAGCTCTAACAAGCAGAGTCAACATGCCCTCGAAGTCCTGATCAAAACAGAACACACTGAACTACATTTGCCATTAAGATGCAAACTCCTACATTTGGAATAAAATAGATACTACTTAAAATTAAGGTTTATATTCTAGAGCAAGGAAAAAAACCAACAAAACTCTTAAATTTTTGGTATAATGTCAGTGAACATGGAGCTGCTTGCACTAAAGAGTAAAAAAAGGTACCTGGAGGATACGTACAGTGTAATGTTAACCCAATCAAAAAAAAAAAGGGGGGAGGGGGAGAGAAAAATAGATAAACATTGGATTTGCTTACACTTCTATAACTCTGTGGATTTTTAAGAAATGCCTGTTCTCCAATGCCCCCAGCTATCACATACTGCTCCAGTTCTGCAGGCAGGCAACCAGCCGAAGTGTTGCAGGAAACATTCACGCCAAGAATTTATCACTGTGAAAGTTCCTCTAATAGCTGCATGAAGGTCCATCTCTCTAAGGTTTTCCTTTTTTGTCCTCCCACCCAGCCTTCAAAAGCTCATTTTCATACCACAAATCAAGTGAAAGCTTTGGGAGTCAGATGAGATAACAAAAAGCGTATTATCAAGGACAAGTACTCACCTTTATCTTCACGCTTTTCACTTCAGTTTATTAAGTTATTCCAGGGATATAGGCATCTTCATAATTTTTCTAGGTACCTAACTGGTTATCCCTCTAAATCATGCAAGTAAGTGGACAAAGGTATCTCTGAATTAACTTTTACCTTAAATTTGTTCTTAAATCACAAGATTGGAGAGAACTAACATCAGCTTTTAATGACTTAAGAGCAGCTAAACTATGTTAGGTTGAATTTTAGGATAGATGTTTACCTATAGTGAAAATACTAAGTAATCATGATAGCTAAAATTGATTCAAAGTTGTATTTTATTCCCGGATTTTGCTCTGTCCAAAAATTTTTGACAAGGAAGTCAAGAGACAAGTTCCTCTTTCTTTACGACTAGACAATTAATTTTAAGATATAAAGCTATTTTCCACATCTAGTCACTGAAAGTGTTAACCAGAAGCAAACAGAAAAAACAACCTAATGTCAGATTCTATTCTATGAACAAAGAACCCTGGCTAATGAGACATTTCTGAAAGTAGTCTAGATGTTAACATTCCTGCAACAGCCCTTACATACTAGTAAACTAAGCTAAACTGCATCTGGAACAAGAAACAGGCAGGCAACAGCTTAAAAATACTCATTTCCCTCCATTACACAGCATGAAAAAGCAACTTTGCTACACTTGCAACACAAAAAGAAATGAGAGGAATGAAGCCTACACAGCACAATGTAGCAAAGGAAGAAATAATATCATTCATACCTGTTAGGATAAAAAGTTTAGAAAGGTACAAAAAGCAATTGATAACCAGATCTTCTTTTTAATTCCCCTAGTTCCTTGATAATCTCTGTATAGAGGCAATCTTTCCTTTGCAGTCTACATCTAAAACCTCCCATGCAATGGAGTTGTGTGTCAGTCAGATTACTCTTACAGAACTCATGCAAGTATTTTAAGGGAGAACATAAAGCAGCTTAACTGTTCAGCTTGAACTTCTACTGTTACTTAGCATAGGACTTCAACACAGAGTCATACAATGAGTAAATTACAGTTTCCTGCCCTCTGCACCACCAGTTTTCTCCAGTTTAAATAAACAGACATTTTCTAGACATGGTCCTCAGGGACAGTATCTATAGTCTTCAGAACCATTACAAGACCTACAGTTTTAAGGAAAAAAAAAAGAAAAGGAAGAAAGAAAACCCCTATACCAGCATAACAAGCACAGCTCTCCAAATACAGAAGCAGAGAGGGCAAGAGCACCAAGTTGCTTTGGGATCCAGAGATGCTGCTGGTGAGCCAGGACTCTGTGCTCCGCTTTACAAGGAGGCCCAGCTCTTCTTTCCAGGGGCATGGAGGGGGAGGATGAGGAGGAAGGCTCCAGATGGGACATGATTTTCAATCCACTGCAATCTCCAGAATGCAAGCCTATTCCCATCCGGCATGTTTTCCTTGTCAAGTTTTACAGACACCCTCAAATTAGTTCACGGACTCTTTGAGATCTGAAGTTCAGTAGCTTCCTTCACAAAACAATTTTCAGTTTGTGAGAAGGGCTGTTAATGCCACTCACAAGTAAGTAATTAGACTGATTGATGCTGACAAAACAAGGTGAGAATTAAGTCAAATCGGATGGGGCCACTTCGGTGCTGTTGCTGAGGCACAGATGGGGAAAAACAGCACCCTGCAAGCGCATGAAGATTCTTTGATGTTAGTCATACTGTTTGGTGGGATACAAGGGTCATAAGACAGCAGTGGTAGAAGTGCTACCCAGAGCAGCACATTCAAGTAATTGACAGACTGAAACTCCTTGCTTTGTCCCGACATGAAAGCACAAGACTGTCCAAAAATCAACACCCTCTGTTCTAAAGTTTGGTGAGATCAATTTAGTTGCTGTAATGAAATCCTTCAGCAGCATTGACAAGTGTCACTGTGCACAGCAAGAAGGAACCAAGAACAGAGGGCTGGCACTAGGACATGCAGTCATGCAGAGCACTGAAATAATAGAGTGGCAACCCTACATTAGCTTAAGTTCCATAAAACATGGCAAAGTTCAATAAACAACGTAAATGCAGAATTTTCTAATTTGACATTCAGTGTGATTTTGTGTGCTCCATCAAGTCTCATCATTGCCTATGACAAGAATTTCTGTTCTGATGGCTGTATTTCACAGGTATGAGGCAGCAGAGACAAAGCTGGGGCATTTGACAATAGAGACAGAGAAGAATTTTGGAACCCAAAAAGGAATAGAAGGAAGACAACACCCTAGAATCAATTCATCATGTGTTTCCACTGAGATAATCAGCAATTATATGGTAAACAGTGATAGTATTTAAAAATTAGTATTTTTAGATGATGTTAAGCTTAACTGCTGTTTTTGCAATCATGTTTGACTTTGAGAGACAACACTCAACTAACACTAGTCAAAATTTTGCTATTCTAAAGACTAGATCTCTCAGTAAGTTGCTCACAACAGAAAAAACAAGTAATACATATCTTCCTTGTTTATTTGGAGACACTTGGAATTTGCCTCGAACATATTTCTGCAGCAAAATAAGGCTTCCTCTTTAGCAACCCCTCCTTGTAATGCTTCTTACCAGTTTTCTTTCATTACCCTCCTTATTGGCTTCATACTTCTATTTTGCTTCCTTGTAGGTCTTCATGCAGAAACGATCACACCTCCTTACCACTTCTCACCCCATCAACCAAGTCCACCTCACCTTTTTCTGCATCTCCAAGTTACTAATTTTGACGTGCTTTTTACATGTGAAAATGCTTTTTATTTTAGTGGGCCTGGCACTTGTCATTCCTTTCATGTCCAGCTTAAAACCTACAAACCCCTTATTTAACATTAAGAAGCTGTCAGTTAACAGTCAGTTTTGAGAGCTTTTACACTTAACCCTCAGAAATAAGCACCCTGAGACAAATCATTAGCACAACCTGCACGCTGACTGCAGACATCTCAAAGCCAAAGTCATGCTTCCACCAGCACCAGTGGAAGTATCAGAACTTACATATGGAGCAAGCAGAACGAACCAGGCTGAATAAACATGCATTTCATCACAATCACCATCAACTCATCTTCAAACAATCTGCAATCCCATCCAGACTGCTACAGCTGCATACTAAGTTTTAAAAAGAATCACTGGTCCACATCACAAGATGAGAATTAGATTATTTCATTTGTATCAAGGAACTGAATTAAACTCCTAGAAAGGTAAACAAATTAATTTTATATTCATAAGTAACAAATCAATTTGAATCATCCCACTGAGCACTGCAGGAACTATAAAGTCTCTTTAATTCACTTTGAGCATGCCATTACCATGCCAGCAAGTCCCTCCCTTCTGATAACTTACAGCCTAGTAAACACTATTGAATTTTGGAAGCCGTGGTTGCATCTATATTGAGCTGTAACTGGAAGTGACAGATCTCAGTTTCCCTGATTGTTCACACCACACATATGCCAAACACATTCTGCAACAAGTCCTAAGGCAGGACACCCAAATACCGTTCCTGACAGGCCTCCAGAACAGTTCACTTGTCATATCACTGAAGGCATTCCTAGGACAGCTCCAAATCCTGTTTCCCCAATGACGTGCCTTGCACTGTCAGGCAACTTCCCACCGTAATGGTGAGATTCACAACACGCATACAGGGCACAAAATTTTTAAATATACCAGTATGACCACACACTGTGCATGGAGCAAACGGTGCCCTGCACAGCCCACTACAGAGCCCAACATGGGTATACGTACACAGGTTTGCACAGTCAATGTCAGCCAAGGGATTGTGCCAAGTGCTGTGCCATGGCGATGGGCCCCAACAGCTGGAGAGGAACAGCCATACCTGGACTAGGCTGTCTCACTGATGAGCAGCTCATAGGGAAGACGACCATGCTGGAAACACAATGGCTGCATCAGTACTACCCTTGGGTATGGCTATCCAAATAAAGGAAAGAAACACCTCTTCACTGATGGCTCATATGCTTGCTTTGATTGTGCTGGTGGAGGCTGGTAAAGACAAAGTATTGTGTGTTAGTTGTACTGGAACTAGATTATCAACGACTTTGCAAAGCATACTTCAAAATATAGTTTGTACATCAGAAAGGCACCTACAATGACTGTAGTTCTAACCCCAGGATAGCAGGTAGGTATCAGGGCTTTACATAGATGGAAGTTACTTTACTTGTTGGAAGTGTAATTATAGGAAAAAAATCAGATCTTGGGAAACTGCTCAGCATTTTGACAAACTGAGCAACAAAATACACACCATACAGTTTGTGGAGAAGTGTTGGCTCAAACATCTGTATGACAGATAAAACTGGAATTTTCTTACCTATTTCACATGGAATTGGAAATGCCTACATTAGCAGCCTATACTTAATAGTTCAATAAAAATATTCAAGCAATAAGTACATGCTACTACAGTTAGGAAGTGTCTGATCAAAGACCAGGAACCAGTGCTTGTTAAGAGCTAGTTAGTTATTTCAGTATGACCATCTTTTATGAACAGGAACGATTTTCCTTACGCAGTACCTGAATGAACTGGTAGGGTTCAACGCATTCAAAACCTATGTACGAACCAAGAACTAGAAAAGCCTCCCCCACCCACTACTTTGCATAAATATCAGAATAGATATTAAATGTAGAAACCAAGCCCTAGTGTTTCTGTATCCATGAAATTAACAGTGGCCAGAAACAAGAAGGTTTATTAGCTACTTACAAGAATGCTTGCATTGCAAGTCAGTTTTAAAGAAACCTGTACTTAAAAACATTTTACTCATGTATGCTAAATGCACTGCAGTCCTCCCAAACTGCAGCACTTAGGTGCTCACGTTTACCTCCAAAAGAGACTTAACTGAAGCATCAAATACAAGTCCATGCAGCAGAAACTGCCATTTCCCACTCTCTAACAGGTTTTGTGTTTAGAAACAGAATACATACTACAATATATGACTGCTTAACCTAGTAAATAGAATGCCATGAGTAGGAAGTACTAATATCATACTTAATTGCAAAAAAATCTCAGTGTTTACAAGAAAATGAAGAGGAACAGTTCTTCAGGAAAATGAACAGTATACATATAAGACAAGATGATTTAGAGCAAAATTTTCTATCTGCCAGGTGAAGTCCAAAGTATCAGTTTTAATCATTACTTAAGCAGCTCTGTGTGAAGTTTGATCATGACCACTAATTTCCCAAACCTCTGGCATACAAGCATATTAGTTTATAAGCATAATGGTATCTGAAGCCAGAATCCTTGTCTTTTGTCTTTTTTGTAATAGCCTTCATTAAGGTGTCCGGTGACATAAACAGGTCACCATGACTGTCAAGTTTCAATGAAGAAGGTTAACTGCTATTGTACCACTCTGGTTAGGGATACTTCTTGTTCGATACAAGCTTCTCATAAAAGAATACTAGCTGCATTTTTCAAATGTGAAAGACGAAATTTCACTTCGTGATCATAACCAGCAATACTAATCATAAACTGTGCATTATCATCAAGTTCTTAATAGCAGCACACAGTCATGTACTTTGCTGCAAAACTGGTATTCATATGAGGCAGCATTCAATGATCTGGTTTTCCAAAAAAGAGTTCACTTACCCACACTCTGAAATCATCATTCTATCCCTCCCAATATTTCTCCTCTACAATGAGGAAGCTAGCTGGACTTGTACAGGGTGAAGACAAAAGTCTGTATCTTAATAAGTGGTTAAACTCCACCCATACTCTTCCTGAGGGACTTCAGAAAAGTATTGTCATACACAAGCTGCAGGATCATCAAGCCAGCAATTTTTAGGGTCTAGACAGACTCATTAGGATTTGTCCAGAGCCACCCAGGACAGCAAATCAAACCTCTGTTCCAGGTTCCCACTACAACAGATAGCATTTCCAAGGTTGCAGAACTGTTTGCATGGTTGGATTTTGTAAAACCACTTTGAATGTGAACATGGTGTTGACAGTTAGTATTTTCCCTTGACAGAATCCTCCCGCCAGGGTGTTCAACTATTCTTTTCCAAATGATTCCAGAAACATATGGCACATCTTACAACAAAGTCCTCTCAATCAGCAAAGTTTTTGAGTATTACAAAAACAATAGCCAGTGGCAGAAGTAGCAAGACGACAAGCAAGAAGGTAGAACAGAAGGTAACCTTTACAAGACCTAGACTTGGGTCGAACAGAAGGTAACCTTTACAAGACCTAGACTTGGGTCCTATCTGTAAAGGCTGAATTAGTGCAAGTGGTTTGAGGATGACCATGTCCATATCTGCGCACTCAAGAGCAGTGATATTCTTTAAATCTAGGATTTAAGTTTGTTACTAAGGAGCAGAAGGGAAGGACTCTTTAAATATATTTTCATGCTAAGTTCTTCTTTGTAAGAACACTCGGGGAAGTAGCAGATTGTTTTCCTTTGTCTAAAAACTTTGTCCAGAATAATATTAATTCTCAAATCCTGATGTTATAGAAAAGGCCTCTATAATGCCCTTCAATCCATCCCACTAATAGAACTATTCTAGCTTTTGTTCCAACCTAATTTTAAAAATTCATCATTAACATGGACAAAAAGGGAGGATTTTTTTAAAAGATGTATCTCACATTTAAGGTCATCAAATACATAGTTATCAGCAAAAATTATCTCAGATCTTGAGTGACCCATTAAGATCTGTTGTAAGAGACACGGGCAGCATTTGCATTCAGATGTGAGGTAACTTAGGGAATCTAGAGTTTGGTGCTCACGTTTCACAGAAATCCCATCAAGATGGATCATTACTTAACCATGTTCTTCAGCACCTGTGTCTTTTTCCAGAAAACTTCCCAAAGATTCTGGGAGTTTTAGTATTGTGCATAGCCAGACATGCTGCCATCTGAGCTGTGCAGTGCTTCTGAAGAACCAAGCCTACCTAGGGCTCAAATCAGCAGGACAGCACCTATTCCCAAGCATTGCCAATCATGTTCTGGTAGGAACCCAGTTCCTATGTACGTCTAGATGCACAAAGCTCTTGATGCCTGGGTCGTAGGCTTGCGAAAGCAGACACAGGAAATCCTTCTATGTTTTTTAAAAGAACAAGAACAAATATTGACATGGGAGGGACATATACTCGGATATTGAAAAAGCACTTGGAAATCAGTATCCAGAAACTGAAAGTAAGTTAATCCAACAGAAATTGTTCCTGTCTAATTGCAGGTTAACTCTTTTAGTCACGCACAAGTCCGTGGAAAATACGGCTAGTGCAAAAGTACAGGTGTTCCAGTTTCAAAGTCAATTGGCCAAATAGCTGCTTAGGACCACAGTTACTGCATGCAATGATTTGACAACAGAGCTACACAGCATATATTATTCCATATGCTTATTTTTGCTGGTATGGGAAACACTTCATACCCTAAGAAGCCCCGACATGGCTGCATACTCCACAGTAAGTCATGTGTTGGAGAAAACACTGGTTTCTCCCATATCACACAGTACATTCTTTTAGATTTTTGCACAGACAAGCCAGGGCTAGCAGACTGTTGGGAATGCAGGCAGAAGTAGTAGGAATGCCGAGAATACATGTCAAAGATGATTTATTTCACCAACACTTCACTGTAAAGTGTTGACCATTTAAAGCTCATTACCCTGTTTTCAAAACTCAAGGAAGATCTCATTATATGTCCTGTTGCAAGAATAGCTTCAAGATTAACTTGTGGATTCAAGACTATAGCATACTATTTACAGGATAAGTCATTTAAAAGCATCTAAAAAACTCAAATTCTAACCCCTGGCAATATTACCTATTATGTTTTTTACTATGAAAGACACTACAGAAAAGGGAAAAAATGCCATTTCTCAACAAGCTGAGACTCAACCTAGTAGACAGTCTCAAAAAAAACCCCTTCCAGACTTGAGCTTCAAAAGCGAGGAACAAACTTGGACAGGGATAGCTCTGACTCTGGATCTTTTTAACACTTCCCGTCAGAATAAAAAGACACTGCTGTAGGAAAAGGTAGGTCTATCCCATCTGTAAGGACACTTCCCTTGTGCCACCACCAGTATTTGTACAGCCATGCAGTCAGCTAGGTTACAGTACTGATGCGGCTCACTGTACAAATGTTTGTCTGCAGTAAACAACAGGAAAAAGCAGCCTCCTCCTTCTGGTTTTCCCACCTTTTGGTGGCAAGCTCAGTGAAAACGTAACGATCAAGATGCTGACAAAGAATACAGCCACAAAGATGGACAAACTAGTGCCTGTGAATCATTTGCATGTATATGGAGGAAGAAGAAAAACCTTGGAGGAACTGTGTATTTCAAGTTCTTCCCTCTTTATTCAGAAAAAAGCCATTAGTCAAAATGAGTGATGTGGACTGCTTAAGTTAGCTAACTTGATATCTGTAGCTAAAAAAAAAGAAAAAAAGTCACGACTACATACTGGAAATGTCAATATAAGCTTGTATCTAGCAATCCAGCAGCATCTATTGCATGTTTAAACAGCTTCTCCCTAGACTAATTTTTTTAATGATGACTGGCATTCACCACTACTTGCCACCAGAGAAGCATGTCAGAATGCAGTGTGTTGCCGGAAGCATATTTGTGATGCAGTCCTAGCAAATCAATACAGTATTCAAACACAGTTCTATTCCTTTGCAGAATGGAGCAGATGGCATTAATGCCACTACTAGGGCTCTGTGTAGATACAACAGAGCCGAACACTGCATGATGCAAGGGCCAGGTGGAATAAAACCACGGCTCCCTCTAGCCTCCTCTCTCCTCTATCCTCCCTGTCCTGAACACAATACTAATTTTGGTGGATCTGACACAACCCAGCCCTGGAAAAAATAAAAACTAAAACACTCACAACAGAATGGGGAATAGAAACCTCTTATCAAAAGTGGATTTCTCATAACGCAGTACTTCCACACCCATTGTACCTTACCTTTAAGACTGAATACATCTGAAAAAGCGTTGCAGGGAGAACAGCACAAAACTCTGAACTAGAAAGCATGCTCTTGCAAATTTTTTTTACAGAAGGCTTTGACCTAAGTAGGGCTTTTAAATACACATTTGAACCTAACATGGTATCTTTAAAAAAAAAAAAAAAAAAAAAAAAAGAGAGATGGACTGAGTACTCATATTCTTGTTTTTACTTTAAATAATACAGAATACTTTTTCCCTTTGTTCATTGTTACAGTTTCTTGTTACTAAGACTATAACCACACACATGGGGAAGCCTGAGATTTTTCTCGAGGGCAGGACTGTCTCAGATACAAAGGGCACATTGTTAAAGCACAAGCACATTTAATTTCTCTGTGCATATATATATTTATATACACACACACACATATACTTATGTGAGTTCCATTCCAGATCTGATCTCAGCCTCATTGGCTATCTCTACACCACATTTGCTCCCTTGCTAAGCACCTCTTAAATGATAACTTTTGGACTAGAAGAGACATCAGCTCTTAGTAATTACTTTAGGCCTCAACAGCTTCAAAATTAGATATCTAAAAGAGCAGAAGAACTAGGTTTCTAATCTGTATGAAGTGTTTGCATTGTTTAGACGGTCACTGATCTGGAATACACTGGAAAACCATAGGCTCAGCTAAAATGATGTCCCAGGCACCTATACTAATGAGAAACTACTAGTAAATCAGTGCTACATCACAAGATATTGCTCTTCTCTTTGTAGTATACTAACGCGTAGACATAGATTTGGAAAGCTGTGATACGAAGAGCGATCAGCTAAGAGCTTTAAATCAAATTACAGTCTTAAGAGACAGTCATAAAGAATAAACATTTTCCAACAAAATTCCCATAAAAGTAATATCTGAATTCTACTTATTACTTTTACTAACTAGCAGGCAGAAACACTCTACAGCCAGTTAGGTGTCATTGCCTTCCCCAATTAGAAGTGCTGGCCTGTTACAGTATTTCAAGCTATTGCAATCTCTATAGCTTTGAGACTGCATATTTCCTCAAGTATTGGCTCAACATCTGGTTATGAGTCCTGCAAAGATAACGGGAATTGTGGTAGGGCAAGCACTGTTTCGGAGAGGGAAATCACAAGAACATAGACACAAAGCATTCATCTGATGTTTGCCTTGAGACACTGAGAATAAAAATAATCTCAACACGATGAATATGAAGGACTGAAATGTTTATTTCCAGCAGAACTAGGATTTCACCCAAAGAGCCGGTCTATATAATCTTTATAATGCATGGAAATACTGAAACAGATCAATCGTGACCTTAAGGCATTACAAACGCCTTCACTAGATCAGCATGGAAATCATCCCCCATGATGTTCAGGACACTCGTTTATGTGTTGCCAGGTCAGAAGAGCTGGTTTAAATTTCTCATGCTTATTTCATGGTCATAAAACTACTGTGACAGAAGATAATTTAAGCATGGTAGAGGTCTCCACACGTTGCTGCTTGACAAAGTAGTTCATTAACCATTTCAAGCTGATTTACATACAGTCCATCTGTCTAGGTATTTATACCTTTCTAATTTTTTTCAGATAATCATGTTTTGTGGGTGTTATCTACAGTAAGTGATGTTGATCTGTTCTTGTTACACCCTCCACGCTGCTACAGAAGACAGCATAAACTACTTTGCTGCCATTGCTTTCATACAACAAGCATCTCATTTTACCCCTGAGATAGCAAGATGGCCAGGAATTGCAGTAACATGGAACAACTGCCAAGAAGCATTACCTTCTGCTCCATTATCTGCAATATTTCTGTGTCAGAGGAGCACAGCTGACGGAACTGTTGCTAATACGAAGTTTTGGGAGAGCTATCATAAAGCCTTGTGGGAGGGAAAAAGACAGGCTGAAGAACCTGAGTCAAGTCAAATTCAACAGTCAACAATGCTTCTGGCTCCTAACAGCTTTATAGTGTTCATGTCTTACTACCCAGACAGAGAAAGGAAACTGAAAAGTTTAAGGACAAGACCATGGTTTGGAAACATCTAAAAGAGCAAGTCAACAGGGAGCAAACCAAAACCAATTTCCACAGCAAGATTTGTCTGTCCCATATGTTCAAACAGGATAGACTTTCACATATTTTTAGATTTTAAAACTTCAAATGGGCTTTGTAAAAATTATTACATCCTACAGTTTAGAATTAGCATGATTTGTCAATTCCCGTACAACTACAGTATCCAGTCTTCAAAATGGGACCCTGCATTCTGAGTGCTTTAAAGAAATGCATTTGACTAACTCCCCATCCTTCAAAAAGCATAAGAGCTAGGAACAGATCAACCACCACCAGACATTTTCCCGAGTGCCAAAAATTAAATTAAAATACTTATTTCTAGGCAACAACAACGCTAATAAGTGTGCCCTAAAATACTCATCTTCCACAATATTCTCCAGCCGACTTAAGAACCCTAGTATTCTAATTCTGCCATCTCAAACTGACACATATCATAACCACCTTTATGAAGATAACATACTAAATATAGCCCCAACAAAAGTGAAGAGAAGCTGAAGTCTTTTTTATAAAGACACCTTGATTAACATGACATGACAGAGACAAGCACATCTTACAAAAGCTTTTACCTTGTAATTCCTTATCATTCAGCAAGAGTGAAGGGAAAAGCTAGTAAGATAAATTTGGATACTTGTCCACAGCACAGAAGGCCATAAAGTAGTTATGGAGAGACTATCCATTAATAAACCAGGAATTAATCCAGGATATTAAGTTTAACAGAACACCAACTTCTCACCCCTACCAGAATTCATGGCTGTGCAGCTTCCATACTGTGTATAGCATGAAGCATATTCATTTCAGCCTAAGCAATGGCAGTCCACAAATACAAACCTCTAACTCCCCTGCTCCCAGTTAAAAGTAAGAGCAGTACCAACGACCAGTAAAATACGGTGATGGTTTGCAGCTTTAACATGGAATTTATCTGGTCAATGTATACAATAATCTAGGCTACCAATATACATTCTGAGTGTGTTTACTTAAGATCTTTTTCTTGAAGATTTTTAATGTAAACAAACCGCTGCTCAAAGAAGACTGATTGTGCAATACTGACCAATTCTGTATTTCTCAATACCGGGAATACAAGAGAGACATGTTATGAACTAGGAGAGAACATACTGAGGTCATCTTATTTACACAAAAATCCATGTTTTCCTATTAAAGAACGCCGTGTTCTGTGTGGTCAACCCAACAGAAGGGCCTGCACAAGTACATGGTTATATCACTCAACAGTGACTGTGGGTAAGAGCTTGCCTTTATGTAACAGGGATGAGGAACTAGAAGAGGAGAGACAGACTGGCAGGCAGGGAAGCAAGAGTGGACACCCCATGTGCCTGGCCTATACAGTCCCCAGAGCTTGATTAGTTTACCTTCTCCTGTGAGATGAGAGACACCCACAGCAGGGATACAGCACTAAGAAGAGTGTCTCTACTGCACCCTATAGACGATTCTTTAGTTTCAAGTTTCTCAAAACAAGTATTTAATAGCAGTGCTGGTCCAGAGACCAGTCACCCACAGCTTGGTATCCACCACATACACAGCACATAATTACCTGGCTTGCCTGATGGTATTCAATGTGCCGAGCAGGCTGAACTACACTGGCAGAACAGTGAATTCTTCACTATAATAAATGAGACTAAGAAAGCCACTGCTGGTTTGGCAAGCCAATTCCTCTCCCCCATCTCAAGTTTTCTGTGTTCTGACCATTGGAATAGGTAAAGTCTCCACCAGCCAGGTACTGCAAGCTCACACAGGATAGCAGTACCCATTAAATACTGAATATGGTACACAGACTCGCCCATGGCCAGTTATATGGATTATCAACCATTTTGCAACTCCCTTCTAGAGCACTCGATTTTAAGACCTTAGTAGAGTATCAGAAGACTATTTTAGTCCCATACACTTTGGTCTAGAAATACTCCAAAATCCATGGGCAACAGCATTTAGATGCTAATACAAAATAGCTACTAAATGGAGACCTCTGCTCTGAACACTAGAAAATGTCTGATACTTAACCGCAGATTCACAGAGTTTGGTGATGGCCCTGGCTTGGATGCGCTCGCTCACATTTAGAGAGCGGGGAGATGATCAGTAATACACACCTACATTTCTGGTTTTGTCCACCTTGTTACAAGATGGTCTGCAAAGGAACTTTATATTGCAATACCTCAATGTGTACTGTCTAAATTAGAGTCTTCAAAATCTTTGCCAGCAAGTTGTGTCTTCTTGACCTCAATGTGCCAACATACTACTCAAGTCATCACACCAACAACTTCAGTATTTAGGATTATTTAAAATCCCTCTAGAGATAGGGATTTGTACTGTTCGTTAAGAAGCTACAACATTAAAACACCAGCAGTACTGGGGTTCATGAAATGGGGCCATCTTTTTTTTTTTTTTTTGTTGAAGTCAGGTTTTTGTTTTGAGAAATGCTCAATTTAATTCTGGAGAAAGAACATTTATTCCTCTTCAACAGTTCCCTGTATTTGTAATATGATACACTTAACTGACATATCTACAAACACAATACTGATTTTAAATAAATTAGAAGTTTCCCATTATTTGAATTTAAAAAGCTACACAGTTCTGTGTCTGCTTAACAGTTTTAAGAATATATCCCAAAACCATCGTAATATCATTTAGCCTTTTGGCAGGTTTTTAAAACACGTTATCACTTTCTTGAATATGCAGATAGCTGCAAGCTTGGGTTTATTCTGTTTGTGATTTTTTTATTTATTTATGTTTTTTTTTAAATGGAAGGGAAGACAACGGGAAAATAAAAGCTAGCCAAGGAAGTCATTCCTTCCTACATCTTGTACAGCAAACTCCAGTGACTAGGACAGAGCCAAGGATGCAGCTGTTATCACCCCACATGCAAGGAAGTTAATAAATTGGAGAACTCCAAGTGTCCTTAACGGCTTGAGGACAGAGACACTTTCAACTTCCATATTAATATATCAATTTCACATTTGAATTCTTGAGTGTCCAAAATACAAAGGACACAATTCGTAACTTTTACACTTTGAACTATGTCATAAAGTCTTAGAAAAACAGCATCTTGTTCATGCATGAAAAGTCTGCCTCCACCTTGCAGGTAGCCAAATCATACCAGGTTTCTGTTGCTTTTGATCATGGACGAGTTTCCATTCCATTCAGAGGCTATCAGACAAGCCCAGTAGTAGGGTTTATTTTTTCATCTCACTATACTAAGGATACAACTGTGGAAAGCTTTCACAGGTATCTATGTCAGTTTTCAATCTACTAATTTAGATGCGATCAGATTAATTTTAAAGATATTATTCCTCCTCGTTTCCTTAAAACCTCAAGCAGATGCCCCCACTTACTAGGGGACCTGCTGCAAAGCAGGCTGCCTTAGAGCCTCCTTCACTTTACTGGGAAATTCACACGTTGTTTTATATCCTCTGAAGGCTCCGGAAGAGTTACAACGAGCCTTCGCTGCTCTGAAGTTTCACCTGGTCACACCGCGCCTGAAGCAGTCGTTTTCAGGACCGACCGTGCCCTAGCGGCCCGGGGAAGGTCCTCCCGCTGGGGACCCGGGAGCCAGGGCGGCTCCTCCCGCGACCCGATGCGGCTCGGGCGGAGGCAAGCCTCTGCAGACCGCCGTGCGCCCCGCACGGAGCGCCCCGCCTCCCCTTCACCGGGCTGGCGCACAGCACCGCTCGCAGCAGGATTCCTGCCGCCCGCCCGTGCCCCCCGCCAGCAAAACCGCTCGCCTCCCTGCGCATCGGGCAGCGCCCGCTCCCACAGCCGCCTCCGCCCCCCGCCCCGGCACCGGCCCGGCGGCCCCCGCGAGATCCTTACCCCATGGCGGCCGGCGGCGCCGGGCACCGGCGGTGCCGCGCGGGCCGCGTCCCCGGGGCGCTCCTCGCCGCGCCGGCAGCTCCGCAGCCCCGTGGCGGCGGGCCGCTGCGCTGGGCTCGCCGCGCCGCGCAGGCCCGGGGGGCCGCGCCGCCGGCTGGCGGCTGCCGGGCCGAGCGGGGCCGCCCGCGCCCTAGGGAGCGCCCCCCGCGGGCCGGGCTCCCATGGCCGCCGGCCGCGCCAGGCGCCCGCAGGCAGCGGCTCCGGCCCCCGGGCGGGCGGCGGCGGCGGCTCCGGGGGCGGAAGGGTCCCCTCCTGCGGGCGGACGGGGAGGCGCTCGCCCTCTCCGCGAGGGGCTGGCGGCGGCTGCGGCGCTTCTCGCCGGGACGTGAGCGGCCGCCGAGGGCTCCGGGCGCCTCAGAGGCGGAGCGGGCTGGGGCAGGCGGTGCGCGCAGCGCTCCACGCCGCCGCTCCCCCTAGCAGCCCCGCCGGCAGCGCGGCGGGCACCGACGCATTTTCCCGAGGAGGCAGAGCGAGCCGCGGCACCGGCGCTGGCATCGGGCTCCCGGCGTGAGGCGGCTGGCGGCGGGCTGCGGCCGCGCGTCCCCCGCGGGCGCCGGGGCGCCGCGCTCCCCCGATCCGCCTGCCCGCCCGCCCCCGGCTGCGGAGAGACGGGCGCCGCTCCTCCTTCCCGCGGCGGCGGGTCCGCTCCTCGCCGTCACGCCTTCTTCTGCGGCGAGCGGGCGGGCATCGTCCTGGGGCGCGGCGGGCCGGTCGCTGCCAGCGGGCGGCGGGAGGGGCCGCTGCTGCCGCCGCCGAGCCCCCACTCCTCTGCGGCGGGGCCGCGGGCTCAGCCCCGCCGGTGGGACGGAGGGAGGGCGGGAGGCAGCGCCGCGTCAGGCGGCGCCCGGCTGCTCCGGCGCCCCCGAGCCGCCGCCTCACACCTCCGCCACCGCCCGCCCGTCCCCTCGCGGCGGGCAGGCGCAGCCGCCGCGCGCAGCGCGCGCCTCCGTCCCGCTCCTCCCGGGGGAAGGGAAGGGAACGGCAGGGAAGGGGAGGAAGGCAAGAGCCGAGCCGAGCCGAGCCGAGCCGAGCCGAGCCGAGCCGGGCCGAGCCGGGCCGGGCCGGGCCGAGCCCTACAGTGCGGCGCGCACCCCGCCGCACGCGGCCGGCCCGCTCCTGCCGGCGGCGGCACCTGCCCGCTCTGCCTCCATCCTCCGCCCGGGGAGCTTTAAATAGCAGACGTCACCGCGCTCCCCTACGCACCGACGTCACGCACCGCTCCCGGCGCTGACGTCACCGGGGTGCGGGGGATGATGTCAGAGTGCTCCACGCCGCCGGAAGCTCTTCTATAATAGGGAACGGCGGCGGGGGGAGCGCGGGGGGGGGGGGGCGGGGGGGGCTCGGGGCCCGCCGCGGCGCGGCCGCCTCCGCGCGCCTCCTCGGGGCGCTGGCGGCGGGCGGACCCCCGCCCCCGCCCCCTGCGGCGCCGTCTCCACGGCGACGCCGCGCGCGCCCGCCGCCGCGCCCCGCGCCCGCCCCGCGCGGTGCGGCCTGCGGCTCGGCGGGGAGAGCCCCGCAGCCACGCGTGAAGGCGGCGCGGAGCCACCCCGGAATGCGGCTGCGGCAGCTTGCCCGCCCCCTGCCCCGGGGCGGGCGGGGAACGGCGGGGCGCCCCGCTCCAGCGGCAGCCGGTCCCTGGCCGAAAGGCAGGGCCGCATCCCCCTGCTTTGCAAACGCTTCAAACGCGGCAGCGCTGCTGCCTGAAGGGGAAGGAAACACGGCGGCCATTCTGTAATTGCCCCCAAAATGCAGATTCCAGCACGTCCGTGCTAGTAGCGTTGCAAAGAAACAGCCAGCACTGCGGGCTTGCCAGATCCGGCTGTCTTGGGCTCAGCCCTCCCGTGGTGCCATGCAAACAGGCAGCATCTCCTGCTGCTTCTATTCCACAGAGCAGCCCAAGCTCCAGCACCACCTACCACCTTGCTGGGCACCTACCTCATCTTAGGTTCAGCAAATACTTCCCTCAACTCTCCAAGTTGGCCTGAATTTATAAATGTTACATCTAACTGCTGCTGGACAATGCCAATGGCACCGGGATGCCCCAGGTGGAACGTGCATCCCAGCTCCTTGCTACTGCCAGGACCACTTTCACTGTTTTCATGGTATTTTCCTGCTGAAGCGATGTGGTAGCCACCGGAGGCGTATTAAACTACAATGAATGTAAGAGGGAGATACCAATAAGATACTAGATGTCAATCCCCACGTAAAAACGGAAGAAGACCCAAGTTTTACCAATGGATGTCATGGCATTGTAAAACATGCCAAAACCAACAACGGTACGTTCACAGCCGTTGCTTTAACAAAAGGTTGCTCGTCCTCTCCTAAGATCTCTACTACCTGGGACCAAGTGTATCCCAGGAAGAGGCTGGAATGCAAGTCAGTGAAAGGATTTACCTAGTAATCTGATCTCCCCAGAGGAAGGACAGACATTTTCCGAAGTTATTTTAATTCACACATGCACGTGTTTTACAGACCCTTGCTTCAACATTCTGACATATAAAAGTAATCAGCTTTGGGAAGAGTGAAGATTACAAGTTAAATATCAAGGGAAACCTTCTCCAAATGAAAATAAGAAACTTAGCATGAATCATTCCTAGCAGTAGCAGTGAGGCAGACTGCCTCGCAAGGAAGAAAACAACGGCTTCCTCAGTTTCCCATTTCTCACACACTACCTCATAACCTACAGTAAAGGCACTGAGCTACAAAACCTTTAGACTGAGTGGCAACAGTCTAAGGTTTGTTATGGGCAATGCTCAGAACGTGCACAGTTACGAGGAGGCTGCATTACTGTTCTGGACTGACGTCCAGTTGTAATTTTTTGGTTGGGTTTCACGTGCTAACTCTGAAACATATGAAGCTCTATGTATTTTCCACTAAAAATCAAATTAGGTGCACAGGCTTCTGTCAGTAAAACTGTCTGAGGTAGTCCCCAGTGTTGGTGGGGGAAAGATGAAGATCCACAACAGTTCTTTCTTCCATATGATAAGAGTATAAGAGTGAAAGAGACTATGATCAAAAATAATTCAGACTAGGCAAGTGTAAACAACATACAGCTTATAAAGATATTGCTTGATGTCAAGTAGCTAGGAGCCTAGATTCATTAGCTTCTAAAAGTCCCACATGGCATTTTGCATGCAGTAATGGCAGGTCAAGAGCAAAGAAACTAAGGCTCTAAATCCACATATGAGTAACTCTTTTGCATCATTTTTGTTCTTTCAGCTCAAGCTCACACACTAATGCAAATGCTTTAGTATTTCATTATGTCCAAAGTATTTTGTTTAGATATCACAGAGATGGCTCCATCTGTCTCTGCCTTTCAACTTGTTCACATATTTGGCTTGCATGAAGTATGTTTTCCCACCGTGCAAAACCAGAAATCCCTGAGACTGAAGATAAAAGAAAAAATATAAAAGAAACCAAACACACAGAGAGCCCTGGGGGAAAGAATTGCATGTTCACTTGAGAATGAGAGGTGTGAACAGATTCAGGGACAAAGAAACACTGCTATCTCCAGAGCAATCCCGTGTGGGATACCAATAATGTCTTTACTGACTTGTGAAATGCCCTATACATTTCATGCTCCTCTATAATAAAATATGAGTACTGGGACAGATAAGATCCTGGGTGGGGGAACAGAGCTGTAGGGACAAAGAAAGCATCACTCCATGTAAATCTCATGGTTTGTCTTTATTTCCTCTTAATCCTTCATTTAAACAGTGTTAATTGATTATTACAGTTAAGTGTAGAAGCTCCACATAATTGATTACTTCCCTTCCATATTTATTGTTATTGCTCCTCCAGGTCTGACTGAGCTTTCTCTAAGCCTTAAGCTTTGTCTCAATTGCACCCATTTACAATTTTGATCAGTTTCCAGGTTGATTTGATTGAGGCAACATTATTTCTCTTGTGGAAAAAGCCTTTATGCTTGCCAAGCTCACTGAAATCACTTCTCTGTCTTGCCATTCCCCAAATTAATCTATGATACAAAAACATGGTGACATCCATCAGCTAAGGCTGAACTGTACATGCAGATACAAAGAAAGCAAGCTGGGCGATTAAATCATAGATATTAACAGGACAAACAACACACAAGCACCTCTTCTTGAAGACTGAAGTAATGTAACATGGAGAAACTTAATAGTGATGACAAGAGGCTCAGCTCTAAGCTGGTTGGTTTGGTTTTTTTCCCTTGCTATTTTAGAACACTTCTTTGTCTAGAGCCCTCTGATGGAGGCAGTCTTGAGCTGTAGAGCACGCTGCCTGATGGCAACAATCAGCAGCTCAGTGGCTGTTACTCTGCAAAGATACCACGGATTGCCACGATCAAACAAGAGGTGGATGGATGGCTTCAGGCAGGGCAAGGCACAGGGTGGTGCAGGAGAAAGACTGTTGTTCGCTGCTCTGAAGTAGCGTATTCCTGGCATGTATATTCATAGCCAACGACTGAGCTGCCAAACCTGTTCTGAATGGCCAACCAGCTGGGGCAACACCTGTAAACTTGGCAGCAGTATCAATACCTCTGAGAGGGGTTTTGGGTTGAACCTCCCAGTGGGATACCTGTAGATGGAAAAAAAGCAGATGGCTGTGCTGTCTGAATCTCAAGCCTGCCGAGTATCAACATGGCCACTGGCCTGGCCAAAGTCCTGGAAGAGCAGCAGAACAGGGCTGGAAAAGCAAGAAGCACTGCAAGGGTCTGCATTTTGCCTCACCTTCCACAGTACCTTTGTTTTCTCCATGCAACACCAGATCTGTAGTGGTTGATCGCACATTGGTTAGGAGCTACCATTCCCATGGAAAAGGCAAATGTGCTTGTAAGAAACAGGGAAATCCCATTTCACTGGATAAAGCACTGAAAATATTTGAACTGCAATTCCTTGTTCACCTCTAGTCAGCACATTCAAAAAAAAAGGAATTCTAGCTGCACCAAAACGAGGGAGAAACTCTAAGGATGTTTAGGGAACTCAGAGCCATTGTTTGAGAGCAGAAAAATAAAAATTGGCTTTTTTGGTTTATCAAACTAAAACCCAATACGACATACTATTATGCTCTCCAAATATTTTGGGTGAAGTCAACACAAGCAAGAGACCAAAAAGAGCTATTAAAGGGCAGAAGAATAAATAAGTATAAACTCGCTATAAAGATTTTTTTCCTGGCACTCCAAAGGCTGTTCATCTTCAAGGAGCTGGCAGCTTCAAGAGCAGCCTTCCAAAATAAGGACTGGGTGCAAAAGAAACAATGACTGAAAAGTAATCACAGATGGCAGCCATCACTGCCTCCATGTGGGAGGAGGTGAAGGTGGAAGGATAGAGACATCCTTCCTCTGTCGGCTCGCAGCCTGCAAACACTACTTCCTCCAGGGCTCTGGGCTGGGGTGCTACTGCTGCTCCCTTACATCAGCTGCTGTTTGGTTTAATACCAGATGAATGCAAATTCCAAAATCCTCCCTAAGGAAACCGAGGATGTTTATTCCCTTTGAAAATGGGGGAGCCAGCACCTCACACTTCCCTCACTTCTCATGCATTGATGCTATTTTGTGTCTCTTCGTTCCTCCTACTCCTTTATGCCTTTTCCTTGCCCTCCTTTCTCCTGTCTGATCACAAATCTCCCTCCCCACACACATGCTTCTTTGAGTGAGTGGGATCACTTCTCCATCATTTTCCCTTGCAGGATCTGCATTTAATTTATAAATGAAGTAGAGAAAAGAGGGGAAGAGAGTAAATGGCATCCTCTTCCCTGAGCCCAAGATTTCTGTCTGCATTTTCATCAGGCTAGAAAAATCTTCACTGTCATATCAGGTGGGCCTGGAGGAATTCTGGAGACATTTACCTTCACCATTTTTTCTCCTGGAATAGATGAAGAAACCTAAGTGTTGCCTTATATTCAAGCAAATGCAGTACTCTCAAACTAAGGCTAGATTTGTCTTTGAAAGCAACTGTATGACATAATTCCCTGAAATGCCTTATGGTCCAATATTTCTAACTCTGGCCTGTTGCCAGTGAGTGCTAGTTTTCCGGCACCCACTTCCAGCATTTCATTGTCTTACCACCAGAAATAGATCGCACATCTCCTACACAGCTCTGTGGCACTACACCCCTACAGGAATTTTTTAAAGATACTGAGCCCTGAGTAATGCTTTCATTTCTTAGTCAGGTTTATCAGTGGCTGTTATTTCCTCCAGTGTTTTTTCTGACCATACAGAAAGCACTGTTGATGCCAGTAGACTGATTATGTCATCTTGTCATTTCTGTCTAACTAGTCCAAGTTTTATCTAGGTACATCACTCAGCTTTGCTTCCCAAAATCCTTGCAGGTATTTTTGCAGTTTCAGCTGAAGATGCTGAAAATATTGTAAAAAAACCCCAACAGTGTATTTTTTACTTATGAGTTTTGAAATGTAGCAATAATGGCATTGTGGATCTGAAACCTCTCCAACAGCATTCCTTTCTTGGCAAAACTGTACTTGCACACAATGAGTCGTCTTTTCTAGTGTGTCCTCTGTGGATCACATCTAAGAAACCACATACTGATAAAAAAAGTTTTTTCAGTCATATTTACATTATAGACAATATGGTCTGTGTTTTCAGAAAGAGTAAGTCATAGGAATCATATGGCATTTATCTTTTTGGTCACTCCTGCCAAACCAGACCAAGCTGATTTCTAGTAGAACTAACAAATTCCAAACATCACCCATGATTTCTCTATCCATGCTTCCTGTCTTTGAAGTAATAGTTAATATGTTTATTTCTCAGGGTCTGAAAGCTTGTAGTATATGAAGTACTCATTCACTGGTGAATATGAGATTGCCTTAGAATAATTAGCTTCTGTTTTTAGCAGTTCTTCTTTCCTAGTTATTTTTTAAGAGTTCTTGTAGACGTTCTAACAATAGCATCGTGAATATTTGAAGAAACTGCTTAATTTTCTGCCTGAGTTCTTCTTAGAGGTGAGTTTTTCTGAGACTTTGAAAAAGTCATATTTAGAGAAAATTATGCTGTATTTCTGTAAGCGTTTCCATGAAGAACATCCAGAATTTCCAACTATTTCCACAGAGCTTCCATGCACCTGGACTTCAGCTGCTGCTGAGAATGAAGTCCTGGCATATACAATGTTTTTTCTCCATCCAAGAAAATTTTTACCAAGCTTTGAGACACACTAACATCTTCATGCTGTGAAGCAGCAAAACTAAATTTAGCCATAAGCATTCTGAGTAATTTTTTTTCCCACTTTTAGTCTTCTTCCATTCCTCTGGCAGGTTGGTCTAATTTACAGCAGCCTAAACGTTGAAAAAAAAATTACTTTTCACACACACTTGGGAATTTACATACAAATCTGTAAAGATTGCTCCAGTGCCATTCTGCAGCTCAGGCTTAAGAGAGAAGACAACTTTGAGACTGGGACCAGCTTGATAAAAAGTCAGACCAGCTTTTCACATTATGGGAAAACAGTCAGAAGTCCAAATGGAAACCACAACTAAGGACCAGAGAGAGAAACAGCAGGGAAAGGAGTGGGAACCAGTGAATCAAGAATGAAACAGAGATCAGATAAAGACCCAGGGCTAAAATCCTGTGAGAGAAGCTTGAAAAAGGTTCACAGGCAGGGAGCGTGATGATTGAATGAAAACCTAGGAAGGGGAAAATCTAAGGTGGATCGTAGAAAGGAGGCTTCAGAATGCTAGGGCAGTGAATAGAGAAGTCTGATGTTTATAAGCTGGAACTGGCAAGTCTAAGATAATACAGACATGAGGAGCCAAAAAAGGAGAGGGTGAAATGGGGTGTGATAGATAGGACAGAACTATTCAAATCTGATGGGTGAAACCGGATGGGCAGTGTGCTCGGCTGGGCAGACGTTTCCTCCAGATGCAGGTAAAGGACCCAGCACGTCATTCCTCTGCTGTCAGACCACAGCAGTGAAACCCACAGGCTCCATCTGCCTTTAGCCCCTGCCCAGTGCTGTCTGCGTAACGCTGGTAAACTGTAAATCCTACCAGTTATTCTGAACAGCTGAGTGACTCCATCCCACTAGTGGTCCCTGTGGGATGATATGATGCCACAGGGTGGGATCTGTGACATCTCTAGGCTGTGACTGGAGCATGCCAGGGGCCGTTTGGGTGCGGAGGTGCCAGCAGGACCCAGCAGGGACAGGGCTGTCAGCGTGGCCTCTGCCCATGGCACCCCGCTTTGCAGGCCTTCAGCACAGGCGGCCCGGCAGATGCTCAAGGGACTTAGACAGCTCTGCCCCGGTGTTTGGAGGGGGGGGGGGGAAGGCTGGAAAGCATTGCCTGCAACGGCTTGTGCTTTGGTTTTGGAAGAAACTCACCCTGAAAATCTTCTGGATCTTTATTCCATTTCCAGAAAGGCCAGCAGCCGCTGTCTCAGAAGCTCCAGGTTGTACTGGAGGACGGGTTGATCCGCTGGGCCGGCCGGGCGCTCCCCTGCAGCCTGCCGGGCGGAGGCGTTGGAGGACTCTGGAGCTGCATCAGCCTGCACCCTTCGGGGTCTCCCCGCAGGTCCCCTTCTCCCAGCGGCGGGCTGGTTGTTGGTGGGCCTTGGGCGCAGGTGGTAGCGCTGCTGCGGGGACCTGCTGCGCACCCGCTCCCTGGCCGCAGTCCTCTGCCGGCGGCCGGACGAGCCCACCACGTACTCTTGGTAGTCGTCGTCCGCCCTCACCGTGTGCAGGATGCCGTTGAAAGGCTGCCTGCAGAGTGGGCACGCAGCTCTCGTGGCAGTCCACCGCCGGATGCAGCCGAAGCAGAAGGTGTGGAAGCACCCGTCGACATAGGCTGCGTTGTTGACCTCGCACAGGCAGATGGAGCACGGGTTGCGTGCCGCTGCCTCCCGCTGCCCTGCCTGCTGCAGATGGCTGGTGGTGGCCGTCGCGGCAGAGCCGCTCTGCTCCAGAGCCTCCTCAGCACCCGACGCCATGTCCTGCCAAGAGAGATCTTCAGAGCTGTCCTGGCGCTAGGAAGGGCAAAGCAAAGAAAGCCCCAGAAAGCGGAAGGAGAGGGGAGGCAAGGGCCTCCCGAAGGGTCTCCTTGCAGGCTGGAAAGTGGCAGCAGAAGCGGCCCCACAGCACAGCCGGCCCCAGGGGCTGCCCTCCCTGCCCGCCTGTCCCCCTCGCCTCCCCCCCAGGGACACTGCCCACAGTCCAAGACCCCCCCAGCCCCTCCGCTCCCCCCAGACAACCAGCACGACTCGATCTAGCACAGGGCACCTGAAGGAGGCGGTCAGGGAAGGCGGAGGAACTGTCTGGCAGCCTTCAGTGGTGTCCACAGCCACAGCACGGCCGTCGTGCGGGACCCGCAGCAGCCCGCCAGCCAAGGCTCTTCACAAAGGCAGCACTCCAGGTGGAGGTCCACAGGCCTGATGGAGCTTGCACGCTGCGCGCGTGCACCTGCAGGAGCCCTGGACCAAAGACCCGCCGGGACAGAGCCTGCGGCTGCTGAAGAGCAGTGTTCTGGTTTCAGCTGGGATAGTTAACCTTTTTCTTAGTAGCTGGTATAGTGCTGTGTTTTGGATTTAGTATGAGAATAACGTTGATAACACGCTGATGTTTTAGTTGTTGCTAAGTAGTGCTCACACCAGTCAAGGACTTTTCAGCTTCCCATGCTCTGCCAGGTGCACAAGGAGCTGGGAGGGGGCACAGCCAGGGGGGCTGACCCAGGCTGGCCAAAGGGCTGTTCTGAAATCATGCTCAGTACATAAACTGGGGCGAGCTGGCCGGGGGGGAAGCGATCGCTGCTCGGGAGTGGGCTGGGCATCGTCGGTGGGTGGTGAGCAATTGTGTCGTGTATCACTTGCTTTGTATATTATTATTGTATTATATTATTTTTATTATTATTACTACTACTCTATTTCATGTTACTTCAATTATTAAACTGTTCTTATCTCAACCCACGAGTTTTTCTGGCTTTCACCCTTCCAATTCTCTCCCCCACCCCACCAGGGGGGAGTGAGCGAGCGGCTGTGTGGTGCATAGTCGCTGGCTGGGGTTAAACCACGACAAGCAGTGAGGCTGGGGCCGTCACAGATGCCTCCCAGTGACATCACAGAGGACTCTGGGGCTGCCCCCGACCTGGCAACGGGCAGCCCAGTAACGTGGCAGGTGGGGAACGCCAGTGACCTCCTCGGTGCCAACGGAGCGCCCTGCCTGGGCTCCTCCAAGGGCTGTCAGGGAAGAAGGACTTGCCCCTTGTCTGCCATGGGAAAGCCCCAGAGCTTGGAAGGGACCTCTGGAGGTCATCTTCTCCAACCCCCCTGCTCACGCAGTGACACCTACAGCCGGTTGCCCAGGACCATGTCCAGGTGGCTTCTGAAGATCTCCAAGGATGGGGAGTCCAGCAGCTCTCTGGGCAACTTGTGCCATTGCTCCATCACCCTCACAGGAAAAAGTGTGTCCTGCTATTCAGGAGGAACCTCCTGTGTTTCCATTTGTGCCCATTGCCTCTTGTTGCTTGGCACCGGTGGAAAGAGCCTGGCTCCATCTTCTTTACGCTCTCCTTCGAGGGATTTGTACAGCTTGATGAGATCCTTCCTGGGCCTTCTCTGCTCCAGGCTGATCAGCCCCAGCTCTCTCTTCCCTCGCCCCACTGGCAACACTCCTCCTAATGCAGCCCAGGTGCCTCTTGGCCTTACTGGCCACCCAGGCACACTGCTGTCTCATTTTCCACTTGATCTCCATCAGGACCCCAGATCCTTTTCTGCAAAGCTGCTTTCCAGTCAGTCAGACCCCAGCATATACTGATGCATGGGCTTGTTCTTCCCCAGGTGCACAACTTTCCAATTCCACGAGTTGAACTTAATGATGTTCCTTTTGGCCCATTTCTCCAACCCATTGAGGTCCCTCCGGATGGCAGCACGTGGTGTTTAAGCCACTCCTCCCAGTTTTGTGTCACCAGCAAACTTGCTGAGGGAACACTCTGCCCCATTATCCAATTAATTAATGGAGATGTGGAACAATATTGGACCCAGCATTGTACCCCCAGGGTACACTGCTAAGTGGTCTTGTCAGTCCTTGTCTTGACTCTACAGCCACATGATTTGAAGTTTCTTGGCTTTTTCTCCTTTTTGTATCTTGTGTGATGAGGATTTGCTGACAGTAGAATGTTCGTTCCAGACACGGCTAGGTAATCAATGCTAGCCTGGATGGAAAGGAAATAATAAATTAGTGAAGTTGCAATTTTTAAGTATGATGCAACAGAGACATCTGAAAAATTCATTCTGATACAAAAGAAAAGAGATGAAACAGTGATTCATTTCGGGTAACTTGGTGTTGTGAGCAGAGGAGCCAGTTGAGAGTAGAGAGGAGGCCTGAGAGTTCAGCTGGAACAGATAGGATTTTAGTGGGGGCAAGGAAAGTGTTTGTTACTAGGAGTACAAGGCACTGATCATCTGCTGGAAACCGAGGAGGGTAGCAGAGGTTTTGAACTGAACAGAGTCAGAACAGACTTTACTGAAAGTTTTCTATATGAGCAGGTTGCTGTTTTGAGGATGTTGGGGAGAGAAAAGGTAATGGAGAGAGTTACATTAAGAGGAGAGCACTGAAGTGCATGCCACCGCGGTAGAAAGCAGACCAGAGAAGTGAGATAGTTATCTACATGGCAAGAGAAAAAACCCTGGGCAAGGGCAGAAGATGAAGTGTATGTATACATGCCAGAGGGGTGGGTGAACATTCTTACAGAAAAGGAGGCCTTTGAAGTTGGAGTACTGCTGCATCAGATCTTATATATGAGTAAGAGGCATCTCAATAATTGTGAAATCTTCAGGTGGTCCTTTTCAAATTATTTGTTCTTGGAGAAAGAAAAGGGGTTGAATTTGGCAAAGGGTTAGAGGCATCTTTTTTCCTGCTTATGACAGGAAAGAAGGATGGGTTGCCAGTTCCATATACCAAAGAAAAGAGCAACCTCCACTGTCCACTGTCAAAAGAGAGGGAAGAAAAGAATAAAAAGAAAGAAGCTAGAAAGACATCTGCTCAGCTGGTTATTCAGTGTGTGAGAATGGAAAAAGCAGGTCACGGATGAATTACAAACAAAATTGTAAGCATCCTAGCATTGGCTGATATGAAGGAGCCAGGAAGGACACAGAAGAACCTCTGATATATCCTTCAGTACTCAGCAGGAGGGCCAAAAAATAAGTCCAGCACTACAATGCGGCAGGAGAACACCAGTTTTGCAGTTAGTTGTAATTGCTCACCTTGAAGTACCACTTAAAATACTGTTTCTCCTCTTCCAATCCCATTTTTCCCATCACCCTCAAGCCTTTCAGCAGGAGATGATGAAGATTATAAGCAGAGTTTTTAGTCATGGTGAATTGGGCTGTATTAATACTGTCTTCCACTGTGGCTATTCATTACAGCCTGAAGTGATGGCAGGAAGGACAGTGTCCTACAAGAGAAAAACCTTGCTGAGATAACAAAATTCTTCAGACTAAATTTTAAAATAACTAAGCCATTTGCCAACAGTCTTGAAATTTTTTTCATACAAAAATTGGTATAACTTTACAAGAAAAAGCTGATTCAATTCATTTTATATTTAAACATATTCCATAGTTTTTCTGAGAACTCAAAGGCTTTGACAACTTCTTATCTTTCTTCTCTCTCCAGAGCAAGACAGTCTTAAGGAGAATACTAGCCTGTTAAACTGAAATTTTGCTATTGACTTAAGCGGGCTAGGGTTTCAACAAGTAGGTTATTATGGAAGCACAAAGGTGCAACAGTTTCTTTAGGGAACAAAAAACACAGGTTTTTTCTAATATTGATTAGGCAGGAGAAGAGAAGTGAAAACGCAAAAAAATTTTCAGCTTCAAGATGTCATTCAGCATATAGTGAATTAGATAAAAAAAGAAATAAAAGATAAAACTTTATGTGTTCTGTAATCCTTTACTAATATCCCATGGAAACCAAGAAGAAAGCTGAAAAAGAAAAGAAAGAGCCACTGAATAGTACAGATTAAGAGCACAACGGATGCCACACTAGAACATACCAGCAGTCCACCTAGCCCTTATTCTGTCTCAAAATGGAAGAAGGAGAAGCTATGAAGGGGCAGCATGCAAGCCTGACCACTTACAGTCGTCCTTTCGCCTTGTAAATCCCTAGCATTTGTAATAGTTATATTAAGGAAATATGAAATCTTCCTGTAAGATAGAGAAGCTGAAACCAAGAAAATAATTTGAGTTTTCCTTTCTATGTCCAGTAGTCATGTTCCAACCTTTCATAAAATCAATCACTAATACACTAGTAATTATTTGTAGGTTATGATTTTGCAGGAAGTTTGTTTGTATTGACACAGAGGAGCACTCAGTGGTATTTAACGGAGTTCTATCCTAGATTGATTAATGTGTATGTGTTTTAAGATCTCAGAGTCTTCCTCCACAGTACTGTTTGTTAAAGTCTCATTTTAAATTCTTTTTTTCTTATAACTGGTTTTAGTGAGGGCTGTAATTGTTCATTCAACATTAAATAACAATATTTCTCCCCCTCAGAATGTGTTAGTTTATCAACACATTTAAGGCCTGGTATATGGCTGCATACATGGAACCGGATGGGCAGTGTGCTCGGCTGGGCAGACGTTTCCTCCAGATGCAGGTAAAGGACCCAGCACGTCATTCCTCTGCTGTCAGACCACAGCAGTGAAACCCACAGGCTCCATCTGCCTTTAGCCCCTGCCCAGTGCTGTCTGCGTAACGCTGGTAAACTGTAAATCCTACCAGTTATTCTGAACAGCTGAGTGACTCCATCCTGCTGGTGGTCCCTGTGGGACGATATGATGCCACAGGGTGGGATCTCTTTTTTACGGTTCGGACTTTTTAAGGACATTCAGAGATTGCACTGAAAGGTTGTATCATTAAGACTCTCAAGGGTTAGAAATTCCACAACAGCGGATGCACAGGCAAATGTTGTAATTTCCTTGTGTAGATACATTATGATAAAGTAACTACATGGCTGTAGATATTTTTTGCACCACAGAATTCCTACCTCCTTCAATGGATAGGATGGATCTGCTTGGAAGACGATCTGCAGTGAAGGAAAACCTCCCTCCAAGAAGCCTTGTGTATTGCATTACTTGGAATGTGTGCATTTCCTAGTGGAAACTTAGTCCCTACCTGCCCGGAACAAAGGGCTTGTACTATAAAGGCTCTAAGAAGAGCCACGCAAGTAAGTGGCCACAAGTAAGAAGCCACACTTCTTTAAGTGGAAGAGGAAGAGAAATGAAATGAACGAGAGGATGATTTTACAGTTATAGTAGCTGAATTCTTTTCAGGGGAAGCTAACTCCTCCTTGCTACAATACCTGTGTAATTCTAGCTGAGGGACCGCTTTAGACTTGGCACGAGTGCTCTCCACCTTCTGGGAGACTTGAGATTTTGGGAATACTAGCCGTTAGGATTGTTAATAGGATTTCTGTTTCAGCAGGCTGACGGAGACATGAAGTGAGCATAATGCATACCTACAAAGTAGCTGAATTAAAATTACACAAGCAACCTCATTCCTGTCATTTCCTAACCCTGAATACTTGCCTTCACATTTGAATTCTACTGGCATAGATTGGCATCGTTTTCTCTATGTCTACGATTTATGTAAAGGGGTTGAGGTTTTCCGTCATACAGATCAGTGAAATAGAGAAATCAGACTGCGATGTTACCTTTCTCCTCCATCTCCATTCCCGTTTTCTGCTGTGTTTTATGATCCCCTTTTCTTTTCAGTGTACTTTTACACTCTTGATCCCGCTCATCTAATGACCTTAACAAGCTCTGTAATAGCCCCGCGTCAGTGCCTGCTGTCTTGCCCCACCAGCAGCCAGAACACTGCCACCCTCACACTGCTTTCAAACAGCCCAAAGAAAAATCCCTTTCCCCGCTCCTCCCAATAGGGCCAAATACCTCATCCTGCCCTTTCAGCTACTCTGCCTCTTCTTCTGTTGGTCAGACTCGTAGCTCATGGGCTAGGTAGGGCAGCCAATGCAGCCTTCAATGCTGCCCCATCCAACCTCCCCCTCCTTTGGCCATGGCCTCCGTCTCCAGGACAGGACATTGCTGCTGAGAGACTGCACAGTGTCCCACAGTTAGAACAGAATAGAATAGACTATGTCAGTTGGAAGGGACCTACAATTGCCTGACCAATTCAGGGCTGACCAGAAGTTAAAGCATGTTATTAAGGGCATTGTCCAAATGCCTCTTAAATGCTGATAGGCTTGGGGCATCGGCCACCTCTCTAGGAAGCCTGTTCCAGTGTTTGACCACCCTCTCGGCAAAGAAACACTTCCTCATGCCCAGTCTAAACCTCCCCTGGCGCAGCTTTGAACCACTCCCGGGTGTCCTATCACTGTATCCCAGGGAGAAGAGCTCAGCACCTCCCTCTCCACCTCCCCTCCTCAGGAAGCTGTAGAGAGCAATGAGGTCGCCCCTCAGCCTCCTTTTCCCCAAATGAGACAAGCCCAAAGTCCTCAGTCGCTCCTCACAGGACATGCCTTCCAGCCCTTTCACCAGCTTAGTTGCCCTCCTCTGGACGTATTCAAGGACCTCAACATCATTCTTAGATTGTGGGGCCCAGAACGGCACACAGCATTCAAGGTGATGCCCCACCAGTGCTGAATACAGAGGAATAATCACCTCTTTTGACTGGCTGGCTATGCTGTTTGATGCACCCCAGGGTGTGGTTTGCCCTCTTGGCTGCCAGGGCGTGCTGCTGACTCCTATTGAGCCTGCTGTCGACCAGCACCCCCAGATCCCTCTCTGCAGGGCTGCTCTTCAGCCACTCATCTCCCAGTTTATACTTGTGCCCAGTATTACTCCATCCTAGGTGCAGGATCTGGCATTTGGACTTGGTAAATTTCATCCCATTAATCACTGCCCAGTGCTCCAATCTATCCAGATCCCTCTGCAAGGCCTCTTGTCCCTCAAGAGAGTCAACAGCAGCTCCCACTTTGGTATCATCAGCAACTTGCTAAAGGCGCATTCAACTCCTGCATCCAGATCATTGATAAATACATTGAAGAGAACTGGCCCCAGAGTTGAGCCCTGAGGAACACTGCTGGCAACCAGTCGCCAGACAGAAGTAGCCCCAAAGGCAGAGGCACGCCTTTTCCTGGGCCCGCGTACAGGCAGGCATTTAGGCCCTTGTTTGCCCGCTATCATCTCAGACAGAAGTGCTCAAAATCAGTGCAAACCACCAGGATAGAGCAGGCCGAACCGCCTTTACTAAGGATTTACCTTTCAGCCTTAAGTCTTATTGGGTGCCGCTTGATATTCGCTTTAGCCGTTACGCATCAGCCGACCAGCACAGCACCAGCAGCCTGACAGTTACAACAGGCTGCGGCGCCCTGAGAGATGCCCAGGGCAGAACCCCTCCCCGTCCCACCCTGCTTTCTACTGCAGTTACAGCCCTTTAAGTTTCGACCACAGGTTCACTTACTTCATAGGAGCTACGCAAGCCTTAGGAAGCCTTCCTGTGTAGATCTATGCCTTTGCCTCACGGGGACCACCATGAAGAGCAGAACTTGCGCTTTGAGAAACTGAAAGGGAAAATCTGAGCTGGAAGGCCAAATCTGATTTTCAGAACCAGCGTTACTGATTAACCACACAATATATATCCTTGGACTTGTCACAGAAGGAAACCTAAAGCTTTTGATACATACCCTGCAATGATCCTGTGTGGTGACCTCGGGGTTAAACCGTCCCAGTTCTTGCAGTTCTACAGCTGAATAAGCTGTTTTCCAAAAGGCACCGACTGCCCCCCTCCACACTCACACACTCACACTCACACACGCTCTGAGGCCGGGCAGCCCTGTGCCCTGCCCTAAACACCTCCTCACGCGGCCGCCACCGGCTTCTCGGATGGGCCCAGCTCTTCCCCGGGTGGAGGCCCCTGGAGCCGGCTGGAACCGGCCGTGTCCGGCACGGGGCAGCCCCAGCCTCTCCTCACAGAGGCCGCCCCTGCAGCCCGCCCCTGCTGCTCTCTGTATTAAAAATGGTCACGATGGCCCGAGCCAGAGAATTTAGCATTTTAAAAAAGGGGTGGGAGCAAGGCCAAGCACGAAGTTGCTGCTGTCGGCAGATGATGGGTGCGACAATGCCATGGGCAAACCCGTGGCCTGCCTCAACATGGCGGTCAGGTCCTCCTGGGGAGCTGGCTGGCAGAGGGCTGGAGGGGCAGCCGCCCCAGCCATCAGGAGGCATCGAGGTGCTCTCTGTCCACAGCTGTACTCGCACTCGGAGCAGCAACCGCTTCGTGAGTGCTGGGAAAGGCAGCAGTTTGGCAAGAGTTCCTTAAGGAGCTGTGTCAGCCCTCTCCCAAGGCAGAGCGACGCACCCTGTCCTCAGCTGCAGCCGGCTGCACGAAAGAGGCGTGCGCTTTTGTTTTAAAAAAAGGAAAGGAGCATTTCCTAAAGGGCCTCCTTAAAAATTCCTTTTATCTCTTACATTTTAAGGGTTGTATCTGGACACTTTCAGAAGACTTTTCTATTATCAAAAAATTCTGTCGTTTGAGTAGGAAATATGCTATGTGTTTTAATATATCCAAACTGATTGAATCCTCCACAAGCGATAAATTTCAGAGTATGAAATGGTGCCGTCTTGGTTGTTTTAAAAGAAAGCAAATCATATTTTGCTATTGTTTTGGCCTTTGAGTTGTTTCTTTGGTGTGTCCTTATTTTATAGGTAGCTCACCTCTCCATTTCTTGTAGGCTAATACTACATTTATTATTTATTCTTTATTTATTTGCTTACCCTCTGTACCAGAATGGTGTCATGGCAGCAGTTAAGATCTTAAAGAATTTATGCCTATTCAGTAGGAAAAGAAGCATATCCTGAAAGTTGCAGTAGTTACGCTCCAGCTCCCTGTATTTAGTGTAATGTCAGATCTTGAGTGTGAAATTAGCTGCGAGTATAAAACAATGTTCAAATGAGGAAGGAAAAGCGTGATGTGTCCTTTCCAGAAGAACTAGTTTAATACCGTTTTAACACTGTGGTTCTTTAAACATCAAAAAAACATATTCTTAGCAAGTGATGAGAAATAGAGAAGTCGGCTCATTTACTTATGCTTAACGCCCTCAGACTGCAAATTGTTATGTACGTGAATTGTCCAGCATATATGATAGGACAGTATGTACTAACCTGTTTGTAGTATTCAGGTCTGTGCTATTTCCGAGAGTGAGCCGTCAGCTATTTTATTGTCCCAGTTGTAAGAGCAAGTATATCATTGACAGATGCTTTTGCCATTGAAACTTATGGTTTATCCAAAGACTTGGCAGCATATAAACATGCACAGAAAAAACACTGCCCCCACCAGTACTCCTTTACTGGCATCTAACAAACAATATATTAGGATATTATTTCCTACATCTCTTGGACATGGAGCCATTGACTGCAACTCCTTGGATGCAGACACCCAGCCAATTCCATATCCATCTAAAAGTCCATCCATCAATTCAGTATCTCTCCAGTTTAGTGGAAAGAATGTTGTTGGGGACCGTAGCAAAGGCCTTGCAGAAGTCCACGTAGGTGACACCAGTAGCTCTTCCGTTGTCCACTAACGCACTTAATCAATTGCAGAAGGACAATACATCTTCCTGTGGCCTGGGGCAGTGGGGCAGGGGTGGCATTAACCTCAGATTTCACAGGTCCCATGATGACAGGTTCACGCCTCTGAGCACAGGGGCCTGGCAATAGGCAGCAGGGGGTCAGTGGCCGCAGGGCTGGGTGAGTTTTTGTGGGATGGAGGGGCAAGAGCGCTCGGGGGTGTCCAGATTTTATGAGGGGCTGTTGCTGAGGGGCTTGTGGAAATGTGCAAGGCTCATGCTGGGGTTTCTGGGGGAAGGCTCAAAGGCAGGAGACGGGGCTGGGTCTCGCTGGAAGTGGGGAAGCAGCACATTTCAGCCCGTGGCACGAGCATGCTTTGCTGGAATGGCAGCCTGCCTCTGGATGGCTGCCGAAATCCCAGGATGCTCGGGGTTTGGAGCTTTGCTTTCGTGACCGAGACCGAGCCAAGGCGTGCAGATCAACAGGCGGGCCTCATTCCCCTGCAGTGGCTTTTGGGAATCAGGCAGCCTGTCCCCAGAAGAGAAGAGCAACCGCCTCCTGCCTCCCAGCCACGGCCACGGGGCTCAGGGCTGGAGGAGTCGGGCTGCTGTTGTAGAGAAGTGCCAGAGAAGGGCTGAGAGGGCTGTGACTGGAGCATGCCAGGGGCTGTTTGGGTGCGGAGGTGCCAGCAGGACCCAGCAGGGACAGGGCTGTCAGCGTGGCCTCTGCCCATGGCACCCCGCTTTGCGGGCCTTCAGCACAGGCGGCCCGGCAGATGCTCAAGGGACTTAGACAGCTCTGCCCCGGTGTTTGGGGGGGGGGGGGGGGAAGGCTGGAAAGCATTGCCTGCAACGGCTTGTGCTTTGGTTTTGGAAGAAACTCACCCTGAAAATCTTCTGGATCTTTATTCCATTTCCACAAAGGCCAGCAGCCGCTGTCTCAGAAGCCCCAGGCTGTAGAGGAGGATGGGTTGATCCGCTGGGCCGGCCGGGCGCTCCCCTGCAGCCTGCCGGGCGGAGGCGTTGGAGGACCCTGGAGCTGCATCAGCCCGCACCCTTCGGGGTCTCCCCGCAGGTCCCCTTCTCCCAGCGGCGGGCTGGTTGTTGGTGGGCCTTGGGCGCAGGTGGTAGCGCTGCTGCGGGGACCTGCTGCGCACCCGCTCCCTGGCCGCAGTCCTCTGCCGGCGGCCGGACGAGCCCACCACGTACTCTTGGTAGTCGTCGTCCGCCCTCACCGTGTGCAGGATGCCGTTGAAAGGCTGCCTGCAGAGTGGGCACGCAGCTCTCGTGGCAGCCCACCGCTGGATGCAGCCGAAGCAGAAGGTGTGGAAGCACCCGTCGACATAGGCTGCGTTGTTGACCTCGCACAGGCAGATGGAGCACAGGTTGCGTGCCGCTGCCTCCCGCTGCCCTGCCCGCTGCAGATGGCTGGTGGTGGCCGTCGCGGCAGAGCCGCTCTGCTCCAGAGCCTCCTCAGCACCCGACGCCATGTCCTGCCAAGAGAGATCTTCAGAGCTGTCCTGGCGCTAGGAAGGGCAAAGCAAAGAAAGCCCCAGAAAGCGGAAGGAGAGGGGAGGCAAGGGCCTCCCGAAGGGTCTCCTTGCAGGCTGGAAAGTGGCAGCAGAAGCGGCCCCACAGCACAGCCGGCCCCAGGAGCTGCCCTCCCTGCCCGCCTGTCCCCCTCGCCTCCCCCCCAGGGACACTGCCCACAGTCCAAGACCCCCCCAGCCCCTCCGCTCCCCCCAGACAACCAGCACGACTCGATCTAGCACAGGGCACCTGAAGGAGGCGGTCAGGGAAGGCGGAGGAACTGTCTGGCAGCCTTCAGTGGTGTCCACAGCCACAGCACGGCCGTCGTGCGGGACCCGCAGCAGCCCGCCAGCCAAGGCTCTTCACAAAGGCAGCACTCCAGGTGGAGGTCCACAGGCCTGATGGAGCTTGCACGCTGCGCGTGTGCACCTGCAGGAGCCCTGGACCAAAGACCCGCCGGGACAGAGCCTGCGGCTGCTGAAGAGCAGTGTTCTGGTTTCAGCTGGGATAGTTAACTTTTTTCTTAGTAGCTGGTATAGTGCTGTGTTTTGGATTTAGTATGAGAATAACGTTGATAACACGCTGATGTTTTAGTTGTTGCTAAGTAGTGCTCACACCAGTCAAGGACTTTTCAGCTTCCCATGCTCTGCCAGGTGCACAAGGAGCTGGGAGGGGGCACAGCCAGGGGGGCTGACCCAGGCTGGCCAAAGGGCTGTTCTGAAATCATGCTCAGTACATAAACTGGGGCGAGCTGGCCGGGGGGGAAGCGATCGCTGCTCGGGAGTGGGCTGGGCATCGTCGGTGGGTGGTGAGCAATTGTGTCGTGTATCACTTGCTTTGTATATTATTATTGTATTATATTATTTTTATTATTATTACTACTACTCTATTTCATGTTACTTCAATTATTAAACTGTTCTTATCTCAACCCACGAGTTTTTCTGGCTTTCACCCTTCCAATTCTCTCCCCCACCCCACCGGGGGGGAGTGAGCGAGCGGCTGTGTGGTGCATAGTCGCTGGCTGGGGTTAAACCACGACAAGCAGTGAGGCTGGGGCCGTCACAGATGCCTCCCAGTGACATCACAGAGGACTCTGGGGCTGCCCCCGACCTGGCAACGGGCAGCCCAGTAACGTGGCAGGTGGGGAACGCCAGTGACCTCCTCGGTGCCAACGGAGCGCCCTGCCTGGGCTCCTCCAAGGGCTGTCAGGGAAGAAGGACTCGCCCCTTGTCTGCCATGGGAAAGCCCCAGAGCTTGGAAGGGACCTCTGGAGGTCATCTTCTCCAACCCCCCTGCTCACGCAGTGACGCCTACAGCCGGTTGCCCAGGACCATGTCCAGGTGGCTTCTGAAGATCTCCAAGGATGGGGAGTCCAGCAGCTCTCTGGGCAACTTGTGCCATTGCTCCATCACCCTCACAGGAAAAAGTGTGTCCTGCTATTCAGGAGGAACCTCCTGTGTTTCCATTTGTGCCCATTGCCTCTTGTTGCTTGGCACCGGTGGAAAGAGCCTGGCTCTGTCTTCTTTACGCTCTCCCTTCTCCAGGCTGAGGAGCCCCAGCTCTCTCAGCCTTTACTCCTATCGGAGCACCTATGGGAGGGGCTCCAGCCCCTTCCTCACCTTCGTGGCCCTTCGCTGGACTCTCTCCCAGTATGGACATGCCTCTCTGGTACTGGAGAGCCCAGAACTGGAGACGGGACTCCAGGTGTGGCCTCAGCAGTGCCACATCAGGACGCAGTGCTCTCTTTCACATTTAAAGCCTGGGTTTTGGCTTTCTAGGAAGTAATTGGCAATGAGCACTGTAACTATAATGATTTTACTTTACCTGAACATCATGCCTACCTGTTTTAATATTTATACATTCTAGAAATATATTTACTATTACCCAAACAGTGCTGCCAAAAGTGCTACCAGCAGTTTGAGAAAAAAAATGAATGACGCTCATTTTAGCATCTTTCTCACAGTGCGTCATTTGACTTATACTATTTTGATCACAATCTTACAAACTTTGATGAATGTATTCGAAATTTTAGTTGCAAGCATGCCCTCTCCTGAAGCAGATTCTCCCAGACACCGTATGAATTGCTGTCATGGAGAGAGGACTTTTTCTGAGCAATGTACCATACAATGTGCCGCACCTTTCAAGATACTACACTGAAGATGTTAGCTTGCTGCCAGGTCTCTTGACTCAAGGTTCCTAATGTTCAACATCTGGGCATTCCTTGTGTATCAGTCAAGCCAATGTCTCATTAAAAGAAGACAAAACTCCATATAAATCCACCCCTCTAGCAGGCAGATATAGGAATTCTGAATTGGGTCGGAGAGTTTTCAGGTTTGTAGCCTAATGCAAACTTTGCGGAGGCTTCATACTGCTCACCAAGCTGTTGGGACAGAAACTGGAGGAGAAGGAGCAAGAGCTATGTCCTGTGAAGTACAAGATGAAGTACTGGAGGGAACAATGCATGTTTGTAAAGCACTAATGCTGTATTTTCATGCTTTGCTGAAGTGTACCATCATCCTTGTTAAACTTCCATGAAGTACCATTTTCAGTTTACCTCCTGTGAATTCCCTGTATTTTCTAAGATTTTGCTTTTCTTGTGATGATACTCTGTAATGTGATGGTCATATTGTGCAATTCTAACTCAGAAAAAGCACTTTTTAACACCCTGGCCAGTAAGTTAGCCATAACATTCTTTTCTAGATAAACATCACACAGTCACCTCAATATTAAAGTGCAAGATACAGTCAGCCACAGCCAACACCTGATTTCTAATGTTTGATGAGTAGCCAGTGCAATTAATATGTATTATAAATAGCATTCAATATAACTAGAATTCACATAATAAAAGGAGAACACCTATATCGAGTTGTATAAAGAGGAAGTAATTAAAAGCATAGCATAACTACCTACCTAAAGGTGTAGAGTTAAGGTTTCCATGGCAACCTTAACTCTGCATTTCCTGCCTTTTGTGATTTCAAAAGCTCAGCTTCAGTGTTGCTTTAATATAGTATTTCACACTGAATACTTTTACCAATAGAAGGATAATTTTGAACCCTGACATTTCTAGGGCTCCTAATACTAACCCAGTTTGCACAGCAACATTATAAATATTCAGAAGAAACTGTACTAATACATAGCTCACAACAAAGACTGAACTTGCCTCAAGCTGGCATAATATATTATGGCTATGTGGTAGCCTCTTCATAGATAAGGTGTTGACAGCTTCCCTTTGGAGCCCTGTTTCATTTGCTCTGTGACACTGTCTGAAAAACGATCTGGCCAGAAAAATGCCAGATTAAAACTGAAGGCAAGAAGAAACATGTCTACAAATGTAAAATGGGGAAAATTACTTTATTTCATAGAATCATAGAATTGTTAAGGTTGGAAAAGACCCTTAAGATCATCGAGTCCAACCATTAACCTATCACTACCAAGTCCACCACTAAACCATGTCCTCAAGCACCACATCTACCCGTCTTTTAAATACCTCCAGGGATGGAGACTCCACCACTTCCCTGGGCAGCCGGTTCCAGTGCCTGACTACCCTTTCAGTGAAGAAGTTTTTCCTAATATCCAACCTAAACTTCCCCTGGCGCAGCTTGAGGCCATTTCCTCTCGTCCTATTGCTTGTTCCTTGGGAGAAGAGACCGACCCCCACCTCGCTACACCCTCCTTTCAGGTAGTTGTAGAGAGCAATAAGGTCTCCCCTCAGCCTCCTCCAGACTAAACAACCCCAGCTCCCTCAGCCGCTCCTCACAGGACTTGTGTTCTAGACCCTTCACCAGCTTCATTGCCCTTCTTTGGACACGCTACAGCACCTCAATGTCCTTCTCATAGTGAGGGGCCCAAAGCTGAACACAGTATTAGAGGTGCAGCCTCACCAGTGCCGAGTACAGGGGCACTATCACCTCCCTGGTCCTGCTCTGCTGGCCACACTATTCCTGATACAAGCCAGGATGCCATTGGCCCTCTTGGCCACCTGGGCACACTGCTGGCTCATGTTCAGGCGTCTGTCAACCAGCACCCCCAGGTCCTTTTCTGCCAGGCAGCTCTCCAGCCACTCCTCCCCCAGCCTGTAGCGTTGCCTGGGGTGGTTGTGACCCAAGTGCAGGACCCGGCACTTGGCCTTGTTGAATCTCATACAGTTGGCCTCTGCCCATCGATCCAGCCTGTCCAGGTCCCTCTGTAGGGCCTTCCTACCCTCCAGCAGATGGACACTTCCACCCAACTTGGTGTCGTCTGCAAACTTACTGAGGGTGCACTCAATCCCCTCATCCAGATCATCAATGAAGATATTGAACAGGACCGGCCCCAACACTGAGCCCTGGGGAGCGCCACTCGTGACCGGCCGCCAGCTGGATTTGACTCCATTCACCACCACGCTCTGGGCTCGGCCGTCCAGCCAGTTTTTAACCCAGCGCAGAGTGCACTTATCCAAGCCATGAGCAGCCAGCTTCTCCAGGAGAATGCTGTGGGAGACAGTGTCAAAGGCCTTACTAAAGTCCCAGTAGACAACATCCACAGCCTTCCCCTCATCCGCTAAGCGGGTCACCTTGTCATAGAAGGAGACCAGGTTAGTGAAGCAGGACCTGCCTGTCATAAACCCACGCTCGCTGAGCCTGATCCCCCAGTTGTCCCACACGTGCCACATAATGGCACTCCAGATGATCTCCATGATCTCTCCCAGCACCGAGGTCAGGCTGTCAGGCCTGTAGTTCCCCGGATCCTCCTTCCGACCCTTCTTGTAGAGGGGTGTCACATTTGCTAACTTCCAGTCGTCTGGGACCTCCCCGGTTGACCAGGACTGCTGATAAACAATGGAGAGTGGCTTGGCGAGCTCCTCTGCCAGCTCCCTCAGTATCCTCAGGTGGATCCCGTCTGGCCCCATGGACTTGGAGCATTCAGGTGGAGGAGCAGGTTGGTGAATTACAACTCATTAAAGAACATATACCAAGTGCACCTGGATGGTGTGAATGCTGGTTGTGAATAAAAGCAATGCTGTGGATTACTGCTGCATTAGACAGAATTGTTCCAATTTTGAACCTATAACTTTTGATTAGACTTCTGTAACTGACTTCAGCAAGAGTGCGTATGGGCATACAGATAGTGTCCATCTCTTGGCTGCCTGCACCTTAAAATGAAAGTCACTTTTATAGCTTACTAGTAACATAAAAAGTTAGCAACTTGAGAGAGAGGGACCTGGGTTTTCAGAGCCAAAGTACATAGGTCCAACTCTTTATAGGCTGCTTTACTTAAATGCTAAGTAAAAACTATGGTTTTAGTTAGTCCTATTGTAAGGCTTCATAGAAAAGCCCTGAAGAAAACACATTTACACATATTATAAAGTTTAAGGTAATCTTTAAACCTGTTAACAAAAATGTCCTGATTTCTTGAGTAAAAACTCTTAAACACTAGTACATTTTATTTAAAAGTTTTTATGGTACATGAAAATGTTCCTCATTCTGCCAAATGTATTTGAAATTCGGCAAACTTTACAATAGCTTTTGTGTAAGCAGACTTGTAATACCCAGAATAGTAATCTTTAATACTCTGTCACAGGGGGATAAGATTAAGGAATTTCTTAGTCGACAGGCACACATCTTTGCCAGCAAAGCCAGTACGTAAAGTTTTTTTCCATAAAATACTGTCACCATTTACATCTGACTGACAAAATTTACTTCTTAAACATGGGAAAACTCCTGAATCGAATAAACTGGGTGTTCAGGTGCATTTTCCACAAACAAGTACGCAATCAAAACCAGACATAAAAACCTGAAGAAGACAGTGAAGAAATGTAATACAACAGAATTTGAGTTGACCACCAACAGCTAGCTCTTGCACCCTACTCAACTTCTGGCAGTGTACATAGGAAATGTTAGGAAAAAAGACAGCAGGTAGCAAGTTTTATTTTATTTATTAACTCATAATAGGACCTTCCCAACTTGTTCAAATCTCAGTATGCTCACTGAGACCTCATAACTTCTAAGTGCATGCTTAATTCAGTAAAGTATAAAACAGAGATAGTACTTACTGTCTCTGTAAAATGCTTAGTTCAAGAGAGAAAAAAGTTTGCATCTGTCTGTCCGCCAGTTTGGGGATTAAAAAAAAAAAAAAAGTTAGGTTAATGAGTAGGTACTGCCCCCCGATCCATTAACCCTTAATCAGATTTTCTTACCCAGTGATAAAAACTGGACCACGGTGAAATACTTATTAGACCTTTGTAACAATAAACAAAATCCTTCTTACATACCTCACCCTCAGGAACTGACTTATCAGGCAAACCCTTTAAAAACTTTACTGACTAGTTTAGGACGTGGGGAACATGAATATCCTCCCAAGAGCAAAATGGATTAAAACAAAACTAAGTGAAAAAAACAGTTTTGTAGAGTTGTGCAGAATTAATTGGCATTATCCACTGTTTTCAATCAAAATTCATGACCCTGTCTATTTATTTTAAAACTTGTCTTTATTCACACAAAAGACAAAATATTAAAATTTAGGAAAACACAGAACTTAGACCTTCCTTTAAAAAAGTTGTATTTAAAGGTGTTTAATTACAAAATTTACAAAACCAGAGCACTGAAGTAATGAAATTACTAGCAATTATACGCATTAATGTAACCAGTGCCCAGCATTAACCATTTATCACAACAGCCTTAATTCTCATTAAAAACAAATAGTGTATTTTCAACAGTAGTCTAAAATGGCATAGTACAAAAAACTCACCTGAAAAAGATACGGGATCATTCATATGTAGACATGTTTTTAGATCATTCCAAATAAAGATAACTGTAAATATATATTTTGCTATAAATCAGCACAGTAGATTTATAAAATCTGTATAAGTTGGAATTCATAGGTAACATATATACATGTTTGCATAGTTACTTAACATTTTAATATCAATGCCTATGATACACTAATTACATTTCATAAATACTGTACTTAATAAATGTATCAATTGATCTCTCACTTAAAAAGCACTAAAGAAAGCATACAAAGGCATACATGGACATCATTGAACCTGGCTGAACATTGAACATCAGAACTAGGATGCTGCATTTGTTTAATTAAGAAAATTATTATTTTTTCCTTCAGTATTTACTTGCTAAACTTTTCGATCTTGCTTTTAATGCAGTGGATATTTACATGGACACCTGCCAACCTTCAGCAATTGATTTGTGCCTTTTTAATATTGTTTCCTAATGTACATCTAATTTAAGTTCTTTGTATTATTATTATTAAAATCTTGTATTATTTTCCTGAGGAAAGCTGCTTTTTGCCTGGTACACAAAATTTATTTTAGACCCAAGTCTCTGGTTTGGCTTCAATCCCAGAATATCCTGATTTCTAAACAAACTGCAAAGCATATCATATGAGTATGATTAAAAAGCTGCAGTCTTCACTGTGGATCCTGCACCATATTAATCCCTGTTATAGCTCCGTTTATTTCAGTGGAGTTACATTTCTTATTTTAATACACTTGCCATGTTTGGTCTCAGCACAAAATATGAAAATGGCATACTTAAAATGAAGCACTGTACTGATACAAGTTTCATTATTTCAGACCTGGTCCTGGAGACTAATAACATCATAAATGGTCATATATTACAGCTGGTTTTGAAACTGAAAAATGTTTTGAGTTGTGCAATTTCCCATTAGGGAAAGGATGAGTACATGAGTACATGATTTTAATCACCCTTACTCAAGTAACACTTTTAAAAGCAGTAGTGTCAAATGCTGTTTCATAAGGCTGTTTGCTATGGTAAAGCACATTCTAAACATACACCTGTCTCAGTTCCCACAGGCCTTGTCTGGTGCCAAGAGACAGAGAAAAGAGCCTACAGACTTTTTGAGATTAGACAAAGGTTTCCATTGAGGAATAGGGTTTTTTCCTTCATTTTTTCTCCCTGAACTATTGAACATTGAGCTGCTTTGACCAAACTTCCCAGCACTATTTACCTTCAGACAGCAACTATACCTGGAGCACTTCAGCTCTAAAAGTTTCAGAAAATTGCAAATAGCACCAGACAGGAACTTTAATGTTGCATAATTGTTTCCATTCTATGAAAGAGATTGCAGCTGGTTTATCAGAGACCTCTTTGCTAATGACTTCCGGAAACCACTCTTTTTTCTATCCATCGGAACTAAATATTCTTTAGACTTTTTAAAGGCTGAATTCAGCTTCTGCTTCTATTATAGATCATAAATTTATTTCATTGGTCATGCAGTTACTTTGTTGTTGTTCCAATAAATTAGTTTTACAAACTGTTCTGCTACAATAAATATACTATTTTTATTCTAAAGCAATATTTGTCTTTGGAGGCAGAAACACAAGACTGGTCCTAATCCTATTGTATTTTGGGGGATCTAGTGGAATCTGTAGTGCTAGTTCTCAAATTCCTTGTTGTACAGTTGTTCAGCTGCGTATCTCTCGACCAGCAGTCTGATTCTTTGCTTGAATGACTAAACCCAGAAGTAAGGCTTTGTAGGTCTGACAGAGGAGAATGTAACCTGTTAATTTTCTGAGATCACAGTCAGGGTCAGGAAGTAAGAAGGCACATATTGAAAAAAAATAGAATAGCTCTCAGCACATCAAAGCACAGAGATTTGTCTCAGAAGGCTGTTGGCAATTTGTAAAACGTCAGGTTATTTCAGGTGCCTCACTGAAATGCGTAGCTATTTTGACAAGTGGAGGTAAGACATGGGGAAAAATCCTTAAGAGTGAACAGTCTGTGCCAAAAAAAAAAAAAAAAAAAAGTCAGATTTAGTACCGAGATTAAGGCAAACACAAAATATCAGCGTGCCCCATGCCAAAGAGCAGAAGAAAAGCAATCAAGGAAAAACATAGCAACACACAAGTTACTTTAATAGGGTAAATGCATTTCTCAATCTTTTTTTTTTTTCCTGTTCGCTGTACAAAAAAAGTTGATGCTTAATACAGTGCTATAAACACTGCCTGTTGCCGGCATATTGATTGTATCAGGTTATATTTATTGTAGGCCCCATGGCAAATGTGAGAAGCTTTGAGGAATGACATATTATTGGTTAACGGATAGATGACGGTAAGAAGAGTGGTCAAATGGTCTGAGAACACCACCTGAATGGGCCAAATGGGGAACTCCAGCGATCAGGAGTTGTATCGTTGACTTCAACAGTTAAGACACGAAGTTTCTGCCTTGAGCAGAAAGCTAAGCCTAAAAGTGGACAGGTAGCCCTTAAGCCCAGAAAACCCAAACCGTGGCACAGATGAAGAAGTTCTCAGGAGAGAACTGGTTTCGCAGCCCACACCTTCCCTTGGCAGCCTGTCTGCAGCCCTGCTTCATCTAGATCCCTAGGCATTGACTCTCTCTGAACTTAATGCTAGAAGTGCACAGAGCTTTAACACCAGACAGCCCCAAATGTGGCCCAGATAAAAAAGTCCCCAGAGAATTCCTTCTGCAGCCCAGACCTTCCCTCAGCAGCCCCACTCCAGCTAGACCCCTAGGAACTCTCTCTCTCCTCACCCTGAATGTGCCCACGGCCTTAACCCCAGGTAAACCCAAACATGGCCCCGACAAAAGTCTTTTAAATCAATACTTCTGCAGACCAAACTGTCCCTAGGCACCCCCTTTGCAGATCCACCGCAACTAGACCCCTAGGAACTGGCTCTCTTCTAACCCTAAAATTGTCCGGAACCCACTTGCCGCAGCCCAAACCCTCCTTTGGCAGCTTCTCTGCAGTCCCGCTCCACCTAGACCCCCAGACTTTGTCTCTCTCTGAACTGGAACCCTAGCCTTAACCCAAGGCATGTGCTGAGCCTTACCCTAAGACCTCAAATAAAAATAAATAAATAAGGCCAAAAGAAAAAATTGTTAAGGGAAACGTTTCTGTGGCTAAACTTTCCTTTGCAGCTTCACTCCATATATGCCACTAGGGTTTGTGTCTCATAAACGTAATGCTAACCATAGCCATGGGCTGACCCCAAGCCATGGCCAAGATGAAAAAGTCCTGAGGGAAGGATTCTTTTTTCAGCCAAAACCTTCCCTTGCCAGTCCATCCCCCGTGCTTTGTCTCTTATCCATTAAGTGTATCTGTGAGTGGCTAGAGCCGTAAGCCATGACAGCTCCAGCTGTGCCCTGCTCTCAGCTGAGCAAGCCCTCAGCTTCCCCCTTCCCTCTCCAAGACGGATGCTTCAGCAGTGTCTCTGTGTGTGCTCAGACTCGTCGTTTCGGTACCTACCTACTCAATGCCAAGGGTTCACTTACAGTAACTGCCCTTCTCCAGAGGAAGGAATCAAATCTTGGTTTGGCTCACATTATCTCAACTCTTGATCCTTCAGGGTGCAAGCGTTTTAGCCCGTTCTTGACTTCTGATTTATCCTAGCACACCTCCAACCTCTGGTGGCCAAACCCTAAATTACATATTTAAATGTTATCCTTCTGACACACTTCTGAACAGCAGTTCAATTACACTCGGTCAGTAACTCCAGAAAGCAGAACACCCGCACTGCCGGTCCCATCTCTGGGCCTCAGCCAGCACGGGCGGTCGGTGGCGCACTGTCAGCCGTCAGCTCTGACAGGCCCCCAGGTGCTCATCAGACAAGCCGCCTGCGAGCCGCGGCAGCGAACAGGCAGGCCGTGAGGCCTCTGCAGGGACGTGCTGCTGCAGCAGCCCCCGCCGAAGGACCGGGCCGGCACCTCCCCGGCCTGACCGCGCTGCGCAGCAACGGGGCGGCCGCAGGACACTACCGCCCCGCCCCGCCCCGCCCGTGCCCCTCGGCACCCCCAGCGCCTCGGCGGGCAGCGGCCCCGCTCGCGGCCGCCGAGCCCACGGCCGGGCGCCGCCGCCGGCGCCGCCCCCGCGCATGCGCCTCGCCGCGGGAAAAAGCGGGGCGGGAGGCGGGCGGTGCGGCCGCTTCCTGCCGGCCCCTCTGCATCCGGGTGAGAGGGCAGCGCCCAGCTGGGGGAGCTGCGCGCCGCTTCCGGCCCGCGCCGCCGCGGGGAGACCGCGGGCGAGGGGCTGCTCGGTGCCGCCCGGTGCCGCCTGCGGGCCCGCCCCGCCCGCGCCCGGCGTGAGTCTCCCGGCGGCGCGCGGGCGCCGCTCTGGCTGCGGGGACGGGCGCCGGGGGGTATCGGGGCCGGAGGGCGGCCCCGGCCGCCTCCCGCTGCTGGGGCGCTGGCGGGGCGGGGGGGGGCCGGCGGGGCTCCGGTCGCCGCGGGAGCGGCGTGCGCCCTCGGGTTTGCCCGCGCCGGAAGCGTGCCGGCGTGGGCTCGCGCGCTTCCGCGGGGCAGGCGCCGGTGCGGGAGCGGTGCCCGCCGGGAGGCGCGGAGCGGCGGCGGCCGCGGAGCTCCGCGGAGGGGCTGGCGGCTGGGCCGGGGCGGCCGCCGCTGAGCGGCCGGGGCGCGGCTGCCGGAGGCGGCGGTGCCAGCGCGCTGGTCTGGCGTGGCTGTGGGGAGGCAGCGCCTTCGTTGCTTTTCTCTCCGGTGCTTAGAGACGGAGAGCAACGCATTACTTCTGCAACTCGTTGCTTTTGCAACCCAGCCCTCCGTTCCGAGGCACGGTTCTGTTACTGCTAAGTTATACCCGCGCACTGCTCATGCGCAGCGCGCGCCGTGCCGCCGGCGCCGGGGCCGCTGCGGGAGGAGCGAGGGCCGCCGCCCGGGCCGCGGGTGGGGGGTGAGGCTGCAGGCAAATACCGTGCAGGTTAAACGTGCGTGTCGGGTGACTCTCTTGTCCTGCAGTTCGGTTTCGTTTCTTCAGCAGAATCGAAAGAAAATAACTCAAGAATAACTTTCACTAATACATGTTATTTCCCCTCCCCCACCCCACTCGCCCCGGGGTGGGGGGTGGGGTGGGGGGAGGATAAAAAAGAGAAAAAACTGATGGAGCATTATTCTTGGAGCTAGTGCAGCAATGTCCACGTAGGTCGTGCCGGGTTTTCACCAGTGTGGGCTGTCATCACAGGAAGTAAGGAGTGAAGTCAAACCCGAGCAAACAAACTCCTTGGTATTTATTTGCCTGTGTTCCATGCTAATGCTGCCTGCAGTGACAGCCAGGGCTGTCTGAGGAGGTTAAGACATGACAACAGACCATAGTGGTAGGTGGAAGAAGACTTCAAGGCTGCGGGAGCAGTGAGACCTTACTACAGTAAAGTTAGGAATAACTGATTTTATTTCAGTGTATGAGAGAATGCCTATTAGTGTTACTGTTAATACAATTTTTTATCTTTCTCTCTCTCTATATATATATACACATAGGAATAACTGATTTTAGGAATGATTTTAGGAATGATTTTAGGAATGATTTTAGGAATGATTTTAGGAATGATTGTAACTGATTTTATTTCAGTGTATGAGAGAATGCCTATTAGTGTTACTGTTAATACAATTTCATATATATATATATATATTATTTTTTAGTTTGGTAATTGAGAGAATCTGAAGGTCATACTTGAATTTTATTCCAAACTTAGACTAATGTGTGGTGATAGATCCATGCCCTGGCATGGACCACACTTTTTCTACTTGTATTACTGAAGCATTGGGTTGATAAAAAGTTTTTTATGTAATAATTAGGGAAATACTGCCATTGCTTTTATGACTTCTAAATGTTCTAGTTAAAAGTTGTTTCAAAAAACTTCTTCCTCTTGTGTTTGAATCCCTGTATTGTGTTAACTGGATAAATATTCATATGCAGAGTATTGAGATCAATCATGTATAACTATGTTTGTCAGTGACACATCTTGTTGTTTGCAGGATTCTTATTTAAGACCGAAGTAAAAAACAAATGAAGAAACTTGAAAATAATGCCAGGTTTTCATTGCAGCTAAGAGATATGTACAGTACCGATAACTGGTTTTAAAAATCTTCTGATACGGTTTTTGCAATGTAAAGTCTGAACTTTTATTGTTTCCAGTATATAAGTTGAGCTCAATGTAAAATACTGATGATTTGCAAAATGGATGCAATACGCAGTTTAGCCTGTTGTAGAGGCAAATATCTTCTTTTTCATCCAACCTTTCTGCTCGTGTGTAATGCGTATAATGATACCAGATCAAAAAGCACTCAGTTGTGCCAAAATCAATTTTAAATTTAAAAGACAGTAAACCTACCTTTTTCTATCACAGAATCCATTCAATAAGCACAAACATAAAATAACACCATATGTATGATATTCTTAAAGCATGAGTAGATTACTTTCCAGTTCCTGTCATTATTTGGCTGCTTCTTTGCATATCATGTCATGAAAAAGAATTAATTTTACTTATAGTTCATGATCAGCTGCATCTTCATGTTCTTATGATGTAGTCAAGTCTGTCTTCCCATATATTGTGAAGCTCATTGTGGAATCTTTGAAATAAGAAACATATTCCACTGTAACATGTTACTTTTCCTTGAGATGAAAACTCTTATGCCTTGTGTCATGTAATTTTTCTAAAATTAAACTTAAAATGGAGGGGAGCAAATAAAAACTCACTTTCAAACATAAATAAAGTAAGTAGTAATTGTGAAAATTAAGAGTATATAGTATTTTTATTTAGTGTCTTGTCTTGAAAGGAGATAAAATTAGCCCACAATCACAATTCTTTTAATCAATTTCTGGAAATATATTCCAGATTAGTTTAATTTTTAAACCAGGAGTTTAAAAGGTAACTAGTATTTCTTGTTGCCTAATTTTGATTTTTTTTTTTCTTTTTTTTTAGATGTAGGTGAAAGGATACATGTTCATTTCAAGTAGAAAGGAGCATGTTCCCAAATTCCTCCAACTTGGGTCGTCCACCCTTCCCTCCAAAACATCCGCAACAGCGTAATTTCTTCAATAAGCTTCCTCTAACTATACCACCTACTCTTCTCTCTCACCAGCAAATTGTTGATGCTCAGTTTAATTTTCAGAATGCAGCGTAAGTACAGTAATATTTGATAGTGGGGATTGGGTTGAAAAAGAGAGTTAATGGTCTTTTGAAAGAAGCATTTCTGTTTATGGAGGAAGTTCTTCACTGTTTTTAACATTAAACTGCATTAAACTTTAAAAAATAGGAAAGTGTCATGTGTAAAACAGAGCTGTATCATTTCTGTTGGTGACCTGCAAGTTTTAATGCTCTCCTGCATTGTGCCTGATGCATGAGATGCCATTGCCTTGATTAGAGTTAATAATCCACAGTTCAGTTTTAAAGATCTTCAGTTGTATTTGTTTACTGGGGAAAACAGGGAGGAGATGAGAAGGGGAAGAAACATTTATTCTTGGGCCTAGATTTGAAGACACCATAGTTTTCTTTAGGCTCTTAAATTTAACAGTACCTTAGGTTAATTTGTTTGCTAACCTCTTCTTACACATGTGCTGTGAAGAATGACCATCTTCTATTTTTTAATGAAAAACATATACTGAAGTATCTCTTCATTTTGGATAGAAAAGACAGATGTATTTCTTCTAAGAAAAAAAATGACAGGACTTACTAAGTTTCATAGTCACTTAAGAAAAACTACCAACCTGTAAAAAGCATCTTAGTTGTCATGAATAACAGTTATGGACTATAGTCTTTCCAGGGCTGTTTTGCATGGCAACCTTGCAACTATTCCAGCTGTTACACCGCAGCCACTGACTTACGGAAATGGCAGTCCAGCACATATGTCTGATGCCCCCTCGTCATCCCGAGGAAGAAAGTAAGTTCTTTGTGCGTGTGACTAATTCTGATTGTAATGTACTCATGGTGAAGCTTGTGTAATATCAATTTCTTGTGCAACTTGAATTTTGTTAGAAATCGCAAGAATACTGAATGAAATGTTTTTTGATGAAACAGGCCATGTCATGGCTCTTTAAAGCGTTCATGTACCTGCTTTTGAGAATTTTAGTGACTTAGTATATGTAGATTTTCCTTTTCCAACAGCTGTAGCCTTACAGAACTGTGACTTACGTGGTTTTTATTAATGCTATAATAGATTGTAGTCTGTGTGTGCTTGACTATAAGAGCGTTGGTGTCAATAAATTGAGTGTTCTCTTCCTGTTAATTTGTCAAGTTAAGAGTAAGACTGCACCCTCAATGTTTTATGGGAATTGTGATGTTTTTCTGATGAGACACTAGATGTTTCTCCTGATTTTCTTAATTACGTGATGCTTTATTTTTCAAATACAAAGTGCTGAATTCAAACATATGTAAGCACTTTCTTTCAAGAGGAATTTTATGGAAACATAGTTTTTCTACTTTTCAAAAAACTTACTTGAAGTTATGTAACTTCTGTTGTTACTTTAGTTACAACAGAAAGAGAAATTTCAGGTGAATGTATGGTTTTATTTTCTTTTAATGTTCTAGAAAAAAATCACTTCTTATCAGTTCAGAAATAGTAGTTGATATGTGTTTGTAATAATCCTGTGAACCAGCTGATAGGGAGGAACCTTTATATAATCTGTCTTCAAAACTATTTCCTGTATGCTATTTCTCTTCCAGATTTAACAGATGAGAAAATAAGTGCAATTAAGTATATGGTATTAAGTTATAGTTGGGTATATAACTATCACATGAACTAAAGAAGTTGCTGGTTTCACGTTGCATGCATATTTTCTTCTTGACCAGTCTGGTTTATGGAAAGCTATGCTGTGTTAGGAGATTTACATTCAACTAGTTAATCCTTAGATCTTGAGTTAACTCTTCTTAAGGTATTTTTGCTGAACATGAGTTCGTGCAAGTTCTTCTCAGTCAAAATAATCTGAAACAGCATTATGTTTTGATTTAACATGACATGAGTTCCTGTAAGATTGTGGGTAGGTAATGTTATCAGAACTTCGCTCAGACTTGAAAACTGAAATAAAGACTTGAAGTCTCTTCTGTTAAATTTTTATTATCAATAATACTATCTCTCCAGGTCCCCCAGCTACTTTGATGCCAGCTTTTCTGACTACAAGAAATTATTGTAGTTTTATTAATAGTTAAGTCATTGATACATATGAACATTTGACTTCATGCTTTTTAATTAAAAAAAAAATGGGAGTACCCCCATACTGGTTACTTTTACGCAATACCTGATGTGTAAACAAAACACGAATGTCCTCTTATTCTTTACTGTGGATTGACCACAGTATTCAACCACCAGTCAGCTTTCAGTACAACTTTTTCTTAATGAAGAGTTAAGATGCCAAGGGGCTGGCTGTAAGATCACTATATCTCTTCAAATATATTTCAGTTCCTGTGACAAATGACTTAATGAGGAGGTACAGACTAGTGTTTGAAAATGAGACACTAGGTTTATGACCTGTGTAGCTTAATACAATCATTAGTTCGATTTATCAAATGAATAGTGTTTTTTTTTTGCCCAGTTTACACAGCTTACTGTCTGTACAATCTAAGACACAGACAAATGCTACATTTTGAATGGCTATTGTGATAAGTTTCTTTTTTTTCCCCTCCTCACTACCGAATTTATTTTGTTCATCACTGGGTATTCAGAACTCACAAAACTTCTTACTGCACTTACATCAATTTGAACGGAAAGTACCCTTACGTAGTCTGTATTTACCTTTTTTTAGGAAGAAAAAAGTATATTGTCACCAAAATAGTATGACCAGCTTTCTGAGCTGTCCTGCTTAACTGAACTTGCCGTTTAGGTTTCAGCTGGTTAATACAGACACTCTGCTTAATACAGACATGCTGCTTTACAAAAGCAGTGGCATCAATGCAGTTCAAGGGTAGCTGCACTTTTACAGTTGTGTGTTCACTTTTCCTGTTCCAGGTTTATTTCACCTAGTATCTAGGATGGGGATGTCTTGTTCCATGGAGTACTTGCTTTTAGTGAAATAGTCACATAATTAAGCACTGGTATTTGTGCTTTGTAGCAACTGTCTTTTAATCATAGGTTGGAGCTTGCAAACTAGAGGAATTACTGTTTCTCTTTTTTGTTGTTGCTCTTTTTTTCTTTTTAGGAGACTAAGTGAACAAAGTGTTCCATGTGATGTTAAGCGGCAGCGGTTTCATTTGCATCATTCTGAAACAACTGTAGTTAACCAAGCAGTGCCTTTACCAGAAGAACGGAGATATTCCTTCCCAGGATCAGTTCAGTCTCCGCTGTTCCATGCACCTTACGTAGCAGATTTAACTGGATGTGTCCCTCCATTGCGAGATACTTTGTTTCCAGACCTTATAGAAACCACGCTACCTGTGGCCAAAGATAAGGTAATATTCTTCTATGCCTGTGCTTTACATCTGCCTTCTGGGTACGCAGGGTCCAGTGATGCTGCGGGAGACCACAAAAATTTCTGCAAGGTTCTTTGGCAGTGTCTCTATCGCTGAGCTGCCATTAGAAGGAACACCAATAAATGTAGCTGACACTATGGTACTATATAGCCTCCTTGTCTGTGTTTGGGTTTGGAGCATTTTTAGGGGGGGGTGGTGGTGTTTGGTTTCCATACTAATGTCAGGAAACCCACATATCTGCTCCAGGAAGTAGAAATGGGAGGGATGGTCCATTTATCACATGATTGGGGGGTGGGGAGAATCCGGATTAAAAAAAGGAAAAAAAAAGAAAACAAACAAACAAACAAAAGCAAACCAAAAAACCCCACCCTAGTAATGTGAGAGAAAAAATACAGTATTGGCCCTGTAAAGATGTCCTCTGCCTCTCTTCAGAAGGAGATAAAAGTTACTGTCCTAGCTGTTCTGGAATATAAAAGAGTGTGTCTTCTTTAGGTGGACAGTGGAGTTGGAACTGTGTTTCTTGTTCTTTTTTAATTAAAAAAACCAAACACATGTGGCCAATCAGTCTTCATACCTTATCTGCACCAACATGACAAAAGATTTTTTTTTTTTTAGTATAAATATGCCTGTTGATCATAGCATGTAACAGTGTTATGAAAGACAGTTAATATCTCATTCCACCAAAGAGCTGACTACTTCTTTAATAGTTTGTGTGGGATTAAAAAAAGAAGGCTAACTTAAATCAGTTTTAATATTTATTTTTCCTCCCTACTACTGGTAGGCAAATTGTTGACATTAAAGTCAGCAGAAGATATCTCTGGTCTTTCACTGCTTATTCCCTGAAAGGCTGCAGATACTGATGAGGCAAAAATTATTTTCTGTGGATAGACATTTTATAACAGATTGAACAAATTTAAATTTGAAAACTTTTCAGTAATTTCTTCCGGGGAGTTGTTCAATATGAATTCAAGTATAATAAAACTCTAGACAATGGAATAGGTTGTGTGAAATTATACTTTTTTTTTTTTAATGCAGTCTTCTGTGTTTTGTGTAGTAGTGTATCTGACAGGAAAGAATGTTCACTTCTCTATATCTTTACTTTTTGAATGTGTGTGTCAAGTTAAGTCAGCAGGTTTTGGAGTTGTTTCAAGCATGTCAGCAACAGACCTGTGATTTGAACAGAAAAGAGCTCTGCAGAACAGAACTCCAGAGAGAAATTCAGCGAATTTTTCCACGTATGTTTTGAATTTGATTACTTAATATCAGTCTGAATGTTCTTCAAGTTTGCAGTTCTTCCTTCGTCTTAAACTATGATATGTCACATCAGTTTTTATTCTGTGATTCTTCTGTTACAGAGAGCAGACTCTTTTTGGTTGGGTCCTCACTGAATGGGTTTGGCACTCGTAGTAGTGATGGTGACTTGTGCCTCGTGGTTAAAGAAGAACCAGTAAGTAATTTAAAACATATATAGTTAAAACAAAGTCTGTTTTTAAAATGTGTGTGCTTTTATAAGGCAGGATTCTAAAATGAGAAAAAAATGGTCAAATCTCTTTGATTTAATAACGTATTTTTGCACTCATAATAGCTATGAACTGTGGGCCCAATAATATTGCAAATATGAATTTAACCCTATAAACCCTTTAACCTAACAAAACATTCAAAAAATCATGACCTTCACTCCATAAGTGAAAAAAGGACAGCAAAACAGAGATGTAAATTGCCTAGAATCATGAAGAAGATTGTTTAGAGAAGTCTAACTCATTTGACATGCAGAAACAACTTTCAATAAGTACAAGTTTTTTATTTCATTATTTAGATTCATAGCCACTAATTTTAGTGAGCAGGCATAAGAAGGAATTTGATATGCAAAACATCTTAAGTATTTTTGGTGAGAGAAAATGTTTATGAGTAGAATTTAGGTTGAGAGAAAAGATGTAAGAAAAAAGAAATCTAAATAGGGCATAATTTTGAAAGAATTGAAGCATCATTGAAAAGGAAGGAAAGGACACTTTTGTGTAAGTGGGGCTAGGTTTTCATCAAGTTCTATGTTTTGTGAATGTCTGATAGTTACTTTGCATATTGAATATGAATTGTTCTGTCTGGATTTTGCCGCACTAGATGTATATGTAGGCTGTGGAATGTGTTGGTATACACGTTCATGTCTCATTGTGAGAATTAATTCTTTGAAAAGTAAAGCATGCTTACTTGGAGCATCTAAATGAGAGATACCAACTTTTTTCTTTAATTTTAATATTGTATTTCAGGTAAATCAGAAGACTGAAGCAAGGCGTATACTCAGCTCAGTCCAAAAACTCTTCAGTACTAAACTTTGTAAGTTCCCAGCTACAGTGAGGTGGTAAGATTATTGGTAATTCTGGAAGAAGTATTGATGCACAGTTGTAAATAATTTATGTAACTGCATTTTGCCTAGCTTCTAATCACAGTATTGTTTGGAGAAAAGCTATAAATACTTAGTAACATTACTTATCTTGCTGCTGATGGATAGTAGTTAGAAAAACACAACAGTTGCCTTGCAAATTAGTGGACTTTAAGAACAGCTAGCATCTAAAATGACTTTTGAATTGTGGACCACAATTGGGTGGGGCGGGGGGGGAGTAGATTTCTGTTTGGGAAACCTCTGTTAGTGAACTTTTACTACTCTTTTGATTGCAGTGCCTTGCTGGAGACAATACTCTATTTAAAATAAGATGTTACTCACAGTAGACTGTGTAGAATTGATTTTTTTGTTTGGGGGAGCCTTGATGCCAGTGAAATAATTAACTTAGATGCCTAGTGAAGAAAATAGTAAATGTTGACAGTACCAGGACATATAGCAGAAACGGGTCAATGCATAGTTCTTGTAAGCTGTTGTTTAGACTCCCTTCAGATGAAGAATTCACATGGGCAGTTCTTGACTTAAACGTGAAAGTCTCCTACTTTAAAGAGGCTTTTGTACCGTCTCTTTGAATTATAAGAGACCCTGTCATCTACTGATATCAATGACTGTGTCCCCTTACTTCTCAGACTTGTGATATATTCTTTGATGCCACTCCTTTTATTGCTGTTCTGAACAATTCTGCAATGGTAAAAGGAACAAAGCATAAATTTAAATGCAGATTTCAAAATTTCTTCATTGGCAAGTATGCATACCCAGATTTCAACAACTCACTTGAAGAGAGACTTGACAGATCCATTGCAGAATAGGCACCTGATATTTAATAGCTTATTACTATTGTATATTGATGTTTGCATAAGGAGTCCAGAACTTAGTCTGGGTTTGCCTAGGATGCAAGTTGTTCGAGTGCTTTCTGACAAGCACAGTGATAAAATAGTTGTGTTTTCACCAATCAGAAAGGGAGCATCTAAACAAAATATCACCCTCTTCTTTTTTTTTGAAGAGATTGTGTTCCGTGACAGAGCTTTAGACAAAGTAAAGTTTGTTTGCCAGGGAATACAAGTATCAGAAAGACACAATGGTCATGTGGGAGCGATGTGTGAAGGTTTTTGTTTGTGCCATTGCTCATTTTTGATGCTCTCCTAATTCTCTGTTATTTTGCAAGTGCTTTTGGTCCAGCTTAATTTAATCAAAATGTTCTTTGGAAGGTGAGGCAGGACAAAACACTGCTGATGTTACTGTTCCTGTCAGACTCTTAGTTGTGGTATGTAGACCTCTTAGATCATCTCTTCATAATCTTAACATTACTATGGGCATGAATTCCTATACCTAGCCTTCTGTCCTTGTGCCTGTGTATGGACATTCTGTGGATAGAACTGATAGATAGAAGTTGTTTGAAAAATATTCACTTTATTCAGAATGAAAATGCTTTGTTATACAGGTCTTTTCATTTGGATTTAGTTAATTTACAAACTGTACCTCAACTATGCTAATGTTCAGTACTTCTAAAACAAGGGGGTTGTCCAGTTATTTTGATTAAAGCTTATTTAGGCAAATATAATTGCTGTCATCCATAATTTGAAAATAGCTGGTGGGTTGCTTTTGGTGGGGGGCAGGGAGGGAGTTCCCACAGGCTAGACTTCAGAAGCCGATAGATTCATGTGGTTTTTCTTCGCCTTTGGGGAAACGATCTTAGCAGTATACACTTCAGTGGTGTCCTGTTGGCACTCCTGTGCGTTTGTGGAGTCAGGTTTACATGCTTAGAACTAGCTGTTCACTGTCAGCTCCAGGTTGGCTGCTAAGTTCTTTTTTAATAGAACTGCACTTTTTAAAGTGATTTCCATCCTTCTACTGTCTTCAGAAGTCAGCTGCCACTTAATCATCAAGGATGGAATCTACAAGTACATACATTTAAAGAAAAAGCCTACAGAAACTGTAATTCTTTTGAAACGTTGCTTCAACTTGAAATAAAATTCTAGATTTGCAGCTTTTAAAAGGGTTAGCAGTGCTCTTATGCTGCTGCTGCTGTGTACAAGCAAGTGTAAGAGTTGCCTGTACGGAGCTTCTTTAAGAATTGCAATTTCATTCCAGCAGTATTCTGTATTTGATTGTGTGTGCCTTTTAACAACCTAAAAGATATGAACCTTCTTCTGATCATTATTTTTAAGTTTTGTGCTGTCCAGTTAATACATGTAATCCCTCTTTGACAACACTAGTTAAATATTTCTTTCTTTCTTTTGTAGAAGAAAGACTGTAGCATGTTCTCAACAAGTGTGTGAGCTGTCATTAATTTATTCTTTGCTTCACACAAAAGAACACAAATAAATGTAGTTTGGGCCAAACATGAAAGCTAACGAAGTATGTGCCAAGATGTAAGAGAAAGAAGAATCATAGAATTAATCATAGAATCATAGAATGCTTTGGGATGGAGGGGACCTTTAAAGGTCATCTAGTCTAACACCCCTACAACTGGCAAGGACATCTGCAACTAGATCAGGTTGCTCAGAGCCCCATCCAGCCTGGCCTTGAATGTTTCCAAGGATGGGGCATCTACCACCTCTCTGGGCAACCTGTTCCGGTGTTTCACTACCTGCATTGTAAAAAAATTTCTTCCTTATATCTAGTCCAAATCTACCCTCTTTTAGTTTAAAACCATTACCCCTTGTCCTATCGCTACAGGCCTTGCTAAAAAGTCTGTCCCCAGCTTTCTTCTAAGCCCCCTTTCAGTACTGAAAGGCCACAATAAGGTCTCCCCACAGCCTTCTCTTCTCCAGGCTGAACAACCCCAGCTCTCTCAGCCTTTCCTCAGAGCAGAGGTGCTCCAGCCCTCTGATCATTTTTGTGGCCCTCCTCTGGACCTGCTCCAACAGGTCCATGTCCTTCCTGTGCAGAGGACCCCAGAGCTGGACGCCGCACTCCAGGTGGGGTCTCACCAGAGCAGAGTAGAGGGGCAGAATCCCCTCCCTCGACCTGCTGGCCACGCTTCTTTTGATGCAGCCCAGGATACGGTTGGCTTTCTGGGCTGCAAGAGCACATTGCTGGCTCATGTCCAGCTTTTCATCTATCAGTACCCCCAAGTCCTTCTCCACAGGGCTGCTCTCAATCCCTTCATCCCCCAGCCTGTACTGATACCAGGGGTTGCCCTGACCCAGGTGCAGGACCTTGCACTTGTCCTTGTTGAACCTCATGAGGTTCACACAGGCCCACGTCTGGAGCCTGTCCAGGTCCCTCTGGATGGCATCCTGTCCCTCAGGCGTGTCAACTGCACTGTTCAGCTTGGTGTCACCTGCAAACTTGCTGAGGGTGCACTCGATCCCGCTGTCTATGTCATTGATGAAGCTATTGAACAGCACTGGCCCCAGTACGGACCCCTGAGGGACACCACTTGTCACTGTTCTCCATCTGGACATCGAGCCATTGACCACTACCCTCTGGATGCGACCATCCCACCAATTCCTTATCCACCGAACAGTCCACCCATCAAATCCATATCCTTCCAATTTAGAGAGGAGGATGTTGTGGGGGACCGTGTCAAAGGCCTTACAGAAGTCCAGATAGATGACATCCGTAGCTCTTCCCTTGCCAACTGATGTAGTCACTCCATCATAGAAGGCCACTAGGTTGGTCAGGCAGGACTTGCCCTTGGTGAAGCCATGCTGGCTGTCTGGAATCACCTCCCTGTCCTCCATGTGCCTTAGCATGGCTTCTAGGAGGATCTGTTCCGTGATCTTCCCAGGCACAGAGGTGAGGCTGACAGGTTGGTAGTTCCCAGGGTCCTCCTTTTTACCCTTTTTAAAAATGGCTGCAATATTTCCCTTTTTCCAGTCCCCAGGGACTTCACCTGACTGCCATGACTTTTCAAATATCATGGTGAGTGGCTTGGCAACTGCATCAGCTAATTCCCTAAGGACTCTGGGATACATCTCATCGGGACCCATAGACTTATGTACAGTCAGGTTCCTCAGGTGGTCGCGAGCCTGATCTTCTCTTACAGTGGGAGGACCTCTGCCCCCCTGATCCCTGTCAAATGGCTCATTGACTCGGGAGGTGTGAGGAAAGAGGTTGCCAGTGAAGACTGAGGCAAAGAAATTGTTGAGTACCTCATGCTTCTCCTTGTCTGTTGTTACCAGCTTGCCACTTCTGCTCATCAGAGGTGGTATGCTTTCTTTAACCTTCCTTTTCTGGTTAATGTACCTATAGAAGCCCTTATTATTCTTTGTATCCCTCGCCAGGTTCAGCTCCAGCTGAGCCTTGGCCTTTCTGATCCCATCCTTCTACAACTGGGCAGTGTCCCTGGACTTTTTCCCAAGATACCAGTCCCTTCTTCCACTGCTTCTGCAATCTCTTCTTGCCCTTTAGTTTGACCCACAGGTCATGACTCAGCCATGCCGGCCTTCCTTGCCCAATTTCCTACACCTGGGGATCAAGAGCTCTTGTGCCCTACGGAAAGCATCCTTGAAGACCTGCCAGCTCTGTTCTGCTCCCTTGTCCCCGAGGGCCGTTTCCCAGGGTGTCCTGTTGATAAACTCCTTGAAGAGCTGAAAGTTTGCTTTCCTAAAATTCAGTGTCCTGACTATACTCTTCACCCAACCCTTATCTCTCCGGACTGTGAACTCTACCAGTGTGTGATCACTGCAGCCGAGGCTGCCTCCAATCCTGACATCACCGATGAGCTCACTTACCTTGGTGACCACCAGGTCCAGTACTGTGTCCCCTCTGGTAGGGCTATCTATTACCTGGCTCAGGAAGTTGTCCTCCAGGTACTCCAGGAGTCTCCTAGATTGCCTACCGCCTGCCGTGTTACTTTCGCAGCGGATGTCAGGGTGGTTGAAATCCCCCATCAGGACAAGAGCCTGTGAGCACAAAGCTTCCTGTAGTTGAAGAAAAAAGACTTTGTCAACAGGCTCCCCTTGATCAGGCGGCCTGTAGTAGACCCCAACTATGAGGTTCCCTTTGTTGCCTCGGTCTCTAATTCTTACCCATAAACTTTCAACCTGCTCATGGCTGTTCTTCAGGGACACTCTATCCATTTCTTGTCGTAGAGGGCAACGCCTCCGCCGCTCCTACCTCACCTGTCCCTTCTGAACAGCCTGTAGAAGGGGGAGGAAAGATAAGATGTTATTTAAAACAAAGTTCTGGGGCTGGTTTTGTGAAAGAGTTAAAGGAAAAAAGCAATAAGGAGACCTGTAGTATAGGTAATGTTCTAGAGCTTTTTTTAACCTTTTTCCAGATCATTTCAGTTCAGAAACTTGGCAGAAGTTTTTTCTAGCTGTGCCTCTCCTAACATCATCTTCAGAACCTTAAGTGCCATCTCTTTTATCCTTTATATACAGTAAACTGTTAGATTAGTGTTTCATTCTAGGAGGTTTGGGAAGCGGGTTCAAAATTTATCTAAACTCCAGCTTATTTCAGTTTTTCAGGCTTGCAAAAGGTAGCAAGTGTGAGCAAGGAATTTGAGCCCATCATATTTAAAGTCTTGGAGCAGAAGCTTTTCTGTGTTGTCATTCTGCATCTAGAACACTGACTGAAGTGAAGATGTGGGGGTTTTTTTTGAATAGTCTAGTCACAGAGTAAAGTAGGAAAATGCTTCTGATATTTATTTGCTGTTTTTGTAGGATGTGTTAGTCTTAAAAGGTATGTATTGTTTTTCTCCTAGAGTAGAGATGTAACGATAGCAGTAATATATCTTCTGTTCCGAAGACTAGCAGAGTATGTGTAACTTTTCCACTTATTTGTTCAGATACCTGCACTTACCTGTTTTTTACAATATTGGCTAACGTTCCCAGAACTGTACACTCAAGCCAATGTCTTTTAGAAATGTGAAATGTGAAACATGAATTTGGAGTGATAATTGTTGCAATGTATTGAAGAGTGCATAATCCAAATCACTGAGAGTAAACGTCAAACAGATCACTGTTCAGATTTGTCTAGGCAGGATTCATTTGCAGAACAATTTAGCAGTATTGCATTGACTGGTGTTTACTATGTGAATAAGTAACAAAGAGCTCATTTTCTCTTAGTGATACAAAGAGGTGCAGTAGTGTTGAGACTAGGATATCAGAGTGGAATCCACCTAACGGTTGTCTGGTGGGGAACATGCAACAGCTAGGACAAGCAAGGGGACTTGAACTCAAATGAATGACCTTGAAGGACTGTGCAGGTGGGCAAGTGAATTCCAGACATCAACAACTAATTCATCCTGTGCTGGGTTGTACCCTTCTAGATTCTTCATGACTCTGGATTCAGACTTCTGTGTCGCCCAGTTTCTCTTTCTATATTATAACCCTGTCAATGAGAGCAGGCTACATGTGCAGGATGCCAAAGATCTTTTTGGCATATACCATGTTTGGAATTAATATTTTGTACAATTGCTTAATCTTTTATTCTGTAAAAGAAAAGAGACTTAAGATGTGTAATCTGAAATTCTGCACGAATAAGTTATTTATGAAACAGTGCTTAGTCGTCTTTGAAATGGTTATATTCTTTTCACTACAGCTGAAGTGACATTTGTGACTTTTTCATAAACATGTGCGAAACTGTGGAGCAGCTATGTGGAATTCTTTATGTGTATTTTGGTGTAGCCCCTCTGGTCATGGCTTCAAGGTCAGATAGTTTACTAAGGCACTTTCTCAACCTGTACGTATTTCAGAATTCCACATGCTATGTTTGTCGCTGTTTCTTCCCTTGTATGTATGACAACCTAATGTACAACAGAGATTCTGCTAACAGTGTCATTGGTGTGAGCCAAGAAAGAGGGTACCAGCAGCAAGTTACTGCCTTCTAACATCCTCTTTGCTTTGTTTCACCCTGGGAAACATATTGGGATTATGTTTTGGGATTTTTTATTTTTTTTTTCTTAGCCGACTAATTTGGCACAAGCATCCATCAAATGCTGGGAGGTATTTGCAGACAAGGGTGTGTTTGGAAGTGGATTGCCACTAGAAGTTCAGTTAACTTTTGAAGGGCACTTGAGAAAGCTCATAGTGAGGAAAGCTGAATTGCTACGGCATGAAGATAGATACCTGCCGTTGTCTACCATGTGCTAATGAGTTGGGCATCTTTGTCTTAAATTTGGTAAGGGAAAGGGAAGGAGGCAGGGAGCTCTACATGCTTTATAGCTTCGCTTTAAGAATGTTCTGGGATGTCAGAGAAGGGATGCTTGGATGTGTCTGCAGGTGCAGCTAGAAAGAGGGGACACTCGCGTAAGTTGTACTAGATTGTATGTTCAGTGAACGTGGATTGGAATTCTGTAAGATTCTTCCTTTAAAATTAGTAAGTTAATAAGATTATCTCTTTTTTGAGTGCCAGTTGTGTGTTGCTTAGGATTGCACAAGACATTCAAATCCAGATAAAGGATTACCTCAGATCAAATCTGCCTAAACGTGTGTATCCATAAAACACATCCAGAAAGTCTCAAAAAAAAAAAAAAAAGAGTAAAATTTGTTTTAATTGAATATTGCACAATAGGGTTTTACCAAACCTGAAGTTGTCATCCAAATGCAATGGAGATGAGACTGTTTAATCACAGTTGCTATCCAAACTGATAGGAATACTTTTTTCCCCCCCTACCAAAAAATGAAGATCAGCTTTTATTTAATGTTATTTTTAATCCTCATTACTTCTAGCTTTGTCATACTTATTTATGCTAATTAGAGGTTAATTTATAGAAGCAAGGGGAAAATGTGTGGTGTTACATATGGGCAAATTCAAGTGATCCTAGATTTTGCTACAGAAGAAACTGGTAAAATTGTGCTTTTTGCCCAAATTCATACCATGTAACCTACGGGCTATACTTTTCTTTGTCTTTTCCATTACTTTCTTGGGCTTATTTCTCATTCACGATTATGGGCAACTACTAAACATAGCCTGAGATACCATCAAGAATAGGGACATCGCAGATAATGAGACTGACAGAACAGTTCTGGGGAGCTGAGTGCGAAGGTGCATTTGGTGGCACCGTGTGAGTCTGGCAGAGCTCAGTATGCTTGGATTTGGATGGTCTGGCATCGAGCCTGTGTGTCTATACTGTGTGGATAATCATATGAGGTGCAGTCCTGTGATTATGTATTTATTGCATGTCCTATCACCATTAAAGCAAAAGGCAAATAAAGCTTATCCTGTCTCTGATGGAAAGTGTCATCCTATTTTCAGTAACAATTCGATAGGAAATGTATTTCTTGGTATGTACTTTATCAGTCAAATAAACAGTTTGTAAAGGAAGTTTTAAGCATAATCAGGGCATAGTGAAGATATAGTTATGTTAATATTTTTTGCTCAGTAAAATGCATAATTTCAACTGTAAGCAAACTAGACATGATTAAAAAGCATGCAGCTAATCACGTGCCCGTTGCTACAGTGTAGTGCTGGGCTTAAGTGTCTGGCCATCCTGGGTGGATATGTTCTTCCTCCATTCTTTTTGAACCTTAATTCAGGATTTCTATTACAAGTACTGCTTAGTGAAAGCATTGTAGAACTGCATTCATTACGTTCAAATTTCTTGAATATACTGCCCACAGAAAAATCTTCCACTAATGTTTTTCTCTAATGTTTAGTGTATTTTTTTTCCCCAAACACTTTCCTAGATTGTCTTTTTGCTGCAGTTGCTAAAGGTTACTTAGTTAGCATAACCCTTCTGAGAATATATTTGCTAAATTTACTAAGCTACTATTTGCTATACACCAGTCAATATAACTCCACTTTAGGATCTTATTTTAAGATCAGCATTTTACATGAAACTTAATTGCATATTTTTTTTCCCCCTTTCAGCAAGCTACATTGAGCGACCTCAGCTGATTCGAGCAAAAGTGCCAATTGTGAAGTTCAGGGATAAAGTCAGGCAAGTATTCTGTTCATCATCATGTTTTATACTCTGACACTGGAAAGCACTCCATATATGCACTCTCTGTATGAGTAGTCCCACTGAAGTCATGCTTTGTTTATTTGTGTTGTGCTATAGTTCTATTGCAAATTTGTACATCTAGTGTGCAGTGGCAGTCAGCTTACTTCCTTAATGCCCTGAAACACCTCTTGTGGTTGAGATGCTGTTTAGTTTCTGTGATGTGAAGTATTAGCAGTACATCATGTATTTCTATGGGTTATTTGTACATAGTGGACTCCTGTTGACATATGGTTTGTGACAGAAAAACAGTGGTGGGAAGAAAACTGTTGTGAAAGATAACTTTGCTTGCTGTGTAAACATAACTATTGAGCTACTTAAGGACTAATTCACAGCATTTACACTATACAAACAACACTAGTTTCTTGTGATGATGTTTTCTTGATTAAAAAATTTTTGTTCATTTTAAAAGAGTATATTCTGCTGTCTTCTAGGGTGGTATTCTGTAACAAAGTAGTATTACATGTTCTATTCAGTGTTAAGTAGTAATTTTATGCCTTTTTTTTTTTAGAAGGGGAAGTAATTGGAGAGAAATGGATGTGTTGTACCTTATTGCATTCATTGTATCTTCATTATGAACACATGAAAATGAATAATCAAGAGGGATGTACTAGGAGAGAGAACAATGTATTTCTTATTGTGTGTGACCAAAAGTATCTGACAGAGGAAAAAACTGTGCAAAGAGCTCAAATTGGTTGGGAGTCTGAGTAATGTTCAAATCTTCCTGTACTTATGGGCTTAGATTTTGTAAGACTTACGTGTATCACCTTCATGTAATAACATAGCTTGACTATCCTTTGTAAATAGGACTTTGAACAACTCTTTTGTATCTATCTTATCCTGCCTATATGCTTCTAAAATTTTGCACCCAATTTAAAACAATTTTTCTTTTAAAAACAAACAAACCCACTTCTCTGGCCTCTTTTTATAAAAGCATATCACAATGTGCTTTTACCACAACATACCATTATCAGAGCAGAAACCCTGCTATGATAAAACTGAAACTGTCATGTTTACAATTTGAAGTAATAAGTATCATCCATTAAGCTTTTCTTGCATCTGAGATTATATAACACTTGTTAGGATTTTTGCTTTATACTTTTTTTCATTTATACCTAACCCCATATTTACTTCTATATACTTGCCTACCTTTTTAAAAGATGAATAATTTTTATCTAGTAACTTTCTCCTCTGACAGTACAGAAGGTTGTTTCTCTCCATGCTTTCTTAAAGTATTAAACTTGTCAAGCTAAAATTTGGGTTAAATGGCTTAGTTCCCTATAACAATGATAGTCGTTTTATAGATACACTAAATGGTCAATTCCTGATACAAATATTGTGTAAATCATGGAGTTATAGCAAGAATATTTTTTCCAATTTAAAATCAGAAAATAAACTTTAAAAAGAAACCTTAAGTATGGAAGTGATTATGTCAGAATGTGGAAGTCTTTTTGTAGGCATTTATGGTCACTTGCAAAAAAAAAAAGTAATGGTCATGATATTCATAAACCTTACAGACAGGATTTAAAGAATTCTTTATTTCCTAAAAAATCAAAGTATAATTGTCTTAGACTAGAAGCTGCCCATTACATATTTTCAGAGAAAAAAAAACAGTACTGTTCACAATCTGGTCTCCTGTGGGCTTTTTTTTTTTTCTTTGGAAGAGGGGAGCAGGGGGGAATGACATGGCTTTTTTGTTTGTTTATTTTTTTTTCTCTCTTTCCTGTTATTCTCTTACCTAACCTGTCACCACCACCCACGTTTTGTCTTTTTAAGCATCTGTCTCTTTCTAATCTCTTATTGGCCTCTGTCTTTCATAGGCTCATGCATATACATACATGCACACTGATTCATTTTTTTTTACAGAGGTCTTGAAAAAATGCATTGGATATTCTGTACCCAGGGCATTAAGTTTCTTTTAGCCAACACCAGAAACTAAACATGACAAGCTTCCTGTGAAAGCCAGTTTTCTTGATACCTGGCTGCTGGGAGAAGATGGTAGAATTCAGTGGGTGGTATCTCTGCATCTGGATTCTAACATGTTGCCAATGGTCCATATATACCTGAAAATTGCCATTTCCCACTTACTTTGATTTGGTGAATGAGAAAGCATTCAGCTTGTGTTTATTCTCCTTTTTCATCTTAGAGTTTTTTAGCACTATAGCAGTAAAGGAAGATCCATTGCACTTAAAGACATATTATCTATTATTTTGGTAGTCTTTCCCAGGAGATAATTCCAATGCTGGCTCTGCTACCAGGCAAGCTTTTGATTAATTAACAAGATTTCTGTACTACAGAGGATGCAAAAGCTTCCTCTTCTGCTACATTTGATGTGCAGTTGACTCTTTTTTTTTTTTTTTTTCCTCTCCTTTAGTGCTATTGGTAGAACTTGAGTCCTAACAGTTCAAAACCTTCTTCACTTGCAATAATTGCAACATCTATTAAATGTGCATATTAAAGTACAAAATAACTGCAATAGAACCTGTTTAATCAGTATCTGGTAAATAGTAATCTTGTCAATTGGGGTTAATTGGAATTATACATGCAGCCTGACATATTTCTTTATTATATTTGCACATACAACTAATATTCTTGCTGGTGTTTATGCTTATTTTTACAACTGTCAAGCAGTAGCTCAAGCTTGTTTATTTCCTATACTATGCCCTTAATACATCTAAAAAGTCTTGCTTGATATTAATTCAGGTTTAAAATTATGTAATATTTTTGATGCAAAGCATTTTTAATGTAGTTAATGATGCCAAAAACCTTTTGTGGGCGTCAAATTCATGCGTTTTATCCAGTTTAATAAATTCCAGGTCCATGTTCCCCTTACAATAATTCAAGAAAAGCCAGAGGAGTATTCAGACAAACAAATGCTATGTGTATGAGACTTGGATATATAAAGTGGAAGTAGCTGTACATTGCAGATAGCTACTTCTTTGTCAATAATAGGCTTTTCTTGTTGCGAGTTACACTGTTGGCATAGCTTATTAACTATGAATTTAATATAATTTCTTGAGTACTGTGAGTAGTTAAGCTCTATATGCAGTATGAAATTCAAACTTTGGGGCGGGGTGTGATTATAAATAAAGCAGATACTGCTTGTTTGCCTTGTTCTTATTTGCTGTTAACAGCATGAAACAGTTATTAAATCTGTTTTATCACAAAACATGCGATGTTTACTAACAAACAGTTTTCATTTCAAAGTGCTTGCCAATTATCTCCGACTATCATTGCAGGAAAGAGATTCTTACCTTTCAACCTCTTCCAGTTCTCCTCAGTTCACTGGCATGATTTCCTAAGCTGATACATCAGAGAATCCTTCCTGGCATCAAAAGTTGTCCATAGTAAATCATGTAGTGCAAGTCTAGTTGAGAGAAAGATTTGCTAAAAATTCAAAACATATTTGATACATTAAGTTGTCCTAATGTATAAATTTGGGTCTACGTGTATTCTCTATGTAAAACAATTACATTTTTAGAACAATGGAATTCAAGCTTATAAGCAATTCAAGTACTATAAACAAAACCAGAGTAGAAATCACGGCATCAAAACTCTGTTTGAAAAAAGTTTCTAGAGCGTTATCTTAAAGTTACATTTCTTCACCTCTGCCTCTAAGTAGGTAATAAATATTCTGAAATTGAATACCATGATGCTTGATTCTTTTTCTTTTTTCCTCCTCCATAGCTGTGTGGAGTTTGACTTGAATGTAAACAATACTGTAGGAATAAGAAATACATTCCTTCTGAGAACCTATGCATACAGTAAGTTTTTTAATGTATTTTCTTATTTCTATAAACTTTGGTGTTTAAATTGTATTTTGGTATTGATAGACTATTAAAATTCAGTTGAATATACTAGGTTACTATTTATATAATTACCTCAGGAGCTGCATTAGATAGCTTTAAGATAACTTCTTGTTGCTCATGCTAAATATATGGAGAAAACTGATATATCAGCTAGGTATGTTTTTAATTTAATATTATAATATTCAGAAGATAATAAAGATTCTTCATATTAAGGTCCACATATCTGCTACAAGGGCGGCTTCAGTATTCTGCAGATAACAAGATGGTTATACTAATGATTATCTAGTAGTATAATCTCCAGTTTATTTTATTTCCTGACAGCCACTGATAAGTATGTGTGGCTGATAGCTAGCTGTGTCTGTATGCTGTTACAGAGTCCTTCCTTGGAAGACCCAAAACACTGCCTCAGTCTTTATACTAACCCCAAAAGAAAACTGGTTTGTGTCTGCTCAGGAGTTTGCATTCTAGGGAGAGATTGTGAAACAGACTTCTGAATGAGAAGTAATAAGAACAGCACACTTAGTGCTAAAATGAAGTTTTCTTACTTAGCATTACAATGTCATTTGGCAGATAAATACCTGATGAGTGGACCTCAGTTGAATTCTTCTAGGCCATTTGCATTTCTTCCTTTACCACCTTCTTCAGTTCTTGCGTACAGGAATCCCTTTCTATTTAGGGCAGGCAGTTATCAGTAGAAGTTACCTTTACTGGTTAATTTTTACTAATATTTCAGAGTGGTTTCAGTGTTCCATATTCACATTACTAGAAGAGTCTACAACTTGGCCTGGATCAGTTGGTTAACTGTAATTTCTTCATACATCCCGAAATGTGTATGCTTGGAGAAGTATTTCTTTCCAAGCTTGAAAAGGTTAGGGAAATAATCTTTGTCATTCATGGCTACAGGTGAGGGGTCACTTCACCAAGTCTAATGTTGATATAGTTGTTCCTAACTTCTGCCACAGACTCCCTTATTCCTCTCAGTAAATCAATGTAGGGCAGATGAGTCCAGATATGAAAAGAGCAGTGGAAGTGGTCCTAGTATCCCACCTTTTCTTCCCTTCTGCCTTGGTGCCCACTCTTATAAGGCCAGCAAAATTAACTTTATGTCTCCTTATGAAGGATAAATATTGTTATTTGCTTGAGGCCAAGGAGTGAGTTAGTAGCTAAGGGAGACTTGTGATTGAAAAGATTATCTCCTCAATGTGTTAGACCTTCTTAAATAGGCAAACTGTGTCAAGCATAGTCTGTCTTGTCTTCTTTGGACCAGAAAACTGTCAGGTGACATAAGGCAAACAAAAGTAAATGGAAACTTTTATCAGACAGTCGCTTTACATACTTTTAGAAGTCATCAACCAGGGCAGATAGCATTAAAAGTATTAGCCTGCTCAGTTAAATTTGTGGCTGAAGGGCTTCACCCTGCATGGGAGAAAAAAGGATCAAATTACCTTTCATGTGAAAGATGTACAGGTCTCTTTGTTCCATTAGAACCAATTAGATGCTCAAGGAAACAAGGGACTGGTTATCTTAATGAGGACAATTACAAAAAAAAATCATAAATATTTCTGTGGATGCTCTTGTGTCTTTTTTGATACCAGCCGTTCTGTGTTGGTGCATAGGTGCTATAGAAAACATCAAAGATGATATCGCAAAGTGAAGCAGAATGTCCACAGAAAATGTAGGTAGATTAAGCAGTGCTAGAAACTGAAGTCTGTGCTGTTGTGTTATCAGTTTTTTTGCTAAGGAGACATGTCTGCAATTCAATCAGCAATTGATAGTAGGTATTTTTCAATTAGTGGAAGCTGGACCTTGGAGCAAATGATATTACTGAGCACTTTCTTGAAGGGGTAGCTTGTTGACTGATGAGAGAGTATCAGGAAAAGTTTACTGGCCATGTTGCACACTAACTTTGTTATATACTAATTACAGGCACTAGCAGACAAAAAACCTTATCTCAGAATAAGATCAACTAAAAAGAGAACTTTTCTACTGTCACGCACGCACACACACAAAACAGTCCCATTTGGAATTTGAGCCTATTTGCATTTTTCTCTCGTGGAAAAATCCTATTTCAGTTAATGCATGTTCATATGATGTCTGTACAGTAATTCTGCATCTCACAGTTAGCGTACTAATAGTCATATTTTTTTTAGTTCAACCACTGGTGAATAATGTCAGGAATGAGGTGACTAGTAGTAAGGAGTTTTGTTGTTTCTAAGAAGTCTTCAAGATCTAGGATATTGACGCTGAGAAAAATAGTACCACTTACAGGGGCATGTGTGCTGAACCACTGTGAACAGGTTGTAAAAAAATCCCATGCTTGATAAGATTTTCACAGTAACAGAGCGTACCCCAACTGGTGCTGTTGTAGGATGTCTGTTGTCCTGGATGAAGTGATTACCTATTCATATATTGCTGTCCTGATGTGCAGAATACAAAATTTTGCACAATGTTGTCAAGTTAGAAATGATACTCCAGAACATATACCACATTGTAAGGCCATCATAAGGCACCTGACCTCATGATCTGCTTCCACATACCTGCAAATAATAAATTAAGTACACTGCAAGGTCACTGGGAGGTGGTGGTGAGTGACATCTCCCCACAATACATGACTACCTTAATTAGAAGGCTGTCTATATACCCCAGAAATTCAGAAGACCATACCTGGAATATGACTGTATTTATGTCTTTCCTCATGAGAAGCATGAGTCTTGATTTAATGAGTTATTGTATCTAACATCTCATCTCCATAAAAAGCTATTGAGGACAAGGCAAATTTAAAATTGATGTTTGTATGCAGGGGTTGCTGCTTTCATGGATCCTGAGGAAAACTTAAGAATGATCTCTGTGTCCTCCAAGCGGGAGAATTCTTTTCCCTGCCCTCAAAGTTCATATAACCTAAATAAAAAAAAAAAAAAAAAAAGATGTGGTCTGTCCAGGCAGCAAGTTAATTCAGGGAAAATTAGTACAATGAACTGGAGAGAACTTAAAAGTGGAATGTGACACTGCTACATTGACTGATGCATCTACTTTTGTCTTATCTGCAAGTTATCTGGCATGCCTTTTGTAATGTTTCTGTGGATCTTACTACTCAAAATACTGTTTTCAAATGCAGGTTTTTTTTTTCTGATTTTTATAAGATGGATAGTAGTTGTAGAATAACTAAGTAAATTCTAGAAAATGGTTGCAAAAGGTAACCTTAGAATACAAGAGTATCATGTTGATCAAGTAGGAACAAATATTGATTGATTGCTGTCAAGTTAAATGTGCTTTTTTTTTTTGAGATGTATTTATTTTACTTGCAGTTGAGAATCGAGTTCGTCCATTAGTACTTGTTGTTAAGAAGTGGGCGCGTTTTCATGACATAAATGATGCCAGTCGTGGTACTTTAAGCAGCTATAGTCTGGTATTGATGGTTTTGCACTATTTACAGAGTAAGTATTTTTTCGCATGTTGAAACTGTCCATTTTAAGTTCATATTTGTGTAGTTTTCCTCTTTAATAAAATTAAACACCAACAGGAGTCATCTTCCACACAGAAAAATCTGAAAATACAGTGGGTTTACTCCATTTCCTTAATGCTACGTTTTTCTTTACCAAGTGAACCTCTTCTCTGGAGGCAGAGTTACCAGCTTTAAAAAGGTTAAAAAAAAAAAAAAAAAGTACCTGCAGGACACTGTGTAACTGTAAAATAAACTCAAGCGCTAGTTAACAAAAATTTGCCTTTTAACAAAGGGAAAAACCTAAACGTAACAATTTCAGTGGCTTTTGGTTTGGTTTTTTTTTTGGTTCGTTGTTGGTTTTGTGTTGTTTTTTTTTTTAATTTGGGTACTTCCAAGAAAATTCAAAGGGACAACAAATGCTGCGGGGTCACTTTTCTGTCTTCTGAGTGAAGGACTGAACATGGGGAACATGTATATGCAAGAATGCACTACTATGTATTTAGATTTTTTCCACTGATTACTGTCTTCCCTAAGGTGGCAGATGTCGAAGACCATTAGAAATTGGGACATTTGACTGCCAGTGACAGTATCTTTTCTTGTGACTTCAATATATTGAAACATTGAACATCTGTACGGAGCTGCAGAGCTTTACCTGAGAAACTAAGGATCCCTGTTGAGAATTAAGAAACCCATGCAGTCCAGGAATGTTTTCGAGGAATAGGTTGAAATGAGCTTATCCCCCTATTTCTTTCTTTTATTAGCGGAAGTTCACATTTGTGACTTTTTTTGTAGTTTGCAATTCTTGCTTAAGACTTAAGGATTATCATTTAAGAAATCATTTAGCTCAGTATGAGTTTCTTCGTTCTTTGTTGGGAGATAAGTGGCTTCAGAAAGGAAGGCAAGGAACCCCTGAAGTGTACGTCTTGTGGAGTAACATGCCTGTAGAAGTATTTCTTAATTCTTGTCAGTTCATGCATAGACTGTGTATTTAGCTGCTTGTATTCATCTACACCTTTTTAATTTTTTTGTAATCTGCTGATTATTCTTGCTTATGTTATTTTGATGACAACTGGTTCTTAATATTTTACAATCATATCTGTGGACCAATTGCTTAGGCTCTCCTTTTAGACTTTTCCCCTTTGACAGTTTGTGTAGCTGTTAATTTTTTGTTTAAATCAGGTAGAAACAATGTTTAGCTCCTCTGACAGCTTGTTTGGCCTGGAATGTAGATTCTTGCTGTAGAGTGGGTAGCTACACCCACTCTGTACTAGGGTGGAAAGATTTTATGATAGCTGACTCAAGCTGGTGGCTTTCTTTCAGCTGAGCAGTATCTGTAATAGAGGACCTAGGAAGGCATTTTGTGTATCTGGGATCCAGTTGGCTGGGTTACTGCTGAATTCTTTGATGCCCATACTATATGCTTGTTGTTAATGTACCAGTCGTGAGGACAGTAGGACATAAGCTAGTATATCCAGTGACTATGTGGTTTTGTTTTTTTTTCTCTCCACCTACTATGGTGGAATTCCATCAATTTCTTTGTTTCTGTGGAAGGAAAAGAAAATGTGGCCAAGTCTGTTGTCACAGCTCTGAAACCATACTGTAGGTGACCGAGTACTGCAATGAAGATCCGTATTACACACCAGGAAAAAAAAATAATGAAACAAAATGTTGATTTGGAGGAGATGGAATGACAATGAACTTAAAAATGCCAAAGCGGTTATCAGATATAAGATTAAAAATGTTGGGAACTACTGGATGTGGAGATTGCTATGCAAAGGTGAAGCACAAGCAGGAGAGGAGAAAACGTATTTTTACATGGTCTACCAATTAGAGACAATCCTAACAGTGATTTGATAAGCATTTTATAGTGTTGCACTTTTAATGGAAACAGGCTTTTTCACTTGGAAATTTATTTTCTGCATCTATTTTCATTGTATCGCAGTTACTCTAGAGACTTGTATTGGGTGCTGTGTGCAGTCGTGGATAGCCAATTACTGAGCTGTGTATAAAAGTAGCGCACAAGAGGGAAGAGAGTAGGAGTTATAAGGAAGTATAAATGTGTAGGCTTGCCAGAATGTTAACAACGGTGCAAGCATGAGGGCATTTGCTGTAGTTATCTGTGGCAGCTGCCACAGCTGTCTGGGGAAGGGGGAAAAAAAAGTTCAAATAATCCTTTTCATGCAAAACTGTGATCAGTCAGCTGCCTGGGAAGGATCAGCAGTCCGCAGACCAAAAAGGAACCTTTTACCTGTGCTTCTAGCACCAACTATTTAGATTCTGATGTTTTATTCATGCAGATTTTAACCTTTTTTTTTTCTGCTACGTGCATGTGATGCTACTGAAAGTAGCTTGTGTCCTCGTCATAAGAGTTTCTAATAAGGTTTTGTTGATTTTACCAGGGAGGGGAAAAAATTAAAAGCTTTCTTTTGTAGTAAATAGTGTCCCTGTATTCAGTAGACAAATTTCTTTCCTTTACTACTTAATCCATTTTTGTATTCTACTCGTGTGGATGTCTTTTGGACCTAAGGTTAGTGTCGCTTGAGTTTATTTTGTAGATACATCAGTGTCTTGTACGTAAACTTTCCTCCAGGTAACAGGTCCAACTATCTTGAACAGTAAGAAACGGAAAACTCATGTGGCGAATGCTAGTGGTAAGTGGTAACTTTTCCCCTTCACTTCATCCTCTTAGTGTAACATACAGACCTAGATAAAATATCTTGATTGCTTGTATTGCTCGGATTTGGTTGCCCTTTATTTTAGCATGACAGAGAACTGGAAATTATCCAAGATGTTGCAGAAATAAGATGCTCTTGCATATTTCTAAACACCCACAAACAAAATAAAATTATTATTAAAGCAGCTGTAATCATATTCTTAGCAGTCCTACTAGTTAATACACTCTTTGAACATATCCCAAGTGTGTTCTGAGAATTCTGCTGTTCTGATTCTTAGTCTCTATGGGAAAAGGATTCTGTAACATCTCATCCCCTGTGAGACCTTGTCTGAAGGGTGAATTAAGTCCCAAGTGAAAGTCCTGTGTGCTGAATTTAATTAGCATTCTCCCTAGTGAATGATGTAGACCAATTGTTTAAAAAAAAAAAAAAAAAAAAAACCAACATGCCGAAGACATGATGTTAGGGCTTTAGTATAAGGAGTGCTCTAACAGTTCTGTAGATGCTCTAAGGCTTGAGTGGGATGTGAATACTTTGGGATTTTTTTTCCTGTCCATCTGTAGGACCACCTAACCTAGAAGATAAGTTTTTTTCTTGTTATTTGTATTGTGCAATAGATGCTCTCCCCATCCATGACTTTCATAAGTTACAATTGTTTAGTTCATTCTGTGTTTGTTAGTATTGTTAATGTCTGCATAATCTTTATAACCCATTTGCTGTTTAGTAGACCAGCTAACAGCATTAGACTATTTATGTATATAGGGATCTTACTAGCAATGCCTACTAAGTGTGTTGGGCGTTTTCTCTTTAAGTTACCTTTGGAGACTCAGTATGTAATACTTTGCAGCTGAAGAATGTGTACTTTTGCAGTATCTGGACTGCAGTTGTCTTATGCTGTGATAGAATCATATTGTATTAGATGTAGGAAAAAAAAGAGTGAAGCTCTGATTTTTGCTTTAGGGAATCTAGATGAGTTTCTTATAGCCATGAATTAATATGAATTTTGAAAGTGAAGTCATACCCAGTTGCTGTAGAATTTTTCATGCCTTCTACAAACAGTAGTATCTTAGTAACAGTTGCCCTTAGCTGAATTATCTCCTTATACTACTATATATATACGAAATATAGTAATAGATTTGGTGAATAACTTTTATTTTACAAAATGCATGAAAGTGAAGTTCTTGATAGATGTTTTTAAGATGGAATTTCAGTCCAGCCCTTTGGTGTAGTTGATATGATATTGTTTCCTGTGAATTACATGAATCACAGCAACTTTAAACTTTTTTTTTATAGCCCTACCTGAACCCATCCTTCCATCCCTTCAAAAAAATTACCCAGTAAGTGTTTCTTATGAATTTACTACATCATGTATGTGTATGAAGCTGCTTATCTAAAATATATGAATTCTTAAATATCTCTAGTGGATTAAGTTAAACACAGTCTATAAGCCTGGTCATTGATACACTAAACATAAGCGTGAAAAAGGTTATTTGCTGCTTTTCATCATTTCTGTAGTGAAAACAGTCTCTTACACATGAGAAGATTTCACCAGTTGGAAGCGAGTGCTAATCAGAGCTGCTGACCTAATTCTCTTCATGCTGGCTTGAAAATATCCCTGAGTCATCTGTAACTTTCTGATTCTTATTTCTTAATACATTAAGTAGTGGGTTTTACATCCAACTGTGGTGTTTCAGAATTCCATACCTTCCCGCAGTTTTTGAGTTGCCTGATATTTCTGGGTGCAGAGAGTGAATGATATATGTTTACTAAAGAGACTTTTGAGACCTCACAAAACTGGGCTTCAGTCCAACAAGAGAATGCCTTTTTGGGACTTTGCTGTAATGTCCAGATCATACTCTCTTGATTTCCAGACAACTCTGTGAATCGGTATGCTTTGATCCTCTGCAGAATTAGAACTGTAATTAGTGAGATTTAATCTAAAGAAGATTACCTAGAAATAAGAGTTACCCTCCTAAATATTTGTCAGGGGACAAAAGAGCTATTGCTGAATAGTTCTATGCTATAACTTATTTACAGAAATTCATCAGTTTCTTCCTTCTTACCTTTCCTCTCAAGTGTCATTTTTAAAATTTTTCTTTATTCATAGTTGCCATAGTTTCGTGTCCCTGTCTATCTATGTTTTTTTACTGTTGCTGATAATTGTGCTGAGGTAGTATCAGAAAGCCATTCTTTCTCTTGCATATATTTTCTATAATGCTGAAATGGGAATATTTGATGACACTGTACATCAGGGAGAAAATACCGTGGTGTCACCCATTTTGGGTAATTAGGATAATCGAGGTGCAGAAGAAAGCTTAGAGCTATAGTACACTGCAGTTTTATTTCTATTTTGTAAACCTGCTTAGGCATACCTGTGCTAAATTTTTATGGTCTTTCTTTTTTCCTCTGATTTTTTTACTGTACTATATACCTTCTAGTTTCTTTATTGTTAGTGCTCAAAATCATTTGAAGCTGCTTTTCATTTCTTGTACACTTAGCTTTATCTGATGGCTTTTTTGAATTGCTAAATTTGCTAGTTATGTTTGCGTAAAGCTCATATGCTGTATGTTGTGGTTTAATCCCGGCTGGCAAGTAAGCACCACACAGCCGCTTGCTCACTCTCCCCCTCCCGGTGTGATGGGGGAGAGAATTGGAAGGGTAAAAGTGAGAAAACGAACAGGCTGAGATAAGAACAGTTTAATAATGGAAATAAAATAATAATGATAGTGAAAAGGAAAACAACAACAACAACAAAAAAGAACAAAATCCAGGAAAAACAAGTGATGCAGCTGCTCACCACCTCCTGACCGATGCCCAGCCCATTCCTGAGCAGCGATTGCTGCCCCCCGGCCAACTCCCCCCAGTTTATATACTGTGCATGACATCATATGGTATGGCATAGCCCCTTGGCCAGTCTGGGTCGCTGTCCTGGCTGTGCCCCCTCCCAGCTTCTTGTGCACCTGGCAGAGCACGGGAAGCTGAAAAGTCCTTGACCGGTGTGAGCACTACTTAGCAACAACTAAAATGTCAGTGTGTTATCAACATTATTCTCATACTAAATCCAAAACACAGCGCTATACCAGCTACTAGGAAGAAAATTATCTCTATCCCAGCCAAAACCAGGACACTGTAGTATTTTAAGTTTTGTGTAGCATGTAATTTAAAACAACTGTAAGAATTGGTAACTTTTGACTGCTTTTAATAATAATGCAAACATTTATATTTGTAGTGTTTGAACTGTAAAAAGGCCTTCAGAGGCCACTGTACAAATATTAATGGCTTAAATGATTAAAGCAAAAGTATACAATAGGATAAGCTGAAAAATCTAATTAATTTGTACTAAAAGCAAGGTTTTATCTTGTGTCGTGTGGAAGTGGTAAATCACTTGCTGGCTCCTGTGTTTCTAGAACACCACTGTAAGAATAACATTTTTTTACTCTGTTTCAAGGTAGATTTTTTTTGTTGTTGTTGTTAGTTATCTTGCCTTTGGAGGATGAACTAAATATTCCAGGATTGCTAATAAAATAAAAAGAGTATTTTATACATGCTTACTGTAAAACCAAATCAAAACTATGGATTAAGATTTTTTAAAATTACACTAGAAATCTGCAAATATATTTTTGGTCTACTGTCTCCATGAGGAATATAATTAAATGTTTAAAAATTGTGAAAGTTACAATTTCTGAAGACTGATACTGCAAAGAAATTGAAACTAAAATGAAAATGAGAAATACACCAAAACAATTCTGGTCTTGTAGCTTGCAGTAATAGTTAAAAGCACGGGCAAATGTCAGCATCCAAAGAAACCATACATTTTTCTTGTGGTTGTAGCTGGTCAAAGCTGTCTCTCCATCCTAATAATACACATCAATACTGCTTCTCCCCTTCTGAAACAAACCACCCTACCTACAATCTGGGTTTTTTTTTTTTTCAAAATCAAAGCTTCATCTCTTTCTGTAGCCTGAAAATACTTCTGCGCTTTGAAGGAAACTGCTTGTTTTAAATTGTAGGTGCCGTGTGAAAGAGAGATGCTTACCTTGAGCGAGAAACAAAAGGCAGATCTGTGACTCAGTGTATCCCCACTGCAGATGTGAAGGGTGAGAAGTCCTGGAAAGCCACCCGATCTGCCCACTTGTTATTCTGTTGCCATGGGGGAGTCCCCAGCTGGCACCAAGCTGATGTGTTTTGCAGCCCCTAGTTTAAAGGGAATATTGGACCATACCAGATGTGAGGTTGGATTCTGGGGCTTCCTGCCTGGCCCCCAGCCAGATGGGGTAGATGAGAGTAGCCCATAAAACGTGTTGATCAGTTCTGTAGTCTACATAGAACTTGCCTCCAAGTCAGGACCTTTATAGATGAGCTCTGGAGAACCTGTGGTGGCTTAGGCCATTATGGCTTCTGGTTCCGCGTGTGTGTTTGCCAGAGGTGAGCATTGCTGCAGCTGGGAGTCAGAAGGGAACGTGTGCCTGAGTCTCCAAGGTTCCAGAGCAGCCTGGCGTATTAGCTTAAATCCAGACAGAGGTGGGTCTCCACTAGTGCTGTGGATTGTGAACTTTGTGGACTCCAGCACAAGCACATTTTTGTTTCTGCTCCGTCAGCTTCACGAGCAGTTATATCTCGCAAAGGGTGGGGCAGGAGAAGGGACGGTGCTTACTGTAGCTCCTTCATGCACGGGAGTCAGTCCTTGGAGAGACACAATTTGCTTCACTCTTCAAGCTGCACTTTTCTAAAGGATAAGCATGAATTAAATGTTCATTTGTAAGACTGAGGAGGGCTATTTTATGTGTACAAATGTAGATACCTATCAAAAATGGCAAGATACTACGCTGATGTTACCGCTGTAAATTTTTTGAAGGAAGAATTTTCTACGAGTCAATTATACTCATTATACATCAAAATAGTAAAATATGAAGATTTTTTGATGTACACTTGTGTTCATTTCCAGTGTGTAAGGTGGAATGAGAATACGTGTAACCATTATGTTGCTTGAACATGAAGTATGTTGCTGAATGCTAGTGTTTCCTTGAGAAACCAGCCACCTAAAGTAAAGATTAGAGATCTAGCAAAAAAGGAAAAAAGACTCTGGGGTCCCTTTTCTGGTGTTTTTTGAAATAATGGATAGCTCATTTATATTTGTTGCTCAATCAGATCCTGAATTTCTTTTCCATTTCTTAAGATGGCATGAGGCAAAGACACAGCAAACAAATTAGGGAATAGTGTTGAAAGAAGCTGCATTTTTTGCCTCCTAGAGCAAGCTAAGGGAAAGCTTACAGGGAAGGCCTACTTGAAATAAAGCTAGTTTGAGGATGCCTTGTAATTCTGTTTTATTACCAACCTCCCTTACATGCAGAATCTATAAGCTGTACCTTGTTCTATTTATCTGGCTTTTCCCCGAGTCCCTCTGGCAGGAAGAAAAGTTTTGTTATCCCTGCTTCACAATAGGTGAATAAGCGCAGGTTGAGGCTCATGGATTTTCATGCTTGTCCGTGGCAAAGCAGAAGAATGACCCTAGGTATCCTGTGGCTGGTCTGGCCTCTTGTTCATTGGACATGGAGTGATTGCTTTGTTAAGAAATGACCTTAAACAAACCACATTGTTGGTTATTGATATATTGAATATTGGTATATCTTGAGAGAAGTTTTCATTAAATCTTCTCCATACCCAATTTTAAGTAATAATTAAATTGGTTTTACATGTAAAACTTTCTAATCTGGTAATAGCAATTTCTTCCATGACAAATTTCATGTATTTCAGAAAGAGGAAACACTTTTTTTTTTCTTCTACATGTGGTGATCAGCAACTCAGTGTTCAAAAAAATAAGTTGACTAACAATATCAGAAACATGTGATTAACAGTTTGCTTTAGTTAGTGTAAAAGAAATCTTTTCTTCCAGAAAAGTAGTTTCAGTCATGCTTTGCATTTTGTAACACTTAGTTGTTTTTTTAAGAGTCATTTTCATAGTAGTATATCCACTAAAACAAATGGAGATGGCAATTATTTATATGTGTGTCTTTTAAACTAGGTCGTTGGGTTTTTAAATGATTAGCTGCTATAGACTGTAACTTGCATTTTTACTAGAGCACTTGTATAGAATAATATGCATTTATTCTTTGAAGGCAAATGCCTTTCTGAGTAAGGAAAACTTTGATGTGTCTGACCTTTGTGAGGCAAGTGTATTTAATATACATGGTAAAACTTGGAACTGCAGGTTTCATGAAATTGAACTTGCTTTTGAAAAAAACACATAATTTTAGATTGCAGAATTGAAGAGTTTTAATCCTACTTACTAGATGAAGAGTTAGAAAACGGCCTTCTAATTGCAGGTTAGGAATTTTATCTCTTCTGCCGTGGGTGGGAATCTTTGGAAATGTGGTACATTTCCTGCTCCTCAAATGAGGAGTCTTTCAGTTTTATCACTGCTGCTTACATGACTTTTGATCAGTTGCAAACTCACTGAAGAAACTAAATATCCTGAAAAATGCCTTCATCTGGACTGTGCTTCTATCATAATCGCCTTTTTCAAAATACAGATTTGTGATTTTAAAACTCTGCAAGGTTTTTTAATTTCCTATTTCATTAACTGCTAACAAATCTAATTGAAAAAATATCTTTGTATAAAGTTGTATTTGATATCCTTTTGCACTCTCATTTTTTCTGGCTGTAAGCATGCACACACAGGCACACATGTATTCCCCTTTTTTGCTGTAAGTTTTGTTACAACTATATTTGATATATTGTCTTCTGCTATTAGTATAACTGATTTATTTTTTCTTATTCAAGTGATGTACAAACACTAATAAAAATTAATTAATTGTGATCAACATATAAACTGTAAATAAAATGTACTTAAGGTCAAGATTGATAAGAAAAAGCAACATCCTTCCTAAGCTTGTAATAGTACTAAAGAAAATAGCTTATTTATTATTCTGAAAAATAATATCCAAAAGTCTAACTTTTTAGCTGCTCAGTATGCCAGCCTCACTGTGGTGGCAGATTTTTCTTGCAGTTGAGACGTTCTCAGGCTTTTGAACATTCAAAGCATAAAAAAAAAAAAAAAAATCTTATTCTCCTTTTCAAAAATGTCTGCTGGCACCAGACATTTACTTATTAGTCTTAGTAGACATCTGTTGTAGTAATTTAATTGCATTTCTGTTTTGTATTTTTGGAACTCAGCAGCCCTTGTTCTCATTCCTTTTTTGCCCCCTGTGTCCATTTCCTCATGAGCTACTACACTGCTAAGACGAAATTCATTTGTTGTGACTCTTCTACAGCTTTCTGTGGGAATGGGCAAGGAGTGGCTTTCACTCCAGTATCTGTCTGATTACCTTTGGGGTTAAAACTGTATATACTGGATAACATAGGAACAACTGTTCCCCTTTTAAATCTTTATATGCTGCATATCTGCTTTTTATGTCTGTCTCCATGTTTTTGGTGTGTTCTGTTGGACTGGAAGCTGTTAAATTCTGAGCTCTGCTAACTATAATAATATTTTATATGCAAAGTTATATCATGTGAGAACAAGACTTGAAATTTTTCATAGCTGGAAGAATGGCCTTTTTTCCCCAGAAGGTGATGTGCAAGGTTCCAGGAGGTTTTGCTAGAATGGGCAAGAGAGTCCCAAACTTCCCAGTCCTGCTAGTTTGATAGTTAACCATACTTTTCTCGGAGGAAGCACTGTGAGCTGTGAACATGGAAATAGCATTACAGTGTATAGTGCTTCCAGTGATATTCTAGTACTGTAAAGTTTGAGTCATGCCTGTTACTACTCTTTAAAATAACAAAAGAGTGGGAGAGGAGATACAGTAATGGTTGAATGGGTTCCTAAATTTACACAGATGTATTTATGTGAATGTAAAGCTTGCTCTTGTGTATTTTGGGTTCATTTTCCTTAAAATACACAACATTGCTGTAAAATGTAGTATCCCGGTATTACCAGGTTTTAAAAATTGTTTCTCTAGCAAGAGGAGTGTTCTCCTCTGTGTACCCGTCTCTCGGAAGGACCTAAAGGATGCAATGGACACCCAAACAGTACAGCAGATCTAAAACTATGTTAATTTAGTTTTGTGTAGATTCCTTTTTAAGCTGGCAATAGTGATTTTTGCTTATAGCAAACCTGACTTTTTCTTTCTACCCGCTGCTGCGCCCCCCCCCCCCCCCCCCCCCGCAGGCCCCAGAGGAAAAGCGTACTTCAGCTTAAACGCTATGTTCTGTGTATTCAGGTTTTTTCTATAACTTCTTTTTTTTATTCTTTCAGATAGGTTGGCTAGAGGAGGTGCTGCTGCAGTCTTTGAACTCATTATGTGGGAGGATGCAGGCTCATATTAGAGCCAGTGGGTTTCACATGCAATTTTTACTCTGTGCTGTGGGGAAAAATAAGTCAGGCCTTCCCTTTAGATTGTTTCTGTACCACAGTTATGGGAACTTGGTGATGAGTGCATTAGCTTCACCTGCCGTATCTCAGTTCAGCTGCAGCCAGCTCAGTGCAGGCTACCTTACTCAGCTTCTGCTCATGTGGTTTTATTAGCATGTAAACACAAGTCCAGTCCAAAGATTCTCCAATGTTAAAATTCTTTAGCAAACAGAAGGCAAGGGATGGTCTCGGATCCTCCTGTGCAAGATGATTCTACCTGAGTTCAGGAGGAGTAACTAGTATCGAACAGAGGAGCACAAAAGAAATAGTGCTTTGCTTGTAAGTTGTCCTTGAACTTCTAATAAGCAAATGATAGGCAGCTTCTTTACTGTGAAAAATATGTGCACCTAGATTAAGGCAGTGTGTGTGTAGACATACTCTCTGATTTTATTTTGACAGGAATCTTTTGATCCTACTATGCAGTTGCATCTTGTTCATCAAGCTCCAGGTACCATTCCTCCTTACCTCTCAAAAAATGGATCAAGCCTTGGAGAGTTGCTAATAGGCTTCTTCAAATATTATGCCACAGAATTTGAGTAAGTAATAAGCTTATGTAAGTGTTTTAGAATATGCAAAGCTTTGATTCCTTCTATTCAATATGTCAATGCTTTATAACCCTTGAAGAGAAGGAACAGCAGTAATGCCGGAGTGGTAACTGACAGAGGGGAAATGGGTGAAAAGACTAAAGGACAACAGGAATGCTGATAAAGAGTGTCTGACATCTTTTGCTTAGCGAAGCATGCTATCCTGTAAAGTAGCAGCCAGAAGTTAGAGAGCTTTGTCCTTGAAAAATATCTGGGTTTTGTTATATTACACTATTGCAAAACTGCCTATCCATGTGTGAGAAAAATCTGTTCTTCTTAGTTGTAAATTTAAGATATTGATTGTGATGTGAATTATTTGGACCTCGATAGCTGCGCTTGTCTTCTGTCACCCTGAGTCAATGGAGGTAACTGACCAAGTGGCTCCTAATGTTGACTATAATACACATCAATATAGGCCACACCTAGTGAAGAATTCTCCCGTATGTAGTTGGTTCACTAACCTTGTTGGCTTGCTAGAATCCAAGTTTAATTTTGGCATCTGGACTTTGTTGTAGAAGAGAAGGAGAAAGTAAAGTTGTGAGGGCATCTGAGAAAGCTGAAGATTACGAATATTTTGCCAAATTGTCACTTGATAATTTCTTAGAAAAAGTTCTTGTCTGTATAAAATATCAAATAGTTGTATTTCAATAAGCGTAAAGATCTGCTAAAGAACTTGTTTCTGAGACAGTTGGTTCATACATGTTGCTGTCCTGTGTATGTGCATCATATCCATTTCCTGGAAGGAGAACAAAATGTATAACTACATGGATACTCGTTATAATTTTTGAAGTGTTCATATTTTACTTCAATGTAAGAAGTGAACAATCATGGAATCCTTATAAGAAAACATTGCTGGGGTATGCACTACATGTGGAATATGTAAGCTAAATCCACATGGCCTGTGGCAATTCGTGAACTAATTGCACTTTGTGCATGCTTAAGCCTGATTCTGAGAGATTTTAATGTAAAGGATTTTCCTTCAACAATCTCTGCAGATAAGGGAATGCTCTAAAAGTTTCTCCTGAGTACCTGTCTTTTCAGCTGGCAAGGTGCTGCTTGCTAAACAGGTAAATTAGAAGACACTGCTGGAGGATATCCTCAAGTTCCTAATTTATGTGGGACACTAGCTGCATCCTTTGCTACTCGTCTGTATAACAAGCTGTTAATCTTCTCCTATATGAAAGTAAATACCTCTTCCAATAAGGAAGAGGTTTCTGGTTTGCCCGTGCAAACTAGCAGAGAAGATCTTGTCCAAATGCAGGAAAAAGACCTAATTTGACTTTTCTGGTTTGGATGCTTGTGAACATAGTCAGGAGCAGATTTCTGCATAAGTCAGTAGCTGGTCCAGGAAGACCTTTTTTTTTTTTTTTTTTTTTTTGCCTGCTGTTAGACATGCAGGATGTACTAAGTATAAAGACTAACAATGCTGCAATATCAGTACTTGAACTGATAGTAATCCCGGAATATTCTTTTTTTGTGGTGATCATAAATAAAGAAAAAATGTTACCTAAATTTAATCACAGAGGCACACGGGAGCTTCTGGTTAAAACAAAGCTTGAAAAAGTGGACAACAAAGATAGGATAGTTGCTGACGTCAAGGGAAGAAAAGATTTTTTAAAAAAAAAAACATTGAACTAAACAAAAAATATTATCTGGCTTGTTTTTCCAGTGTTAAGTACCTGTTAAGGATTTAAACATGTGACTGGTGATACTCTGTTTTTTTAAAAAAAAAAAGCCAAAAAAAACCCCAAACTGTAAAAAATAGCCTTTAGAATTAACATTACATAGCTGAGAAGTTGTATCAGGAAATGATGCACCTAATGCAGCAACCTATATTATTTTTAACTCTTTCTGCTACAGAAATAAAACTTAGGTGTACTGTTTACTTGATAATCTGTGTATCCCTGACAACTACAAATCCTGTTTGAAAGAAGCGGGGTGTCTGTCTCGATGATACCAGAATTCCTTATAGTTTCATAAAAACTGGTAATTGGCTGGAGAAGAGAAACCCAAATTAATGCCCATGCTGGGGAAAAGGCAGGCAGAACATGGTATTTAAACATTTGTGCGTGTGTGATAGCCAGCTGATGAGAACAAGTACAGTGTCACGCTATCCACAGTATCTGTTATCTTTGCTTTGAGGTTGCTGACAGAAACAATGTTATGGGTGGGAATGAGGAGGATAAGAGTTAAGTACACACAACACAGGGCTCTGTTAGTTCTGCCTTTTGTGGAAGAACTAGTATTTTACTCCTGAATGAGCAGAGTATTTTCATTGCTGTTATCACTATTTTTTTCAGCGTTTACTTTCCCTGTAAAACATTCACCTAGTGGTTTTATGCACAGAAATTTTGAGATTATATTTCAGATACTGTATTAAGTTAGGTCACATTTAAATGACCTGTACTGTGCCAGTGAACTTTCACTATTGAACTGTAATGTGTGTGAAAAGATTACTAAAGAGAATACTACTTCAGTTTTCATAAAAGTGACGTTTGTAGATTCCTACTATGGAGTAGGGCACAACACTACCGGGTTTGATACACAGGATCTGTTTTACTGAAAGAACAGCATGCAGTCAAGAATGATCGGATCATGTGTGAAGATCATCCTTTTGGACAGTCATTGATGCCACCTGCCTGGAATGCGGAACTGATCAATTATTTTACATGTATGGGTCAGGAATACGGAGATACATTGTTTTAAACTTCCCCCTTAGTCTAGCAAAGGCCAGTAGGTATTTCAGTTAAAATCTATGTTTTATTTTACTTGGTGTAGTGAATAATATTTAAGGGTGCGATGGGCCCAAAGAGTAGGGCGTAAAGAAAAAAACAGGAACCTTGCATGCTCTGTAGCCATGAATAAGTTTATCTCCTTTGTGCTGTGTTTTTTTCCCTTATGCTTTTAATCTGCTTTCTTTATTTAGACTATACACTTTTTCAGAAAATTGCTGATTACCATGTATTTATACAGCGCACATTCCACAGTCCTACTCTGGGATTTTCGGTGTGTTCGTAGGAAGTAATTTTTATCCCCCCTCATAAGTTACCAGAAATGTGATTTGGAAATTGCTGCATATATTGGGTTTACACACTACATATGGCAAAGCTTGATTTGCTGACACGGTTGTATAATTAGTTTGCCATAAGAGTTCAAGTCTGCATAATGTTTTGCATGATACAGCTGGCTAAAAATATGCTTATAACTCCATTCTAACTTGAAGTATTTCAAACTATCAAAGGCCCGCTGATCACGCAGTAAATGTGACCAAGTGAAAAAATGTATGGAGGTGTTCTCGAAAGAAAGTATTTGGAAACTGGTCCATGTTTACCAGGCCCTCTGGAGAGAGTGTCTGATTTCATTTCTGCAGCTGTGAGTGAAGGCAGCAGGTTTTTACTTGGCTGCCTCTTTACAAAGCGAGACCTTGAAGCAAGGCCTTGCTCCCCTGAAGTTACTGCCAGGAAGCTCAGAGATTGTCCTTTGCGACTGCACTTCTTTTAAATTTATTGTTTCAAGTTACGCAGCAGTTGTTTAAGATCATTCACTGATTAAGTTGTATTTGGTGGACATGATAAAAGATTGGTTACATTATCGTGACAAAATACAAAATACAGTTGCTCATGGCTCTCTTCAGGGTAGAACTGGTCAGGTAATAAAGGGATCATTTTTTAATAGTATATTGAATTAAATATGCTTGCAATTTGTACCCATCTTAATGTGTTTATGCAAGTGGCTTTTGCTTATAAGAACACTCTGGAAAAGATAGCTTTTTAAACTATTTGTAGTATATTCATACACACTTATACCTGGAAATGCCTGGTCTTTTCCAAATTCTTGCCTTCTGCATGAGGAGCACATACCTAATATGGGTAGTGACACCAGAAATAACTGATAACCATTTAAACAGGTATTTCAATTATTGTTAACTTATGGATTGAAAGTGTGTATGGAGAGAGTATTTGCTTTGTGTTGGCAATAATGAAGTTATTGTGTGCAAGCCAAAATGGTTTAAACTGATACACAAATCATTTGCTATTGGTAATTCATTTCTAATTCAGGCTGATTTTGGTACCAAGGCAGGGTTAGTGAGGGTTTAATGAGACTATTAGATAAAGTAGTTGTTTTAAAGTTTAAATAAAAAGCTGTTTAAATAGCTAGAAATATCACCTTTTTTGTTGCTTTTTGCTAAACCAGTGTATTATAAACACATTTATTTTTTGCTGAGGAATCAAGCCAAGTGTAACCTAGAGAAAAAGAAGTCAAAAGAAGCATTACATGTTTGAAGTGAAACAATACTGCCTTGTTAGGCCAAACACAGATCAAATACTTTGTTGTGTGACTTCCCCCCCCCCGCCCCGGCCTGGATGTCTCTGACTTTTAAATAAGCGAAGAAGCAGAAGAGTTGAACTGTCAGCTGCTTCTGCTCATAACCAATATTCTGGAGCTGGAGTTTAAGCTTCTTTGATGCTCTAGTAACATGATTTTGCTCTTTTTTCTTTTTTTGTTTGTTGGGTTTTTTTGAGCAATTTCTTGTTAAGCTTGTGTTGATGGTAGTTTATTAAAAAGACATGATAGGAAAGTATTTGGTGCTTCACAGTACCTTTAATTCTGCAAAAGTAGTCTACTATGGGAATTAAGGAGAGGGAGAGTGATGGGTTAGAATGAAAGCTTTAGTTTGCAGTGAATGCTAGAAATGATCATCACCTGTACTAATTTTCTAAAGAATACATCAAGAGAAATCTAAATATACACAGCAGTCAGTGTGAATAAGTAATCTGAGGTATCCCAAACTATGCTTCATATGCTGTGTCCTGCACCTTTTTGAAATAGGCCCTATTCACATTCTTAAATAGAAGAAAAATGTATGTGTTCTATGGAGGTACAGTTATTCAAGCAGCTCACTTTCATAAGTGGTTTTAATCATGTGTTGTATCCAAGATAATCTGGAGAATTGCAGGCATGGATTTTTAGCTGGTGTAAACTGTTTTATCATCACTGACTTAATGGAGTTACAACAGCTGATCTGTGGCCTAGGGAGCACAGAGTTCTTCCAAATTTAACTGATGAATTATAGACTGTATTTTGTCTTACAGTTGATATTTACAGATTTACTGCAGGTGGTTGATGCACCCAGCCAAGCTCCTCTCTCCTTGCATTATGTTAAAAGATTGATTCAGCCAGGAGATCACGTCAGGTGTACGTAACACCAGTATGTGTAGCAGCATGCTACCCAGCTATTTCTAAGCCGCATTTAGTCAGACCATATGGTGATGCATTGTTGCTGGTCCAGGTGTTTCGCTGGTATGGTAGTTCCTTGGTTTAGTTAAGAGCAGCTGAAAACTGGCTGGGTAGATAAGAACATAAAACTGCAAGTGGTTGCTTTGGCTTCCAGTATCTTTGGCATATTGTTGTGCCAGGCATCATAAAGATCATAAAGATGCTTGGCACATTGTAAAGATGGCCCTGTAAACTGCCTGCTATTCCTGTTTCAGTGTGATCATTTCCTGTGGTTTTGTTGTTGTAAAATTGCGTGTAGAAAGCAGTAGAAAATCCTCAAACACGGATTTGAGTTCTTGCTGTGTTGTTACACTTGCAGGAGATCTAAAACTCAGCATATACAAAGTGTTAGTGCTTTCTAGTAACAGGTTCCTTGCACCAGGAATGCTGGCCTGTAAGCAACCTATCTTTATATATCTGTACTCTTGAATATATTTTTAATGGAATGCAGTATGTGACTTAATCTGCACTTAAACTCCTTACATTCCTTTTCTCCCCACAGAAAATTCTGAAAGATAGATTTGAAGCTATAATTTCTTTTGAACTTAGAAATAAATGTAGGTGTCCATATTCAAGTTGACACTTTTTTTTGAAAAATTATGCTGTCATGAATATGTGTTATTCATGGATACCTGTGATGTTCTGTTTTGCAGATGTTTTTGTAAATAAAATTCTGTTGTGGAAAATTTTCTTGTTTCCTACCCATCATTCCTTACTCTTATATAGTGAATTAGGAAGATTAGGCTGTTACACTAAATTACTCATAAAGTACTGTGTTATTGAGACTTATGACATAGCAATTTGACTATTTTTTAATGCAAACTGATATTATTAATTTAGAATCGAGAGTTAAAAGTTCTGCAAATTGTTTTCCTTTTCCCTAGTTGGAGCCATCAAATGATTTCAGTTCGTGAGGCCAAAGCTATTCCAAGACCTGATGGTATTGAATGGAGAAACAAATTTATTTGTGTAGAAGGTAAAATGTAAAGCTGCATTATCATTTTAACTGTTAAGACACTAAATACATAAATCTGTCAATTAGACTTTACCTTGGTTGAGTTTTAATAATGCACACGTGTAATATATTTATGTAGAAAATTAAGTTTAACCAATGTAAATAGTTTTGGAAACAGTCCTGCCAAGAACATTTGAGAAGGAAGCTTTAAGTTCTATACTGTTTAAAAATAGTTCTCCTGACCTTTTCTTCAAGAGCACTCATTGCCCTGTTACTTTTGGAACCGGGATTAGGACTTTGACAAGGAACGGACTTCATGACAGTAGTCTGTGTTTTCCTGCTCTGCAAACATAGTTGTCAGTTTTGCCAAGATTGAGCTTCTGAGGAAACACAGCGGGCACATATTCCGATTCCTCTTTAAGAATATTCTTTGTTCCAGAAATGCTCTGGCATCCCAAGTCCTAGCAGTGACTAGACTATGCGTATGTCAGTCCCCTTGTGGCTATTATTTTTGTCTGGCTTGTGCATGTACAGTCTCTGCAGAGACTCTGTGATGCCCTCCAGAACTGGAGAGTAAACCCAGGCTACCTTTTGGAGTTGCAGGTCTCAGCCTTCTTAGTGCGGGCTGAGCTGGGCCATAGCACCATAGAGGGAACCGGCTTCATGTGCTCTTGATGCCTTTCAACAGCTGTGGGGAATCTACATGGAGAAGATGAACAGTTAGCAAGTGTAGGAGATGAAGCTTGGACCAGGGAAAGAGAAGATAACAGGCCATTGAGATGGTAGGAGAATGAAGAGAAGCAGGGAAGGGACTGAGAGGTGCTGCGTAACTGGTAATAGTTAACACAAAGAGATAAGAAAGGGGGGTGAGAATCAGAATGCTGTAGGTGAAGGGGAATTGTTTGGACAAGGGACTGTGGGTAAGGAGCCAAGGTGGAATGGGAGCTGAATTAGAAGTAGGTGGTTCAGGACACTGCGGTGAAGAGGGACGGTTTGAAATGGGAGACGTGGCCTAGGCCCTGGATGTAAATAAATGGAGGCTATTAGGATCGGGATATCAAGGCTTGAAGTTTTAGGATAAAAGGGGAATAGAACTTCGACAGGAGCCACATAGTATGGAAAGAGTTGTTAGAAACTAGGAAAATTTTGCTGGGGGAGGAGGGAGATAAGGCAGAAGTCCTGTGGCTGGACAGACATTCCTTGAGACTGCTGGGGGTGGGAGCGCACCCACGTGTGCGCGCACGCAATTTCCTGCGTTTGTGCTGCTCTGTGCAGAGAATCGTTACCTACTGGTGAAGTGAGCTGTTCTGTGGCCCAGACCTCCCCAGCGTGGCCCTGTATGGATGGCAGTGTGAAGCCACGTAACGGGACTCCTGTTCTGTATTGGACTTCTTGGGGGAAAAAATCAACTACCGGTCATAGGGGAAGAAATACACTGAAAGATGACTGCACACTTGGCTCTGCAGTGTCAGAGTTGAGAAATGTGAGAATTAGAGTATCTGCACAGCTGAAATGATTCACAGTAGCACAGTGCAGGCATTGCCAGGGCTCTGGTCTGAATGTGGGAGGTGGGAATGCTGGGCAGCTGTGTCTGCTGCTGTCACATGATGCTGATCCGCTGTGTGGCGGGCAGGCTGTGTGTTTCAAGCTCCCAGCTTTTTTTATGACATTACAAAGTGGTTGAATAATTAGGTTTTCTTTCTGTCAGGTTGGAAAATAGAATATCAGCATGCAAAATAGGCATTTTAGAATTTGTATTAAATGGGCTTGATTGCATGCAACTTTCCCTTAAGAGTGCATCTCGCATTTGCACTATTAAAAAAGCAAAATTATCTACAGGTGGCACATCTGATTCCTTCCTGTTACAATGTGCTTCAGGACTTTCTTGAGAGTGGGTTTTAGCTTCACATACCAAGTTTCTACTTCTAAATTGGAAGGGAATAATTAAATTTTCTATTTCAACTCAAAGTAGGATTCATGTTTATAACAGCTGTTAAGCTGAACTAGCTTAACAAAGTATGCTGATAAACAACTGTGTACTTTGAGAAGAAACTTTTAAAAGCTAGCTAAATTTGTCAACATATTCTTGTTTCCACGTCTTTGTCAGTTTTTCCAGTTAGTGGACTAAAATTTCAGTAATTGGTATCATTGCATATATTTCTTAATATTTTAAATATACTTGTTGATAGATAACACAAGTCTATGCCTGCAAGTTGCCATAGTTCTGCATGTAGCACTGTATTGAGGCTTGCTCAAAGAAAAAATTGTGTTCTGTTTTCATTTTTATTGGCCTTAAGACTGATTCTTAGTTGTACTTCTGCTGTTAGAGAAGCAAATACAATAGAAATGCTCTTTCTAGGCAGTTTAAAATCTGGCAAGCTATTACCATTATGGGGAAACAGAGAACACTGCTTTTAGCTAATATTTGTGAACATTCCTTGTCAGAAGGTCTAAATTACTAGTGCGTATTCTGGTTTCAGTTTAAATCTTGTCTATATAAAATAATATCGTACACTGTCCTGTTGAAAAAGACACAGTTTGGAAAAGCTAGAAATATGCCAATTTTGTGAGACAATTAAATTGATAGTCGTCTAGGGAAACTGTATCTGAAGCCGTCTAAGCTGCACCTGATTCATGCTTGTACTTTTAAATCTTTCAGATCCACATGTTAAAAATAATTCTAAAAATAATTCCTCAGCGCTTGGTTTGCAGCAGTTCTGAAGTTTTATGATTTCATGTATTTTCATTTGGAAAGATGATCGCCTTTAGCCTTTCCCTCAAGCATCATTGTTGAAGTTGTATTCCTTTTTTTCTTTTAATATTCTCATCCCTGTGTGTGAACAAAATAACTTATGAAGGACTCTCACTGTCTTGATGGTTAGAAAATGTAGTGGTGTAAACAGTAGCTGATTGCAAAATTATTCTTGCTGTGCTCCAGGGAATGAGTTTGTCTTTTGACAGTAAATATTGAGGAAGAATAAAGGGAAGGTGTGAGTCAGCTTTTGTGACTAGAGTACCTTTTTCCCGCTGATGATTTCAGAAGATTGTACAGCTTTGCTCTTGTTACTTTTAAAAAAAAATGTATCTCTTGATTCAACATAAAGTACATAAAGGTCCTAACATTAAATAAACAGTTAACATCACATTTAAGAAGCACAGAAGAAATGCTGTACTGCTTCACATGGTAAGGGACATGGAATTCTTAGTGGCAGTAGATCACTGTGTCAAATTATGTGACTGACTTTAGAGGACTATGTACCTTTTTTTATTTGATTGTCAGTTCTTTTGTTCCAATCTAAATGTATGATGCATTCTAAAGTAAAATAAATCTGCCTGTAAATGTCCACTGAAAACTCTATAGGTAGTTTGAAGAGAAATCTTTTAGAAACCTACTAAATACAACATCTATTGCATGAAACAGTTTTTGTGAATTTAAATAACTTGCAGAAATAAAAACCCAATGCCCTGGAGCATGTTCCACATTTGAAGTCCCAGTATCCATAATGGCATAAGCCCTTCTGATGTCTGTTTAATACTTTATTTTACCATATGTCCCTATCTGAATAAAAGCAATTAATAACCAACTAAACAAAAAAGCTACCTGATCAGGCATATACTTCTGGGGTTCTGTGGCCCTTAAGGACTTCCATACATTCTGCCAGTGTGAAATATACCATGTTAATTAAGCAGTTCTCTAGTAAGGCGAAAAAGACTATAAAATCTGTTTTGTAGCACATTGTAATGCATAGTTTCTGCATCATAATTTTTTAGTATCTATTGCTTTAATGTTGGCAACCCCATCAGAAGGAAGGAGTACTTTTTTTAATCCTTCAATTAAAAAAAAAATTTCAAAGTATGTTAGCAAAAAAAAAGGAAAAACATAACATAAATATGTAGTCTGTTAGAAGGTAGAGGACCCAAATTGTTAAGTTACGAATAGATATTGTAGAATAGGTGTGAACTGATAAAAATATATTTTTACAGCAGTTGATACATCTTATATAAAAATTTATAGTAAATATTTTACTGTACTCCCTGTATTTCACTGAGAATCTGTTAAATGAGATGAATCTAAAGTGAACAGTTCCAAGAGGCACATGTGTAGTAATTTTCAAAACATTTTAATATGCAAAATCATACTCTGATATGTCATCTCAGACTATTAAGCAGTAACAAATAATTGCTGATGCATAAATTCAGCACAATCATAGCGTGCTTCCATAGATACAATAACCTGACTTTATTATGTATTACATACCATTAGACCATTCAGGGTTTGGGGCTTTTTTTTGGGGGGGGATAAATATTATGTAGAAATAAAGATTGAGAAGCAAAGTAGAATCACCCACTCCAAACGCTCTTGGGAAGCGATGATGTGTTGACTCCTCTGGGTTTTGTCTGATTGCTTGCTCAGTGAAGACAGCCTAGCTCTAGGTTTTCTTAACACTTAATGTTTGTGTTTGATCTTGCAGAGCCCTTTGATGGGACAAACACTGCTAGAGCTGTACATGAAAAACAGAAGTTTGATATTATCAAAGGTGAATTTCTGAAGGTAAAAAGTAATCTTATTTAATTTTTCCGGTCACTTTGGTTTTCAAGATAGTTATACAAATGCTAGTCATTGAACCCCACTGTTTCTGATATTTGTGTTATGAATATTTTTATGCTTTGTACTATATAAATAATAGACATGTATTTAAAAAAAAATAGAAAATTATTTAGTAAGTATTTATTAATGTGTGCCATTAAGCATCAGGCTTAAGTTGAAATGGGTACTTGGAATAGTAAACCCTTTGTCTTAGATTTTCTTGTGTGTGTAAAATTCTAATAGTAAACCCTTTGTCTTAGATTTTCTTGTGTGTGTAAAATTCTAGTGATAGTTAATAGCTTTAGAATTACAACTTTATCTTCAGTCAGTATTTCTTCCTTCAGGAATTTGACTGGTAATAAACAAAGTTTTATACTACTTACTATCCCTTTTTTATAAATATTGCCACTGATGGTTTTCTGCTGGTTTTTGACCACTGAATTAAATTGGTACTTTTCTTTAGGGAGACCACACTCATAATTTTAGAACATGAGTAGTTCAAACTAGAGCTTTCACTTTTCCAGTCAGTGGAGGAGGCAAGGACACTTTGAAGCAAGCAGAGATTTAGGCCTTGGTTAAACCTCCTTTCTCTAAAAATCCTTGCTACCAACTCTTTTATGCTTGTCTCCTATCATAGACATTGTATTTGGAAATTCTAATTTTCTGAGCTCTCTGACTATTCATAATGTAGTTATGACTGGGGGTTAGTGTGCAGAACTGGCTTCCAGCTTTAACCAGTTACACTCCCCTGTTTTGCTGTCATTGGAGGCTTCTGTTTACTCCAGTTAATCAAGTCCTTAAATATCTTGAGGGCCAGATACTTGAAATAAAACAAATGCTATAAGGTGTTGCCTTAGTCAGAAAAGGATAACTTTTTTGCTTTGTAATTCTGTTCAGAAATGTCAGTTTCCTCTATTTAACCATGTTAGCATATAAAATGCTGAACTGTTCACATGCTTTTACATAAAATATTTGATTTTGTGAATCTGCTAATGCTAAAGCAGTGGTTTTCAAAGTAGTTTGGGCTGTCTCACTGTTCTGTGAAATCAGAGTGAACTTTTTTCAGAGTTTTCAACTAAAAAATTGGTTTCAAACTGTGTGGTTTTCTGAAAAATGTAAAAGCAGTTGTTTGATCCTAGATGTCTGGAAGCCTGTATACTAGCATGTTATGGCCCTGAAAAAATTTCCTCTTTACTAGGAACCATAAGGAATGACAGTTGCTTAAAACTGCAAGTACTTACTAATATCTTGCACTTTTTTTTTTTTAAGAAGCCTAAAGAATCTGTTTGTCTCATTGCCCTTCAGAGATTATTTTTCCCATGGTTTTCATTACACATTGTGGTTTAAATGAATTCTGTGTAAAGACAGGAGGGTCACTGCAGTTATTTGCAGGTTCATAGCCTGACAGATGTGTCCTGGAATTCACACTAGAATACAGAAGAAATTTGAAATAACCTATTTTAAAGACACAATTAAGTTCTGGAAATGTCAGGATACAACATCTTGTATCAGGAACTTTGACATGTGTGAATTTGAGACAATTATTTTGCAGTCAGAATATCAATGTAATGCTTATATAATGTTAACATCTCAGTCTCCTCAAATCCACTCTCTTCTTGAAAGGCTGTACCTTCCTCAATAGTTCATTGTATTTTGTGTACCTTTAGATTCTTTTTTCTTCCCTTAAAAAACAAAACCAAAGCCCCCCTCTTCTCAAGAAGGGGAAGAATATCAACCTTATTTTTGTGGATCTGTGAGGCTTACTGCTTACAATGGTATTTAAGTATTAATGGCAAAGATATTTAGCCTTTTAAAACCTTGTACTTTTTTCCCCAGTCTTGGCAGATATTACGAGACAAGAAAGACCTGAACTGTATATTACCTTTAAGATCAACCATACAGAAAAGATAACCAACTTTTTTCACTTTCTTCTTATTGGATCCTGCTGAAATAAAGAACAGTATCAAAATCAAGAGGCAGTTACCCTATGTTTTTTTATGACATGGTTTTTTCTCTGTAAACTTTTGTTAAGGAAATGTTTATAAGAAAGATTGCATATTTTATTATCGACATTTGTTAATACAGCTGTTCATGCAAAGATGTGTTTTCTGAAAATGATTGCATTGTTGACTTCTAGAAGAAACTCAAACAGCAAACCACAAGAATAAATCCACTTTAAGGAATGTATGGGAATATACTGACTTCTTGTTTCCGTAATCTGTGTAATCATTAATTCAGACACATTTAACCATGAAATAGACATTCAGAGCTAAACAACATGCAAGTCTGACTATATCCTTAGAACATTGGGCACAGTATCCACTTCGTGATGAACAGACAGCCCGTGCTTTACACCTGCTTAATTGCAGTAAGCACTTTTTCTCAACTTGGCACTTTCCAGTTTTATCTCCATTTTACGGGGAACAACAAGCAACAACTTATGAAAATTAAACTAGATTATGGTATGTATTATTCTGGATATCAAGAACTGTAATCTAAACTGGAATTTTCAAGCAACAGTTCTACTACAAAGAAGTTGAAATAAAAAAGGACAAATCAATATGCATAAGTGCTTCATATTCACACAGAGTAGGCAAGATACTTTTTAGTGCTTCCTTTTGCATATTTGAAGTAGTAGTGTTGTCTGCTTTGGAGGGGAAAAAAAAAAAACACCAAACCAAAACACGCCACAACTATACCACTGCTATAATAAGCTGGGCTTCTGTTTTGATTCTCTGTAAATATTTGTAAATTGGTCAGCTACTGTAAATTGAATTTAAATACGTACTCTTGAAAATTTTAGCTTTTCCAAAAAAAAGTTGTGAACCCTCTTTTGGACCTGCTGTAGCACAATTCGTGCCTCTCGCGTATTTGTTATTGATGACCAATTATTGTTAAAACTGTATTTACCATTGATGTCAAATTGGTATTTTCATTTTTTAAGTTTAATATTTTGTATGGTGTCCAGTGAAATAAATTTTGTATATGAAAGATACAGCTTATTTTTCTAGTTTATGTTATTTTGTACTGCATATTTAAAATATTTCCTATAATTAAGTAGAAAAGGAAATGCTCTGTAAAGGTAAGGCCCCTGTTGCAAATCATAAACTTCTATATGGCTATTCTGTGCTGCATCTGTGTACAGGTAAAAGTTTCATTTATTGCTGTCTCTAATGAGATTGTGAAAACCCTGATAACTGTGTGAAATAACAAGCATTATCTCTTCTTGTGCAAACTTCTAAGTTCTAATTTATTTGAAGTTTTACAGTTTGGAAGTTCTAGAAACTGTAAACTATTTGCCTGCTGTGAGGTTACTCACTACACACTTCATTGTGATCTAGTCCATGTAAGATTTTGGCTTGCTTCTTAAAACAGCTTCCTTCTGCAATTTAAACAGTCTTTTGGTTTTAATCCAACTCTAGCAATCCACTAAAATGTTCTCCTTCTATGCATATGTTCCCCTTCACTGCCCTTCCCCCTCATCTTTGTAAGATAGTAGACTTGGTCTCAGTGAAACATTCACTTTGACCTGCTTTATGTAAAATGGAAGCACAAGTTTTTAGTACAGGATGATGTTTGGATTCAAAGATGCTCTACAAGCTCTAGATGGATTTTGGGGAGCTGTGAGGGCTGCCCTTTTTTTTAGAAAAGGTGCTGGCTACCTTTATCTAGAAAATGTGAAACTTTCCCAACATAGGATAACTAAGAAGGGATATTGTCCTGGCTTCAGCTGGGATACAGTTATTTTTTTTTCCCTCGTAGTAGCTGGTATAGTGCTGTGTTTTGGATTTAGTATGAGAATAATGTTGATAACACACTGATGTTTTAGTTGTTGCTGAGCAGTGCTTACGTTGGTCAAGGACTTTTCAGCTTCTCATGCCCTGCCAGCGAGAAGCTAGGAGGGGGCACAGCCAGGACAGTTGGCCCAAGTGGCCAAAGGGATATTCCGTACCATATGACATCATGCTCAGTGTATAACTCAGTTTATAAACTGGGGGCAGTTGGCCGGGGGGGAACTGTTGCTCAGGAACTGGCTGGGCATCAGTCAGCGAGTGGTGAGAAATTGCATTATACATCACTTATTTTGTATATTCTTTTATCATTATTATCTTCCCTTCCTTTTCTGTCCTATTAAACTGTCTTTATCTCAACCCATGAATTTTTCTTTTTTTTTTTTCACCCCCCTCTCTATCCCCCATTCCACTGGGTAAGGGGGAGTGAGCGAATGGCTGTGTGGTGTTCATCTGCCTGCCAGGTTAAACCACAACAGTCATACATGTTCAAACTTGGCAAAAATGTGTTTCAAGTGAGCTGGATGTGAGGCACAACACTTTATGCATATCTATGTCTTACGAGCTTGCATTGCATCACCTAAGGTGTTGGCATATCATTATCCCAAATGTGGGGTCATTCACCTGGTGTGCAGATGCCAGTTAACACACAGACCTGAGGTATTCTGTTCCTCTCATATTTGCACAAAGGTGGATGCTAGGTGGCAGTTCTACAAATCTAGCAGCACCTTCATAAAAAAACTACAGCATATTTATCCTGCTACATGATTAATATAAACCCACCCAAATTTACACTTAATGATAAGTTATTAACATTTCATACACCCTTGGTTTACTATATTTAAATCAGCCTCGCTTGCTATGTAGATTAGCACGCACGCTCTTCTCAGGGGTGGAGGGGCAAGTCTTTTCGGTCCTGAATTGAGTCGGTGGTCGCGATCTCCCCTTGCCACATTTAGCTGCAGTTTTATCAGACTTCATGCTCCGCTGGCCACTGTCCAGTCTTTGGTGCCAAGATGCTCCCTTTTATCAATCCGTTAGCTCTTCTTCAAGGGTATAGCCATTAGTTTTCCACAGTTCATTACTTAAACACTTTCCTATCTTTCAGCTCCCTCCCAAATCCCTTTCGCAGAGCACTGGTGGTTCATAGTTTTGCTCAGTGGAAAATTTTCACTTTCTGCAGGATAACAATATATCATACCTTAAATTACTGCTTTATGTTTGAAATTGCTTCTTCCCAGCTGTTTTAAAATGGAGAGTTAAAAAAATTGTGGTACCTCCGTGCAAATCTGTAAAAATTGACCCACCCACCCACTTAGTGATCTTTTTAATACAAGCCAAGATCTGTAATGACAATGGCCTGTGTCTTTCAAAAGAATCCTCTTACATTTTTTTTCTGAAGTTTATGTACTTCTGATAATCTACATTTATAATCAGAAATATAAAGTCTAGATTGTAGTTTTCCCCAACTGCTTGGGGATAAGCCTGCTTGTTGCATCCTTTCTAACAACAGAAAGCTCCTCAGTAATTTTCCGCATTAGCTAAGCAACGTCGCGTAACCTGGTTTAGCTTATTGCGAAAGAAGCTAGTGGGTAATCTGGCAAAACCATGGAAAGTGGCAGTGCTTTCACATATTAAAAAATAATCTGAGAGGTTTGGAAAACAAATTTCACCAAATGTCGTGTATTATTCTCCTGTCAAGGCAAACAAGAGCAGCACTGCTTTCCATGGAAGTGTCAGAAAACTGGAAGGACGATGAGTGAACACAATGCTATTTGTTAAATGGTGGGCTGCAACTTTTGTCAGAAAACTTCAGATAAAATACCACAAAATAAATGGTTTGGGGAGAGTGAGTAGGAGCTGAACTTTAACTAACTTTGGATTTAGTTCTGCGTAGTCTGAAGTTGTTCAGAGGTTTAATGACCTGGATTTTCCTTTACTCTGGGCAGGTATCCAGAGCAAGAAATCCACTAATGGCTATCATAAATCTTAGCGTTAGCATGAAGTTTTCCCTTCTCCTCAACTGCAAAATAAAAACCACACACACCTATCCCTTGGCGTACACCCTAGCAGGAAACTCTTCTGAGAGGCCTTTGGTAAATGTTGTTTTTCATGGCTGACCAAGGGTTCAGCATGTGTGCAAGATGCTAGCTTCTCTGAGGCTTCTTATCTCCTTGAAATAAAAATGCTTTAGTTCAGCTCTGTTTGTTATTTTAGGACTAGTTTTGACTACTCATTTTGGCATTGGGTTTGCCTGTTATTTCTCACTTTATATAATGTCAGAAACTACTACTGTCTCTTCTAGGATTTTAGGAACTCTCTTTAGTCTTCTAGCAGTGCTTTTAATTAACAGGCACAGAGGCGTATGGGAGGACTGAACGTTAGCAAGAGCTTCCCATTCAGTAGCAGTAGTGCCAGAACTGGCATAGGCTGTATACTGTGAAACTTGAAGTTTCTCTTCTAGCTCTCTTGCTCTCACTTCTCCTAAAATGTGATTGTGTAAGTGTACTCCCTGTACCTTAAGGTGTTCTGACAGTATGAGAGGTTATTTTTAAGAAATCCCTTACAAAGAATTCAATAGAAACCAATTTGAAGACTTAAATTGAAGGGTGACATAGTTATTTGGGAGAAATGGGCGGCCATGATAAAAGGATGTAAGACGATTTGTGGATAACCTGAAGTTAGTGTTTGTGAATACTGTCCCGACTGTTTATTTGAAACCAATGCTTTACCTGACCTTGGGTCACTGAACTCAATTCACAGTATATTTGGTGTTAAATTTAAGTCCATCAGAGAATGCCACTCGTGATTTAATGGACTCTACTTAATCTGGGTTATCTCACGTGTATATTGTAGTGTTTGCTTTTGTTATGTTTGTCTTGTTTTCTCTAATCCTTTTGTGTTTTGATATAAATCTTTCCCTCATTGATTTTACAGAGTATGATGCTTGTAGGAAGAGCATGAAAGAATATGCTATTTTGGTCAACTTACAGGTCAAATTAAGTTGTCAGAAGTACAGAAGGGAGAGCATTAGGTCTGGAAATAATTTGAAGGGGTTCTGGTAAAAGGGTTCTCACCTTGCTCTTGCTGTGCTGAAGACTGAATCAAAACTTGTGCAATATATGTATGCTGCATATATAAGCATTTCTAGAAGATTGCAATGCTCTTGTCTTCCATGTGTAAAGAATGTGAAGTTCTCTACCTTAAATTTCACTGTGCTGTGTACACTGTCTCTGTGCTCATGATAAAATCTGGAGTTTAAGTCAGTATCTGTTTCAAGTACACTTCTTTGAGAAATTATATTCTGACCTTGTAAATTGTGTACCTCAGTGGGTGGGTCAAGAGAGCAGACAGGTTTTATCTGTATGTACTATTTCGGAAATATTTTACTTCAAGTGAATCTACCAGTAGAATTTTAATTTAGTATTGCAGAGAGAGCTTGTACTCAGAAATACCTGCTTGAGTGTTTCTGTGTACAAGGAAGAGTTTGCTGATTGATTTATAACCAGTTGTTTATATGAAGAACAAAAAAAAAAGGAAAAAAGAAAAAAAAATGGGATTAGAGTTATACTGTGTATACAATGTTTTATACCTGGAATAACTTGGCAGTTCTTTATTCAGAATCAGAGTTTCAGTGCTTCTCCCCCTCTTCTAAAAAATAGTGGAAAAAAAAGTCATTATTTTGGCTAGTACAGCTTGGAAATATTTCCATTGTTTTCTGTGAAAAGCACTACATTTTTCTTAAATGCAGAACAATAAAGGGTAAACGTGCCTAAACCCAACATGGTAATGTAGTTTGTCTTTGCTTTAAATTAAAACTAGTTCAAGTCCACTCAAAAAGGAAATTTGAAATGTCCTGTGATTGAACACGTTGACAAATTTGGGGGTTCAAATATATCCCCTGTGTGTTGTTAAAAACTACAGTGCATCTGATACCTCTCACGGTGCGGTATTAATTACTAAAGGCGTGTGTCCTAGGCTCATCCGCTAGTAATTGTATTTGACCTCTCTAGCTCAGATTTGAGGCGCTCTGGGTCCCCCGGCGTGCTCAGGGGTGGAACTTGCTTCTGAACATGTGAAATGCACCTTTTTTGGGGCCCACAAGAAAACTCTCCTGCTTCATCTGTGCCGTCCACCCCAAATTCGCTGGAGGTGGCTTGGGAAGGTCTGCTGGGGCCCCAGCCCCTTCCTCCCTGCTCCTGCCCGCCTGCCCCGTCTCCGTTGTAAAAACAGCCCGTTGGCAGCGGCGGGCCGGCCAAGGGGGCGAGCAGCCAGAGAGATGGTCGTCGGGTTTTGCCACGTGTCCTGGCACCCGGTTGGTGCTAGGACCCAGGGTAGGACCAGCAGCGACTCGGCGCTGTAACTTCGCTGCCTTCTATTTAAAGACTGCCCTGAGTCAGGAGAAGCGAGAGCTGCTGGGGATGACAGTTGCTTCAGGCAACCCTGGGGAGGACAGGGTCGGGGGTAAAAATCACCGGCAAGGGCCTGAGCTGGGAAGGGCATGGAGGGGTACCGTGGCGCCGAGTGCGACAGGGCGTCTGAGACCTCGTCCTTTGTAGAGGATGAAGAAGAAGAGGAAGAAGAAGAGGAGGAGGAGGAAGAAGAGGAGGAGGAGGAGGAGGCTATGGACGCGGGGGAAGCAGAGGAGCTGACTAGCAGGTACGGCCTCCCCAGGGACTCACAGCCTCGGGGGGAGCTGGCAGCTTCATCCCAAAGCACAAGCCAGGGGGGATGCCAGGATTGGGGCCTGGTGCTGGTTTTAGTGCCTTTCCCCCTTCCCTTCCCCAATTGCTGCAGATAAAAGGGGGGGGGGGGGGGGGAGAGGGCTGTTATTGGGGGGTGTTTCGGATGTGTATGGCTGTAATTAAGTTTTCTGCAGTAAACGCCTGCCCTGAGTTCCCTGAAAGCTTTTCTATTTAAAGATCCTCTGGCGTGCCAGCTCAAGTGGCATGTCCCTCTGCTCCTCCCTCTCTGGCTGACTCTCCGTCACATATCGATCTTAAATGCTCTGCAGATTTGCTTGTCAGGGAGAAAATGGTCAAAGATTATAACGGCACATTGAAATTTGTTCCTTTTTATGGCCCTTTCTCCCTTCCTGCTTGTCCCTCCGTCTTCAGTCTCTTCTTCCCCAAGAAAGAAAAAACTTGTACGTGCTCACCACCGCCCATCGTGATTTGTATGGCTGATTTTTGGGGTGCAATGAGGAATATTGTATCAATCACTTTGATTTTTTTTTTTTTTTAAATTTCTTTTCTTAATAACTCCTGCACAGAAACAGTTTGTTGTCCTAATATTGCGCTCCTACCATCAGGAAAATAATGAGCCAGACAGTGGCCCGGTGCCCAGCACATGGCCCTGGTCCTGCGCAGGATGCAGAGGTGTCTGCAACCCGAACCCGATGCGGACGGACTCCTCCGGCCGTGCCAGCACTGGTGGTTTCAAAAAGAGACCGTGAGGCCTGAGAGTCCCCCAGCGTGTATCGGGTCACAAGATTTCTTCCTTGTCTTGAGTAAAACCTATCAGTTTTGGGTGGATACTGTAGGAAGAACCAAACACATTAATGTTGACAGTTTTAAGGTATTTCCAGAAACCAGTTTTTTAAGAAATTTGGGTCATACAGTTCCTAAAATCTCAGTGCTATGGAGTCATCCTGCATTGACAAACCACTCCAGGTGTATCACAGTTCAAAGCACTTTCTAATATTGCTGATGGTCACTGGGAGAGAAAAAGATGGCAGAAGAGAGGCAGGGAGGCTCTGTGTAGCCTAACCCACCGCGAGTGCTGCGGGACTGAAAGTCAAACAGGGAAATGTAGCCCAGAACTATAGGAAAACCTTGCAGAGGGAATAGAGAGCTGATTTTCTGAAGAAGTGGGGGGACACCCCCAGTGTGTAATGCTGCTTTTCTCCCGAGGGAGATGCTGACTCTTCAGTCCTGTACAGACAGAGAAAGGGGTTATGTGCTGATAAACGCGTAAAAAGAAACGAGGAAACCACCTGAAGTCAGTGGAGTGGAGCTACTTGCTGCGGACAGCTAAAACACAACAGATTGGGTATTTTTTAATGCAATCTGCAAATAAATGGCTAATAATAAAACTCAAATTGTAAAAAGTAAGTGGGAATAGCAAACTTCTCCCTCAAAGAGAGAGAAATCTATGTAGCCTTGCAGTTATTTACTGCTGGCGCTGGGATGATGGCTTCTCCACGCGTGCCTGTTAGCAGCTCCCTGCAGCAGGGTCTTGCTTCTGGCTGGCAGCCTCTGCAACGTAAACGCAGGCGTTGCATCTCACCACTTAATTAAATCACAGCAACTGTTCCCGTTAGCTCTCGGTTATATTAAGAATTGCAGAGTTCATCTCTATCCTTTACTGTCTTACTAATAAGAGAGGTCAGAGTCTGCGAGAGAGGTTTTTAACAGCTGTGCTCAGTGGTGACTGAGTATATTTAAATCCATTTGATTAGTTTAATTAGGCTAAAGGAGATGTTAAATTTGGGGTTTGGCACAGATATAGTAACTGCACTAAGCACTCAGCAGTAGCTTACTAAAGTTAAATAAAACTGATTCTTTTACTGCTTAAGTTTTGTTGTAGCAAATGTCAGTGTGGTTGTTGAGCTTATGGCCTTCTCCTGTGCTGAGTGCCTGGGCAGAGCTCCTGGGAGGTGCTGGCTAAGCAAGAACAGCCGGGCCGAGCCCCTGAGACATACTTACTCAGGCTGTAAGCTAATTATTTGCTGACAAACAGGTTTTCAAGCCCTTGTTGCAGAACAGATTTTTTGTGTGTGTGTGCTTTGAGAATGTAGCTTAGAGGAGATGTAACCAATATGCAAACTTGGCTGAAGACAGCCTGTCCTGGACCCTGCCATCATTGATTTATTTTTAACAACCCCGAGCTCTCTGCTGCTTTTGTCTTCCTCCTCTGCATGCAGTTGAACAGCACCTGGTTGTGCAACATTGCAGTCAGCGGGAAATTCCCCATTAGCTCCTATTTCCACCTTTCAAGCATGCTAGATACCCTCATTCCTATTTTATAAGAGAGTTATGCAGCAAGACATCTGGCCCAGGGTCAGTAAGTGCCCGTGTGACAGAAGCGGAGGAGCCCTGGTGTTCCCCAGGACACGAACCCCTGAGCCCCGACCAACGCACTCTGCTTCCACACCAGGTCCTCTGCAGCAGCCGCAGGGAGTAAAATCCTAAAAGCTGCAGCAGAGCTTATGACTTGCCCCAAAATTATGATGCGTGCATGTAGAATGGAGAAAAGTTCAGGTTTCACATCTTTATTACCCTTTTTGGAGTAATCTTTAAATAATTTGGTTTCCTAACACAGGTTTTTATGCAAGTAATGAGACTAACACATGGTATCAGAACCTATTATAAAGATGGGATAAGGCATCACGTCCTTGTTAGCATAAATAACCCACTGATCTTAAGAGGGTTCATGCAATATTTTCTTGCCTTCGGGCATTTTACTATCTGAGATAGACAAATTGTGGCAGATGTCTTTTGTTTGTTGTTCCATGTAGGATTAATCATCTAAATGAGGAAAATATCTTGAAAGCATGTATTATGTGTTTTAAGGCAAATGTGAGTATGAAGTTACTAGGTTTTAATTTTTGTATTGATAACAGTGAGATTAAAGCTCACTGTTTTATCATAGTTTATATTATAGCTTATCTAGCTATAAGAAGATAGTTTACTGGTTAACTGGTTTATGTACCCACTGGAATATCTAACAACTACGTGATGGGTGAGCTGCTCTGACACGGTTCTGTCTCTCGGACCATTCCCAGCTGATCTCCTTTTGCAGTGGGAAGGTCTCTGGATGTGTCTGTGGGCAGGGCTTACATAAAAATGGCTCTGCAGCCAATTTATATGTGTTTCCAGGTAGCTGTCTTGCCTGGAATGGCTATGGGGCTGATGTTATCTATTAATTTAGTGATAACCTAAGACCAGTAAATGGGGAGAAAGTCCTGGAGTTCTGGAATTTTTTTATTTTTTTTTCCCAAATGAAGCAGTCCTCCCACAGGAAGATCAGAGGAGTGGAAGCTTCGGAGCCAGGTCTAGCTTAGGATGGGTGGTGAAAAGGGTGAAAGGAGAAGCATAGCGGAGAAGGGGGCTGCCCACCACGTGGGAGATGCTGCCGCATCCCAGAGAGCAAAGGAGTGGAATGATGGCAAATGGTGGAAATGGCAAATGGTAGAATGATGGAGAGGGCTGGGGATTTGTCTTCCCAAGGAAAAGTTTGCCATACTCTCTCCAAAGCAAAGACGGGGAAAGGGTGTGTGATTTTAGTTTCCTAGATGAGGCAGCGCCTGCCTGGGGCCAGGGTGGAAGGGGCTGGCAGGGACGTTTGTCTGCTGCCTGGCGAGAGCGGTGGGCAGTGGAGGCTTTGCAGCACCCCGCGCGGTGGGGCAGAGGCTCGAGCGGCGGGGCACCGGCAGCAGCTGAACAGGGCAAAGCGTCGAGGCGGGGGTGTTGCAGCAGGGAGAGGTGCAGCTGGCCAGCCCACCCCGCATCCCACCACCTGCTGGAGGCTGCAACTGGGAAATACACTTTGCTCCGTGTTTTGTTTCTCTTCAGCCTTTTAGATGATATTAACTGAGTCCTTGATAAAGGTCTACGCTGCAGTTTGGATCTAAAGTAACACTCAGACTTTGCAAAGTTCCCTGTTAGGTCTCAACAAAACGATTAAATCACTGTGTAAAGGAAGTCTCCCACCCAGACTGAAGCGTTTGTTTGATACCCGTGCTCCCTCCATGGCCTGTACAGTGGAGAATCCAGAACGCAGGAGCAAGGCAGACCTCTGGGGCACAGAGGTGCTGCGGTTTCTCAAGCAGCACATGAAGCTGCGACTGGCAATGCCACCGGGCCATGCCATGACCTGATGCCTGGAAAAGAGACCAGCACTGCAGCGGGTTGTGTCACTTCCCAGGCATTTGCAAGCGTCAAGGGTGGAACAAAATGTCTGAGACTAGCCCAGCTCCTGGCTCCCAGCTACTCTTAATAAAAGTAGCAGTGCAAGCAGCACTTACTGCTTTTAGATAATTGTTTGTTTGAATTTGGACAGATACATGAGCCACAGTGTTGTCAGAAGGGGCATCATTAACACTGAAGGAAGTTAACAGTAGGTTAACAAGTGAAAGGCTGGGTTTAAAACAGTGACTTTCTATAGCTCCTAATTCTCCTACCCTGAAGAAGGAGATGGATGAGCTATAGCCCTAGGGAATGCAGAGCAATAGGCAGAGACCTTGCTGGGCATATGGATTGCTGCAGGGGAAAGGGGCACCATGGTAAAGGCAGAAACTACAGGAAGGTACAGAACAAAACCACATAGAAAAATAAAATATTTCCTTCAACTGGGAAGGCAAGCTGACCAGTACCAGTTTCCATCTCCCCTGCACTGTGCCTGTAGGATTCAAGCAGGAGCCTTCAGGGGATAAGAGGTCTTGTCAGTGCAGGCCATTGCCACAGCCTGACATCTCGGTCATTTTATCCAGGTTGTTTTCAGCTTGCGAAGTGTTACGCAGCGAACAGCAACAAGTTTTGATGATACCAGAAGTGACAAGGTCTGATGTGAAGTGGATGAAGGGAGGCTCTGGAGGATTTTAGAAAGCTGATGGGCTGGCTGTACTTCTCTGCAACGGTGGTGGTGTAGCACAGATGGACAGACCTCACTCAGGGTGTCTGAGCATGACTGCTCCAGCAGCTGGGGAGGTGAAAACTCTTCCCTGGTATGATACGTATGGCAACGTATGACCAGCCTGCTGGACTGGACTAGAAACCTGAAATCCCAGCAGAGAGAGCATGGGAGTCATAGTGAGAAGTAGAGGAATGTGAGAAGCAGGAAGAGGCAATAAGAAAAATCTGGTTTTGAGATATTATGACAGGAAGCACAAAACCAGTTGTCAGTGTCTTCAAGAATTACAAAAGGTTTGAGTCAATGTCCTAGCATGAAAATAACAGACTGACAGCACGTGTGCTGACGGGATTGGGTGTGAAATGTCTACATGGGAAAAAGACAGCACTGGCTTTCCTCCCTGGATGTCAGTGGCTTCACATCTGCATTTAAGGAGCTGAAACCTTGTGAACGTCTGTGGTGGGTTCACCCCGGCTGGATGCCAGGTCCCCACCAAAGCCACTCTATCACTCCCCTCCTTGGCTGGACAGGGGAGAGAAAATACAAAGAAAGGCTCGTGGGTCGAGATAAGGACAGGGAGGTCACTCACCAATTACCGTCACAGGCAAAACAGACTCGACTTGGGGAAGTTAGTTTAATTTATTGCCAATGAAATCAGAATAGGATAATGAGAAATAAACCCAAATCTTAAAACACCTTCCCCCCACCCCTCCCTTCTTCCCGGGCTTAACTTTACTCCCAGTTTTCTCTACCTCGTTCCCCCAGCGGCACAGGGGGACAGGGAATGGGGGTTGTGGTCAGTTCATCACACGTTGTTTCTGCCGCTCCTTCCTCCCCAGGGGGAGGACTCCTCACACTCTTCCCTTGCTTCAGCGTGGGGTCCCTCCCATGGGAGACAGTCCTCCACAAAGTGCTCCAATGTGAATCCTTCCCACGGGCTACAGTTCTTTATGAACTGCTCCCGCGCGAGTCCTTTCAACAGGGTGCAGTCCTTCAGGAACAACTGCTCCAGCATGTGTCCCCCACGGGATCACAAGTCCTGGCAGCAAACCTGCTCCAGCCTGGGCTCCTCTCACCTGCCAGGAGCCTGCTCCAGCGTGGGCTTCCCACAGGGTCACAGCCTTCTTCGGGCACATCCACCTGCTCCAGTGTGGGGTCCTCCAGGGGCTGCAGGTGGATATCTGCCCCACTTGTTAACCTCCATGGGCTGCAGGGGCACAGCCTGCCTCACCATGGACTTCACCACGGGCTGCAGGGGAATCTCTGCTCCAGTGCCTGGAGCACCTCCTCCCCTCCTTCACTGACCTTGGTGTCTGCAGGGCTGTTTCTCTCGCATATTCTCACTCCTCTCTTCAGCTGCAGTTGCTGTTGTGCAGGGTTTTTATTCCCTTCTTCTTAAATACGTTATCACAGAGGCGCTACCACCATCACTGATGGGCTCAGCCTTGGCCAGCAGTGGGTCCGTCCTGGAGCTGGCTGGAACTGGCTCTGTTGGACATGGGGGAACCTTCTTGCAGCTTCTCACAGAAGCCACCCCTGCAGCCCCACTGCTACCAAAACTTTGCCACGTAAACCCAGTACAACATCTTTTTGCAATGGCAGACACTTCCTCTGACTAGAGAGCAGTCTTTCAGCTACTACTGTGCAGCGTGCAAATTGTATACAAAACTAGGGCAGCATGTGGAAGTACATTGGGAGAAAATGCCTGAATTACATGTCTTTCATTCTCATCTTAAAAATATAAAGCACCACCTCATTGCCCTGTAGAGGTATATGGACTGTGACTGCAACCTTGGAAATGAGACAATATGATGTGAATAATTCAAGCTTTTAGCCTAGGCAGGGCTAGGGCAGCCCATTCTTATTCACTAATATCAGCTGAAGTAGGAGTGCTGCTCTGTTCTGCATGGGGTTTTATTTAATAACACCAGGTAGTGCAGAAAAATAGGTTAAAAACTATATGAGGGTTATTTAGAACTTGAAAAACCTAAAAAAAAGATTAGGCATCTGTTATTGTGGACTTGAATAAGCCCTGAAAGCTTCCTTAGCTCGATTGCTATTGATGTATTTCATTTTATTTTATTTTATTTTATTTTGCTATGCTCAAGTCAACCTAATGCCACGCTATGAAACTGGCAAAGGAAAAGCTAGCAGCAATGTTGGTATAGATTTATTTGCCTTGCCTTTTCCTCGAACCTGTAAACCTTACTTTATGGAGCTAGCCTTGCTAGAGAGTACTACACCAAGGCAGATAATCAGCTGTACATGTTGAGGTTTTGTATTTGTTTGAGGGCTGGTTTGGGGGCTTTTTTTGGCTAAGATGTGATTATTTAGTATTGCACTGTCACTTTGACTTGTGGGCTTTAGTCCAAGCTGTCCTGTTAGTCACAGTCCCCAGGCCAGCCCAGTCACTACAACTGGCTTTAAGTGCCATCACTGGACTTTGATACTGTGCTGTTCCACCGCCTCCTGGTCAGATCGTTGTCCCACAGCGTGACTTCGGTCTTCAGTTAGCACCAAGGACACCAGAGATGAGATGGTCTGTGCATCAGTCTGCATGGACTTCAGCATGGGCCAGCCCAGGGCAGCCCTTCTTGTCTGTGCTCTGGAGAGCAAATTCATGGAAAGACAAGGCCAGCATTGTTAGTATCAGGATTACCTTTTTGTTTCTGATTGATAACTACTGAGCAGTTTTGCTGAGGGCCCTTTACAGAAACCTTACAGTTTGGAGAATTTGCTTGATGGCGCGATTATGGCTCTCGTCAGGATTTCCTCTTCTCCTCCTTCAAAGACCTCTGCCTTTTGTCAGGCACTCGGCACTCCCCAGGGCGATGCTGACTGCTCCTCAGGGGCGTCCCCCCACCTCTGAAGCCTCCAGGCTTCTCTGGCACCCACGCGGTGCTGGGTCACAGCCTGCGGCAGTCGGTCAGATGGGTTCTGTTTCTCCCATCACATGGTCAGGAGCCAGATTTCTTCACTCTTCCTGAAAAAGTGCTTTATCCTAATCACCTGGAAAGTGACCCTTCCCTCTGCTCAGTGGAAGTAGGACCTTGTGTGGCCATAGGTTTGCATCCTTCCATGGGAGTGACAGACTTCACCAGTTCTTCTGCTTTACTGAAGCCTCTGCCTTTGCCAGCAGATACTCTGCCTTTCTCTCCATCAGCTACTAACACAATTTCCCTAAATGAACTACTGTCTACTCAAGAAATATTGGGGTTGAGTGTTATGATTACCTGTTCTATGCTTTTTTGGAAGTAACTATTATAACCCTAAAAATACTTTTTTGTAAAAATAGTATTATGTCTTTTAATTGCTTTTGCTATTCTTTACACTCTTATTTCTAAGACTGTTTTTTTTCTAAAGCTTCCTAGAAAACATTTCTCCAGCCTTTTTTTTTTAACTGAGAGAGATTTAATTGCAGCATATGATAATATACTGATAGCATATCATAAGGTTTAAAGTTACCTTTATAAAACATTGTTATTTTATTTGATGAGGGCTCAGTATATTTTTATTGTTGAATGTATTCTAAATTACTGTGTTAAATATGTAGAGCGCTTAGAGGATGAAACATGAAGACGGTAACAAACTAGTAAATAGATTCTCTACTCCTTTGAGCATTGTATAATCATTTACACTCAGGCAAAGCAAGTGTGGGTGCTATTAAAACACAGACAGTATCTTATAAGTGTTTAATGCAAGGTTTAAATTATACCATGCAATAACCAGGCATTGGAGAATAGCCCCAGAATCAGCTAAATCTCACACTGGCAAAGCAAGGTCAGATCAAAGACTGTTTTTCCTGCATTGTCAAGAGTATGTAAACACCTCCCCTTCATTGAACTAACCTTGCAACATGCAGCTTTTCAAAAATTTATCTAAAATACATTTGTCAGATGAAATATAACTTTGCTTATGCTTCTCTCTCAAAATTTATGCACATGCAGTATTTTTAAAACTTGGAGAAGTATTTTGGCTTTAATGCAAAAATTTAGATTTGCAATGATTTAATTTGTTGTGTGATTTTATGGCTTTTTTTCCCCTTTGTTCTTTCTTTTTTTTAGTTTAAAAGATCTTATCCAAAGTGAAGATGTGAAACCCAAGCTGCAGTACATCATGACTAACCCTTCCTTTTCTATGGTAACAGTTCAAAGTGAAGACAGTGGGATAACCTGGGAAACCAGCTCGAGTAGATCTTCTACTCCCTGGGCCTCAGAAACTAGTACAACATCTGATCTTTACAGCATGGAAAGTTCACCAGTAGGTTCTCCTCCAGGAAAAGTTATCTTTATTATGGATGAAGGTAAGATTATTCGGAAAAGGAAGCGTAAATCTTCAAATAGGCTGCCGATGGCTACAAACCTGAAGGGAGGCCAGGGCAATAAGAAACGTGACTCTTCTGGAATGCAGAGGCAAGAACCAAGAACTGTTCTAGGAGATGTGCAGGGCTCTGTGTTGAATGTTGAACAGGTGGAAGCACAAGACACAGATGAGGAAATGTTGGACGACAAAGAAGATCTAGAGAACATCACAGAAGAGCCAGTAAAACGTGCTCCGATAAGATCAATATTTAGAGAAAACAGACTGAGAAAAGTAGGGCCGATCCTTGGAGGACCAGTACAAGCTAGAATCCAGCTGTTCAACTCAATTTTTGGAGGGACTGAGCTAGCCCCTGAAACACTGGAGAAAACCAGAATCCAGAGAAGTAACTCAGTCTCAGGAGATTCTGAACAGTTCCTTGAAACATCAGTAAAAGAAAGACTGCAGAAGTTCAGTTCACTTTTAGAAGCAAAACATCAAAAATCTTTCCAGAGAACAAGAAGTAGAAAACTTGAAACACCGTCGGAGAGAAGAAGGGAGCAAAGACAGCAACCCACAGCGCATGCAAATCAAAGCTATTCTTCACCAACAACACCTCTTGAAAAACAGCTTGCTAATAAAGATGATATTTCATCTGAAAACATTAAACCCATTAAAATGAAAGATAAGACAAGCAGATTTTCAAGCTTTGGTGCAGAAACAGCTCTTCAACATGAAGAACGAAAAGAGGGACAATCTCTTTCAGAGATTCCAAATCAGGTATCAGGACAGTCACTGAAGTCCTGCCCTCCTGAAGAAGCCAAGAAGCAGCAAAGTTATTCACCTGCAGCCAAAACATCAATAACAGAGCAATCAACATCCATTTCATCACAGTCTGATGCTAAACCAGAGAAACAAGTGCTGCTTCCTTCAGCTGAAACTGCAAACAAGAAACCAGTCCAAACCCTGCTGACAGCATCAGATCTCCTGGATGAACTGACAGAGCAGGAAATTAATCCCAATTCTGCCCCACAGTCTGTTTCAGCAGATTTTGTTAATGAATTAGGTAGAGAGAGTACCCAACCTATTTTACCTACAGCATCTGTGTCAGAACATCCTGAGAGGGAAGTACAGAAGTCAGCAATTCAGTCTTACTTACCTAGTGCTCCATCAGCTAAATCCAAATATTCCACTCTATCTGAAAGAAGACAAGAGGATATTATTCCTCAGTCATCAGAAACTGCACAATCTGAGTCTGAACATGTACTATTACCACATTCTGTAGATGAAAGAGAGAAGCAAGAAATTGAGTGTCATTCATCAACAACTGCATGGTCAGAAACTGAGCATTCAGGTCTATTGTACTCTGCTAAAAAAAAAGAGAGTCAAAAGACCCCACCACCAGAAACCCAAAATATTCACTTAAAGAAGCACGCAGAATCCAAGGAGCAAGGAGTTAAACTAAATTTACCTATTCCTGAAAAGACAGATTCTAAATATTTTGGCATTTCATATCCTGTTCACACAGAAACACAAGAAACTCAGAAAACTTCAGCTGTAAATAAAGGAGTCGATTTGGATCACCCTGATTTTTCTGTTGAAATAAACAAACAAGTAGAGTATGCACAAAGGGAGATGGACAATCCAGATTTCTCATATTCCAGCAAAGAAACTGGGGAATCAGATGGAACACAGATAGAGACAGAGCAACGGGACTTCTCTTTTTCCAAGGAAGACACACAGGAACTGGAGGGTGCACAGCTGGAGATGGAGCATCCAGACTTCTCTTTTTCCAGGGAAGAAATGGAGGAATCGAAGAGTGCAAAACTGGAGACAGAATATCCAGAATTGCTTTTTTCCAGGGAAGAAACAGAAGAATTGGCGAGTGCACAACTGCAGACAGAACATCCAGATTTTTCATATTCCAGAGAAGAAACAAAGGAATTTGAGAGTGCACAGCTGGAGATGCAGCATCCAGACTTTTCTTTTTCCAGGGAAGAAACAGAGGAATCAGAGAGTGCCCAACCAGAGAGAGAGCACCCAGATTTCTCATACTCCAGAGAAGAAATGGTGGAATCGGATGGTGCACAGCTGGAGATGCAGCACCCAGACTTTTCTTTTTCCAGGGAAGAAACAGAGGAATCAAAGAGTGCCCAACTGGAGAGTGAGCACCCAGATTTCTCATACTCCAGAGAAGAAATGGTGGAATCGGAGAGTGCACAGCTGGAGATGCAGCATCCAGACTTTTCTTTTTCCAGGGAAGAAACAAAGGAATCAGAGAGTGCCCAGCTGGAGAGAGAGCACCCAGATTTCTCATACTCCAGAGAAGAAATGGTGGAATCGGAGAGTGCACAGCTGGAGATGCAGCACCCAGACTTTTCTTTTTCCAGGGAAGAAACAAAGGAATCAAAGAGTGCCCAGCTGGAGAGAGAGCACCCAGATTTCTCATACTCCAGAGAAGAAATGGTGGAATCGCATGGTGCACAGCTGGAGATGCAGCACCCAGACTTTTCTTTTTCCAGGGAAGAAACAGAGGAATCAAAGAGTGCCCAACTGGAGAGTGAGCACCCAGATTTCTCATACTCCAGAGAAGAAATGGTGGAATCAGAGAGTGCCCAGCTGGAGAGAGAGCACCCAGATTTCTCATACTCCAGAGAAGAAATGGTGGAATCGGAGAGTGCACAGCTGGAGATGCAGCACCCAGACTTTTCTTTTTCCAGGGAAGAAACAAAGGAATCAAAGAGTGCCCAGCTGGAGAGAGAGCACCCAGATTTCTCATACTCCAGAGAAGAAATGGTGGAATCGCATGGTGCACAGCTGGAGATGCAGCACCCAGACTTTTCTTTTTCCAGGGAAGAAACAGAGGAATCAAAGAGTGCCCAACTGGAGAGTGAGCACCCAGATTTCTCATACTCCAGAGAAGAAATGGTGGAATCGGATGGTGCACAGCTGGAGATGCAGCATCCAGACTTTTCTTTTTCCAGGGAAGAAACAGAGGAATCAAAGAGTGCCCAGCTGGAGAGAGAGCACCCAGATTTCTCATACTCCAGAGAAGAAATGGTGGAATCGGAGAGTGCACAGCTGGAGATGCAGCACCCAGACTTTTCTTTTTCCAGGGAAGAAACAGAGGAATCAGAAAGTGCACAGCTGGAAATGGAACATAGGCAGTTTTTATTTTCCAGAAAAGAAACAGAAAAACAAAAATCTTTTCCTTTTGAACTGGAACAGCCAGAGTCTTACTCCCCTGAAGAAGCAGAGCAAAAAGAAACAGCACATCTTGCGCTGGTACCTTCAGATTTCTCATGTTTGCTGGAAGAAGCAGAGACAGAAAACACTACAGAACTCCAGTTGGTACATCCAGATATGTCTGATTCCACCAGAAGAGCTGAGATGCAGCAAACTGGCTATCTCGAAGCAGCACATTCAGATTTACCATATCCCACGAATAAAACAAAGCAGCAAGAATTGGCACAAGTAGATGGGGACAAATCTCTTTTGTCCTATTTTGGTGATGAAGGAGAACAGCCACAGCCTATACAGCAGGATTCACAACCGGGAGGTAAGCTGTATTCTCATGCCAAGGGAGTGCAAGGAGAAACTACTCAACTGCAGTTAGAGCATGCAGTTTTGTCATATTCTGCTGAAAAAGAACAGCAACATAAAACCTCACAGATGAGGACAGAACAGCCAGAGATGATATATTCCACTGGCAAAACAGAACAACAGGAAATATTGCAACTGAAGTTAGAGCAAGTAGATTTGCTATATTCCCATGCAGAAACAACACAAGAAGCTGTACAAAAAGACTTAGAAGGTCCAGAGCCATCATGTTTCATTAGTGAAACAGAGCAACATGAAAATGTACAACTAGCTTCAGAAAATAGAGATTTCTTATTTACCACTGGAGAAGTAATGCAAGGAGTGGAGTCAGGATCTTTGGGCTCCTCACATTTGACTGACAGAGAAAAGACCTGGGAAATGGCCCAATTGAAGCAGGAGCAGTCACTTCCCTCCTGTTCCTCTGCTGATAGTCAGGAACAGGAAACCACACTACTGGATGTGGCCCAGCCAGGTGTATTGTATTCCTTTGGCAGAACCGAACAAGATATAGTACAGAGAGAACTAGAAGAGCAGGAAACATCCCAACAAAAAGCTATACAAATGGAAATGGAGTATTCAGATTTGTCAGAAACCTTGGGAAAAGAAGAGCCACAGGTCATAGACCAAATTAATTTGACAGAGCAAGAAACAGGTCAAACGGAGTTAGAGCATCTGTCTTTGCCATATTCTCTCAGTGAACAAATCCAAGAAGAAATGCAAACAGAGCCAGCATATCCAGAACAGACATTCTATGTAAGTACAGAAATGCAGGAGGAAATGACACAACACAAATCAGAGCAACCATTTCTTTCAAGTTTTACTGGCAAAACAGAGCAACAAGAAATAGTACATCCAGAGCTGAAGGAAACCTTTTTGCAATCTTCCAGTGGAATAGAAGCTCCACTGGAAATGGAAGTGAGTTCAGAATATCCAGATTTGTCATATTCCTTTCACAAAGCTGAACAACAAAAAAAGTTGAAACATCCAACCTTACCATTTCATTTGAAGCAACAAGAAACTGCACCACCAGTGATGGAACATCCAGATTTTTCATGTGACAGTGGTGAAGCAAAACCAGGTGACACTGTAGAGCAGGAGTCAGGACATCCAGAGCTCTCAGACTCCATAGGAGAAACACAAGGACAATCAGAACATTTGGATCCACCAGGAACCCTGGGTAAAGCAGCACAAGATGAAGGTATGGAAGTGGAATCTAAATATTCAAATTTGACATGTTCTGATAGCCAAAAAAACCAGCAAGAAACTTCAGCATTGGATTCAAAATATCCAGATTTATCATTTTCTTTTAGTAAAGCCAAAGAACAAGCAACTCAAGAGTTTGAATCTAAATATCAAGAATTGCCTAAAATGGCCAGAAAAGGAACTTCTCCAGCAAGTGCACAAATAGAGTCAAAACATCCAGATTTGACATATTCCCTTGGCAAAGGAAATGAGCCAGAAATTGCACCATGGAAAATGAAGCATCCTGATTTGCCACATTGCACTGATGAGACAAACCAACAAGAAGTAGTAGTGTTGGATCAGAAAAACAGCAAAATTTCTGCTGGCAGCGAAAAGCAGCAGCAAACCACAAAACAGCAGTTAGAGCAAGAAAAGTTATCACATTCTCCTGGTAAAACAGAGCAATTAAAACATGCCCAGGAGGACTTGGAACAACCAGATTTATCATTTTCCATTGACAGGCCGGATGATGAAATGGCCCCACCAGAGGCAGGACATGCTGATGTGATACATCCTCTGGACAACACAGAGGTGCCACGAAGAGTACGACAAGAATCAGAGCAAACAGGATTGACTTACCCGTTTGGAAAAGCAGAACATAAAACAGTTCAGCCAGAAGTGGAAATACCACATTTGGCCCAGTATGCGGGTATGGCAGAAGAAGAAGAAATGGCAGAACCAGGGCAGGGACATCCTGACTTGCCTTATTCCATTTTCAAAGCAGGAGGACTGCAGACTGCACAGCTGAAACCCCAACAACCTAGTCTAGTATGCTCCCTTGACAAAGCGCAAGAAACGACCCAGCTGGGGTTGAAACAGCCAGATGTGTTGTATATTCATGACAAAACAGAGCAACTCCCACCTGCCCAGTTCCGGCTGGGCCACGCAGACTTGGCATCCCCTGCCAACGAAGTGGGGCAGCAAGGGATGAAGCACACAGCCTTGGGACACCCTGATGAGGGACAGTGTGTCAGCGGAGCACAGCATCCACAAGCTGTAGAAGAGAAACTTGGAGCTCCAGATGCATCATCTCATAGTGGAAAAGTGGAGCAAAGAGAAATGGCAAAACCAGAGCCAAAGCATCCTGACTTATCATATTCCATTGATAAAATGCAGACACAAGAAACTACACAACTGGGGTTAAGAAGGCCAGATCTATCATCTTGGCCTGGCAAAACACAGCGAGCACAAACTGCTCAAGAGGAGCAGCCAGGCTTCCTTTGTTCCTTCAGAAAAGCTGCACAAGGAGAGACAGCACAGCCAGAATTGGGACATTCACAGTTACCGTATTCTGTTAGTGAGGCAGAACAAGAAACTGCACATGTGAAAACAAACCATTCTTCAGATTTATGTGCTGGCAGATTAGAGCACCATGAAATCATACAACCAGAGGCAGAACTAATGGATTTATCATGTTCAGTTGGTGAAACACAGCAACCTCAAATGGCTGAAGTGGATTTGAAGTATCCGGATTTATTGCATTCCACTGGCACAGTACAGCAACAAGAAAAGATTCAACAAGAGCAGGAACAGCCAGGTGATTTTTCATCATCTCTCAGCAAAGAAGAGCAATGGGAAGGTGCAGGGATGCAGGCAGAACACCCTGAGCTGCAGTGCTCTATGGGGAAAACAGAAGGACTGCAAAATGCCCAAGCAAAATCAGAATATGCAGATTTATCATTCTCTTTTGGCACAGCAGAACCTCATAAAACAAGACAGCCAGAGCTGAAAGAACACGATTTGTTGCATTCTGTTGTTGCAACAAAGCCATCATTGGCTGCCCCACTGGAGTCCAAACATCCAGATGTCTCAGATGCCATGGGCAAAGTACCACACCCTGATTTGTCCTCTTCTGTTGGTGAAGAGAAACAAAGTGCACAACCAGAGATCGAACAGGAGAGGGGAACCTATACATTACGCCCAGAGGAAACAGTACGACTGAAATTGAAAGAGCCAACGTTGTCAAGTTCTTGTGGCACAGCACAGCAAACAAATAGGGCCCCACTGGAAGGGGAATTCCTGGGCTTCTTCTATTCCTCTGGCAAAAAAGAGCAACAAGAAATGGCAAAACAAGAGTTGGAGCATTCAGATTTATCCTGTTCCACTGATAAAACACAGCGACAAGAAATGACACAACTTGGGTTAGGACAACCAGATTTATCATCTTGCCATGGGAAGACAGAGCAACCACAAACTGTTCAAGTGGAAGCAGAACGTCAGGACTCGCTGCATTTCACTGGCAAAACAGAACGGCGAGGAACAGCACAACCAGAGGTTGAGCGTGCGGATTTGTCATATTCCAGTGACAAAGTAGAGCAGCCACCAGCTACACAACGGAAATCAGAGCATCCTGTAACACCCCATCCCACTGGAAAAACAGAGCAACAAGGAATGTCACATCCGGAGCGGGAACTTCCCAATTTATCATATTCCATTTGTGAAACGCTCTCACAAGAAGCAACACAAATGGACTTAGGGCAACAAGATTTAACATATGCCCTTGGTAAAACAGATGAAATACAAACTGTGCAAGGTGAACTGGAGCATACAGGTTTGTTGTATTCTTCTGACAAAAGAGAACAAGAAACGATATTGCCAGAGTTGCGACATCCACAGCTATCTTATGCTGTTAGAGAAACAGAAGAGGAAGCTACACATCAGAAATCAAACTATCCAGATTTGTCATATTCTGTTGGTCGACACGAGCACCATGAAATTGAACAACCAGAGGTGGAAGAAATGGATTTATCCTATCCAGCTGGCAAATCAGAGCACTCTCAACCTGCCCAAAAAGTACTGCAACAGCCAGAGCTTTTGGAGTCCTTCGGCAAACTAGAGGAAAAGGGAATGGCACAGCCTGTCTTTTTGCACTCCCTTGGTGAGGAAAAGCAGAAGCCAGCTTCACCATTAGTGCAGCCAGGTTTATCGCATTCACCTGGCAAAACAGAAAAACAGGAAACTCCACAAGCAGGGTTCGTGCCTTCTGATTTTTCATATTCCACAGGCAAAGCAGAGCAGTTGCAAATGGAACAACTAAAATCAAAACATCCAGATTTGTCATACTCTCTTGGCAAAGCAGAGACTCATGGAATGAAACCACCAGATTTATCGTACTCCCATGGCAAAGCAGAGCAACCACAGACTGCCCAGTTGGAGCGTCCAGAGACATCACATTTCATGGGGGAAATGGAGCAAAGGGATGGGGCCCAACCTGAACTGCAGTGCATTAATTTGCAGTACTCTGTTGTTGAAACAGAGCAACCAGAAACACCTTCTGTATCATATACCTTTGGCAGGACTGAGGAGCAGGGAACTGCGCAACCGGACTTTGAACAATCAGATTTATTAAGTCTTACAGACAAAGCAGAAAAGCCTGAAACAGCCCTGCTGAGAGCAGGGCATTCAGAGGAGCAAGACACTGGGGCTACTTCATCTCTAACTGCTCAGTTGGAAACTAAACAAGATTTATCCTTTTCCACTGAAGAAGCAGAGAACCAACCATATTCAGCTCTTACTGAACAAACAGTGTTTGTACCTTTGGGTGTTTCATTTTCTGTCTCCGAAACAAAACCAGAAGGAAGTCCAAAGTCTTCACATGTAACTGGAGGCCTGTCCTCCAAGCACTTAGATTTATCTTATACCCACTGTAAAACAGAGCAGACAGAAACTGTTCAGCCTGCATCAGGTGTCTTCTTTGCAAGAAAAGAAGCAGAGAATACAAAAATTCATCTACCTTTGCCTATGGCTGCACAGTCAGAGGCTGAACATGTAATTCTACCTGAAACAGAGAGAGAACAGACTCCACATTACTTCCACACAGCTATGCAATTAGAATCTGAACGATTAAATTTATCATATTCTACCGATAAAGCAGAAGCTCTAGAAAGTCAAGATTATTTAACTGTGTCTTCAAAACTGGAGTCTGAACCTTCAGCTCCATTTTATTCAGCTGATGAAACATGTCAGCAAGAAATTCCACCTTATACAAAACCAGCCTCTGAGTACTTGTTTCCCACGTGGTCCGTTGCTGAACAAGAAAAGCAAAGCATGCAGCCACTTATTCCCCAGTCTGCACAATCAGAGTGTAAACATGTGATTCCACCACCTGATGAAAAAGAATTGCAAAAAATTCAGCTCTATTCACCTAAATCAGCAAGCTTGAAGACAGTGCAGTTGGACAGTATGTCTCTAAATCACACACAAGACCAAGACAAGAAAGAATCTCAAGATCATTTGTTGGACACAAAATATTTGTCATCAGAGCAGCTAAGAAATCCCCCCAAATTCACTACTGAGCAGGATAAGCAAGAAATACAACCTGATGTGCGGGCAGTGCCAAGGTCAGTGACCACAAAGTCAAAGGTGACTGCTGTAGCAGACCAGCAAGCACTGTCATCAGATTCATTTGTACGTTTTCATACATTACCTGAAAAGTCAGTATCAGTGGTTTTCACTGATGATAAGGAGAAACAAAATATTCCATCATCTTTACCCGATGTAGTAGGCATGCTTGGAAAGCAACCTAGCATAGTTTCAGACATTTATACTGAAGGAGAGGATAGATGTGAAATGCAGTCATATTTTGCAGACCAAAAGCATACACCATTAGAGCATATGGGAGCTGTTTCATCAGATCTTGTTTATGAAACTGTGACGGACAAAACTCATCATTATTCTGGTGAACGGAGCAGCCTTTCTTCGGCAGAGATGAAGTCCGTTAGCTCTACTTCTGATGAAAAGCCGAATCCAGATATTCCATCTTTTGGGCTAGCTAGCTGGCTGGCGGAAGAGGTGAAATCTCACTCAATTAGACCAATCAGAGCTACAGAAGCAGACAGGCAAGGAATTAAGCTTTCTCCAAATGAAGCTTCTGATTTAGGATCAAAACAATTCCCAGGTGGAAGCTGCACAGAACTTACAATTCATGGTGCTACAAAGAGTAAAGGAGATATGTTTAGAGTTTCTGATTCAGTATCAAGTGAAATTTCCCACAGAGTGTCCTCAGAAACTAGTCACAGAGCACAAAGGTATGATTTACCATCTCTGGGACGAGATAATCCAGGTCCAGAAAAAGTTCCAGAGTGTGAAACTAGCATTGGAAACCCTACAAAAATGGAAGCAATGCAACATCTGGAGGTAGACAAAGGGCCTGAAGTGCCAGAGCATTACCTGAGAGGAGAAGAGGAAGAAATGGAACATGCAAGCACTGTAGAAGACAGTCAGCATGCTCCGGAGCCTACTGAACAAAAAGATCTATTTAATATCATTTCAGAAGGTTATGAAATACTCAATATTCATGCTCCTACACATATTTCTTCCGTTGATCAAGAAGAAAGTAAACACATGCCAGATAAACTAGAATACTTGGAAACAAATCCTTCATTTAAAAGAAAATTTGCTGATGATGACCATAGAGCCCTAGCTTCTGGAACAACCACAGAAATTTCAGAAAGCTCATTGTTAGGAAAGCCTGCAAGCCATGAACTTAAAGAATTGGTCAAAAATGATGGTGTTGAGGAAACTGGAGAACCACAACAAGAAAATCCCATGTTACCAGAAGACAATAATAATACAGTGTTGGATCCTAATAATGGTATGGCTGATATGGATTATTTTGAAAAATATACATTGATTGATGACAAATCCCCACTTAAGCCACATTTTGAAAGACCAAGTTCATTGTTACCTGTGACAGAAGATCCTAATGAACCTGTGGAAGAAGCTACGTCTTTTAAAGAAAGCACTGAGGTAGATACTTTGGAAGAGGAGTTTCCCTTACTTGAGGATCTGGATGAAGTCTTTTATGGTACTGTGAAAGGAGAAAGCAAAATGCAGTCCTATGCAGATGCTCCAAACCCCTTACCTCTGCAGAAATCAATTGATATTAGCAGTAAAAAGGTTACAAATATAGAAGATGAACGGAAGTCACCAGGGACCCCACTCTTTGATTCAGAAGAAGGAGTGCTAGAACGATCTCTGTTGTTCCCTACCACTGTTGCTGCAGTTAATCCAGAGCTTCTAGAGGAGCCACCTGCTCTGTCATTTTTATACAAGGACCTCTATGCAGAAGCAGTAGGAGAAAAGACAAAAGATGAGACTCCTTCTGATGAGGAAAGTGGTAATTCTAATGCATCTTTCCCTAGTAGAAATTCAGACACAGATGACGGAACAGGAATATATTTTGAAAAATACATTCTTAAAGATGAAATTCCAAGTAAGGCCATAGGACCTCAAAAGGGTCAGTTACCAGAGGCTGAGTCCTTTAGTGGAGGAATTTCAGTTCAGAGTTCAGAGGACAAACACAAGCAGGGGTCTGGTGATGTTCAACATGTCAGAACCGAGGTTCTGCCAGAAAGGGGTGTTGTGGAGAGAGAGAAAGTCCAAGTTGACAGTGACATTCAAGCAACAATTTGTAAACCAATGCATGCCATTCCTTTTGGAAGCAAAGGAATTCTTTCAGGTGCAAGACGTGATACCACTGAGCAAAGAGAAGAAGAAAATGTACCTGTAGAAACAACTGAGGAGTTGCCAGAGCCATCAAGTCATCAAGTGCTGTATAGTCAACTAGTGGATTATCAGGGAGCTGCATATCAAGAAGCTAGTAATAAGCAGGAAGAACAGCATGAAATAACAGCAATTCCTGAAATGGAAAAATATGTCCCATATGTCCAGACTCCTGTTGAAGACAGTGAAGATGATCAGTATACCCAGGAAAATCTTTCCCGTGCCCCTGCCATTCAGCAAGCAGAGAAGCCAGACTTGCAAAGAGAGGAGCAGCACCCTGATGTTTATGAAGATATCGCTGAGTCAATGGACTATGATGTGATTACGCAAGAAGAACTTTTGCAAGATGAAATATCATCTCAATTCACACAGGAGGAGCTATTATTTGAAGACAGGGACTCTTTTGAGCATGTTGGTGGTAGTTATGAATTTGTTAATGAGCCAGAGCAAAGAACATCTGTTGAGCTTGAAGATTCAGGTTTTGTGGTGATGTATCCTGAAAAATCAGCAACAAACGTTCCTCAAGTTGAGAGCCCACAAAGAGAACTGAAGAAAGCGCAAGCAGACACATATTGTTACCACTGCAAATGCCCAATATCTGCTATTGACAAGCTTTTTGGAGAACATAAAGACCATGAAGTCACAACACTAGATGATGCTGCAACCAAGATGAAGGTAAGAATTAATTTGGGTGAGGGAAGGAGCTACTGAAGCTAATTTCTTCAGACCTCCTGTGTTGTCAGTGGAGAGGCTTCAGAGAGCAGTCCAGAGGCTAAATCACAGTATCTATAAAATAAAAACTATTCCTAAACACCTGTTAGAGATCTTGAAGGGAGAGTATCTTATTAAGGTATTCTCTAGAGTTCTAGGCTTGCTAAGCTGATATTTTCATTTGATCATAAGTTTGAATGACCTTGTTTATATGTAGCTGTTACCAGACTTTCCATCTTTTAGCTTGCTCACCTGTGTAAGTTTGTTCTGGTTTGTATGTGTAGGGGGAGAAATGGGAAGAGTGTTGTTTCTATGAAAAGAAAATTTTAGTAACGACAGCTCGTTTCACTTGACAAAGTACAGAAACCTCCATATGTGGGGACCAGTATCATCATAAAGTATTCCCTGTCCCAGTTATGTGTGTTGGTTGCTTGGAGATGTTAGACGAGTTACACAGTTTACACTACACAGTTTTGTTGAAACTCCGTCCTCATTTTCTGTCAGTTCATGTTCGTCTGTGCCAATAGTGTTTTAGCTGTAGTGCAGGTAAGAGTTTAGCAAGTCCTACTTTTTCCCGCTATCCCTAAGCTGTACCAGTCTAGAAGACAGATTAAAATGCCCTCCATTTCAGTAGCCTAGTCCTTTGCTATCAATACTAGTGAAAATGCTTTCGTTTCTGTGGAAGCTATTCTTCATTAAATTGCAGTTCTGCTTGTGAAAACAGTACGCATTTGATGTCTCACTTTTCCCATATCAAATTTTTTCTTTGCAAGTATAAAGATGTTCCATTCTTGGTTACCAGCTATTTAATCTCACCCCAGTATCTGAAAGGTGAGGTCTCTTTCCTGGCGCATGTTTGGTTGATGGTAATACAGATTGTGTAATTTCATTAAAATTCCAGAAGGGCTTGTATCGATGGTATTTATGTTATCTTTATGTTAACTCATATGCAAGAAAGAGAAATTACAAGTCGGAGGAGTCAATGTGGCAGTTTCAAATATCAGTATTTACAAACTATCTCCATGGTGTGCAGATGTATGACAGCAGAGTTACTTTTTATATATGGCCATTCATGCTTGACTTAGAAGTGATAATTAGCCACCAGTAATTCAGTAATAAAGTCACAGACCCCAACCATCCCTCTAATGTACCTGCATTGCAGTGAGTCAAGTTAAGCTACAAATAAACATCCCATGATATCACTCCCTGGCTGTGGAGCACGGACATGAAGCCAATATTAAATCTGGCCACAACACAGGCTTGGCTTCACATGATTTCTAGCACTCAGGGCTCAGGTTACTCTGAGATGGCATTTGTATGTTTCTTGTTACTTCTGTATAATTAGTGAAAAAACATTAAGATAGCAAAATGCTTGTCACCTGAATTTTAACTGTAGGAACATATTTTCACAGTAAATGAAATGAGCTATGGATGGCATCTGTCAGATTTTATAGCTTATCTTGACAAACAGAAGTCTGACTCTGAATCTTGGTGATTGGCCCTAAATATTTGTAAAGTGAGCCTTCAATTGTATAGTCCAATGTGACATTTATAATTAATGGAAAGTCATATGCTAGTTTTCAACAGATCTAGCTGTAGAAGTTTGCCATAATAGGAAGTTGTTACCAAAGGAAGATAACCTTCCTTTTAGATTTATGCCGGCTAATTAAAACTAAGTATTTTTATAAATTGTACATTGCACCTGAGCAGATGGCCAGCTTGCTTTCACGAAAGGTCAAGAAGGACTAAGAAAAAGTTCTGAGTCATCTCTGATGCCTGTTGTCCCTTGGAATGCTTTTATTTCCACATCTAATTCAACCAGTGATTTTGATGAATTCTGATTTATAGGAAATATCTTTTAAATTCTAATAAAAAAAAATCATGATACTGCATAATCTATTAGCCTCATAATTACCTGTGTTATCTTCATTTTTATGGGCTTGTTACTGTGATCTCTTGAGGATCCTCATGAGGCTCTCAGTACCCTCAGTCTCTAGCAAAGCTGCACTGGAATTCGTAGCGTTCAACGACTTCTATAGACACTCAGCACCTTGTTGAACTGAGATCACTTTTTTTGGTTTGGAAACAGTTTTGTGACTGTTCCAGTTGCTATTTCTGTGGATGTCTTTGTAGCTAGGGAGATACTTGAACTTAATATAGCAATTGTTCCAATGGTGGCTCATGCCAAAACAAAAATATTCACCTAAAATAAGTTGTGTGTTAAAACTTTATAAAATAACATGCTTATGTTACTGAAACATTTTAAATTTCAGGATCACTTAGATGAATTGCTAATAGCACTGGAAGATAAGTCAATGAAGATTGAAGAGTTTGTGAGTGATATTGAATCACTATTTAATTCTGTTGAGGTAAGTCCAGTGTTTTATTGCATTAGTTTTCTTTCCCTCTACAAAATTACTTCTAATATACGCTTGCCTTGTTTTGTAGCGTCATTGCTTCCACTAAAACGGGCTGTTTCTCCAGTCCTCAAACTGACCTCTCCCACTGCAGAGTGTTAACTTTCAGGGAATAAAAAGATTGGGTTTTTTGCACATTATTGCAAAGTGGAATATGTGACTGTAAAGCACTGGAGGAAAAAGTTCCCTTAATTTTGTTTATGCTCATAGAAAGCTCACACTGTTTGTGTCTTTATTTAGAATCGTATGTGAAGCATCTAAATGAGTTGCCCAGTGTCTTAACTTCTTAATGCCCAAGTTCTTAAGTCTTGAGGACTGTATTAATTTCAGTTGAAAGTATGGATTTTTAGCTATTTTGTAGTCAGACTTCCCATCTCAATGCTTAAATATGGAAGTTTAATTTTAAACACTAAGAGTAAAAAGAAAATCTGCCATTATTTTTAATGTATTTCTCTAGTGTTATTTCTCCCAGATGAGCTTGCTTACAGAAATAAAGTTCTCTTACTGTCAGGATGCCAGGAGCCTGGGGGATGGCTCATATATGTGTAATTGACAGTTTCTGTGTATTCAATAAATGTTGTAATTTTATTCTGCAGATCAATTTACATCTGTTTTTACTTTGCAGGAAAACTGTAAGAAAAATGCAGAGTTATTGGAAAAGCAGAATGAAAAGATGCTTAAGAAAGTGGTAGCACAATATGATGAGAAATCAGAGAACTTTGAGGAAGTGAAGAAGATGAAAATGGAGTACCTGTATGAGCAGATGGTTAACTTCCAGCAAACTGTTGATTCAGCAAAAGAAACTTTGGAGATAACAGTAAAAGAAATGGAAGAACTCGATGGATTTGTTTTCCTAAGTGTAAGTAAAAAATGGTTTGCATACTGTACCTTTTATGATACTAGTTAGGAAAGCACTTATATAGTACTTAGGCCAAGAATGAGTTATTTACCTTCTTTTTTTTTTTTTTTTTTTAAGATAGCTAAATCCTGCAAGCTCAGCTATTCCACTCTGAAACTGCTAAATCATTTGCTTTTGTCATGTGAATGCTCAGAGAGAATTGCAAAGATGATGCATAGGATGAAAACATGCCTTACGCCATTAAAATGGTTTGGTTCTGTTTTGTTTTGTGAAGAGAAGGCTAAGAGACACTTAGATAATTTATCTAGAATTAATTATCCACTGAGGAGTTAGAAATGTTATAGTAAAAGGTACTTTACTATATGAGAAATAAAGGTGAAACAAGAAAGTGTAATTGAAAATTATCTAATCTGGAAGCAGAGTTGTTGTTGAGTTGTGGTGGGCTTTGTTGTTTGTTTTTTTTTTTTAAATGAGCAGATACAGACAGTAGTTATGCACTAAAATTACTGAGGCTGTGATATATGTTTATTGCTGAGAAACAGTGAACAGCTGCGTGGTGCTTAGTTGCTGGCCAGGGTTGAACCACGGCAATGGGCTAGGTTTAGGAATGTGCATGTGAGGTGCATGTCTGTAATCGTCCTTTCTGGATGTAAAAAATGTCCTTTGTGAATCTGCATGACTTGAGTTACCTAGCTCGTACAGTCGGCAGTCGTAAGCTGATGTCAGATGGTCTTGCAGGTTAATCATTAACAGCCTGGGTCCTCCAAGATTGTTCTTGTGCTGCAAGACTTGTCCATAAGTGAGCTGTGACACTTTCTCCTTTATAGAAGTGTATCAGCAGTCTTGAAGGGGATGGGATTTCTGGGACAATAATCTTGTACCATTATGGAATTAGCATGTAGTCTGGAAGTTGCAGAGAAACTATCCTGGGATGCAAGAAATGAAAAGTTGAAATTACTGTGTAGAGACTGATCATTCATGCAAAATAAAACAGCTTTCCAAATACAAGCCCCCAGCCCATATACCAGCAGTTATGGAAATGGTGGAGCAATATTTGGCTTTCTTCCCTGCTGCAAGCTACGCAATGCCTTAGTAGAAACATAGAATCACAGAACCATAGAATCATTTAGGTTGGAAAAGACCTTTAAGATCATCGAGTCCAACCATTAACCTAGCACTGCCAAGTCCACCACTAAACCATGTCCCTAAGCACCACATCTACATCTTTTAAATACCCCCAAGGATGGAGACTCAACCACTTCCCTGGGCAGCCTGTTCCAGTGCTTGACTACCCTTTCAGTGAAGAAATTTTTCCTAATATCCAACCTAAACCTTCCCTGGTGCAACTTGAGGCCATTTCCTCTCATCCTATTGCTTGTTACTTGGGAAAAGAGACCGACCCCCACCTTGCTACAACCTCCTTTCAGGTAGTTGTAGAGAGCAATAAGGTCTCCCTTCAGTCTCCTCTTCTCCAAACTAAACAACACCAGCTCTCTCAGCTGCTCCTCCTAAGACTTGTGCTCCAGACCCTTCACCAGCATCATCACCCTTCTCTGGACACGTTCCACCACCTCAATGTCCTTCTTGGAGTGAGGGGCCCAAAACTGAACACAGTATTCAAGGTGCGGCCTCACCAGTGCCGAGTACAAGGGGACAATCACTTCCCTGGCCCTGCTGGCCACGCTATTTCTGACGCAAGCCAGGATGCTATTGGCCTTCTTGGCTATCTGAGCACACTGCTGGCTCGTGTTCAGGCGGCTGTCAACCAACACCCCCAGATCCTTTTCCGCCAGGCAGCTCTCCAGCCACTCCTCCCCACGCCTGTAGCATTGCATGGGGTTGTTGTGACCCAAGTGCAGTATACTGTAACCAAGTGAATGCCATGGGAGATTGGCTATTTTGGGATGGATGAGAAATATATCTTATTTTCCTGAACTTTGTGAGGTGCTGGATCAGTGCTTTCACAAAAAGATAACTTTGTAATCTGAAATGCTTTTGCGGGGTGGGAAAATTATTAGATTCCCTGCCCCTTTCTGTTAGTGATAGAGGACAGCAACTTTTCTGTTCATGAGTCAGGAAATGTTAGCTGAAGATTCATGGAGCATGGGAGAAACTCTCACTCCATAAGTACAAATCTCATGCATGTTCTAGTAACCAGAAATTACGAAGGAGATTTCAGCCAGAATTTGGATTTAAGTGTTCTTAATGTGCAAGTGATTTCTTTCTGTAAAAGCCTTGGTTTAAGAAACTATTTGACTGTGCTCTGGTCTTTAAACATGGATATTGAATCCTGACCCCTCAGGAGTTTGAAACCAGATTTAGACTCTAATAGCCTGCTGAGACAGAGCCTTGAAGTGGAATATTCTTAGGGAAACAAATTCTCTGCTGGTGTAAATGGGCAGCATCCCAGACAACATCAAATCAATAAAGCTATGTGTATTTTATGTGTGTGGAGAGTAGCAAGGCTGTTAGATGAGTGGCTCTTCAACATTTTCAGGGTTTTGAAAACTGTTAATACATTTCTTTTTTTCTTCCTTTAGTCATCTAAAGAATTGAATAAAAGGTATATGAAGTATGGGTTAAGTGCACCGTAGTGAGTACTAGGCCTAGCATGCTGGATGCTTCATTTAGTATTTGCAAGCTTTGAAAACACACTGCTAATATTCATAGCTACTTTTATAAACCTTGCAAATAATGAAATTAAGATGTTTTATACTTGTTGCTGTAACTGACTGGTTTTGAAGTGTTTTGCATGTGTTCTGTAATATATCAGTTAAACAAGTAGCATTTTAAAATTTCAGCTTAATTTTAAATCTCTACATAGACATTTTTAAACAGATGTTCCTTGTAGTTATTATTATACATGCATATACTAAAAAACCATTTTGACCATGCTTCCATCTCTTAGACATCACTGGTACGTTCTTTTTTCACTAGTCTGGTTCTGTATTATCTGGTCTCTGAAAGGTTATAATGCAGAGTGTCACTCACATGACTGGGGTTGTTGGGCTATATTTCTGAACACAATTTCAGAAAAAAATGAGATTAAGTAGCTTTCAAAAGCTTACCAGGAGACTATGGGCTGATGTTTTCTCATGCCTCTTCATCAACACCGCCTGATTCAGGATGCGTCAGAGGGCTGTTGCCTCATCACAGCTGCATCCTGCCCCGCCTGCACATACCAGTAAATACATGCAATTGCAAACAGTTCTCTGCCATGTGTGATTTCCTCAAGGGAAGAAGAGTCATTTTGGTGAGACCCATCCTTTATGAGAGAAATGTTCAACTACAAGCCTATATTCCCCTAATAAATTTTCCAAGGTGAACTACAAATATTCAGACAGACTGGCTGCAGGCTTCTCCTATGCAATCTCCCAAACCTGCTTTCCCCACACCACCACCACTGGCTTTGCCCAAAGGGCCTGGGTGTTGCGTGGTGCATATCAAACATACCCTTGTCAGTGCTACCTCAGTCGTCACAGCGATATGCATGCTGACACATATTGATGGACTGAGGTATAACAATGACACGAGGGTTCCAGTCCGCCATCAAATTACAACCCCAGGAGAGTGGTCTGAAAAGAATGTGCCAAACACCCCTTTGTGGTTCCCATTAATCTGCAGAATTAGGACTATATATTTGGACTCCCCCGTTCTAAGTCAAAATGTGTCAGTCTGGCCACATATCTGCATGTAGTTTATTGCATAAGAACAGAGCAGGTATAATGTGATGAAACAATTTTCCAAGGCTTTCTGTTTACTTGATCTTTATTTGTTAACTTACACACTAAATTTAAAGTTTATTCTTTTTTGTGCATGGGTTTGGTTATTACTTTTATAATACCCGACTTGCTAAAAAAGGTTAAGAACAAGTCTATATAGCAATGTATATTTTTCTAAAGAAAGTATATTTCATATTTGTTGTGCTTTCTTAAGATTATGCATAATTAACTACTTTTGTGACTGAAAAAAAGAAAGGGAGAAAGGTAAAATTCAGTTGCCTTGAAAAAAAAAGTCTTTCATTTCCTTGAAGCTGCTTCTCCCTCAGAGTTAAAAATATGTTGGTTTTTTTCCTATAATGAACTCAGCAAATATGGGCTAATTAAGTGGAATCCATCTTCCTTCTCATGTTTTTTTTTGCTTGCCACAAGCAGCTGCTTTACATCTCTGGAGTCAGCTGCTGTAGTTTAGCTCTAAGGTTTGCAACCTTTAAAGGCACTGCGTTAGTAAGTCCAAACTCCTGTGCTCTTGGGAGTCTTGCTATGAACTTCAAATCCTCACTTTCTCATGGGTCAAGTGTATACAGACTGTGTGCACTCTCTCTGCACTCTTGATCTGAAATCACAGTATGCTCTAAATGTTCAGTATTAGGGAAAGAGCTTCTCCTTGCATGTCGTCGTCAAGTTCGTGGGAAATATTTAGAGAAGCATACATTGCATGGTCTTTTCTTCTGGCCTTTGGAAACCGTGTGATGCCACAAGGGATTTTTACAGCTATCTGTTTTCTTCCAAATAGGTTACTTTCTGCAATGGATACTACTCTCTCTTTAGAAAAGGTGCCCAGTGCTTTTTCACTGTTCGAGCACTATGCGGACAGTCCAGGACAAAGCAACCAGCACTCCTTAAAACATGTGGCTGGTAAGCATCTCCGAATATCATCTTTACAAAAGCTAATGTTTTGGCAATGCTTTGGAAATTTTATGAAGCTAAAAACAGAATCTATTTGAGAAGTATAAATTTGCAAACCATGTAATTAGCAATCAGAGTTGAATGTAAAATGAAGTCTAATTGTGCACAAGTGTTTGGCTTATAGTAGGACACTAAGATGAGCAACAGTGGGAAAAGTGCTAAAGTGAGAGATTCTTGCATCATTTAAGATATCTGTACCTCAGACTAGCAGAAGGTCTCTATCTGTAAATCTCCCAGGGCTAAAGAAATTGCTGTTCCCTTGCAGGTAGGGACAGAAGAGGCAATCAAAGGGTCTCCTGAGCTCTCTTCCTCCAGGGGAGGCAGCCCTAGCATTGCTGGCGTGAGGAGGAGGAGAGCAGGGGGCTGGCTGATGGCCGAGGTCCCTGGGCTTGTGCCAAGTGAATGGAGGCAACTGAAACCCCCACGGGATGTGAAGGGAAAGTGGTTAACTGTAGCTGGAAACAGCCTCTGCTTCAGAGGGCAGCGTTGAAAGTTGCACATAATAAAGGGGTTTATTCATCTCTATCTGATATTTCATATCCTGTAAATAGCCTGCCTGTGTGGGCTTTCTGCTCTGCCTGTACATATCCATATAGAAATTATCCAGATCTAAACAACCGTCAATGAAGAGTTTGTCAGCACCAATTTGTGGATTCATTTTCCTCATAACGGGGCCTCACTCCAGTGCTGCTGTCTCAAGAGAAGGTTTGTTTTGGGAACTTGCATCTCACTGCCATGCTTTGTGAACTCCCATTTACCATCCCGTGCACCACCACTGTCGTAGTCACTCTCTGGCTTTTCAAGTGATGCATCTTTCTCATGTGTTTGGTCCCTGAGTATGGGAACTAGAGCATCAATTTCCCTAAGGAGCTTTGTTTCCTGGCTGGATTTTCAGGTGCCACATGGGACAGTGGAGAAGTGCTGTCCTACAGAGACTCTCCGGTGTCTAATAAGACCCAAGTGCACTCAGCAGTGTCACTGTGGGGAGATAGTGTCTCTTCTCCACACCAATACTTTTATTAGACCCAGAGGAACTGAATATCTCTGAGACCTTAACTTCCTTGTCAGATTGTCAGACCCCTTGTCTGGGGTCCTCAGTACAAGAAGGACACGGACCTGTGGAGAGGGTCCAGAGAAGGGCCACAAAAATGATGAGAGGGATGGAGCACCTCTACTATGAGGAAAGGCTGAAAGAGCTGGGGTTGTTCAGCCTGGAGAAGAGAAGGCTGCGGGATGACCTTATTGCAGCCTTTCAGTACTTAAAGCGGGCTTAGAAGAAAGATGGGGACAGACTTTGTAGCAGGGCCAGTAGTGATAAGACAAGGGGTAATGGTTTTAAACTAAAAGAGGGTAGATTCAGACTAGATATAAGGAAGAAATTTTTTACAATGAGGGTAGTGAAACACTGGAATGGGTTGCCCAGAGAAGTTGTGGATGCCCCATCCTTGGAAACATTCAAGGCCAGGCTGGACGGGCCTCTGAGCAACCTGATCTAGTTGTAGATGTCCCTGCCAATTGCAGGGGGGATGGACTAGATGACCTTTAAAGGTCCCCTCCATCCCAAAGCATTCTATGAAATTACATCACACAAATATTTGAGAGCTTGTCACTCTACATGTCTGATCTGCTATGATTTGTATGACTTTGCCTGTGGCATTCAAAGCTTCTCAGGTGACGTTGGACAGGCACTTGTGCATGCAGCGTTATCTCAGCCTCATTTCTTTAGGAAGTCAGATAAAAAGATCTTTTTTGTAACCCACTCTCAGCCAGAGTTAACTTAGTGGTGTAAATGTGCTATGTGTCTTGGTTTAGTTCCTAAACTCCCTCTTGCAGTCCCATGGGTGCAACCATTCTTTCCTCCTGGGCTGCTACCTACTGGCAAGGTCATCCAGGAGGACAGAGCCATTTTGTCATGCTGTATTTCCTTTTCCCACAAGTCACTCCAACATGTTTTTCCTCAAACTGCTGAGATCTGCTTTTCGGTTTGATTTGCATTAAGTACTGTATTCGCTGAACACCAAATGACTCCAGACCAGTTTGCTTTGACAAGCTGGAAATGAATGACTATCCACGAGCAAGCAACCTTCAAAGCTCCTTATTCTTTATACTTTCTTTTCTCTCTCTTTCTAAAACACCCAGTTTTCTTTCTTCATTTCCACTACCAAGTATTTCAGTTGTTATTGTCATTGTTACTTTGCTGAGCAGTAGACAAAATATATGTTTTGTTTTCAAGATTACACCCTTCCTGAATTAAAATAGAGATAAATGCCTCCATGAAACTTTATTTGGAATTGAACACCCTGAGTACATCATTTATCACATACTGGAGGCAAATGTCAGACACTCTCAGAATTTTTTTTTGACTGCAGCCATTCAATGAAATAGATGTGAATTTGCCGTGTTTCTTCAATCCACATATTTTTCCTTCAGAAAGTATAGTCTTTTATGGAACAATTTCACAGAACTTTATTTTCACCACTTCAGAAACATCTTTCCTTCAAAACGCCCTCCATTTCCAAATTTTCCATATCCACTAATGAAAAGGCCTTTTCCATCAAATTCTTCCTCCTTTCACATAAGCCACCCCATTAACAAATGCATAAGCATGAAAAACCCTTCCAGCATGACATTGAGCATACTGCAACCCAGGCTGTGCCACAAGAAGAGTGGGTAAAATTTAAAAATTGAAGAATTATTTCCAAAGCCTGCCATGAGTCCTGCCCTTTTATACCCGAAGGCGAGGACCTTTGCTGATTGTAACGATCTTCTATTAAAGTCACAGAGGAATGTAACTGCTTTCCTTCTTCAAGTCTAAAAAGCCAAGGAAATGTTATTTCTCATTACAGTGGAAAGGGGTAAATATCCATGAAATATTTGGGATTATTATTTTTTCTCCTGGGGGCCATGGAGACGAGGTAGCATCTTCCTTATACCATAGCACTTCAATGAAAACTGAACTGATAAGAAAATGTCACACTTTTCCGTTGAAAAATATGATTTAGTCAAACTTGTGGTACAAATATCTCATTTCTTTGACTAAAATTCGTTTTACAACAGGCCAGCACTTTGATAACACATAGATGTTCTGTTTCTGAAGAGAACAGTTAAACTTCTTGCTTTGAAATTTCTTCCTTTCAAAAGTTTGTTTCATATTATGTGACAGGAAATTAGAAATCAAATATTTCTCAATGTTAACAAACTGAACTTTGATCTATAACTTTTTTTTTTCCAGAAGTTTCATTCATTAAGCTAGCTTCTGTTCCGATTTGGCATAATAATAAATCTTGCAGTTGTGGGGTTTCTGTGATCATAAATAGCAGTTTCTAGGCAACTTCACAGGAAAAAAAGAGCTGGTTTCCCCACTGGGTCCACTGAAAGGAAGTCTTTTCCTAAAGATGATCAATTTTTAAATTGACCAACTCTAGATGCAGTCAAAAGACAAAATGCAGATTGTTTTTAGCAATGAGAAGGATAATTTTTTTTCAATGGAAGCAGATGTAATCCTACTGTACTGCTAGCTCTCTGTATAAATCATAAGGAAACAGCCAGCATCTGCATTTGCCTTTTTCATGCCACAGGGGATCATCATCATTACTGTGAAGATAACTGAAAAAAAGCAAAAGCTTTCTGCTGAGATTCTAAGAGAATTCATGCAATATGGAAATTTACTGGATGAAGAAATAGAACCATGTATTTTCGTTCCCTGCAATCATTTTAACAATGAACATCTTTTGGGGCTTTTTGCTTCTTTCTTTCCCCTCCCTCTCTTTTAAGCTGTAATCGTAGAGGGGAACAATATCTCATCAGGGATGGATCTGTGCCAATCAGGAGACAAAGTTTATATGAAATTTGGGGAACCTCGGAGCACTCTTTGTGAAGGATGCTCTTGGTTGTCCCATGAGGTTCAGGTGCTTTGGCAGAGCTCGGGTTCACCTGCACACCCAGGATCCTCTGTCCACTCGGTCTGTGGGGAAAATGACCATGCCAGGCAGGAGCACCTGGTAATGCACCTTCAGTAGGAATTCACCTCTGGGCAGGGGTGGACCCAAGGCTGCAGGGAGCTTCCTGCTCCCCAGGCTGTTAGTGCGGGAGCTCTGAGCCTTCCTTTACCTAAAGCACATCCGTGCTTCTGTAAATCTCAGTGGATTTGACACACTGCATGAATCCCTTCCTGGTGTGGCAGGTCCTTTCCCCTGCCCACCTCTCTGGAATCAGCTACACATGTATGTCTCTGGAGGAAACTTTCTTCTTCTGCAAGCTCCCTCTCCCTATCAGTGAACTATCCCGTGCTGTTTGCTACAAAGAAATGCTTTCCGTCTCCACTTTCATGAGCATCCTCTTCATAGGGTGTCCTCTCCTCTGGTGCTTGTGCTGCAGTGCAAGGTCAAGTAATGGAGAAGGCGGTCACCCAAAGGAGCCTGGGTTAGGCTTCAGGGTCTTCTGGCCTTTCTGAGGAGGTGGCCTGAAGTTATCAGGAATCTCTTGGGGTTTCATCAGCACGTGTGCCTCAAAGTGGAGCACAGAGCTGGAGAGCTCTCCCTGTGACTGAAGGGAGCAGGTCTCCTGGGGAAAGGAGAAGGATCGCTGGAGTTGTGTGACAGCTCTGCATGTCCAGGATTGCCACAGCCCTAGGAGCACGAGCAGCCGTGCCATGACTCATCTGTGTGATGGTCCTGCCCCATAGGGACAGACCCCAAGAGCTGGGCAGGGCATGGGCACACGCATTGCGCTGGGTTCAGGTGGTCCCAGTACTAGAACTGGATCTTCTTTTGCCCAGACCGTGAGGGAAATGGACAGATTCCAATGGCAAGCAATTAACTTTTCTAGTTCCTAGTTTAAGATGACCTATTGCTCTAAAACTGCACCACTATTATCCATATCTCATGTGCTTGCTGTACTTGTTCTGTGCAAATAAGCAACCGGAGTGAAAATAAGCAACCAGGTTGCCTCACGAACCTGTAGGTAATTTGGCTGAAAATACAGGAGTGTGAATAACAACGGGAAACTTTCCTCTCAGTCCCACAGACACCAACTGTTGTACCTCAGGAACCAAATTCGGCCACCAGCACCTCCATTGCCGTTTACTGGGCTGTGAACGATGGGGATGCCATTGACTGCTTCCAGGTCTACTGTATGGAGGAGCCACAAGCCAGCAAAGATGCAGGTGGTGCGTAAGGTCTTGCCTTCATGACGGCAGGAGTCCTTTCTGCTTCGGTCTGGGGTCACCAGAAGGGAGGCCAAAGTGCAGGGGAGGGCCCAGGACGCAGAAAGAAGAGGGGCTATGAAGACATCGTGTGTAGGACTAAGGATGGGTAATGGTGGAGGAGAGTGTGAGGTATATGGCATTCCTTCTCCTCCCCTTTGTCCCTCAAAATGCAAGATAAATATCATTGTCTGTAAATTGCAGAGCAGTTGCTTGCAGAGAAGCAGGAACATCCCTGTTGAGGTGCACTTTAATTAAGTGGCCTGACCTTCAGAGAGAATGTGCCCATGCTGCCCTGTGGGTACTCATGGGGACTGCAGATAGAGCTTCCAAAGGGAAAGGCTTCATTAAGTTTTTAGGGCCCTGCATGTATTTTGGAAATGTGTCCTAATAGAAAAAAATGACAGGAAAAGATAATCAGTATTTCCACAGTATTTGCACATGTAGACAAAGATTTTTTTTCAAAATTACATTAAAACATTTCAGATCTTAAATATGAGATTGAGAAAAGAGGATCGAAATGCTAATTCATTAAAAAGCTCAGACTGATCATAAAGTCACTTTAAGCAACTAGGCTCTGCACAAATCCACATGTGCCTGTGTGTATGTGGGTGCATGTGTGTGCATGCTAAAGGATGCTAAGGGCTTTTTATAATAGCTGATTTATAGCTCAGGGCTATAAAGTCCATTATGAGAAATGGTTACGTTATAGAGTGGTGAAACCAGGGTTGACAGCTGTACATTGTATGTCCCAAATTTGCAGCCTAGTCCTCAGTAGGACTGAGGGCCATAATCTCCCCTTGCCATCAATGGGGTTTGAGTGCACTCAACTCAAGGGCACATCAGAAACTTTCTGTCAAAACTAAGTCAGCGTAAAATATGGAGGTCTTGGCTAGTAATGCTTTCTGGATTTTTTTAATTGACTGGATTTTGCATGTTAGTCGAGAGGTGCAATCGTAGGCCCTGCCAGTGCAACACATGAGTGTGACATCCCGTGCATGTGTGTGTTTCTCCTAGCTTTGGTGGAAGAGTACAGAGTGACGGTGAAGGAGAGCCACTGCATTTTGGAGGACCTGGAACCGGATCACTGCTACAGTGTGTGGGTCATGGCTGTGAATGGCACAGGCTGTAGCTTACCCAGTGAAAAAGCCATTTTTAAAACGGGTATGTACATACTTTGGCATTTAATTATTATTTTGGCATTTGATTATTATAAGCTTCAAGTCCTTAGACCAATTCTAGTCTATAGTGTTACTGAAAGAGAAGCAACTGCTTCATTTAGCCCATCTGGCAGATAGCAGGCAACTCGTGGTCATTTCCCTTTTTGCTGAGAGATAGCGGCATAATTTCTCCTGGGAGGAAACTTGAAGGCATTCAGATTTGAAGACTTTTCCAGGCTCGTGACTGGGGCGTTGGGGCAGCACGTGATTAATTTCTCTTCTGCGTACGCTGCAATGCTCTGGGGCAGCTTTGGGAAAGCCACCCGGCTGCTCCCTGCTGCTGCTGCTTCTCCTGTGGAAAATGAGGCAATGGCTGTGGTTTTTTGCCTCTCTGCCATCCTCCCAAATACATCTATGCTGCATTGATTTAAATAATTAACTTTTCAGGGGAAGGCCTGCTTTACTGAGGTTACATGCTGTGTCTAGCTCAGTGGGACACAAATCTCAGGTGTGGCTGAGAGGATCTGCTGCTGTTTAAGTGTTGTAAATTGAGTAATTAGATGAGTATTGTTTATGAGCTTCATTTGACTGATTAATTTTTCTGAGCTTTAATTTCTTTAATAATTTGTATTGACAAAACTATTGCTTCTTGAATTATGACCAAGGTGAAGCATATTGTGTCTGAGACCTTCTTGCCAGACAATTTTTTTCAGTGCTACAGGATAAAAACAATCATTCCATTCTTGCAGTCACAAAATACAGACAAGGGTATTTAACAATTTCGTAGTCAAATAACTCTGTACAACGCTGAATGTATTGTTGAAATCACTTAGCAACAACCACAGCTTCAAGCCTTTTTCTTAATCCACTAGACTTCAAATTTGTTGATAATTCTCCTTGATATTCAATTCGCTATTCATATTTTTAGCAAAGATTATTTTCCAGAGAATTCAAAGTAGAAATTCAAATTTTACGGCCTCAAGAATGTAACTGAGAGCATGGTGCAGAATTCCTTCAAAATGGCCAAATAATAATGAGTTATTACTAGCTAATAAATCATAACTTTAAAGATGGTTCTCGCCTCTCTGAAGCTGTTATTTTTAAGACCTGTCTTTGCCTTTTGGCATCAGGCTCACTATTCTTTTTCCCAAAACTGAAGCCTTCTGAAGAAGTTGATTTCCTCGATTCTTTGATGCCTTCCTTTGGCCTGTTTCTTTAAGAAAACAAATAAACTAGATCAAATAAGGGCTCATTAAACACCTTCCCTCAAGCTGAGGTGAACTCCCTCTGGAGTGCACAGCGCCCCAGATGAACTTGTGGCGATACTGCTGAGCACTGACTGATGCAGAACCGCTGTATCACCTTAACATCAGAGGCAGAAAGATGAGCACCAGTAATGGAAACTAGTTCTTCAGTGTGAGCCCAGCTACTTTTATATGAAGTTAGAATACTTTGATTCTTCAAGTAGCCCAATGAACTCAGCAGCAAGAATTTAGAGAGTTTATTTTTAGTAAGTCAGATGATTAAAAGTTGGCACATACAAGAAAATAATTTCCTGGTATATGCAGTTAGGGGAACATACCCATTAATAGTGGGTCAAAGCTGTGCCTCTTCAGGTGCCGGAAACCCACAAGGTTTCCCTGTCGGCAGCGCACCCGTGGAGGTGGCAGTGGGCCTGGGGAGTTGTGGGGAACGCAGGCTGGTGCTGCTGCAGCAACCCCCCACCACCTCCCATCTCCTCTTCCTCCACCTCCCAAACTCACAGCCTGTCCTCCCCTCCCCTGGGGAACACGGGGCTTCCAAGTAGTGTTTTCTGTGAGGGAATGACGCTGAAGGCAGCAAGTATGCCTCTATCTCCCCTCCTATCCCTCCACCCCCCTCCTCCCTGTCCATCTCAGAATGATCTCCAGATGAAGGCTCTTTGCAATCCTAATGACATAGGAGTGAATGCACATTCTTCTGTTGTTCAAAACTTACGTGATTCTCACCCTGTATCTGAGGGACAGAGTAAGAACTTACCCTTTTTGGCTCTTTGCCTCTTATAAGATCACTTATATGAGTGCTGGAATATTACCAGGAAATCAGATATATATTCTAACTGCAGTTAATTTGTTAAAAAAAACCTCAGAAGCACAGTAACAACTTTTTCTGGTGTGCTGACTCCATCTACTCTTTAGACAGATAATTTCAAATTAAAAAAAAATGCTTGATGTTTTGTGACATACTGTTTGCACATACATAAATGTGGGTATGTGTGTCAGTTGCTGAATGCAGGCATTAGGGGATTTAGCTATTAATTTTTCATTCTTTAGAAACAGATGCATTTAAAAACAGACGATAATCAAATATGTCAGAACAGAATTAAGGGATTATTGCTAAGGGAACTACACAGGTGTATTACCAGATGAGAATCTATCCCACAGATTCTTTCTTCTGCTGAATACCCAGATTAGCTGTTTCTGTAGTAAAACATCGAGTACATCTTAACCTGAACTGCTAACCTCCTGATTTTCACTAAACCAGGAAATTAATATGTACTTGTGGATGTTTTTCTTTCCTTTTCTACTAATAAAAATTATTTTTCTTACAAAACAGAATGCATGTGGAATGCCGTTTGCAGTTCTGTGAGATTATCTTGTCATAAAATTGTCTAATTTCTACTTTTGTCTTAGGCCTCCTATTTGGAATCCAATCTCTTTAAAAGCAAAATAGCTTTCTATGACTTTATTTTAATTAATAACCTTTCTTTTAAGGATTTGTATTAAGACTGTTTCTGTGAGTCTCAACAAAAGGTTCTAAAGTTCGTTTATGTTGCTATTCCCTGGAAAGGGAAAGAGCAAGTGAATACAACTGATCCATTTTCAGCCTATGATGTTGGATGTGCAATTTCACACAATAGCTTTTGATTACTTGCATTCAGTGCACTATTTTACATTCAGTTTTCTGTCTTGTAGTTGGGCCTGTAGTTCTTAAACCGAGGCTCTAAAAAACAGCAATTACAGGACCAAATTTTAGCACTGCAAAAATAAACAGGACGTAATTAAGCAGAAAGTCAGCATCTCCCCATCAATTCTGCAGCACATTTGTTTCTGATGCAGTTCATGCAGGGACTGCTGAGGACAGGATTGAGGGGAGGTGGGAAGAGCTGTAGGCAGTATTGCCTTGGTGCTCTGCTCCTTGAAGATTGGCAGAAACGAGGAAAATGTGCTTGAGGAAAGGCATAAAAATCTATACGGGCATTCTAAGAATGTGCAGAAATGCGCAAATATTCACAGTGGCTTTCCCAGCGTGGATTTTTTTCCCCCCATAATGTAGCCCTCTGCCATTCAAACACAAACAAGCAAAAGATCATTGCTGGATGGGCAAAACTAAATATCCGGTGGGGTTTTGGGGAGGTAACTCTTCCTTTCCCTTGCGAGAATCCCCCACCAGCTGCTGGCGCCCTCCTTGTGGTACAGCTAATGTGTCCCTCTGTCCCCAGCGCCCGCTGTCCCCACCATCAAGGCCGAGGACTGCACAGTGTGTTGGGACACGGCCACCATCCGCTGGTGTGCCCGCTCGGCGTCGGCGGAGTCCTTCACCCTGGAGTACTGCCGACAGCACTCGCCAGAAGGAGAGGGTCTCAGGTCAGTGCCGCGGTCACAAGTGCCACTCAGTCGGATTAGGTAGCCGCTAATGAGCGTCCCCCAGACTGTGTGTCGTTACGCAAGAGATTATTCTGCCTTCAACCACACAAGGAAGAAATCTGCTTCTGCGTGCTGAGGAACTTACAGGACGAACACTAATCTATGAGATTAGGCTGAGACATAAAAATACTTCCTTTTTATTCTGCTCAACTGGGCAATCCCTTTCATTTGGGGCCAAAACCCAGGAGATGTTGCGCTGTCTGCAATCAACCAGAAGTTGCAGGGCTGTGCTGGCCAGGGAAGCAGTTGCTGCCCCGCAGCTGCCATGGCCCCAGGCAGGGCACGGGAGGGCAGATGAGCTCCACAGGAAGAAGTAGGGTGGTGGAGCCTGGCCCAGTTTGCTCTCTGCTTTGTGGTGAGCAAGATAGGAACCAGCTTCAGACATGGCGAGGGTGATACATGTGTCCCGGTAATGTTGGTGATCCATCTGCGCTGTCTGGATGTGTGGGTCGATCCCTCCCAAAGCACATCTGAGCCCAGCTCTGCCCGGCTCCGCAGGCATGCCACAGGGGTCAAACAGCAACCTGAAGAGCAGCTTTGAAATTGGGCCTGGTGTCTGCTTGTGCCAGACCCTCTCTGGTTTCCCCTACGCTAAGTCTGTGCTGCGTAGAGGAGAGAGTGGGGAGGGACACAGGCACCACTGAACCATGAAACCTTGTGTTGAAAAGCAGAGAAAATTATATGGTGCTCTGTATGTCCTTGGGGCTTGGGTTTTTTTGTTTGCTTCTTTTTTAAAAACAATGACAACAATATTCCAGCAAAATATAGTTGCAGAGGTCTGAGAAGCTTTGGGAGGTGGGGGTGACTTGCCATACAGAACCCTGTGGAAGAACCTCAGCCCAGCTGAGTTTGTCTTCACCTCCCAGGGACTTCATGGAGGTGTGGCAGAGAGGGAAGAGCTCCACCCCTTGCAGTCAAAATTAGTTGAGTGGACTGAAGTGTTCAGAGGTTTCTAGTAGACAAGTACGACAGTGAAATTGTGCGTGCCTTGCTCCTTACAAAAGTAGGCTAAGAACTGAAATAAAAAACTTCTGCGGGGTTGGGAGATCTTTTTTTCCACACAGTACCAGTGTGCTGTGTTAATGCAACCAAGGAGAGGTCTTGCCCAGCTCTCCTGCCTCTCAGAGGGCAGCCGTGAGCTGCTCTGTTTCATACATATTTCATGAGGCTGTCAGGTCCCTGTCAACCTGCCAAAGTTGCTGGTGGTCAGGGATAATGTAGCTGCTTCCAAAACCTGTGCTGTGTGTTTACCCTCGAGTTTCTTTGCCGTTAACTGGAATTGCCTCTTTTTCTCAAAACTGAACTAGAAAGTGTGACAGTTTCTGTAATCTGTAAGCGAGGTGTCGATAACACCAAGCAGTTTGCTTGTGTGGTGATAACTGTGGCAAAAAAGCTGCCAGAACTGACCCATTCCCTTTCTCAAGTGAGCTCGTGCAAAATCTAGCATGTTTATAATTATTCTGAGTCACATTTGACTTTTTGGCCCCCTGTGGGCAGAAGCTGGCCTTTTACTGTGACAAGTATGAAAAATTCCCACAGGACAAAATCATGAATTTTCTCAGAATTGCTGTAGTTTAAATTTCTGTATTTGTAGAAGGGCTCTGGCCTCTTTTTACAGTGTCAAAGACCCTCTTTTACCACTTATTTTCCCTCAAAGCAATGCCCCTCCTTCTTTTTCCAAAAGCAGCCCCTCGAGATTAACCTCGAAAGCTTCCATAATGGCGATGATGTTTTAGTGATGGAGACTTTTTTTTTTTAAGATTTCTCTTTAATTTTTTGCATAAAGCCAAGGAAAAAAAGATCCCACTGGTAGAGGGAGAATACTGCCTGTATTGCGCCCATCCAAGGCCCGCGAGATGCTAGTTAGGACTAGAAATCAATTCCTTATGTGGCTGATATAGTGAGAAGCTGCCTTCTGGAAGTACCTTAGGGAGCTTAGAGTTCCTGTGTCGGGTACCTGTATCAGGTGGAATAAAACTGTATCTTTATGCACACCTAGGTGCCTGGGGACACAGCGGGAAAGCAAGGGTGGGGGAAGGACATCCAAGGGAAGTCCTGGAGAAAGCGACATGGTCCTGTCCCACAAGGCTGCTTTTGCACGTGTCATTCTGGGAGCTCATCCAAGGCAAGAGACACTGCCAAGGGAGCAGGCAGGGAGAAATGCCCCCACCAAACAGCCGGAGATGTATGTGGAGCCCCTGGTCTGGGCTGACCCCTATAGCCTTCATCAGGTCACAAAATCACAGGATGGTTCAGGTTGGAAGGGTCCTCTGGAAGTCATCTGGTCCAACTCCCCTGCTCAAGCAGGGTCACCTGGAGCCAATTGCTCAGGTGGCTTTTGAATATCTCCAAGGAGGTCCTTGGAGCAGTCCTGGAGCAGTCCCAGCTCCCCAGGGAGAGAATTTGAAGAATGTCTGGAAATAAATCCTCATAAAAAGTTTCCTTCTAAATACCATTAAAAAAATCTGTATTTTCCCCTTTGAGTTCTTTCTTCTTGCCAGCTTGCCACCTGGGGGGCATGGTTTCATATAAAACCATCTTAAATCTTCTGCAACAGTGAGTCCCTAGCCTGCTGCTGTGGTTTTAAAGCTCCTTCCTGGATTGAGTCTCTTTCCAGAATCTTTATGAGGCTTTGAAATGTTTCTTTCACTTTCCAGAGCTCTGCTATTTTCTCACTATTCAGCCTCTTTGTGTTGAGAAGTCAATGGAGCTGTGGGTGGAAGATGGAAAACTGCGAGAAATGTAGTCCAGGGATTAGGTGTGTGGGCTGTTCAGATGGAAACCACGTATCACATCATGAGAAATCTGTAAGACTCAGGGAGGCAGAAATTAGTACAGTATGCAGTGAGTTCATAAAAGTAGAAGTGACTGGGTGTCATCCGCTCTGCCAGTGCAAGACCGGCACTGCTAGTGACCGAAACTTCCCTTCTACACATAGAGCAGGTCTAATGCTGGAAAAAGGAGAGGAAGCCTCCCTGCTGTTACGTTGCCTACATGACTGTCCTGCCGGCTCAGGAAACAAGGTGTGGAAAATAGCGAACCTTCCTCCCCTCTGGCTGTGCTGGGCTTGCCGTCTGAGATAGCAGCAAGGACCATTGCAGGTGGTGCTTTGGTGATCTTACCGCAAGACAGCCAGAGCTGGGACAGAGAAGAGGAAAGGAAGGGACACAGCTGGAAGCAAACTCAGAGCTATTTGTTCTTTATTTTTAGCTTCAAGAACTTTTTTCTGCCCATGGTGTGCTCCTACACGTATCTTGAGAAGCTTGCATGCTTTCAGCTCTAACTCCACATAGGTGGTACCAACACAGGTCTGGAGGTGCTGTTTCAGTGGGATCTTGGGGGTGGAGATGATAATTACAGCACAGAGGGCGTTCTGAATCACTGTGAGGCGTATCATTTGCTGGGTTCATGCAATATTAAAAAATACCCTCTAGATGTTGTTTCCTTGAAATAAATGAGGATGCTGATGAGAGAAACATGCATCAAAACACAGCATCAGATTTCCCTAAACCCAGGAAAATCACAACTTTAACAGACAACTGCTACTATAATATTCCTTGGCATTTTAAAGGTGAAGAAACATGTAACTCCTTTCTGTTCTGCTTTGAATAGCATGTACCTGAAATCTGGAGTCTCGATTTTGAGACTTACAGATTCCTCTTATAAAGAGAGGGATTAAGAAGAGGTACTTAAAATATTTAACGTCAAATATTTCTTTAATTTCTATGCACTGAATTTTGTATCATGATACCAAGAGATTGTGGGGACAGTGCAAATATGATAACATATAGGCTAAAGGCTAGGATGCTTCATGCTTTGGTAATAACATCGTTATATTTCCAATCATCTGTAAAGTGGGCAGGGGTATTTAAAGTAGAAAATAATTGACATAAAAAATGTTGTAGGTGGATTTCTCTTTCTTTCATGACCAAAATTACATGGTTCAATACTTTAGATGAGCTTGAGAAAGATCTAGCTGCAATGGTTGTTAGGAGAACTTGGAAAAGAAACAGGCTTTCCCCCAACACAGTCAGGATGCATTTTCCCTTCCCTTCTCCTATGTATAACCTGTATCCTGTAAGCTAAGCAGTAATCGTACCTTCTCCTCGTCCTTGCTTTTTTATCACTGATTGCAGGGTCAACCTGAAGCATGCCAAGCTACAGTGATTTCTGGGGAGCCCTCAGTATTCACTTTCCCCCTTCACCCTATCCCCTAAACAGAAAGAGAGGCAATAGCAAGATCTATTCTTCTTTGCATGCAGCCTCTTGTGAGCTTGGAGCTGGCTCAGAGTGTCGCAAATGAAATTCCTTCTTGTTGGCATACTCTGTTTCATTAGCTGGCAGCAGCGGGACTGTAAGCTTTAATCGTAGCTAAAATTGATGGGCTCTTATTCTTAGGCAGCTTAAAGCTGGCTAAAATAGATTATCAAGCAGAGAATGCTATCCGAAAATCTCATCACTGTTTTACTGACCAGATCTGCTTAAAGTCCAGACATTTCTGTCTCACTATTACAACTGAAAAGAGGCATGCTGTTGTTCTCAGATTTAAACATGCAACCGAATTCTGACTTGGAGAATTTCAGATTTGAAAGAGACCCAAGTCTGAACTTTGATGACTGACCCTATTCTGCAATTGGCTGGACCCAAACTCTTTTCTGAATACCCAAGCTCTGGGATCCAGACTCCAGAACATGAATACCCCAGGTCTAATCACACCAGAATGTACCTGTCTACTTGGATTTAGAAACAATTTTGTGTTTTATTAACTAGCCATCAGTTAAATAGCACATAGTGAAAAAGATCTCCTAATTTCTTTGGAAGGACACTGACTTACATGGCATTTTCCAGAAGACAAAAGAAAGAGCCATATAGAGGGCATCACTGTGCTTAAGACACATTGATCTACATGTTGCCACAAACAGCTTCTGATTAATAGCTTAGCGCAGCCTCCCTTCATCTCTCTTGTAACTGTTGGCTCAAAACTTCTTTCTAGTGGTCTGTGCTTCAGATTCACACCAAACATATCAGGATGGTGCTTCTAAGGAACAGATCGGGTGAGACTTGTCTAGGAAGCATGGACAAATTTCTTCAAAGCTTAGGTGCCCACTTCTTCTCCCATACGTCAGCTTCCATCCTCATTTTCCTTTCTCTCACTTCTTTTATGTTTGCCTCATTGCTCAGTTCCCATCTTGTATTTTTCTTTGACTCATCTTTCATTTTTCTCTTGTCCCCTGTCCTGATATGAGCCTTTTTCCTCTTTCAAGTCTAAAGATCTCAGGTTCTCATCAGGCAACTCATCAGGTTGCACCTCTTCCCTGAACCTTTCAGTAAGAACTGACCAGACTGCTGAACTCCCGGTGCCTTGCTGAAGTGCTCTCATGGTTGGTGCTTTAGTTAGTCATGAGGGTAAAACAAACTGTGCACTTGTTACCATGTTTGGGCAACCCACTTCTGTTTACTGCATCAGTTCCAGCATTAGTAATAACACATTCCTCAAAGGTGGCATGGCCCCTCACTGGTCATGCAAGAGCCCCAAACTCTCTGAAATTCTTTCAAATTGAAAAAAAAAAAACAAACCCACAGGAGCACCCAGTGCTTTTTCTCAATGCTTTCAATCACTTTTAATGACAGCTGTCAGTACAAAATACCTGTTACAAACTAATAAGTATGATGCACCAATCTTTCCCCAGGATGCCATCCTCCTAGATGCAGAGCTCTGTGTGGTGTTTGCAGAAATTTGGTGTGTTTAGGGCTGCGGGATTTTACCTTTATGTGATAAATGCAGCAGGGACAGGCATGTGAAAAATCCTGATGGATCAGCGCTGACTATTCTTCAGATTACACTGCTCTCTGGTGGGACATATGCAGAAAAACAGTCACTACAAATGAATAGCAATGATCTGATCTGACTGCTGACCTGCCTCCCTTACCTCCTCTGGGGTCACAGTAATTAGTGCTGGAAAAAATAATTTATTTAATCTAGCTCCCCATGGAGACGTTACCTGGAGGACGGAGACCATCCTGGGCTCCACTCTCAAACCTGAGGTGGAAGGGAAGGTGCCTTGCATGCTTTCCAAAGGCACGTCTCCTGTTCATGAATTTGCTGGAGAGCAGAGCAAGACTCCTGTCTTTAGCCCTTCCTCACACTACCAAGGTTATCATCTTTCAGCACAGAGGACGGGGGTTATGTCAAAAGACCTGCGTTACACTTGAAATTTTAAGTACTTACCTTGAAGATTCCTATAAGCATTTCTGGGAGGAAACAATCTAATTTATACAGATAAACAGTCTTTACTTGCAGGTATAAAATGTGGTGGGTGTATACTGTCTGGCTTTGCCATTATCATACAAGGCAAAAATGAGGAAAATCAGGATTCAGTGTATGAGAATTTGTTAAACCAATCTTTCATACACCTGACAATATAGAAAATAAAATTGGCATCTTTCTACCCATCCAAAGTACTTTCCCTGGCATTTCAAAGCGCCTGTGAAGCAGATTGAGTGGGTGCTGACTCTCGCTTTCCTGCAGTGTGTCAAGACATCAGCGGTGGAGGATGTGAGGGCTGGAGCTTTTGAGGCACCACAAAGGGGAGACATACTGAAAGCAGGGCACTGTGCAAAGGCAGTTCCCCTGCTGCTGCCTCTTGCAAAACCAGCCTGTTAGAGTGCATAGCACTGTGAGGGGACAGAGCCAAGACTTTGCTGATGAACAATTTGTGAGCAAGGAGATCATAATAAGAAGTGCATGGTTTCTGCATGGTCTCAGATGAGGATATCCATTCTTTTGCATCAGTACAAACACAACAAGCGCATTCACTGTCATGCAACTGAATGAATTACAAGGAGTTTTTTCTTCAGAAGCTTGTTCATTTTGTAGTGTAGCCTTTTTACAGGAGGCAGATGAGAATTTGATTCTGTGCTGCTTGCATTTTATGTGATGACTTGTGCTGCAAAATGAACATGAAGTGAGCATTATACCAAATGACTGCACTGAGTGAGAAGGTGGTACAGGAACAAAGGCCTGAAAATTTGTCAGATGAAGTAAAGAGGGTACCTCAAGTAAAATGTCTAAGCTCCTGCATAACTCAGTTGTTTGTGAAAACAGTATTTGCCTTTCCAATTTGGAGTTTCTCTATGGTGCCTATTGTTTCAGTAGTCAACAGTACTGTTAGGTGGCTTAGCCATTTGCATAAATTGTTCTGTCCTGGTTTGGATATCTGCATGTATTTTCATGTATGAAAATCTTCAAAATTTGCAGATCTTTTGCCGGTATAAAGAGACCTGAACTGAAAGTATCCCTGGAACCCAATGTGAACTATTTCTTCTACTTGAGGGCTGTCAACTCATTTGGGACAAGTGAACAAAGTGAAGCAGCTCTCATCTCAACTAAAGGTAGATCACCGTTTTCTGATGTCAAAACAATGGGATGGGGGGGCAAAGCAGCTGTCTTGGTTTCAGTTGAGGTAGAGTTAATTTTCTTCTTAGTAGCTGGTATAGTGCTGTGTTTTGGATTTAGCATGAGGATAATGTTGATAACACACTGATATTTTAGTTGTTGCTAAGTAGTGTTTACACTAGTCAAGGACTTTTCAGCTTCCCCTGCCCTGCCAGTGAGACAGAGGACAGCTGACCCAGACTGGCCAAAGGGCTATTCCATACCATATGTCATGCTCAGTATATAAACTGGGGGAGTTGGCCAGGGGGCAGCGATCGCTGCTCAGGAATGAGGTGGGCATCGGTCGGTGGGTGGTGAATAATTGTATCGTGTATTATTTGCTTTGTGTATTATTATTGTATTATTATTATTACTACTGCTACTACTACTACTACTACTACTACTATTCTATTTTATTTTACTTCAATTATTAAACTGTTCTTATCTCAACCCACGAGTTTTCTCACTTTCACCCTTCCAATTCTCTCCCCCACCCCATCGGGGTGGGGGGGGAGTGAACAAGCGGCTGCGTGGTGCTTAGTCGCTGGCTGGGGTTAAACCACAACAGCAGCCAAAGATAGCATTTTCCTCCAGAAATCATAACTGAACTTTATGATACAGAAGTGAGCAAGTTATTGAGACAAAAGGGATTGTATTTTATCTGCTTAAAATTAACACAGTCAGGGACTACTTCTCTTGAAGTTGATAGATTTATGTCAGTGTAAAACCTATGTGACCTCAGAAGCAAAAACATTTAATTCTGACAGAGATATTAAATGATCAAATATTCTTCAGGGACCTCAGTTTGCTTGAGTTTGGCAGAGCACATTCTTATAAAAGATGCCATGATCTTTAAAAAACCCTGCAATTAAAACCTTGTGGACTTTGGGTTTCAGGGATGAGGAAGCATGCAGAGCAGCTTTAAAATGTAATGGATAATTTAAACTTTAAGGTTTCCGGATAAGTAGTGTTAAATCATATACGGTTCTTCTAAACCAGCCTCAAAATTAAAATTTGCTATTTTGAAAAAGAAACTGATCGAAAATTTGGAACCTTCTTGAATGCTGAAGACTTCTTTATCACTTAGCTACATTTCTGGATAATAGACTGCTGTCTCAATTGGGCACAGCCTGGGAGAGTCCTTGCATTTGCACCCAATTTTCTGCTGCTCCTACCTGCCAACAGACACAACTCTGTCCAGCTGAGATGGTAGTAATTGCTGCTTAACATTTTATGATTCAGCTCATGTTAACATTGCCAGCCTCTCAGGTGTTTCTTTGTCGTGAATTGTACCAGGAACGCGATTTCGCCTGCTGAGCGACACAGCCCATCCTGCTTTGCAAATCTCCTCCAATGCAACAGTGATCTGCCTTCCTGAGAAAGCCAAATTCACTGGGTGAGTAGCAGCATGACGAACATGACCACCCTGCAGGGTTCAGGATGGGTCCCTCACTCTTATTTTTGCCTACAGGTAGCTTTCACATGGCACTAACTAATTTTGTAGAAGAACAGAATCATTTCAGTCACGTAGCCCCTGGATGTTGAGTGATCCCCCTTTCAAACACTGCAATATCTCAATAAAGCCAGTAGCAGCATTGATGTAGGTGCTGGGAAGAGTTCAGTGTCACACTGAGGAACCTCCAGAAAGTCAAAGGCAGTGGTACCTACTGGGACTGCTGGGTGTGCCTCTGAGGGCATTATTGGTAACATTTTTCAAAACATCCGTGGCTTTGAAGAACTAGGAAGTGCTCCTGGGATATGTCAGAACGGTTGTACCAGGCTAGCTCCATCCATTGCAAACATGATTTTTATGAGATACTGATATCAGTTCCATCACAAGCACAGGTCCACTTGTATAAGTTGTGCCATACTGATATGACTTCTTAAAAGATAACGAGGTATTACAGGTTTAAGCACTTTTTTTACTGTTACAGCTGAATGCACACAAGATGTTTGTCACTGTGTCTATTTAGAACAGCCATGCTTTCTAATTTGAAAAAGCTGCTAAATTTGAGGGGTTTTTGCCTCCAAAGACACCTCTTTCACCTTTTGTTAGCTTCATATAAGTTAAAGTTGCATAGTTTTCAGTCCTCAAGATGAGTCCATCTCAGTGCAAAGATGAAATGACTCTCAGTGACGACATGCAAATCTTCGATAAAACCCTGCAGTTAGAAGAACAGAGTGCAATCCATTAGTAATTTTAGATGCAACTGTATGACACGACTATAAGAAATATCACAATATGCTTGCTCTACCACCACACTCACTTTATTGTACACCTCTTCCACAAACAGGTTTCCTTCAGTCCTGGGTGAACTACTGCCTGCTCGGGGATGTCATTACTGGGAAACCGTTGTTTCTGCCTGCAGAAGCTACAGGATTGGGATTTGCTATGAGGCAACATCACGGAGCAGTGCCCTGGGGATGAGTGACACCTCCTGGTGCATGCGGTGCTGTCCTACACAAACCAGGTAAAGCTGAGTCAGTCTAGCTGCTTGGGAAGTTACTTGTCCTTCACGTAAATGAAGCTGGCCAGCTTCAAGAATCATGAAAGCAGAAAGGATCTGTCTGCTTTCTTTCTGCAAATTTGAGTAATAAGAAAAGGACAACTACAAAGGAACTTTAGACCTCCTCTTAATTAAAAAATCTTATAAAGTACCTTAAAAAATAAAATTAATCTCAAACAGACCAGTTTGCTGCCCTTCACCCAGCCAGAGAATAAAACTTAAAAAACTCATTTGCCACTGCTTTGTCATTCCCGGCTTATATCCTGAACTGCTTCACAAAATCCCTGCAAGTGTATTTATTTCCATAAATGCAGTCTTTTTAGAATCTATATCCGTCAGCAGGAGATGTCAAACCTCCATAGGGAACGCCTTCTCCTGCCTTGTCCTCCACAGTGACAGGCACCCACCTGCCACTGTGGCAGGACTGCCGGACACTGCGGTAGTCTTCAGTGGGCCAGTGCCAGGCTGCATGGAGGTTTGTAAGGCATAACCGTGTTAATGGTGTAAAGGTGCTCTTGATCCAAACTAGTGTGCTTCTTTAGTGTGAAATCATGCAGACGCATGAACATAACTACCTAAATGAAGTATCTGAGATGCAAAGGGTTTTGCCAAAGCAGTGCTTGTGCTTAAAACCCCACAAAGACATGTAATAAGAAAGATATAGATGAAGATTATTACAGCAAGTCTGCTTTGCTTTTATCCTGAGAGTCCAAAGATGTCAAGTGAAAGGGCTGATTAGCATGCCAGGCAGGGCTTTGAAGCGATGCCACATTCGCTTTGCTTATGTACTGAGTAAAATGCTGTTGCCATGTGATACGCTGCTGTATGTGGCCACCTCTTAATAGGTGGGAATTAAGTGGTAGGTTATTTCTGGTAAATCGCCATAAGGAGGCTTACTGTATTCTGGTTTCCATTTTCCCATAGCTTTCTTTACAGATTTCTTCACACTGGTATGATGAGCGATGTCTGCGTGACAGAACAGCCAGCCAGGATCGGCATCCTCTTGGATTACAGTGGTGGCAGACTGTTGTTCTTCAATGCAGAGAGAGGACTGGTGCTGTTCACCATCAGGCACAAATTCACTGATGCTGCTCACCCAGCCTTTGCCCTGGAGAAGGCTGGAGCGCTTACCCTGCGCATGGGCATGGAGCTGCCGGAGTTCGTGAAGCACAGCTAATCCCCTGCTTCACACTCTCAGGAAAACTGACAATTACAGCGTCAGGGGACAGGGAGGGGAAGGGGGGAGTCAGGGAGGGATGTCTAGTCTTCACCGATGAATGCCACGCACACAGCTCTCCCCCACAGCATCAGTAATTGTAGTTAGTGCTCAGCCACATAATCACCCTGAACCTGGAGAGAAAATTGACTCCTTCAGACAGAGCGTGCACCTAGTGATATACACAGCTGTACTTTTGAGGGGAAAAAAAGTTTTGTTAGATATGAACATTAAGAGGGGGGAAATCTACTTTTCCTGTGAAAATAATGACAGTGCTATCTGTCTTTTTAAAGTTGATGATGAGCCTGTGTATAAAATAAATGCATCTCTCACTGCAATACATGAAAGCCATCATTTCATCATTTGCCAGGACAGTTCAAATCCAAGATGATATGTTTGAAAAACGTGCAAAAATTTCAACAACTGAACCATTCTGTGGTTTAATAGATCTTGTGTTATTGTTTGCCAACTCTTTTCTTTAAATGCACAAATTAAGAAGACTTGGGAACTTAGAAATCTGCACTTTTCCAAAATGAGTGAGTCCAAGACTAGTCTTCATATCAGTCATGTCAAGTTTGAGTATGCAACACCTACACACCCTGCTTACAGCAGACTAACAGACAGCTACCTGACTGTGTCAGTAAATATCTGTACCTGTAAATAGGTACTCATGAAACACGTGTATGAGGAACCTTGACAGCAGTGGCAAAAGTCTTCCCTATGTTTTTCATCCTCAATTTGTTGGCTAGGTGATTTTAATGGTGAAGGGAAGGTTGGCACCTGGGACCTTAGAGAAGAGTCAGATTGCCAGTGACCTTCTTGTGGGTCACCCCTTTTCCATCACGGCTTTTTACCTTTGCACTTACCAATTTGATGCTCCTAATTTCAGGCTTGTGGACATTTTCCTGCATCTGCCTTGCTCCCTCCTGTTATCTACACTAGCACCAGCATCACACCAGCAAGGCACAGTGTTTCAGGGCCCTCAACGCAGGCAGGCTAAAAATGGCTGGTGACAGCAGAGGAGTAGGATGCTGATTATCCCCCTTGGCTTTTTCAAGCCGTTTTTCCAAGCACTTCACACATCGGCGGCATGGCTGTCTTCTCGCCTGCCCCAAGGGCTGAATGCACAAGTGCCAGTGGTGCCAAACTCCAGTGAATGTGGGGGGGGATATTAATCTTAAGGCAGGCGAGCGATGCTTTTCATGCTGTGCCTGCTCTGGAGATTTCTGCCGCAGGGGACTACACTGCCAGACTAATTTCTGAGCTCAGCTGAAGAGCTGTACTCCCCGAAGTAAAGCAGATTTCAGGAGTCTAACAGAGAGGTTTTGCTTCTGAAGAGACAACTTAAATGAGTTACAGGGAGGCTTCTGCTTTTTATGCTCAGAGGAGGTGCCTGCTGCTGCTGTTTTATTTATGATTTAAGACCACCAAGGCATGTGCTTGCTGCTTTAGCCTGCTGTATGCTTGGTGTCCCAGAGGAGCAACACTCCACACTGTCACAGCAGGCTCAGGCGGGACGTTTGAGGCAAAATAAACAAGATCCTGTGACCATTTATTTTAAGCCAGAGCTCTTTTTGGCATTTCAATTAAAGAGTGCCAGTTCTGAGTCCCTGTTGGGGAGAGAGGGGAATGAAAAAGCAAGGTAGTGCCCTGTTGGCTCAAGCGGATGTTTTGTAGAAGTGTGCAGGATGGTGAGAAAAAAGTCCTGGATTAATTGGGAAAGAAAGACAGAAATGGTATTGAGAGTAGCATTATCATGAAAGCTGAGGAGGAGGAGGCAGAAGGCAGGCTGTAAACTCACACTGAGCAGATGATGATAAACTAAGATGCAGGTCAGTGGCGTTGGCAGGGTGCGATCCTCAGGCTCCTGCAGCCAGTGAGCTCACCAGAGGTTTGGCTACCTCCAGAGCTTATCCTGGCTCTTTTAACTAAACCTGAAAAATCCCAGCTTTGGGGTGATTTTACCTGCATTCGCCTCGCCCTGGTTGCTGCTGTCCCAAGTGTGGGATTTCTTCATGGACAGCATCATGATGTATTGCTAAGGGGACAGCCAGTGAGAAGGAGAGCAAAATGACATGAAATTATTTCGGTGGCTTTTTCAATGAAGGTAAGAAGCAATTGCCTTGTCGAAGGTAGCTGTGTATTAGTAAATAGTGGTTTTAACATGAAAAGGGAAGGCCTCGCTATTGCCACGCATTATTACTCAGGTACTACTGCAACTTTTGAGCTTGACAAAATGTTTTTATTGGAGGCATCTCATTCTTAGAAATACTTGGTTCAATTTGAAAAACTACCTTACTCTGATTTCTTGCTAATTTTTGTATAAGGTTCAGCTTTAAATTGGGCAGTATCAAAAAGTGTACTTACTGTTTGAAAGCTGAATACATTATTTGAAATGGGAAATGTCACTCAAAGAGCCTAAACAGTACTGATTTGAATGTCTAAATCTGGCCTATATTAAGCTATACCAGATGAAGAAATGCCTAGAGAGAATATCTTGTTCAGAGAGAAGGAACAAAGTGCACACTAAACAAAAAACAATATACAAGAATTAAGATTCAGTATAGGGAGAAAATTCATATTAGCGAGGAAAGCAGATCCTGAAAGCCACAATTAAGCTGCTAGGACTTATAATACATGACGCAAACTCTCCTGCCCTTGGAAAGCCTAGAGGTACATCTGCTATGATATTTTCCTTGCCTGTTGGGCACAAAGTGGTACCAAGTTCAGGAATTCACTTTCCAGAAGGTAGCTGTCCACGGACGCTTTAATGTACGCTGCAGTCCATATGACTTTGCATTCAGATGAATTGAGATTTTGACGCTTGTTGCATCCACTTTTTTCTGGACATTGTAGTTTGTAACAGTACACTAGAAGAGAAAACCAAAAAACTCCCATTCACTGTGTTTTTCTTGCACTTGATGAGTTTGTCATCTAGAGATACCATAAAAACAGCGTGACTTATTTTTCAGCAAAGGTTGTTAGTTAGCTTGGCTGATAGTAACTAAGACTTTGTGCAAATGCTGACAGGGTTGTGTGGTATCTGTACACAGTCTGATCATCATTCCACACTTAGAATTACATAGAAATACATTTTAAGAGTTACACAAAGAAAGAACTGTAAAAGAGTTCACCAGTAATTTGGGGTTTATTTTCATCCTGAGAGTACAAAAGCTGATGCCTAATGCTGTAAATATTGTTAATAAATATTTGGACTGATCTGAAGTACATTGCATTAAAAGGAAAAAAACATTTCTTTTCACTTCAGCAGGTTTTAGATTAGGTTTGTAAACCCTTGTGCACTGAAATGAGAATATAGGCCTGACTGTAAGAAGAGAAACATTAATTTCTGCTGTCAAAATAGTGCTGAACTGGAATAATGCTGGTATCAGTACTATTGATCCACAAACCTCGCTGAGGGCTTTCTGCTCCAGAGAGAGCTTCTATGCGACATCAGGCGGAGGAACTTGGCAATGCATCTGCAAACCACAGTGCATGCATGCAGGCACAACTTTGCTCTTGCCCTAGCTCTTTTTAAAAAGGAAAATATCACTGAAATTTAACTGTTTGCACTGAAAATGGTCTAGTGATGCCTTATTTTAGAAATAGGTACATTAAAAACCTCCCCCTCCCCACTACTATTGTGGAATTAATTACACTTTATCGCTAAGCCTGCTGTAAGACATAGACCCAGTATGGCACAGGACCAATGAACTGTTGCTAAATCCACGGTACTGTGATACTGTCTGTGATATACATGTGAAATATGATTTCTGTTTGCACTGCAGGGTTTTGAATAGGTACGTAAAGACGGATTTAATGGAATTCATGGAATGGAATAATATGAAATTATGATCTTTTTGAATCATCCTCATTTCAGGATAATAAATAGTACCTCTGCCATGTTGAGGTTTAAATTGGATTTGAAAAATCACATTCTGTGGTGGAATCACGATTACATTACTGTCATTTTGTTGATGGATTTACTAGCTATCAAGAAGCTCAGTATGCTCAGATAGTCACACAACCAGCAAGGAAGTGAGAGCATCTCTTCCACTTCAGCCATGTGCTGTGGAAGGGAGATTGAATTAGGAAGGTACCTTCATTTTTCATGTTGAGTTTGTCCAATTTTCTGCCATAGTAGAAAGTAGCATTTGCTGACCAGAGACAACTCCTCAGTGCCGTTCCTACAGGAGCACAACCTGGAAGGAAATGGAGCAGATGTCCACCCAAGACCCACAATGATTTTTTCAACAATTAGAAAATGCACCATTTCAAGTGCAGTTCCACTCTGGAAAATATTGTACAGAAATGACACCTTCCTTTTCAGGACTTGTATTACAGAGGCACTGTATTTCTAAATCATACTCCTCTCAACCCTGAAGAAACAGTGCTGCAAGCAGAGATGGAAGTCACCCATAGCTTGTCATACCTCATTAATGCAGTGGTGAGCTGAATTTCAACCTGCCATACTCTTACCACGCTACTGGGGAGTGAGGAATGGAGAGCTGGACCCCAGCCACAACAGGTACAGGAGAGAACTGGCTTCTGCTGAGCAGGCAAGAAGCCAGTGTGGCTTTTAATGCTGGGGCTGGCAAAAGGACACCTTTATCTGAGCATCCCTTTATATAGCCCAGCCTTCCGAGGTTGTAAAAATCTTTCTCATACCATTTCATGAGCCTAGCTCGGAAAGCACAGTGCATATGTAGTCCCACAACTCTTATTTTCATATTCTCCAAGAAGAAAACTACATTTTGGAGTAAAATTAACAGAGATTATTTTACCTAATGCTGTAATTGGGTTTTAGATATGTGTCTGTCTGCTTCCTGCTGTCTTTTAAAAAAAAAGAAAATTACTGAAAAATGATACTTGCAGAATGAATCACAGCCATCACAAAAAAGTAATAAATACAAGTAAATCCTGAATACTTTGTAACAAGGCAGGAAGCTTTACATGCTACTCCAACACATCCATTGGTGTTGGTGTCCCACACCGGCTACCAGTATCATTCTCTTTATCCATGAAGGGGGTTTTTGTCTGAAACACATATTAATAAAAATATTATATGCAAAATGTCCAACTAGCAGTGCAAATAACTATTAAATGACCACCAGTGCTTAGGAAGTAATCTGTATCGGTATTTAATGTACCAAGTGAGGGCTTTCCTTTCAAAGCAAATAATGTGTTGAGGTAGGTAAAGAGTTTTCTGTGGTTCAGTCACAGCAGAATTACACAGGAACACATACTAATAGCCTGCCCAGGTACAGAAAGGGCATTACTCTCTAGAGTATAAAAGCAGATTTTGGAAGTTAAGGCATTTCTTGGTGATTAAAAAAAAGTCCATTGTGTCACTGATCCCAAGTTAAAAATCGCATTTTTTTGCTCAGGGCCATATATTTCTACTATATGCTTCTGCAGCAGAAATTGCTGCTATGTTCTGTGATTGCAATGCAGCGAGACGCAGCTTTGGTGCATGACACTGCAGTTATTTTTGCACATGTTCAGTAAGTTCAGAGGAGCCTGAATAGGTTGGGCTTGCTGATCACATGTGACTCATTTGGACAATTAAAGAGCAGTAAGTCTGAGAATTCCTTGAAGTGTGGGATTCTCAGGACACCTGTATATCCATGGTGGAAAAATGGCATCAGCTTTTCTTCCAGTTATTCTTCCACAACTGCTGGACCCTACAAATCTCCATGGAAGGAGCACAGCAGTTAGAGTGCATCTGAACCGTACTTCTGCTGCAAGAAACATTCATGCTGGAAGGGCTTACTTCGGGCCTTAATCATGCCTAAGGTACATCTTCTGCTTGAGTTAACAAGATAGAGGTAGATAGGTCACATTCAATATATCAGGGCTGGGGCAGAGGGCGGGCAGGGGAAAGTCCTTTTCCCCAGTCTACTCTAAGGAAGCATTTGTTGTTCTGCTACTGAAAGCTTGCTTTCCAACTGCTTTGTAGTGTATTCCTCATCTTTAAAAAAAGCAGGATCTCTGCTAACAGCAAAATGAGTTAGAAGAAATCCCAAGCAGTTATACAGAGCTCTGTCTTTGTCATTACTTTTACACTGTTGTTTTTCAAACAAGACCAGAAATAATTTAAGATTGTCACATTAGTGAAACTCTTGCCTTAATTAATATAATTTTGATCTTGAGTTAAACAGGTTGGCTTTAACTTTCCAAGCTTAAAATAGTTACCTACCTTTTATAGATAAGTATCTGTGTTTTAAGGTGGTAGACATGGTCTGCTCATATACTGTCTTGAAACTGCAAGGCAGCTCTGTTATTTGCAGTGCAGCGGTTATGGAGGACATTAAAGATTATGAAGTTATGGACTAAAGGAAAAGGCATTGTGGCTGTAACCCTGTCGTGGTTTAACCCCAGCGGGCATCTAAGCACCACGCAGCCGCTCGCTCGCTCCTTCCCAGTGGGATGGGGGAGAGAATTGGAAGAGTAAAAGTACAAAAACTCATGGGTTGAGATAAAGACAGTTTAACAGATAAAGCAAAAGCTGTGCACGCAAGCAGAGCAAAACAAGGAATTCATTCACTACTTCCCACCGGAAGGCAGGTTTTCAACCGTCGCCAAGAAAGCAGGGCTCCATCACACATAACGGTTATTTGGGAAGACAAACGCCATCACTCTGAACGTCCCCCCCCTTCCCTCTTCTTCCCCCAGTTTATATACTGTGCATGACATCGTACGGTATGGCATAGCCCTTTGGCCGGTCTGGGTCAGCCCTCCTGGCTGTGCCCCCTCCAAGCTCCTTGTGCACCTGGCAGAGCATGGGAAGCTGAAGAGTCTTTGACTTAGTGGAAGCACTACTTAGCAACAACTAAAACATCAGCGTGTTATCAACATTATTCTCATAATAAATCCAAAACACAGCAATATACCGGCCACTAAGAAGAAAATTAACTCTATCCCAGCTGAAACCGGGACAAACGCTCAAGAGGATGCTAACAAAACAGCAAATCCCTCACCACTACCTGCCGTGTGTAGACAGCGGGATGTTAGCATAGGGAAGGGAAAGCCTGGAGATGTTACAGACTCGTAACCCAAGGAAGAGGTGAATGCTGACTTTTACTGTACAAAGAAAGGAGCGAATAGGCAAGAGAGATATGCTGGATGTTAGGACCAGGGGCTTATTTTTGTCAACTTGTAACAGACATGTAACAGCACGTCTAACTCCTCTTTTTAATGTACAGTTAATTAGACTGTATATGGCCCTGATAGATAGCATACATACATGTTGGAAAAGCAAACATTATGTCAGACTTGTGGCGCTGAAATGAATCCAGAGCGACAGTTCCCACGCTACAGCTTGATGTAGTCCAGTTCCTTGGATACTCCCCACAGCTGAGAGCTGCGGAACAGCCATCCTCAATTCACCACCTGCTTCAGCTGAGGCTTCCAGTCTGGTTTGTAGACAAAGGAGAATATAACTGCAGAAACGAGGCTGACAGTGAGAAGGCAGACAGATGCTGCCAGCAGGGACAGCTTCCTCAGGACTGCCATCAAGGGGGCTGCTGAAAAGGACCGTGATGCTGGAGTGCAGTTGCACTTTCTTAGCCCTGCAGAGGTGTGGCAGAGTAAGCTGTTAAATCACCCCTCTCAGCCCCTGGCCTCTACACTTAAGGGAACAAAAAACCAGGAATGACAGAATGGCAAGTTTCAAATCAGGTGGCAGAAAGATTACAGAATGTGCTGGCACGTGAAGCAGCTGATCTCCACAAAACAACAACTCCTAACTGCAGCCGAAAATGTTAGCTAAGTGTGATGTGGACTCAACTTACAGCAATTTCACAGCTACATGTCTCTTGCTGTAATTCTGGAAGAGTGCAATGATTGTTCTGCAAGTCCCGATGAAATTTGCACAGTCCAGCTTTGACAAATAGGTAATTTTTAAAAATTAAAAACTGCTTCATAAGGAAATTCTTGACTTGCTGTGTGCAACTACCACTCTGTAATCTGTTCTATGAGCTTCCTTGTTCTCTTTAAGGTGAGGAAGGTGCTTGTACCATGAATCCAGGCCAGCTCTGGTATGGCACCAAAGTATATGGTATGTCATCCCTCCTAAATGATGCCTGCTTGGCTAGCAAAGACTGCTTGGTTGCCTCACCAATGTGGTAAGCATACTAACTGTCACCCAATAGCTTGTTCAATCCTACTTACCTTTCATGGATTAGCCATGATTGCTTTTTACTTTTAAAATGCTTATACTCTGCTTGCTCTGTCCAAAAGAGACATCTACAACAAGTAACACCTACAAGTAAGCAAACTAGCGGCCACAGCAAGTATCACATTTTCTTTCTCATTTCTCCTGCAGCCTGCAGAGACAGCAGTGATTTCTGTTTTTGCAAGTGTCTAATTCAGTGACTGCAGCAGTGTGAGGAAGCACTCTCACTTTCTCCTACTTTAGTCTACAGAGTCAAAGTATGCATGTGTGGGAGTACATCATGCAAGTGTGACTTCACAAGAAGGACTGACAAATTTTTAAAACACTGTTTTCTCTGATCTCACTCCTGGAATGACCCCGGTGCCCCTGATGCGTATTTGGGTGGGTTTATGCCAGCACACCAGTTCTTGTAAGTGAGCTTGAGGGGAAAGGAAGAGTATTTCATTTTCAGAAAAATGGGCTGTGTGGAACTTCCAGGGAGAGCAGCAGAAGACAGAGCAATGTTTCTGAGCCACATAATTCTGAGTTACTCAATAACTCGAACAAGATGGGTCTATATCTTTCATTATACATGCTGCTTTGGAAAACTGTGACATTTCCTCTTGAATCCCAAAGATCTACCAATGTAAAAGCTCCATCACCTGAATCACAGAATTACAGAATGGTTGAGGTTGGAAGGGACCTCTGGAGGTCATCTTGTCCAACCCCCCTGCTCAAGCAGGGCTACTTACAGCTGGTTGCCCAGGACAATGTCCAGGTGGCTTTTGAAAATCTCCAAGGATGGAGACTCTACCAGTTCTCTGAGCAATCTGTACCACTGCTCCATCACCCTCAAGGTAAAAAAGTTTTTCCTGATATTTTCTGCCTCCCAGCCACGGCCACGGGGCTCGGAGCTGGAGGAGTCGGGCTGCTGTTGTAGAGAAGTGCCAGAGAAGGGCTGAGAGGGCTGTGACTGGAGCATGCCAGGGGCTGTTTGGGTGCGGAGGTGCCAGCAGGACCCAGCAGGGACAGGGCTGTCAGCATGGCCTCTGCCCATGGCACCCCGCTTTGCGGGCCTTCAGCACAGGCGGCCCGGCAGATGCTCAAGGGACTTAGACAGCTCTGCCCCAGTGTTTGGAAGGGGGAGGAGGGGGAGGCTGGAAAGCATTGCCTGCAACGGCTTGTGCTTTGGTTTTGGAAGAAACTCACCCTGAAAATCTTCTGGATCTTTATTCCATTTCCACAAAGGCCAGCAGCCGCTGTCTCAGAAGCCCCAGGCTGTAGAGGAGGATGGGTTGATCCGCTGGGCCGGCCGGGCGCTCCCCTGCAGCCTGCCGGGCGGAGGCGTTGGAGGACCCTGGAGCTGCATCAGCCCGCACCCTTCGGGGTCTCCCCGCAGGTCCCCTTCTCCCAGCGGCGGGCTGGTTGTTGGTGGGCCTTGGGCGCAGGTGGTAGCGCTGCTGCGGGGACCTGCTGCGCACCCGCTCCCTGGCCGCAGTCCTCTGCCGGCAGCCGGACGAGCCCACCACGTACTCTTGGTAGTCGTCGTCCGCCCTCACCGTGTGCAGGATGCCGTTGAAAGGCTGCCTGCAGAGTGGGCACGCAGCTCTCGTGGCAGCCCACCGCTGGATGCAGCCGAAGCAGAAGGTGTGGAAGCACCCGTCGACATAGGCTGCGTTGTTGACCTCGCACAGGCAGATGGAGCACAGGTTGCGTGCCGCTGCCTCCCGCTGCCCTGCCCGCTGCAGATGGCTGGTGGTGGCCGTCGCGGCAGAGCCGCTCTGCTCCAGAGCCTCCTCAGCACCCGACGCCATGTCCTGCCAAGAGAGATCTTCAGAGCTGTCCTGGCGCTAGGAAGGGCAAAGCAAAGAAAGCCCCAGAAAGCGGAAGGAGAGGGGAGGCAAGGGCCTCCCGAAGGGTCTCCTTGCAGGCTGGAAAGTGGCAGCAGAAGCGGCCCCACAGCACAGCCGGCCCCAGGGGCTGCCCTCCCTGCCCGCCTGTCCCCCTCGCCTCCCCCCCAGGGACACTGCCCACAGTCCAAGACCCCCCCAGCCCCTCCGCTCCCCCCAGACAACCAGCACGACTCGATCTAGCACAGGGCACCTGAAGGAGGCGGTCAGGGAAGGCGGAGAAACTGTCTGGCAGCCTTCAGTGGTGTCCACAGCCACAGCACGGCCGCCATGCAGGACCCGCAGCAGCCCGCCAAGGCTCTGCACAAAGGCAGCACTGCAGGTGGAGGCCCACAGGCCTGATGGACCACCAGGACCCCCAGGACCTTTTCTGTATAGCTGCTTGCCAGTCAGTCAGTGCCCAGCATATACTGATGCTTGTTCCTCCCCAGGAGAAGGACTTTGCAGTTCCCCTTGCTGAACTTGATAATGTTCCTTTCACTCCATTTCTCCAGCCTGTCGAGGTCCCTCTGGATGGCAGCCTGACCTCTAGCCACCCATCTCAGTTTTGTGTCATCAGCAAACTCACTGAGGGTACACTCTGCCTCATCATCCAATTCATTAATAAAGATGTTGAATTATATTGGACCCAGTACTGAGCCCCGGGATACACTGCTAGTTACTGGCTTCCAACTAGACTTTGTACCATTGATCACCATGCTGAATCCACCTGATCAAGTTCTCAACAAAAGTCTCCTCTCCAACCCCTTTAGAAAAACTATTTTAAGCTGCGGCAGTAATATTAGCACTATATAATGGAAACTTTGCATGTAATCACATCTCAGTGGGATGTTTGAGCTTCGCCATGACATTCTGGTTAGGCAGATCCCCAAGATTTTGTGGAGGTCTAATGCCCACATAGTTACTGCTTAGCAACCAAGAGCTTCTTCAGGAGAAAGCAAATCCTTTGCAGCCTGGGAGTTGGTTGCTGTGACTTCTACCTAAGAAGGAGGAGGAGAGCTGAAACTGTAAAGTGAGTGGATCCCAGCACATTTATCTCCAAGAAGATACCAATGGCTTTATTCCTCACACCATGATCTGTGTCACTGTCTGAACCAAGCACAGCTCAGAGCCAGCGACTGCCTTGCAGACTTCCCCGGTGCTCTGGGGATATGAGGAAAGCTCACTTCTTTCCTCAAGAAGATTGTAGCTTATAGGACTGCAACAGGAGTCCTGCTGTCAGAACCCAGGCCGTTATGAAAGTCTGTCCTCTTTTATACACTTCAATGAAGTTTATTCATTTCCCGAGTCCCAGCCTTGAGAAACACTGGCTGTGCCCCTAGTGGGGAGCTGGGGCCAGCTGAGGCTCGGTACTTGCTTGGTGTAGCAGGGATCTGTCCCCTCACCTGTAAAATTATCACAGGAGATCTGCTCCATAAGGTTCAGTGTCTACTGATCTTCTTCCAGAGCTCTAGAACTGGCCTTGCAGAAAGACAGATGAAGGAAAGAAGCAATTGCCGAGCCAGATTGGGAGCAATGGTTATTTTCCAGTGAGTAATGGACATGTCCAGAGATGTCTGAGACAGTCCATTCAGTGTATGCTCCAGCTGCAGGAGCACTGGCAAGGAGATACTTGTCCTGGGTTATCAGTAATGCCTGAAGTTGGACTCCCATTGATACTTTGCACCTCTTCTGGAGGGTAAAGAATATGCGCTCTTTCTCTTTCCCTCTTAGTACATCTTTCCCTGCAATGAAAACAAGACACTGTATATGAAGAGACAGAAGGAAAAAATGTGCCTCTCAGCTGTGTTTCAAATGTTGTCTATGTTAAAAACTGACTCTAAACCTCTTATAGCATCCTACCTAACTTATCTCACACTTCTCAGTTCTTCTGTCATTTTCATTATCCTTTACTAGGTCCATTCTGATGTGCGATTTACGTTGCTCTGCCACTTCTTAGGGTCCTTTCTGTAAATATTAAGAAGTTGCCTTGAAGTTCCTGCTATAAATACTAAGGCAGTCTTAACCAGCATCTTATACGGTCTCTGTGGCAACATTTCAGAGCTATTTTTAGGCCCACAGTCTTGAAGGCTAGTGTGCAGAATTCATCATCCCTTTGCTCGAGGAGGTTCTCTTGCCCAATAAGATTTTAAATTCTGTAACCTCTCCGGCAAGCAATCTGGTACTTGATGTTTTTTGTGGCTCCAGACTTTTCCCTTGTTCCAAATGTAAATGTTCCTTGCTATGATATAAGCAGTGACCTTTCTCACAAGTGACATGCAGGAAGATCTATTTCCTTCCAGTTTGCAGATACTTTTTTATATTATTGTGTCTCTGCTCAATCTTTTCTCTGCTTAAATCCAATTTTTATTCTATTTTGTCAGAAATCATGTTTTCCACACCTCTAAACAGCAACTTTTCCTTCTCTGGATGCTCTCCAACTGGTTCTCTCTTTTTGCCTTTTTTTCCTGACATCTACTGCCTAATACAAGAAATGGAGGCCATCTAGTACTGAGTCAAAAAGAGGTTTTTTTCCTTAAGTCTTACTTATGTTTATGTACTCCCATAAAATATTTGCCTTTTGTCCAATAGCACAATGCTCTTCAGTTTATAATCCAGTGAAACCTACAGAGCCATTCCTGAAATACTGCTGCAAAACAAATTGTTCCCACCCTATGCATGTGTAACTACACATTCTTACCTAAGTTCAGAGTATTTTTTCTTGTTCTTCAGGATTTGCACCCTCTTGCTGTTGTTACGGTAATTTTGGGCTCTGCTTTTGTCTTCCAACAGCCTTGTGTCACTGTGACTGTCATCAGGCTCTTGCATAGGCTCCTGTTCCAGCATCTACGCCGTTGAAGTTCCTCTGGAATAGCAGTGGACTCACAACAGCTCTCCTGGCCTCCACTTATTAATTTTTACAGTTATCCTTCTTCCATCTAGGTATTTTGGAGATAAGAAACATGTATTTTCCAATAAATAATTTGTAAATAATAGGGCTTTCTCAAGAATTCGTTTTATTGCTGTTCCTGGTCACCTGTTGTCCATAAGGGGGCAATATATGGCAAGAACAGAACTGTTGAACGGCACAGAAAGTGTTGCCAGGACCCAAGATCAGATGTATCTTTGCTTTTCCCACTGCAGTGTCTCTGTTTTTCATCATCTGAGTAGGATTTTGAAGGATCCCAACCCTACGGTGTTATTGTTTTCAAAAACAGTATTATGTCTGATAGCTGTTGAGAAGATAATTTAATTTTGCACAAATATGGCCTTCAATTAGGAGAGTTGTGTTGTGTTTATCTTTCGCTTTCCTGTAGAGGGTGAGGAAAAACTATTTGTAAGAAAACAGGGCAACATTTTTTTTTCCTTTCTGATATGACATATCAAGAACTAGTACAAAAATATTTTTCAGCTGGAGCTATACAATTTTTGAAGACGATGTTTATCAGAAATGAATGAGATTACAGGAGGAAAATCCTCTCAGTGGTATTGAAAAGGAAATCTAGATCAGCTCATCCAGCTTTATGCTCTCATAGCAGTGCTCTGTATAGAACTGGGAGAGGGAAAGATAATTTTCCAGCTTATATGTGACTTTGTTGTTCTTGGATCAGCCTGATCCTTCCTCTAAAATAAAGAAGCCTTATGGCCAGGTGCCATCACTACCCAATAGCTGGGATTAGCCAGAAGATGGTGTTCCAGCCATATCCTATTTCCTTTACTTGTGCCACAGTCTTGGAGTGGGGCACAGCAGTGCACTGCCAATAGCACCCTTCTGTATGTGGCACCCAGGGCATCTGCCTGTGCTAGACATGGCTTGTCATGTTTTTTGTGGTGCAGAAGTGGTACTGTAGTGCTGTGTGTGTCACAGTGATGTGCACTTGCACAATTGGTTTACATTGTTCTCTGTCAGATGACAGCGGTCATCATTCCCTGTCCTGAAAAGCATGCTGTATGTGATATGCAAGAAAAGACACTCCGTGATAGTTCCAGAAGGAAAATCATGCAGAGGAGACCCTGGCAGTCTCACCTTCTTTTCTGTTAGATACATACTGAAAGATCTGAGGAATCAGTCAATATCCAGATCCACTTAGCTGAGGACAGTGATTGTGAATTGGAGGCCAGGAATTGCACCTGTTAAGCGAGTCTGTTAATAGGTTTTGGTTGGTTCCAGCTGCTGCCATCTGAAAGTCCACTCTGAGCAAATTGTACTATTTAAGTATTTTGGTGGTACGGTAATGTTTCTGAATGCATGCCAGGAACAGTAGCAAAAATACCTTCACTATGCTAATGACTAAAGTCGTTAGCTTCTACAGAGGCCAGCTTCCCAATATCATTCAAATACCAGGCAGTCTGAGTCAGTCCTGATCATCTCTTTGGGAAAACAAATTCACTCCTTTGCCAAAAAATAACATGAGAGCAGAGTGACCTCACAATTCCTCTGCCATTCCACGGGGCTGGGGATCTTGGTGTGGAGCACAGCACATCTTCCCGAGGCTTGGGATGGGCCATCCGGCAGCTGACTCTTTTATGCCCCAATGCTCCAGTGCATAAAAAGATATTTTAGTCTCCATGATGCTGTCCTTTCCCCTCTGCACAGCCTAAACTTTGTTTTCTTTTGTGCTCCTCTTCCTTTCTAGGCAGCAGCAGCCACCACCAGTGGAGCTCTGATTTAGTTCTCCATTTGACTTTTCTCTTACGCCACTTGTCATTAAATACCTCAGAAAATCCAGGACAGGCTCTGTGCTGACAGAAGTTGAGCCCTTGGGAAGAGATGGTGGATTCATATTTGTACCGCCTCTCCTGGACCTTTAGCCCCAGTAAAACATTTTGCAGGTATTTGCTGCTTCTTAGTTGGCTTCATAGACGGCTACACACACACACGTCCCTGCCTCCCACCAGGATCTGAGACGGTGGACCTCAAGAGATCTCTGTGTGGGGTTTTGTGAACTGCCCCCATCACACTGCCTCTGCTATGGCTGCAGCAAGCCAAAGCACAATGAGCACTAAAGGACTGAATTCCGAAGGTGTATCCTTAAACTTTAAGTGTATGCAGTCTCCCTAATTGGCTGCACAACTCCTCACTTCAACACACTCTGACTTTTAATATCGAACATATCTTTAAAATTAGAACTAACAAGAAGACTAAGAAAAGGGAAGAGGGAGGTAAAGTGATTTAAAATTCTAAAATTGAAAAGATTTTTCTCATATGAATTTGATATGTGGAACAGATGGTCCTCAAAAAAAAAAAAAAAAAGTTTAGGCAGAAGAAAGGAGCCTAGAATGAGTATGTATCCTGCTCCCACTGCACTGGGACCATGAGCAGCTGAAAGACTAATGCAATTGATTATTCTGTTGAATGGAAATGTCCATCCCTTAGTGGTTCTGTCTGCAGAGAAAACAGCTCTGTTTTTTTTAATTCAGAGTTCCTTCTTTTCATTTTTTTCTCAGTAACCAGTGTGCAACAAAATCACATTATGCGACACTGAAACACACTGTCAGTTGGAAACCTTAGCTGGCCTTCTCCGGATACATTTTCATTAATAATCTATTTGTGCAAGAGCTAGACAATTTCTCTGTAATGGTGTTTGTAATGGGATTGTTCCTCAAGTATAGTGAAGAAGAAAATGCAAATAGTAAGATCTCTTATTTTCTTGACCCTGAAACACATTCTATCTCCAGCCCTCCAGACATTTGCTTAGCAGGTCAGTGTGCTTCTAAACAGCTGAATTGTTCTTCTCCAGAGATTGCTCTGTAAAGCTCAGTTGTTGTTAACTAAAACCTTAGCCTCAGAAATGTAAAACGCATTGAAATGGATTTGACCTGTAAGAAATTATTTGGCTCCTTCAAAAAACTAATATTTCTCTTTTTTCCCCTCTAATGATGCACAAGTGGTAACTGAAGGAAGACTAATTTCTTTAACCCTCTGCTAAACTTTTCTTGAAGTTAGTGTATAACCTGCCTTTGTGGGCACCGCAAAATTTGCCAAAAACCCAAACAATCTTGTTTTCTTTTTCTTCTGTATCGGCAGCTCTCTTAAGCTGCTTTCTAATCACCTGGGAATCATTTTGAAAGTGGAAACCAAGCAAGTGGTTCTCCTGTGGTACATTTTTATTCCAAGTGATTGGGTTATTAGCAATTTATGCTGGCTTGGTCTCTCGCCATTCTTCTGCGGCAAGCCTGTGACAGCATATTTACAAGGAGGGTTGCTTCTAGAACTAACATTCAAAGCCCATTTCAGATTGAACTGGTTAAAAACTTAATGTTTACCAGATGCCAAAGGGAGAACCTTTTGAGGCATTTCCTCCTAAATATGGGTTTGGACCCTCCATCTCGCAAATCAAAGGATGCTTCCTGAAAGCAAATGCTTTCTATTCCAGCTGTGGTATTACATTTTGTACTCTCCCTTCAATTCGTTTCATTTGGCAGTGCTGTGATTACAGGCCAGCCATGGACATGTGTTCAACTGAGGCAAAGCACAGAGACTGAAGCACAAGAGTCTTGTTGAATTTTCAAGAAGCATTTTTCATGGATGATCATCCTGTTCTCTAAGCCTAAAAACTCAGGGAAATGACAAAGCTCCACTTTTTCTAATTGTTTCTGAGCCACAGATCACAGTCATTTTAAAGGGGAACGAAACAGAACAAGTTCATTCCAGTTACATTACAAACAAGCGAAAGACCTCACAATTTCATCTAGAGGGGCATCTGTCAAATTCAGACTGCAGCCATTACAGAAATAGCCATTCAGAAACTGTTCCCTCTACTCTGTAGAATCAGTCTTCTGATCGCTTATACCCCCTTTATGCCATTGTAAGACCTTGACTTTAATAGACTAGCTCCTGGTTTATCCACTTGTCAACAGCAGACAGTATATTCCCACATGTTCACACATCCAATGCAGTGGGAACAACAGGCAGTACAATAATATTAAACCACAAAAAATAATTAGGAAGCATCCTATTAACAAAAGCATTTCCCCAGAGGCAGAGGTAGAGGAATCTGGCTTTGCTGAAGAAGAGCCTCTGCACATTCTGTGGTTTTCATCCTTTGGCTGCTCCAAGTACATATCTGAAAAGGGCCTTTGTGCTGGAAATGAAGTATTCAGAAACTGTACTTCAAAACATTATCACAAAAAGTTTCTGTATACTATAAAAGCTCCCACTCTGTATACATATTTGTTGCTGTTACTGCTTTGTAATACTTCTGTGTGAGGAAAGACCATTTTTGTAATTATAGTTGAATAAAAATAACATTTGAATGTGAAAGATATTTGCTGGGTTTTAGAACATTTTGATTTCTGGAAACAGACCACCTGCTGCGTAGGACCCTTAAGTCTCCTAGCTAATAATCTTCTCTACACTTGGACTAATTTTAGCTATTGCCACTTGAAACTTTTAATGGTTTCAGCCACCTACTGCCTTAACGCAACTTTTCCAGCCCCTCTCTAGCACTCCTGCCTGTTCATATATCTGAGGATTATAAATAGTTTTATTTGGAAAATGGTCACTGGAGATGGAGGTGGAGAGACAGGAATCATCTGAGAGTAAATAGATTGTTAATTCCCTTCTGAGCACTGAGCTGCTGATTCACTCCCAATCAGTTCCCACACAGCCTGGGCTGAGTCAGTCCAGAGGGTGTTGAATAGTCAAGAGCAAAGACGATTCAGAGGATAATGGTTCTGCAAAGACCAAAACAGAAAAGTGATTCAGAAGGGGGAACTAAAAGAAGAAAAACACATACTGGAGAAAGGGGGGAAAAAATCAAAGGGGAAATAAAAATAGACGAGCAACCCCTATGCTGCCACCTCTGCGTGGGAAACAAAGATGTTTAGGGAGCTTAGAGAAGAAACAGAGGTGAATGAAAGGAAAGGAGTGGATGGAAGAGGAGAAAAGACATTAAAAACCAAAAATAATATTGGAGTGAAATCATCAGGGGAGAGCCAAAAAGGAAAAGGGGTGTAGGCAGAAAATGGGCTCAGAGTAGGGACACACTTCCAGGTGTCTCAGCCTAGCCGCTGACTTCCCATCCACGTAAGCTTGCACATAAAAGCTTGCATCTCTAAATGTCATACCATACATATCAGTGGGGGCGAAATAGGTGAAGTGGGGCCCTACAGTCAAGGACTTTCCATTCTTTACAGATCAAAGAGCAGGAGATAGAAAAAAAATATAAGGTTCATATGAGAAATGGGCACTCCAGAGACACGTGAACATACCAGGAGGCACATTCACTCGGGTTAAAGCCAGGCTTCCCCTTTGAGCTTCCTGTCAATTCAGTGAAGAGGGTGAAGCTCCTGACCTGGATTCTCTGAATCAACCTGTGGGACATTTCTGCAGCCTTTGGTTGCTCTACCACTTCAAAAAGTGCTCTAAGCCTCCTCAGTCCTCATACTGCAGTTCTCTTAAATCTTAAGTTCAGTGCTGCAGCCTCTGGGCATACTTGGGCTCAGGGCAGAGTCTTGACAAGACAGAGAGTGTCTTGTCTCATGTCTTGTGCAGAAGACTTCCTTCCTTGCACTTTGTTCATATGAAAGGCAAGTAGTTGCTGCGGTGCTGCACCTCCCACAGCACTGAGCTCTCTGCTTGCATTCAGCATTGCTGAACATACCTTCTGCCACAGTGATATAGGCTCCGATTTCCTTCTTCTTAAAGCTTCTTATTTTAAAATAGTTTGTATATATTTAACCTGTGCTAGTTTAAGGAGGCCATAGGGAAGGGTTGTCAACAAGACAGAAAGAGATTGTTAGCAAGAGAATATATTGACTTGTATCTGGCAGATTTAATGCACAGTAATGGTTAAGATTTAGGCACAAATTAGTGGTATTGATCCCAAAGCTTGAGGACAAGCACTAAAAGACATGTCCCTGGATACATCACTATTGTTTGTACGGAGCTATATGGATGATGCAAAGCACACTTGATTGAGATGCCTTAGTTAGAAGTGTGTCTGCCCAGAGATATGTGTGGGGTGAGCAGAGAGAGGTGGCAGCTGAGATGATTCAGCTTTCAGGTGGGCCAACTTGTCCTCTGCAGGTTCCCTCTAGTCCCTTTAGTGAGTCAAGGAGCACTTGTATTCCCAGCCTTATCACCTCAACCAGATGCTTAAAGATAGGAGGGGGTGAGCCCAAGTCTCCATCCCCAATTTAGGCACTAAGATAGGTGTTCAAGTGAGCCTGTGCAAGTTCCTCCAAGAGTATATTCATTACTTATATGTGAAAACAAGTAAAAAGTAACTGTGATGTGAATGTTTGCATAAAAATTAATCCCATCTCATTCCTCTAGGCAGCTGAGATAGACTTAGCATTGCATCTGAGCCTGCTGTGTACTGCTCTGACACTCAAACTCTTTCCAGAACTGATGAAAAATAAAATTTACAGTTCTGGTGTATTGTTTATAATGTTACCCTCTCTGCCAAAGGGATAGACTTGTATGATCGTGGCTTATGGTCTGGTGAGCTCTTGAGGCTTGTTTATAGGAGGTTATTTTGCTGTGTATTCACATCAGAGAAGGTAAAGTCTAAAAAAACACTCTTCACACTTTGAGTAAATACCACTGAGCTTTGAGATGCTCCCTAGCTCCTAGCATGGCTGAAGAGCAACTTCCAGGGTCTCAGACCAGCTCCTGAGAAAGTCGTATCTCATGAAATGGAGGTAGTTATTATATCTCCGAGGCACTGAAGTCTGATCTGAATCTGAATTCTCTCAGTGCCAGGAGGCACACAAGGCACGAACATCGTTCTTCCACTTCGATCGGTCTGCGGCTGCGTGCTTCCCTCTGGAGTCCACCCAAGGGCCACAGCGCAGTCTTCTGTTGGTTTTTTCCTCAGGACATGACCGATCCAGTTCCATCTCCTCCTCCTCACTTCATTACTGATTTTCTCCATCCCCGCCATTTCGTTTTTTTTGAAAGTTGATGCTCGTCGTTTCTGCAACTTTTTATTTTTTTTCCGGGAGGAGGTAGTTGGCCTCCTGCCCAACCCCCATGACTTGGAGGGCCAGTAGTTTTTCTGTCAGGGTGCCTTAGGCGGCATTGGTTCGCGGCACCTTCTTCAATTTTATCCGGTGCACCCTCCAGAGAGGGATCCCCTATCCACCACCCAGGGGATGCGCCTTCTAGCCGTGCAGCCCCAGCCGAAGGGAGGCACTGAAGTAGGCCTCCAATATTCTGACTGCTGACTGGGAAAGATTATCATGAGGCGGCTACAGCCACGGAGTAAATGACTATGTTGCAGAACCCCAAAATGGCAATGCCTATCATCAGCCTTGCAATGCTTCTTACCAGCTGTAGATTTAATAAACATCTTACTGATTTTTCATTTTGTTGTCAAAGAAGCCATTGATTTGAGCCCATGAAAGAAAAACAATTGTCTGGGAAAAAAAAAAACACACATAAAAGATAGATACCTATGATAACTTTAGTGTGGTAATGAGAAAGGAAAGCAGCAAGTTTTCCTGTGCCACCAATGCAGGCTGTGGGCACTGCACCTGCCCTTGCATACACCTGTGTTTCTGCAGCATGCTGCTCAGCACAGGGAGCTAGTAGCAGGAAGAACGAACTACGAATCTGGTGAGGAGATCCTTGTGATTACAACTTGAGTACTCATATCATGGGACAGGCAAAAAACAAAAGGACCTTTGATGAGAATTTTTGGTTTTGGTTGTCCTGCAAAACCAGAGGGTGTTGGTGATAAAGGAATAAAAGCCAAACTGATGCGGCTGAGATGAGATGTGTTTCCACTGAAACATTGCCATTGTCAGTGGCATTTCTGGAGGGCAAGCACTGGTGCAAAGTGATGAAATTGCATTGTTTGCCAGACACAGGGTGACCATCAGCAGTTCCACCACTCCTATGTGGTGCAGGCTCCCAAGAACTCTGTGAAGAGCTTCCCCCATTCAACACCACCTCCCACCACTTTGGGGCTGGAAGGACATTTCTGGGGTGGAAGATGCCAGAGATGCACCGTGCTGCCATGAAGCTCATCCACCTGTGGGTTACTAATAGACAGACTGCTAACCCAACTGATGAAGGCAGTGAGTGTGTTAACTACTCCTCTCATTTCAGCAGGATTGGGAGTCACAGTGGAAAAGGCAAAGAAACATCAGAAGCATGGGCAAGGGGCCAGACTTGGAGGGTCTGAGGGGCACAGGCATCTGCATGCTTCAACCACTTAGTCTCCATGAGGAGCAACATTGTGCTTGAGTGCCTTCAGGGGCTTCACAGCCCACTGAGGGCGTAACGCATGATAAACTCAGTGGTCCTCTATATCACGTTTTGCTGGTTAAGTGGATAAAAAGCTGTCCACAGATTTAAGGGGACAAGGAAGTTTTCTTTTTCGCCCCCCCTTCTGAAAATCAGTGAGACAATAAAGAGTGCCTTCAGCAGTAACACAGAGGAAATCACTTTTGATCTTAGTCACCCCATTTTTACCTCTTGGTGGGAACATCAGCTAGGTCACAAACTCTCTAGTGGATACAGTAGTGGAGTAAAATTCTCCCACCCCAAATATATCAAGGTGAGGAAACAGAGCCAACATAGATATGGCAAAGAGAAAGTACTGGGTAAGAGTTATACTTTTTTTTTTTTTTCTCTAATAGGTACTACCTTTCACTGGCATAAGAAAAACATGTGTAAAATCAGTTCTTTGGTTCAAAATGCATTATTCTGCTCACATGAGGATTTCTGTCAAGTTCAGGGCTTTTAAGGCAGTGAGTTTACTGTACTTCATTAATCTGGTACCATTTAGCAGGTCACTGATTGGTACAATAAAGGACAGCCCCAAGAAATGGCAGTGCTATAAAGGCAGGCAATAAAACTCTCTAATACAGCAAGTGTTACCTATCTTTAAATGTCTGCTATTGCATTTAGGATGAAACTTGCCAGGATGAATCACTTCAGGGAGAAGATGAAACCTTTTGGCGCTTCTTTTTTTTGGGGGGGGTGGGGAGAAAGTAATGCTTGCCTGTTTCAGTCATTTTTTACAAGTAAGACTTGCAAGGTGGTACTGTTGTTCTCAACTCTGAATAGTTGTCTGCATCCCCACTTTGGGGAGACGGATATGGGCAGGCTGCTAGTGTGGCAGCACAGAAACGCTAAAACTCTATAGGCAATCACGCTGCCTGTGTCAGGGCTGACCAGACTTCAGACCCTGCCATCGGTGATGGTGAACTCTGCTGGGTCAGCTTGAAAGCACCTGGTTCAGCCTGGCGTTGACCAGAGTCATGACTGCTCTGCAGGCACTGCTCAGCTCTGCTTGTCTTCTTTGTGGGCTGGAGGCCTGAAACCTCAGTGAGAAGTATATACTGATTATCTCCAAATTCAGACAGAACTCTTTGTAGAGTACCCTCTTCATGCCTTACCATGCTACAGGCTTAGGGCACTCATTGCTCGGCTTACTCTGATACGCAGATGGCTCAGAGCCGCAATGGTGGTGCAAGGGGCTCCAAGCAGATGTGAGGCCTGGGCACGTCTCTTCTCCCACCATTACACTGCGTGCTTTGCACTGCTACCTAACACCCTGCTCTAGGACCTGCAGCAATTTTCCTTGCTGCTTCCCCTGCAAGGCGATTCTGGATTGACTTACCATTAACTAACAACATGGTAGTGGGGACAGGAACAGAAACAGAAGTATCTGTACCTTTTGAAAAGCTACGACAGTAGGAGACACGTCAGCTTGAATTTTTCCTTGCTTCAGAGTGCCTTTGGTTTTATAGCTCTCGGGCTGAACATGACATCCATTTTATAATTTACATGCTTGAACACATGAGTAACTTCAGAGGACTGTTCCCATAATTGGAGTTAAGTCTGTGCTTAAAAGTGTGTTGCTTAATCAGTGACTGAAGGCTAATGCAGAAACATTGATTCATTATATAATAAGAATTACTAACACCTTAGGAAACTAATAAACTGCTAATTGGTGCCTGCCTATTTGCACTGATAGGATTTAAGACACAAACAGTACACTTGCAAAATAATTTGGGATCCTTATGAAGCAGAAAAGAGTGAACTTGCCTTAACTCATTACGTTTGACTGGAAAAATGATGTTTGTTTTTACTCATGGTGTAATTAATTGCGTCCAGATTAGGTGTAAAGCTTTTTATATCAGCTAATACCTTAATGCATTAAGAAAACTTTGAAAGCAAGTGTTTTCAACAGCTCACTGTTTGGTGGCATGGTTCTGGTCTGTGTGTATGCTTGACAGATGTGGACCTGGAATCTTACTGGGGTTTTCTTTCGGAAAGATTTTAAGAAGGAATAACATGAAGCAGACTTTTTTTATATATATATTCTGCCCAGAAGGCAAAAAGATTTTATTTGCTGAAAGCATTAATTTTCTGTTCAAAATGGGACATCTTAAGAGTTGGAGGAGTACACGTATCATGAGTAATTTAAGAAGCTTGCACCTTAACATGAAGACAAGTGGAGATCACAAAAAGACTGAGGGGAAAAAAAGCGCTCCTCAGGGAAAAAAAAGGAAAGAGTGACATAGGAAACTAAGGCACAATCAAGTTAACAAAGTAATATACTAACATAACCCCTTCTCTATTAGCAGCCTTCATCTGGAGGAGGCCGAGTTCAAACCTGTTGTTCACGAGTATCTTGCTTGGGATATGTTTGAACTTGGTACTGCAGGATGAAGTTCCTTATGCAGGGAGTGTGTCTCGTGACCTAAGGTAATGTTTCATACCCCTCTGGAAAACAGAAGATTGGTTGCTAGGAATTTGAATCCACTATGTGCAGGATGTTTGATCGCCTGGAAATTCAACTGGAGAAAAGAGTGAGATACTCTTATTATAGCCTACTACATCAGTATGCTGGATACCTGAGGCTAGGTACTTTAGTTACCCAATGCCACATAGGAGTTAAGAAGTCAGCTAGAGTTTCATGGGAATACTTGAAGGAGAAATATTTTCCTTCACTTTATTCACTGGGTTAAAGTCTTAGGATATTGGGCAGTTGAGAAGAGCAGAATAAACAATAACAGAGAGCTGAGCTAAGCCTTCAAGTGAGAACAGTGTGCGCTCTGAGGATCAGACCCTGACTTGAGCATCATGGCATTTGAAAAACCTCAGTACAGCTCCTCTGTCTGGATACCTTCAGCCAACACCATCAGACAGGGGTTGCATCTGGAGCTAGAGTGCATCAGCATTTGAATAATCTTCCTCTTCCAAATGCTGAGCTCTCGTCAAACTTTTATGCTTAATGAATCACATCATATCCATTAAATTGCTTATGTAGCTGTCTTCTAACGGGACACTGATTCAAGTTGTAACACAGTGAGGGAGCAAACTGCTCCTCCCTTTGAACTGGTACAATATACTACAGGCCCTTATCTTTCACAAAGTTGCTATTCTGGAGAAACAGTCTAAAAATAAATTAAAAAAAAAAAAAGTTAATGCTCCCTGTTATACTTATTTATTTATTTGTTGTTCTGCAGTTTAAACCACACCAACATCACTTTTTTCACTTGAGCATTGCCCATAGTGGGCACTTTTTAACACCCTGCTTTCCTCACTTAATTGGGAAAAGTTTCTGACTGGAATACCTCCTAAGGGCAGATACTTGAAGTTGGTGCTATTTCTAGCAAAGAATGCTGCTTAATGGGGCAGTGCCAAATGGAAACAGCAGCTGCTTATGGCTTTTGTTTGTCTCCCATTCCTGATGGTGCTGCAGGTTCCTGGAGGCTCCTGCTCTCTGCTCCTCAGATGCCAGCTCTCCAGCTTGCCTCATCCACCCAGAAAGGCAGAAAAGCTCCTCTCTTGTGCATTCAGCACCAGCTATGAGTGCTGGGCCACTAAACTGGAGATTTTATACCAGTTACATACAATCAAGGGAGAAAGTCCTCATCTCATCTCAGCCAGGGCCCATTCATAGCTTCACTTTTATTAAGGGTATCATATGCCAGTCGGTGGAGCTAGAGGCCACTCAAAGGGTGTTCCTCTGAGAAGATCCTGCTCTAGTCGCACAGCTTATGAGAACTGCCACATTTCTGCACTGTTTTTCTTTCCAGTGGGAGTGAGGATGTTTGGAGTAGGAAGTGCTGTGAGGAATCTGCGTGGCTTTGGAACAGTTTCTTCTTGCAGGGATTTAACACTGAGTTCCAGCTCTCCCACTAAGATAAGCCAGCTACCCCATAGCAGCCTGGATCAGATTCTAATCCTGCCACATCATCAGTCTAAACAGGGAGGAAACAGCCTTTATGGGATTGGCTAAGCTTTCAATTAAAATAGATGGAATGCTAAAACATTACAAATGCTTAAGCAGTAAAGCGAGGACAGGATAAAAATGAATGGTTTTAGAAACCAGCACTGAGACAGAAAAAAGAAGAAAGAAAATGCTCTTAAAGAAACCCAAGAGCATAATACATCATATCTATCAGGGAGAAAAATAAGCACTAGGAAAGGAAAACATATTATTATGATGATAAAAGGAACTATGTTAGAGTGATTGTCTGCAGACTCCAACATCAAAATTAGACTAAATAATTTCTTTTCCCAGAACTACGAAAGAGCTGTTTCCTCCACATGAATAATGTGTTTACCAAGCATTTTCTTGTGTTTTTCATTACTGAGCCATTGCAGCAAAGAGCTCTGATTTTTTTCTTGGAAGCCAGTACTTGCCAAAGTAACACCTGAGGCTTCCCATGAGCCATCAGTCTGGAGGTCTGTACATCAGTGGAGAAATCTAATGTTCATAGTCTGGTAATACTCCTGGGCTTGCAGAAAGCTACAAAGTGTTTCCTCTTTGCATGTTTTCCCAAATGACTGACCTTCATAATACAGAGTACAGGTGGCTGTGAGCTAGGAGTTCATGCTGGGAAGTAAAGGTGGATCCTCTGTAGCAGCACGGGGATGTAACAGCCTCAAACAGCTGTCTCATTATAGTTCATGGGTTTGTAGTAGTCAAATGAGAGCATTCAAAGGAAAACACTTAAATAACTAGTTCTAGAGACCACTGAACATCCCCTGCCCGGTAGAGCAGTCTTTGAAGTCTAGACATAAATAACCTGGACAGATAAATTATAGTTGATATGACTGGATAATCGGTTGCACATGCATGGTAGCACAATGTGTGGATAGCTCTTGCTTTGGAAAGCAATTTGAATGTATTGATGCTTCTGTATTGCATAACCAAGCAGTGAATAGCTGAGCCCAGAACTGCAGCAAGGATGGTGAAGCAAGTGTGCTTGAACACAGTTAGCTCCCAGTGTGGTCACCCAGGAAAACACACTGGAGGCTCTGCAAGGAAGGAACAAGAAACTACCTGATGAAGGGTTGGTGAGGAAGTGGGAGAATGTCATAGTAAGCGTGCTTAGCCCAAAATGCTTAGTCTGATTAGCTTATGAGTACTCTGTTTTAACTAACTCCTTGTATTGCTGTTGTATTGGATTAGACTGCTCCAGAGTCCTTGCTAAAACCTGGAGCTGCTCATTTTTTTGCCCCTGTGGTCTGACAAAGCTTTGCAAGCAACACAGCTCCTCTGAATATGAGCCTCTCCTTGGACACATGGAGTGGGGGCAGCTGCCTTGCTTCTGCAAAAATGCATCCCCTTTGTGAGCTCTACTTAGTTTTTTTCTTTCTTTCTTGGCTCTAATTTGTGCCAGGTAAGATGCTCTCCTGCTGCAAACCCCCTTCTGCCTTGGATCCTGCTGTGGTTTGCCCTTACTCTGTCACATCCACCTAAGCCAAGCAAAAGCAGGAACAGAGGAATAGGATCATGCAGACTTTCTCTGCCGAGTCAGCTTTTAGCTGTTACCCATCTGCTTGATCTAAGGTGTTGTTGTGGGGTTTTTAACTCCATTTCACCATTTGCAATTAAGAGGAAAGGAGAATTTCAGTTCCCCTTTTCAAACAACCAGCAATAAGCATCTATGTGCATCGCCTGTTGCTTCTGATACCAGCCTAATGGAGCCAAAATGTTCAAAATTATGACCTGCTCTTCACCTGATCTCCTTCTCTGTGTCATGGCCAGCAGGTAGTGTGGTCTGCTGGGAAGCTGTTTTCTGAGCACAACCAGGCAAAACTTGAGCCTGAAAACTAAAAGTTCCTGCAAACCTTTGTACCATGGAAAGGGCACCAGCCCAGACTCACATTATCTAGAATTTGTATTAGAGTTGAGCATGCCTAGAAGCATTAAGATCAGCATCTTGTATTTGTTGTCCGTTCATGACAGACATAAATGTATTCAGTGTCTAGATTTCAAGCTTTTTTATTCCACTTTTTGAGGGCATTTTGACCAAGCCTTTCTCTTCAGGAATTCTACAGCAAACTCAAGCTCTGTGCCATCTCTTAGTTTGCTCCCTGCAGGAATGTTCCCTTCCCTCAGCCACCGACCAGTTGCTGGTTGGATTTCCTGCCTTTGCCTTTTGCTTGTTACCATATTGAATCCCGTCTCGTCATACACCTTAAAAATGTAACGTGCTAGTGTGCTAGCTGTCTTTATACCACACACAAGGTATAAACATAGGAGAAATCAGTGACCTGGATTTATAAGCCATCAGAGAGAGAGAAGATGAGAAAGTATTGGAAAAAGATACATCTGGGATAACAGAGAAGGAGGGAGTTATTCTGGGCCTAAAAGATAAATGTTTTTTGTCTTCAATAGCAACTGGTCTCAATTTTCATTGAGGCAGTTTGAACTGATTTTTAAGGAGAAGCGGAAAGACCGAGAAACAGGAAATTTTCAGAAAATCAGATTTGTTAGACCTGCAGAGAATATCAGAAAGATAACGGAGAAGGAAATTTTTTCCACTTAATGTATTCTACAAACAGCTTTTGTACTAGACTTGAGAAAGGGCCAGCATGGTCGAGAGACTTTATAACAAGAAGATGCAGGAATTCCTCAGGAGGTCAGGTTCTGCCTTCTTACCAGTAATGGATGCATGGAAAGGCTACATTTCATCGCACTTATATAGCTGAAATTTCACTGTGGCAGTCTGGCAGCAAATAAAGCATGTCCCACAAAAGACTGTGCCAGAAAGCTCACCAGTGAGAATTCCACATACTACAAGATGCTAGAAAAATATGTATCACTTTTCAGGCTTAAAGCAATAGAAATTGCAATTTCAAATCTGGATATCCTCTCAGATCCCAAGGCTTTATTGATAGGCACCTAGTGGAAAAACTGGGAGACTACCAAGACTGTGGTCTGGAATTTGCTGAGAAGTTTAGCCATAGTATGTCCTACTTCTTGATAATGACTGCAGATGTCTGATATCCACAATGGGATTTTGTTGCAAACCATAGGTGTAGTTAATTCTGCTCTGTTTTCTTCCATTTGTCATGAGTCTTTACGTTGTGGATGATAGATTATCTACTATTTTTAAAAACTACCACCAGAGATTCAGTCCTGTCATAGCACATAAACATTATTGCCTTTAAACAATTTTAACCCAAATGCTGTTCTGAGTCACAAAGACAAGGACTGACACTGGTAATTTGTAAACTTACAGCAACCCAAGGATAATGACTGTTTTGGACATGCAGTATTGGTTCCACACCTCTTGAGCAAGATAGTCCCTGGGAAGGTTGTCTCAACACCATTCTGTGAATTCCTCTGAGTCAGGCCTTCACCCCTCAATAGATGCCTTATTCAGAAGAACCTGAACCTAGACAGAGGCTCTAGAAATGGACACACCCCATGGGCTTGTAGCCAAGACAGGAAAGCCCTCAAGGATTCTGGTGCAGAGCAAGGGTCTTAGATGAGGTGTTGGTATTCGTGGGTTGCAGGACATTCTGCGCAAAGGGTGAGGGCACACAGATTGGAGATTGGCATTTGTCTGCATTCGTAAAACATCTGCCCCAAACAGAGCCCGGCTCCATGACTAGGGCATTTGAGTGCCCTCTCCATTAGCAGTAGAGCTGATTTCTTTGACTGGTTGTTTGCTGAGATTTGTGAAGACAGTGAGCAATCTTTAATAGGAACTGCTATTTTAAAATAGCTTAATGGTTCCCACGAATCATCATCTTCACCCATCATTGAGATTTAATTACGTGGCACACAGGAGGAATTTCACCACTTTTTTTCTTTCATCTATCAAATTCTGAAGGTGTCTCATTATAGTCTCTGAAAGTCTTCTCAAAATCTTCCCTGCACCACGGCCATAACACTGTTGATGAGCTATGTTCAATTGTGTTTAGAAGCAGGTGAAGATTCACTATGTTCCTATTAGACCCTGTGCTCCTGGGAAGACACCAAGGATTTTTATCCTACAGAATTTTTTAAAGGTTTCAGTGGTAATACTTTTCCAAACTGGGGTGAGACTAAGATCTTCTGGCATGAAAAAATTATTGTCTCATTGACCCAGAAACAACCAGTAGTTCCTGAGCCCAGCCATATCTCTCAGTTCTAGTCCCTGGGCTTTTGACACTTAATTATTCACAGAAATTCAAACAGTGTCAAGAAAAGATGATCGGTAGGTCCCAAGGAGAGAACTGTTGGAGTTGTCAGAGCTCTCAGCGGAGCAAGGCATTGGACCAGATGAGCTCTAGACATCCTTTCCAGTTGATACCATTTGATGATGCTACTGTTGTTAAGAACAGGCAGCTGAATTCTCATCTTGCAATTCTATGTAAAAACTCAGACCAGAAAGCTCTTGGCTAATCTGAAGTGGGCAGGTCTTGAGAGAAAGTATTTCTTCAGAAAATTCCTCCTCAGCTCTCACATTGCATGCTCAGCTGTGTTTCAGCTAGGCATGTTCCCTGGGGGAAGTTCTTAACCAGTGCTGGCTAGTACTTTTTGATGACCCAGGTTTTCATCAGAATTTGTTTAAGTCTGGGTATGTCACACTCTGCCGTCTAACACTTGAAAACAACTTTGCCTACATCTTTGTAGATCTGGTGTCCCTCAGCCCCATGTGCTTTAAGCAGGGCTACCTATGGTATGATGGGATTTACCCCTAAAACTGTGTAGTGCACCGTCCTGATCTTTTCAACCCATGGCTACTGAGCTGGCCCTGTAATGCTGTCTGATATAAAAGGATTCTTCTGGCGAGCAAGATGGACTCTCTGAATTGTTGATTTTTTTCTTTTAATATGGACATGCATTGCTCTCTCTGGCAGCTCATTTACTTGTAGGTTATAAGAAAATATTGCAAAAGAAGCACAGCTTCTTAGTCTATTTAGCTCCTGTCTGTTCAGGCTACAAGGTGCTTGTGACCTGTTGTGACGGTGAAGACACTGAGAATCTACACTTGCTTAGCAAGTGTCTTATAGGTAGCCATATGTTCCTTAAATATTCTTTGCCCAAGCTTTGGTGCCTGATAACCAGCTGAACAAGTCGCTCCAGGCTTCCACTCATTTCTGCATAACTTGTACTGCACCCACCAACACCAAAACTGCTGACGTCTGCTGCAGTGGTTATGGGCTTGGAAATGACATCAAATACAGTTTACATGATATGGTCAGGAGAAATCCTCACAGGTGTTTCCGGGTCTTCTTTCAAGAAACTGTCTGAGATCAGGTTAGTCATGATATGCCTCTGCAAGTGTATTGCATGGGGCACTGCACCAGTCCTGACATAATTTTAGCAGTAACATTTCAGGTTTGTCCCATTTTGGATGTGCTCTTCCCTTCACATATCAGTGATAGGCCCAAAGAATAGTAGCTGGCTTTTCTGGATGATGTGCATTTCTTTCACATAATTCTAGTCCAGCATCCTCAGTTGTCTTCTAACTGCATGTTATGGATGTGATGGTTTCCCTTACCTAAACTTCATATGTACAGAGGTCCAGTCCCTTCTTGGTATTAGACGATTGCACTCCTTTGAAGAGTTTCTGAAGCCCCTGTGACACACAGATATTGTACACAAGTGAGATTCATGCCAAATGAGCAATACAAAAACTTCCTTCTGTTTCACTGGTCCTGGTTAAATCTGTACAGACTTTGTACCGACCCAGTGTGCATCTTGTTTTTGCAGCTTGTGGAAGGTTTTGAATCATCTTAGGTGAATTATCGGCCCCTCTAGCTGCCAAGGAAAGTGAGCCTGAGCCATTCCAGTCATGGGCTGAGGTTTGTCTTTGGGAAAGTTTCCAGTTATAATCCAGCTGGCATAAGCTTTGCTTTGAATATAAAGAGTATTGCAGATACCGAGCTATAGATGCCACCTCTTCTGAGGAGCTCTGTGATTCAGCAGTGATCTCAGGAATGACACACTGATCACCTTTGCTTGGGATCTATTTTTTCTGCTTTGATCTACTCTGTCTTCCAGTGAGGTTACTCCTATTTTTCTGGTGATCTGACAGACCTCACCTTTTGTGGGCTCTTCATCATAGCTGCCTCTGCCCTGCTCCCAGATTCAGAGCACTGGCTCTGCATACATCTCAGTGCTAAGAGAGTCAGATCCCAGGGCAAGGTCCCCCTCTTACTGCTACTTGCTTACTTCAGACTACCTGCCTAACAGTTAGCAAAGACATGTCTGTTTATTTTTCTGAAGTATGGGCACTTTTCCCATTTCTTCATAAGCACTTTCGCTGTGCCTTTGTACCTTCCAGCTACTAATGAGGCATATCAAGCGTAAAGCTTGATTTCTGGCATCTTATTTATTCTCATTTCATTCAGAAGCCATTTCCACTAACTAATGGAACAGAACTCCGCGGTGTTGAATCTTTTCTCTGCTATTGCAGTAACCTATCCCATCCTGTCCCTTCTTCCACCCCTCCACGCTGTGGGGTTGACTTTTTCCCCTAGCTATTTATGTTGGTGCCTCAGGCAATAGTATTTCAGCCCCAGCATTCTTTCCAGATCAGGAACAGCAGGGAGTTTTCCTTCTGACTGCTTCTGGTAATTTCCTACAAGGTGAAAAGAGAAGAAGTGTGTGCTCTGAGCTCCCAAATGGGCATTGATTTACATGTTTGGAGTTACAGGTCTAGACAGCCATTTGACTGATGACATTTTGAAAGTGCAAATATGCTTTTTTTTTTTTTTTTAACCCACCTTCTGTCATCCTTCTCAAGCAACAATCAAAATGTCTTGCAGCTGGGAGCTAGCTCCCATGGCCTCTGGGTATAATAGGTTGTCAATTATTATTTTTTGAGATCTAATGTAGAGAAAGGCAAGTACCTCTTAACAAAGCTTCAGGGGTGGGCTCCTGTAGATGAAGTTCCCAGTTGTAAATTAAAGTGCTATTTACTGTCTGTGTAGGAAATCAGTGTAAGAAGACTAAGCACAAGACCCTGTGAAAGGGGAGTGGGATTTTATTTTACAAATCTCTGTGTAAATTGCTTCTACCCACTGACATTCTCACATGCACATATTCCAAAGCAGAAAGACATACAGGCAAGTTTCCCGATTGTTTTCTTTCCCGGTTTTGGGTATCTGTGCAGCTGTGGTCTGTTGTCCTGTTGGGAGAGCTGGAAGAAGAACAGCACGCGCATCAGGCTGTACTTCTGTTGTTATCCTCCTGGCACCAGAGCGTGGCTTTATCAGAGCACAGGATCTCTGGTCTTGGTGTAAACAACACGTTCCTCTGTGTTTACCAGCTTTATCACTTACAGTCATGTCCTTGGCTATGAGCACAGGCCATTCTTTTAACCCTTGCTCTGTTGTTTTTTCTCATGCTTTCACGTGCATATTTCCACTTTATCTTAGAATTGTAATATTTCTGTTACAAATCTCTGCACCTGCCCGTAGGTATCAGTATAGCTTGGGGATGGAGATTTTCAAAGGATACCATATGGCAGGTTTTCTCACTAGCTAAGTGTCGTCCCATGTCACACACTAATGCCAATACAACCCCACTCTGGGTGTCTCACTGGTATTTGTTTTCACAAAATACTGAGTAGCATTTTGTATTCTTTAAGAAGCCATACATTCCTGACACTTGTGGAAGGTGCTAGGCCTGGAGGAGGATGGTCTCTTCCAAGAAAAACAACCAAAAATTAATTTGGAGGAGCGTGCCAGTATGAAGCCACACTTCAGGTCGGTTCATTTGCTATGTACATCCAGAACGGGCTTCTCTGCTGGAGCTTCAGACAGGATATGAAGCAGTCATGACCTCCTTTGAGATGAGACCTGCCTGGGTTGAGGCCAACAAAACTCATTCCACATACATAACCCAGCAGTCCCTTGAAGGACAGGCACACTATGCCATCTGCTGTCTCCAGCCCAGCAGAGGCGTGCTGATCATTTTCAGCAAACAGAAATGTTCGAGTGGTACAGCGAGTGCTAATACTTTCAATCTGTTAGCAGAGCTTTCTTCATTCTTTAAGAAGTTCTGTCCTTTTTGTCTCGTGCCTTAATCTTTTGGGAATTGTCACTGGGTCTGTCTTTATTTAAAAACTGCTCCTATTTCTGCTGGTATGTGTGTAGAAGCATGTTTCTTGAACACTGAGCTCAAAAGATCTCATTGATAAGCTGACGAGCTTCCAGAGAATGTCATGATGAAGTCCTTGTGAGACATATGCTCCAAAAACCTTACATGAAATATAGCCTTTTTCTTTTATTATGAATAAAGGTATAGAAAAAGGACTCTGACACTAAGGATACTGTAAGTAAAAAAATTATATGCCAAAAAATTCTAGCAGTGTAGTTATTCTATGGTTTTGTATTAAAAAAATATTATCCTTATTAGCTGTAAAAAAGAAAATTAGAATCGTCTGCAGGATTTCACAGTAATTCATTTAATTTCCTGTTTTCTGAGTTATTTGACTTTTCGAGCATGATTGTTAAGGGGGGGGGGAGGAAGCATCCACTGCTTTTCTTTGAAGATGGTACAGGAAACGCAGGAAACTTAAGTTTCAAAGATTAGCCAGTTCATAAGAGGAATATATTTTACCAAGTCCATGTACATTCCAAATAGTGAACCGACTCTCAACAGAGCTGTGGCGACCAGCAGCCTCCATCTGTTTTAAAAAAAGGAAGAAACAATGTTCTTCCCATATGTTGAGGGCCAGGAAAAAAGGGATATGTAAAATGGTTGTGTAATAGTGTCAGAAAATAGGCACCTGCCACCTTTAATGTATCAAAATAGTTGAGGTTTTCTCCCTCCCACTGCCTCCCAGTCCCACCTCCACCCCAATGTAAAGATCAGGCCTTTGCTGATGAGTTCTTCCCCATCAAAGCATTGCAACTGTTTTCCTTCCCACACCCCACATCTAGAGCCAGAAACCTCCCCTTCAGGGAAACACGAGTATGTTGTTGGGGAGTAGCAAAGCCATCACGTCAGGTTCACCCACAGAAACATAGGTAAGAGGTTTAGCTCTCAGCGTACAGATCTTCAGCAGCTCTGCTCTGCCCCTGTGGAGTCCCTGGGCCTGTATAGACTGCAGTCTCATTCCCATTACTAGACCATGCTAACATGCCTTCCTCTGGCCTCTGGAGTGCCTCAAAAAGGAGGTAACAAAAATGCAGCCGCATGAACAGACCACATGTAAAAGCTAATCCTGATGAGGGCTTTGGAAACATTCATGTGGATTCCTCTTAAAGGCTTGATGCATCAAAGAGAAATAGTGGTGTCCATAATGCACATGGCTTTATTCCTGCATCGTCTGCTCCCAGAGCCCCATAACACAATCTCGTGATCCATCCAAGTTTCAGGGTTAGGAGGCAAGAGCATGAGCACAATCTCACAGATGTGATTCAACTCCCCTCCAGCTGCTGGACAGTTTCAGCAACCACCCCCCTCTAAGCAAAGTAAATCTTTCAGGGGCTAAGATCAGAAATTATCCAACGTTAGCACCATTTGGGGAATGTCCTCTTCAACAAATGCCAAACTCCTGACTCAAAATACACACTTCTCCACGGGCTTCATCTCTGCTCCTGGGGAAGAAAAGCAGCCAAGGAAGAGGAAGCCTCCTCAGAGAACAGCTTTTATCTAACCTCAAAGGCAAGATCTTCAGAGAGAGAAGGATTAATGAGCTCATTAGCAAACAAGTTGTATGCTGCTACAGACAATAGCAATATCTGATTTCAGACACTGAAACCTTTTGATTTGTCTCTTATTTGTAGGCCAGATCCCTTGAGCTATCTAATTCCAGGACCAAGCCTTAATTGTATGGCTGAAATGTAGGCCTAGTGCATGCAGATGAACTGTAGTTTCAGGAAAGTTGGGCCAGGGAAGATGCAAGTGCTTCAGCACTGAAAACCCAGAAGAGATGCTGTGACCATCCAGCCTGAGCTTTTCTAAAACTCAGGCCAGAGAAGCATCCTGAATTCATTTCAGCTTGCATTGGAGCAGACTAGTTGGAAAACCAGCCCTCTCCATTTTACAGTTTCCATGGAAGTGGAACCACCACAACATTGCAAAGAGGTTCCCAAAAGCAAATGTTATCCCTATTAAGATACAGTGCCATATTTCTGGCCGAGTTTATTGCACCTCAACATCTGGCCATTGAATCTGCCTATACCATTCTCTGCCAGAATAATGAAATATAACATCCTATTTCTGTGCCCTTACAAGTATTCTTAGACTGTCATCAAGAACATCCAAACCCCTCTTTTTTTGCTAAGCTGCACAGATTTGAGGTCCTGCAGTTCTTTACTAGAAGGCATTTTCCAGTCTCTTAATCATTCCTAGCTCTGCTCTGACAGCCCCTAATTCACCATCATCCTTCTTGAACTGCGAGCATCAGGAGCCAGCTGAGCACTCCAGAATTTGCACTGATGTCAAAGACAAGCATGTGGAAACTTCTTTGCAACTGGATGCAGGCCCATTTTCACGTCCTCCTTTAGCCCTTGTGGCCCCCATGTCACACAGGGAGCTTGCGATTGGCTAAGTGTCTACTATGACCCCACGTCCTTCTTCAAGCTGCTGGGATGCGTTCCCTTATTCTGCAAACCTACGCTATGCTTTGCAGTCTTCAATGGATGATTTGCCATTTAGCTGTATTCAAATGTACTCTGTTTGCTTACCCCACACAGTCAGCCTGTCTAGGTTCCACATGGTTATATCGTTATTTTGCACTCCTTTGCATTCGGGGGTATTTTTTACCATCTGTGCTGCTAACAGGCAGTGTGATAGAATATAAAAAGAGTATTAGTTATTCAGTCCAGGAACAGCAGGGAGGGTGACTACTCTTCAGCTCCTTCCTTCCCTTTTTTCTCTCTCTCTTGTAGCTGCTGCCATTTTGCCTGAGCATAAGGACTGTTACAAAAGAGGACACTGTGTAGTAACACAGATGGAGGAGAGGGTGCTTTGGTTTACAGTGAATGTGGACACAAGCGCGCGGGATCTGCTCCAGAGCCTCTGCTCGGCGCTCGCCCACACACAGCCCATGGGAGGCAGTGCATGGACACAGGGATGGCCACCTTACACAGCTGAAGAATTTGAGCTTCCTCTGCAGGTGCACGGGAACACATTTTAAGCTAGCTAACCGGTTAGCCACAGAAGCTAACCATGCGGCTCACCACTGCCACACTCACCCAGGCTCTTTAGTAAGCCCTAGGTTGCTGTGACTGCTGGGCTAATGACATCCAAGCCGATATCTGCAACTGGCATAGCCTCAGTTGTGTGTTATATACTCAAAGGCCGTTCTGGATTCAGTAATGCTTTATTTTTTAAGGCACTAAACACCTTGCAGAATTAGAGTCTGTAAAATATACCTCAATGTCTTTTCTCATTTGCCTTTTTCACTACCAAAGGAATTAATTAGTATCAGCATGAGTGTAAGAACTGTGGAAAGCAGAATGAGCTATATGAACTTTCTCGAGTCTGTTCAGCTCCCAGAGGGTTCTCATCAGAATTCATCCAAATGTCATCCTTGGTTTGCTTCTTTCAGAAACCTACTATTCCTGTGTGTTTAAAATGATCCTGTGGATGTGCTGTTCATCTGAGCTAATTAAAGCCTGTAGACTAACAGGCACATTTTGCTCCTTTTTCTATCAACAAATGCTGGTGAGACTATATGTGCAAAGATGTGTGGTAGATCTTGGGTTTATACTATGACAACTTTATTTGTAATAAAAGGGATAGATCTGAGCTGGTACTGTTTATTGCAAAACTGATTTTAAGTGGTGTTTTTTATTTTGATGTTTCAATAATATCCTAATGATTTTAATTCCAGGAAGGGGGAAGGAGGAATATACTACATTCTCATGTTTTAAAATAGTTCCACTCTTATAAAACAGTTAATATTGAATAGGTTAATGTTATAATTTGGTTTATTAACTCTTTCAAGTATTTTTTGGCCAGCTCTTGATGTAGCTTTTTTAATTAAAATCTCTGGGGGTTATATTTTAAGAATGTTGGCCAGGCATTTATTATATCTCTGCCTTTTAAATCTCCAGTGATTGGCTAACTAAATCTATAGCTTTGAAAGCTCACTCTTTATTGTGTGTAATGGGCTATTAGGCAAATAAAACAATGGAGAAATCTAGTCTGGAAGGTGTCACTGTATGCCCTATTCTCATTTTTTATTGTTGTCACTACCTTCATAACATATTAAAGACTGTGATAGTTTGAATGGAAATACATGCAAGGCTATTTTAACAGTCAAACCCAGAATGTTGCACAGCCACATTCTGTTATCCCCATCAACTCTCAAATATCTGTTGAGATTCCAGAAAACTGTTCTTTAGTTTTTCTTGTGCTTAGGTATCGGTTCATCTGTGATCCTCTGTTGTTATCTATAATTTGCCCTGTTGTCTGCAACCCCTTTCAAAAGCACAAGTGCTGTTCTCTGAAGCATGGATCAGCAAAGTCTGTTCCCATAGTATATATTAAGACCATATTGGAATGAAATGTCTGCGTAACAAATTAGATTTATAGACAGATGGATAAGACAGGCAAAGAGATGAATTGGGTAGAGATCCAGTCCCAGCTGACATATGTTGGATCAATATTAAAATAGCTGTGTTAAACCACAAGGCTTTTACATTGTGTATGTTGACAGGAGTTAACGGGTGGAGAAAGAAAGCGAGCTTTTTCCAAAGCAAGGTAATGGAACAATTTTTTCAGTGATGATCTCAGTAAGCCAAGGACATTGGTATCCCAAAATGGACAACATTTGCTATTTAAGAACATACAGTACTGGTACAGGTTTCCTAGGTTATCCTGTAAATCCAGAGCAAACAGGTTATAAGCACTGGATGAAGGGAGGGTAATGTAAAGAAAATCCTGTTGCTCCTAATGCTGAGAGTAACTGCTGTAACTGGCGCAGGCCTTCCCCCTCCCCTGGCTGGATGACACAGGAGGGGGGATGTTGAAAGAGGTATCCCGAGACAAGTTGAGCTGCTGGGCACCAGCTGTCAGAGGGATATGCCTTGCCATGTAGTGACTCTGACACCACTACAAGCTCTTACCTATTTTGGGATGTGTCTCATTTAATCAGAAACTCCTGCTGCTGCAATATTATTCATGGCAATAGTGCCTTGAGCATCTGCTAGTCTGGGGTCCTCTTGCACTAGGCATTACACAAAGTTGTAGCAAATTAGAGTCCCTGGGACTGATGGCCCACTCCTATTGCACTCAAGGGGAACTTTATCTCTGGTGCCAGTAGGAACTATGGCGTACCTTCCCGCATCAACCCATGCATGTCCTTTGTAGTACAGCTCTCAAGTAGTAATGCATTATCTGAGACTTGATCTCAGTAAAGTAGGCAAAATCTGTGATGAGAAATAATGGGATCAGTGGCTGTGCTAAGGTAAAACAACCAGCTAAGGGGCAGGGCAAGAAGCAGTAGGTATCTGAACATGAGTTTAAACCATTACCAGTACTTCTGCATTGACTTAATAAGCCTGTGCAAGATTTACATCAGTGAAGACTTGGACCCTGAATACGACATTTTTCTGGGGTAAAAAACAAACAAAAAACCCCAACAAAAAACCCTAAGAAGCCATGAGCCATAAGGACCAGTTTTCTGGATTTGGGGAGGCACAAACAAAATTGATTATCCATCATCTTAACCACATAAATCTGACACTGGTCAAATTATTCCCTGCCTTTCCTCTTCCTCAGGAATGCAGACCAGATTTAAAAGCAGACGCACATCATTATTTGGGCACTTTGCAAACATCTGGTGGTGATCAGAGGCCTCTGTGTCGGTTAATCCAGCTCACAGCTGGATTAATTCTAAGAAAAATAAATATCTTCCACAGCTACTGGACTGTTGAACCCCTGAGGACCTGGGTAGGAGCAAGAAAGGTTCTTATTAAATTGCCTTCTGTGTTATCAGCTGGCTATGCCTTACAAAAGGGACAGGTGTCCTGAGTTCCCAGTCCTGGCTGAGTGAGGTGGCTGAAAGTGCCTTGGTCTGGGCTTAAGCTGTCAGCAGGTGCCACGTCAGAGGGTACTTGCTGGTATGGAAATCACTCCTGTAGTATCAGTGTAGTACTGCTATGTCCACCCTGGTGCAGAGCCAGGAAATAAGTCTGGATCTTGAAAAGCAAAAGGGAGATCAGATCACCATATGAAGGACAATCCTCCAGGAGAAGTGGATTTCTGAGGCCAGATGGAGAGGACTATCTGTTTTGAAGATCCAGGCCTGGGGTGGATGAGTGTGAAGACCAAGCTATGAGAGCTAACTAGCTGCACCTGCCCGGTTTGAGCCTCTTCTCTGCATTACACATCTTGGAGCAGGAGGGCTGGTTGGGTTGGAGGAGGGTGGGATCTCCGCAGACAGCAGTTCTCAATATTAACTGCTATTTCAATGGTGCCTTAATACTGCTACAACAGGGGCTCATCACCAACTTCTCATTCTTTGTGAAGTGTTGGGATCCTAGAGGATTGCTCAGATCTGTTTTTATTCTGCCAGGGTAGAATTTGTATAGGGAGGGTCTTGAAAGGCCTCACTTAGTTTACGATGTCAGCCTTAGCCCTTGTATCACCTCCAAGGAAGAAGCTCAGAGCTGCTGCAGGTGATGCAAAACCTGCATCTGACAGCAGGTGAAACAAAAAGGTAGTTGAGTATCTTAGTGAGGTGGAAGAAAATGTGGAACTGCTGTTGACTTCGCTCAAGTGGCTTGTTTGGGTCTTCATCTAGTCAAGAAGCAATGCTAAGAGGAAATTCCAGCAGAAAAGGTATGCACCCCCTTTTTCAAGACATCTCGAGTGTGTGACAACACACTCATGCTATTTTTTGGCCTATTTCATACTGGAGAAACTCTTGAGATACAGTACTCTCAAATGAAGTACAGCACACAGAGCCGGTGAGAAATCCAAGTATAACAGAGTAGCACACAGCCCAGTGTAGGCGACATAGTACACAGGTATATGTGTGTCTTCTTATTATAGCAGTTTCCAAACTGTGGGGTCATGGAGCAGCTGGTTAGCTCAAAAGGTGATAATCCTTATATGCTGAGGTAGATGGAAAAGATTGTCATATAGCCATGTTGATTGGGGAGGCTCTTTGTGCCTTGTAAAATCTAAAATTTCATGTTTCTCACCATCTCTTCTAATTTAGCTTTCTATGGAGGGTTTTAACAATGTGAGAAGTAATTAGAAGTAAATATGGAGGTTTTCTCCATCTGCTCACATTTTACATCCACAGTTGGTCAAGCCCAGCACACTGAATTTGCAATAGGTTTTACTCTCTGCTACATACAGTACAACCCATCTAAAGCCCTAGGGTGAAGGTTAGCAGGAGGAAATTGCCATAGCACTGATCCCCAGACACTACCGTGCCCTGCAGGGTGATAAACAGCAGGACAAACTCTATCACTTCCAGAGAGTTTTCTGGCAATGGTGACCGAGCATCTCTGCTGTAGGCAGGGATGGGGAGCTCTGGGTTGCGGAGGGAGGATTGTGCTGGGTGCAGGGAGAGGGCTGCTGTAGGGCACTGTGGTTGCATTCAGGCAGGGCAGGACACCACCAGGAGATCTGCCACCCCATCTGCCTTTGCTGCTGAAGGACTCACTGCTCCACAGTTTCTAGACTCTCTGCAATGATGTCCAAAGCAATCCTGACCTGGAAAAAGAGAGTATTTTCCTTTCCTTAGTTCAGTGCCCCATCAAGTTAACTAGACTGGAAAGACAGACTTGTCCTAATGAATACTGGTGTAGATTTCTGTCAGAGAAATGATAAGGGCTTATAATGCAAAGGCATATACTTAAGATCACCTTATGAAAACACTTTGATTGCCTTTTCAGCTAGTGTCAACTTTCCAAAAGTTTGAAAATTGCTGATGTTTGAGAAGTTTGATGTTCCTGCCTGCGGCAGGGACACAGCTGAGTGGTTTTGTTTAGGAGGAAGCAAAGGGTGTTTTTGTCAGAAAATGCTGAGTGTTTACACAACAATCAGCCCTGCTCAGATGGCACATCTGCTTTTTCAGAGACTGTCAGAAATGCAGTCATAACAGCAACATTTTGTCCCCAGAACCACTTGCAAAGAAAAAAAAACCCAAAGCTGGTCACTGTCTCCACCTGGAGGGAAAAGGCTGCCTGACATAACCAACTCGTCCCATAGCACGAGCCTCACTCCTGTCCACAAATGTCCCCAGCAGTGTGAAGAAGAGATTGGGTAGACAACAGGGAATTCAAAATATTTGCCAGGACCCCCTGGAAAGCCAGACACTGTCAGTTTCAGGCTTGGCATCAGTTGTTCTTTCTTCTTGACTGGGTAACATGAGCATAAGAAAAGCACTACTGACATTTAAATAACAAGCATAACTTCTAATTGCTCTAAAATATCTTTGGTTTCCAAAGGACTGCAGTAGCAATATAGTTTCTGTATTCCTCAAGATGTTGTCTTTCCACTTGATAAATTCTTCCTCTATTTCTTTCCTTAATAGTTTCTTTATTGCACTTTTCCCTCTCTTTTTTGAGTCTATAGGCTGAGGTACCTCTAACTCACACCAGTGGTCTTTATCATCTCCCACCAGAGCACAGTTAGCCTCAAGTGAGTTCAAGCCCAGGGTCCTGCAAGCATGTGCCAGGCGTGTGAACTGATTGCTGATGCTGGGGACCAAAAGTCCCTGCAAAAAGCATCACTAGGCTCACAGAGTACTGTTAAATGCTTATTTGCCACGAGGTCACATTTCTCAGTCTGCATGGAAAAGAGTGATGGATCCTGTTTGATCTCCCAGCAGAGGTCTGATCTGGGGGGAGGGTGGGTGGGATGGAGATCCCTGCTCAGTCGGTCAGAACAGCAATTGCTGAAGAGAATCAAGTGAATTAAAATGTGGCTAAAGTCCCGACCTGACAACCCATGAAATGCATCCTCCTGCAAGTCACAATGTTTCCCAAGCCTCTCTGATGCCACAGGGCCATCCAGGTTGTGGAGCAGAGCCCTTCAGTGAATGGTACACATTCCGGGCACAGACCAGCAAAGTTCAGTCAGTAGGCAGCTAGGTCAGTGCTTGGGTGAACTGGGGCTTTTCTGCAAACAGCTCAGAAAAAGATTAATCTTTAATCTGATTCTTAGTCAGGAAGACACACTGTCCCTAAGGAGAAGATATGACACGTTGCAGTGCTCTCGTGCACCCTCAGAGGCCCTGGGGACCTCACCAGCAGTCACAGGGAAGGCAGAACTCTGAAGTGGAGCATGAATCTTGCCTTTGTTTTTTTTCCCCCCCTGTGCTATCTAGGAGGTGATCTCTCTTTTCTATTTGCCTGGAGTGAACATGACTAGAAGCAAGGAGGCAAACTGGGAAGCCAAGGGAGCAGAGTAGAGACAAGGGTTAGAGCTGCTGCTTTTATCTCCTGGGAGGAATTCTACTGTGCAAAACTGTGTGAAACCAATGAATTTTAGGTGCCAGTTTGTGAGAGCTTGTAATTCTGGTTTTGAAATGCTGTGAGGCAGGGAGGGCTGCCCACATCTCTGGAGGAACAGCCATGCAAACAGGAGGCTTGGTCTTATGGAGGTCTGCTGGTGTGCAGTGTCTGGGTGGCCTCGATCTGCAGCAGAAAGGACTCCAATATCTCACAGCCTGGGATGCAGCTGTGTGCGAAGCCCAAGCCTATAATTAAGCAGTGAGCCTTGGTCATCCTCTCCCTGCCAGTCACTTAACCATACCTCAGCTCCCTGCTGTATGTGGTGTGTGTCTTGTGGCTCTCAGCCACACTGAGAGGTTGATATGGGCCATGAATACTGGCTGTGTGTGCCACCACGGGTGTCATTTAGATGTCTCCACTGCCAATGGGAGATGGAAATTAGAACACAGATGAGATGAAGCTGAGATAGTGTCTAAGAGGCAATGATGTCTAAAAACCCATATTAGGAAGGACCTTAGTTGTGTGCTTAGCACTGCACCACGTCGTTAGCAGGCTGGACATAGACATGCTGGCCCAGAAGTTTCACCGTGTGGGAGTCCCGCTGTTGTCATGAAGTCAGTATATGAACCTGCATGATCATACCTATGTTCAGCATTTCAGTGTGAGGAAAACCCAGGTTCATCTTGGTCTTTGTGGTTTCCAAGGAGTAATGTTGATGACTGTTATGTCAAAGGATGTCCAAGGTTGCCTGCTGGCCTGGCCTGCTGGGCATTTGGGTGAGAGCCACACTTTGAAATGGTTCTGCAATGGGTTCACTCTTGCCTGCCAGAGCTGCTCCAGCAAAAGAAGCAGCTCAGTATTTAGCAAGCAGCAGTGCACAGCTGCCTGAGGAGCTCTGCGCTGACTTTCAGCCAGAGTGTTTCATGTGAGCCCAGCCATGCCTGCCACATACAGACTTCCCTGGGCAGTGCTGCCCCTGAGGCAGTGCCTCCACCTAGCCTCTCTCCAGACTGGGAGCTGCCAGAGTTTCAAACTATGTCAGCTGAACTGCATCTGTGCAAGGTAGTAATACTTACTTATGTCAATAGCAACCACTTCATCACTTGTCATCTCTTGCAAATGAAGCAGGACAATATTTGGATGAGAGCCCTCCAGGGATGACTTGCATGTTGCAACTTGTGGCACTGGCTGACTAAGCAAAGCCCGCTTTGAAAGAGCGTGATGGGAGTGTGTTGCAAGTGATGCTGTCTTTGACATCAGGCATGAAAAAGAAGTCCTCACCGCTTATCTCTGCTCCCATTTCAGGAGCACCTTTCTCCTTGTAGGAGTGAGTGTCTAGTAAAGCTTTTGCATCAGGATGTTAGCTTGGATTTACTGGCTGGATTCCAATTCAGGCAGTTACCACCTACCTCTGCAAACTTTCCATGCTGTTTCACTTGGCCACAGAATGATTTTTTGTTTCATGTTCAAATCTGATTTAAATAGTTACTTCATACACTTGAACAATCCCTTTATTTCACACCCAGTGGTGGGTGAAAGGATGTTATGTAGCATATACTTGGATCCACTTCAGTGGAAGCTATTACCATCACTACGGGGGTTGCAATGCCGAACAAATCCATGCTGAAGTGAGCAAGCCACCAAAACTGCAAAATACTTCATTGTAAAACATAGCATAGGGCTTATAGTGTCCTACTCAATACACCAACAGCTCATGACAGAAATCCACAGTAACTCCAACATGTTATTAATAGTAAATGTTTAGTTCCTGAAAAGGTTACTTGTGCTTATGCTAACCATAAGAAATGAGATCTCTCTTCACTGAAAACAAGCCCGTTAAACACACAGCTTAGTCTCTGCAACAGTGGCCAAGCCCTGTTCTAGATGCCTACAATTTTCTGACACTCTGAGAGGACAGACTCCTCCTCAGCTACTTCAGTTCCCTCATTTCAGCAAGTAAACTTTATTCTTCTCTTATATTCCAGTTGCTGAAATCCATTTGCCACCCTCTGCTCAAAACTCTATTTATCCTTTTCCTCCCACTTTTCAGAACTGTCATGGTTATCAGCTCAGCAATGTGCAATGTAGATTCTTGAGATCTGATGTCATCTTGCTTGGCATATGTTACACCCTCAAATAAGCTGTCGTGCTGAATAATGTACCATATGTATATCTCCCAGGTCCTCCCAGCATTGTGAAGACATATCAGTGCTCTGATTGTGTGCTGCTTAAATCAGGATTTTTGTCCTTGTTGTGTAGAGCTTCCAAGTCTGGTGTTACCAACCGAAATAAAATCCTCAGCTCACCCTCTCTTCTCTGCAGCATACTGCTCTGCCTATCAAACCCTGAAAAGGTTCTGGGAAAAGCCTGCTCTGATGATCTTTTGAAGAAAGAAATTGCACTTGCTTATATACGCCCACTTGTCCTGTAACACTTGAGGTGCTGCTTTGGGTGGGGTTTTTACTTGCATGTGGTTTGTGTGCATGTAGGTTGGGAAGTGGGTTGGAAAGAAAATGCAGCAGTGAATTTCAGCCTTCCACAGGAAACTCAACAGAAAGACATTAACACCCAAAATGGTCTTCCCGTAGGGGTTCAAATGGTATGCTAGGAGAGCCTCCTCTCCAGGGGGGCAGTGCAGAACTAGATTGGCTCACCAGAGACAGTGTGGAGCCACTTCCTTGGAGGTTTTTTAGGACTTGGCTGGACACAGCTCGGTCCAACTTAGCAACAGTCCTGCTCTGAGTGGGGAGGGATGAGAAACCTCCAGCAGCTCCTTCCAGCCAACTCGGTGGTGGTGCTGTGTGCCAGAGTCTGACCACCCTGGTCTAGGAGGCTGCAGATCATGACCTCAAGCCTGAGGGAAGGAGAAAAGAGAGTGACCCAGAGTGGCCAGAGCAGGCAGAGTGGTACCATAGTGCTCCTGCTCCAGCTGCAGGCCATACCCGGGCCCTGGGTTCCCTTGAAATGACCCTGCAGGGAATGGTCCCCACCTGGAGACAACAGAGCAGGCAGCCACTCCTCCCAAGGGTCCCCTCTTCCCTTTCCCCAGAGGCTTGGGCATCCTGTTACAGATGTCTCCCTGCAGCCAGCCCTGAGCGGGACCGCCTTTCTCCCGGCACAGCACACTCCCCACCAGCCGTGGGCACATCTGGGCACTGAGGCAGAAGTCATGGCACTGCTCACACTGAGCCAGATGCACGCCTGAGCACTGGACACGTTTTCTGCCTTCTCAAAGAGTTGTATCTTGAGCAGACCCAAGATGCTCCTATGGTTCAAGGGGCTGCAAGTCGTGCCACAGCACACCAAGTGCCTGCTCAGATGGAGCTTTTCATTTTAATTGATGAGGTCTCTAAAACATCCCATTTTCAGAGAAACTTCTGTAATGTCTTTTCTTGGAGGAACAGAATAATGAGTGCACCTAAAGTAGTAATCTCCAATTGTTACTCATGAACAGAAGCATCAGTTCTAATGAGCCACCTTCATTTTTCAGCTTTTTGCATGCATGTTACTGGCATCATGTGTTTAAGTGATTCAAATGTAAAGACTTTGAAGTCTGATCACCACTGTGGTATCTGGTTTACAGTTAGCAAAACATTCTGTTTTTTCTAGATCTCATTTGCACCCTGGGAAAACACTAGGAACAGATGGCTTACTATCCAAGTTTTACAAGTGGTTCAAACAGGAGTAGGCACCCTGCATACTGCAAATGTTTATAGAGGTTAAGCATAATCAGCTCTCACTAGTCCCTGCCAACTGCATTAATTAAGTTAGTGGTGAGTATGGGGAAAAAGCCTAAGGAAATACAGTTTTAACATACTACATTATTCTACACAGTATTTAAGATCACAGCTAAAGAGCTGACATAGATGAAAGAGTTCCATGGTTAGAGCAGAGACTTTAATTTTCCTGTTACGTTATTTACCAATACCAGTGACTAGCAAAATAAATCTTTAGTTTCACTTCACCTTGCAGATGGGAAAGGCTCTTATAACAGTTGCTGGTGAGAGGTACTCTTATCTGGAGTGCTTTTTTGTTAACACTGATCTATTAGCACAAGAGGGAGAAGTCATGGGAAGATTTTATTTGCACAGTGGTTCTTTGGCACAACTGAAAAGTTATCTTTGGTGTTCTTGCTTTATGGTCAACAACAGTTAAACTTTATACAGCTCCTCTTTCTTTCTTTGGGCAAGACAGTGTGAGAGACATGCTGGTCAAGATTCACAAAGCTTGAATTGAAAAGGAAAGCTAGGACCCCATCTTCTTTAACTATATCTGAAGTGCAAGCCAACAAGAAGGTCTGTCTTTGTTCTATGATTTCTATGCATATTTGATTTCTAGGTGTATTTTTCAAGTTCAGCAAGTTACATCAGCAGAGATCAACAGTCAGTAGAACGTGCAGTCTAGTGGTTTTCTGTCTCACTTGTCCGAAGTGAAAGGTCTAATGGGTAGCACACTCTCCCTTGCAGGTGAAATATTTTCATAGCTTCCTCTTGATACAGCAACCTGATCTAGTTGTAAATGTCCCTGCCAATTGCAGGGGGGATGGACAAGATGACCTTTAAAGGTCTCTTCCATCCCAAAGCATTCCATGATTCCCTGATTCTATGATACCTGAAAATATGAAAGAGCTTCATTATGCTGTTAAAATCAGCATGATGACTCATTTAATAGTCCAAACAAATCTGCTAAGAAATCACTACGACTCATGAAATATAAGGTATAGGTTCTCTTTCATTAGTCTGTAGGAATATTGACCTGGAATAAAAGATTTCATGTTAAATAAATGCCACTAGCTAAGAGCATCCATGCTACAAATGGAGTTTTAAATTTGGAATTTGGAGAGAAGTGGTGTAATGGGCTCTAGGTTGCAAACAGGCTTTGTTACACAACCTTTACACTGCATTTTTTAAACTAAGCCCCAGGTGTTATTAGCTATAAAATGTCCTATGGATGGTATACTGGTTGTTTATAGGGTTAGTGATTCAGGAGAAAAAAAGTCTTTTTTCTGAGTCATTACTGAAACAATGTGACACTGGTTTACTTTTAGGCCGCAAAATCTAGGGCCTGATCAGCTGTCCTCATTTACATACAATAGATCTTTATTTAATAAGTATTGAATTTTAATGAGAACTTGAATTCTGGAATCTGAACAAAATCGAAGTGCATTTACTGCTTGTATTGTGACAGCCAGCATTTTGTTTCCTGGGAAAATCTGCAGTCACTCTGCTCAAGGCTTGCCGAGAACTGAGACTAGTTGTTGTGACAAGGCATCATCAGGTTTGGCACTTCCACAGCAACTGAAGTTCTGCTCTTCTTTCCAGAGCCTTAAATACTTTAAAATGCCTTCTAGAAAAAAACACAGCTCTGCCTTATATGCTTGACTCCTCAGGAAGACAGAATATTAGAAGTTGCAACTATGTTCTGTTTTTGATGAAGGAAGAGGTCTGGAAAGGAAGGAAAATAAAATTCACTCATGCTGTAACACAAGTAATGATATTCAAAGAAATTCAAAGGGCAAGTATTAAATCATTATGAAGTAACAAGATAAATGCTTCTATCAAGAAATAATCCTTGTGTTTCTCTGTCTGAAACATTTTGTCAAGAGCCCCAGGTAATTCTTACCATTAAATGTTCTGAGGTAAAAAAAATTACTGTGTTAGTTCAACAAACAGAGAGCACATGGTTTAGAATATCTACCTGATAGCTCTTTCAAGGAATCAACCAAAATTTCAACTTTCCTTTCTGGCACTCTGAGTACCTTTGTCTTGCGCCAAAGTATTTGAAAAAGAATACACTTTTAGGATGAGGTGCTATAGCACACCTTGGAAAAGACAGGTGGTGGGACTACAGACTGCTCTGACTCTTAAGTGATGAACATGCTTTCAGGTCCTCATGCATGATCCTTCCTCTTTATTTGTGGACATGCTGCTTTCTGCTCCACGTCTTTCTTTGACGCCAGGCTACCGCCTTCTTCAGCTCTGGTTTTGCAACTTCTGCGGAGTAATACTGTGAGCTGTAAAACAACTTCTTTGCTTTCACCGTTGATGGACAGATAAAGTGATCCCATCAGCAGGTGGGCCCTCCAAGGGCACCTTGGGGGTCAGTCTCCAGAGATGATGCAGCTGTACATCAGGCCAGGAGACACAGAGGTCAGCCTTTGAAAATCTTATCACATTGCCCAGCCTACAGCTCTGTGGCTCAGATAAACATAAGTAAGCACTAAAGACTCTTCTTTCTTTGTCTTGCTTTAGTGTACAAGTGCATCAGTGAGGAGGTACTAAAACACAATTAGAAACAATGTAGGTTGTGCATATAATTTTGTAAGGACAATATTATAAGCTGCAGGTCCCAGAAATAATATTGTCCCTTTCAAAAAACTTTCCTCAAGGTTTGTGCCTGACCAGTGATGTCAGAACTCGTGTCATTTTCTTCTGAGAGTTAAACAAGAGAAGTGCATCCATTTTTTCGCAAAAATAATTAGTTCACTATATCCTCATCCATATGGTAAAAGAGAGCCTAGGAAAATATCCTATTCTCCTTCCAAAAGGCAACATCTGACTAGGCACTGTGGGGTAGCTTCCTGTGATGTACCTGAAGTTACCAGTAACTTCTTGCAGAATTCAGCTACCAACTAATTGGGAAGGTCCTGAAAAAGGGTAAAGAGCAGAGGAGCACAAGCAGTGCAACTGCTTATGCCAGGTCAAGCTATCCCATCTATTCAGTGTTGACGTCTGACCTGTGACAGCACCAGAGGCCTCTGCAAAAGTGCACCAGGAAAAAATGAGTTTTGTAAAAACAGGGGAGGGGAGAAAGTGGGGGCAAGTTAATACATCTGCCACCAGATGTAGTCAGAAGAAACAAGTAGGCAAATTAAATGCATCTGTATCAATTTAAAATGACTCTATATCAATACTTTCCAGGGTGTGTCACCTTCATTTGCTGAATTACCTAAATTTTTCTAGGAATTATCTCAAACCAAGCCCCAAAGAGACATCTGGTAAACCTACAAATGAAGGAAGTGTTACTAAAGCTGAGAATACACGCGAAAGTTATTAAAACCTCAGACCACACTGAACTGACTGAAACAGAATGCAAAGGATATCATTATTGTTAAGAACTAGCAGCTAATTGCTTAACGAAAATCAGATGGGTTCACATCCTGTGGGTAACTTCCAGGAGCACAGCCTATTTTATTTCATTCAAATGGTCTTTGGAAAAAATGTGGTCTGGGTTTTTTCTGTACCGTCCCCCTTGTGGCAATACACAATTTCAACAATGCTTTAACAGAGCAGCAGATGTAGTGAAACAATGCAGGCTCTAAGGTTGTCAAAAACCCTTCATGCAGCCTGACAATTCAGAGAGCAGATGTCATTCTGGCACTTACTGTTTCTTTCTCCAAGTGTACCTCTTGTCATACAGGGAATAAGACACTTCCCACTACGCCAGTGGACAGTTTTCTTACTCAAATGGTGAACAAAGCACCTCTTGAAATTGATTTTTGTTTTATGTCAGACTTTGCCAGGCACAAGAAACCAACAGGCATGCAAAAATTTTGGATGCCAGAACTGTGAGTTAGAAACTTGAGTGTGGAAAACGCAGTCTTACACAGATGCAGGCAGGACTTTTCTACAAATGTGTGCCCTTACTGTGAAGAAGGTAAGGAAATCTTCCTTTACTCTGCCAGATAAAACAGCAAACTCATACTCTGCAAAGGTTTTCCAGACTACAAATCACTTTAGAAACTTAGTGTGTGCTTTAACCCAGCTCTGGAAACCAGCCCCTCATATTTCTCAGGAACACCCACCTCTCCTGCAACCAGATGAGTCAGCCAGCATCCAGGAGCCTCCTTCCAGGAATCTGGCCCACTCAGAAACCCAGCAAAGAAGCACTGGCAATAGTCAGTGCAGAGGACTGACACCATCTTGATAAAAGGGAAAACACAGTGGGCAAATACTCCTAATAAAGTCTACACTGACCATTAAACAGAAGGCCCTAAAATTGCGATGGACTCCTCTTCAACTGTTTTCCTTTATGAACCATACAGGTTAGTAAAAGAGACTTCTGCCCCCACTCTTCTGTCAGTGACATCCCAGCTTCTCTCATTGAAGCTGTGTCAGCACTTGCCATGGCTATGGGTGACTTTCTGATGCCCAAAGACAAAGACAGGGCATCCATATTTGTCTCCTGTCCTACTGCCAACAGGTCATTAAATCCCAGGGTAAAAGCTGTAAAAGCAGTGATGGGAGCATCCTAACATGTGTTGGAACTTCCCAAACCAAACCCAATAAGGAATTACATGGACAGCTGGCAACTTTAGATTCAGTCGTCCTCGGGCTGGTGAGACTGCAGGAGAGCAAACCGGCACAATGCCAGTGTCAAGACATGCCAACATAAGTCAGGGGCCTTCTACGCCAAACTGACCTAAGCGTACCTAACTGTGACCTAAGGCTGACCTGAGAGAAAGCTGAACTAGTAACATTAGGACAAATGCGGGTCATGCCCTACTCATCCCACTGTCTTTCACGGGGGGACTGTAATCCCAGCTGACCTTGTTCTCCCTGGACTCTTTGGTGGCATTTGATGTCTCCTGGACAGGGCTGCAAACAGCACAGAGCCCTTGGAGAATGCTCTCAAGACCTGCCCGTTGCTGGAGGTGGTATCTAGCAGGTACCCTGTCTCCCACAAAATATTCTTCAGGAAAAAAAGTAAGCATCCTGCCTGCTTCAGTCCTTCTGAGCACGTCACTCCGTTGCTATGTTCTCTACACTGCATGCCGCCGATTGCCAACACCATTTCAACACTTAGTCTTCCCTCTGTGAAGACAGCTACCTGGCTCAGCTAAAATAAGGAGACCAGATAAACAGAATAATCCTTGTGAGCCGCTAAGGAAGCAGAACAGATGGGAAACTGCTTTCTTAGCCCACGGAAGTCAGGGGGATTTCTGAGTTTTTCATATCCTGCACTGAGGAAACAGGACCTTTCAAGGATTTTTGTGAAAAATAAGGTATCTCTGCCCACTGCAGAAAAGCTAGTAATCCACTGGTTCGGACACTTTCCTAGAGCTGTGGAGCAGCCAAACTGAGTTCTCACTTTCCTTAATTCAGAGCAGAGAGCTGAAATCCCTCTCCCATATCATCACAGAGTATCAGCTATTCCAGGCAAATCTGTGCCTGTTCTGTAACCATCAGTTCCCCTTCACCCCTCTCCAAATTCCTATCTGTGTATGAGCAATCTTTCCTGTCCAAAACAGTACATTTTTTGTAGAACATATAGGTTTCAAAAATCTGCGTTTTCCAACAGCAACAGATTAAGCAGAACGTGTGTCACTGGCCGTGGAGGTGCTGCAACCCTTCCTCTTCCACACAGCTGCTGCTGAGCCACTGCTACTGGACCATACTACTGGAGGAATTTTTAGAGATGCCTCTCACTATGGTCACAACTAAGAGCAAAAATCACTGGGAAAGCCTGACCTGAACACATGCAGACCAGTTAAACTAAATATCAGTCTTGCCTTTTAACAGTGAGAAGAAAAGAGCTTTCTCTCTTTTTTTTTTTTTTTTTTTTTTTTTTTGCTTTTAATAATTCTCAGAGCAAAAAGACACCCCGTAGCTGGACCCCATGTGAAAACCTAAAGACTTTCCCTTCAGCATCTGACTGTTTAATGCTATGGCATTCAAGTGAAAGTTAAATATAAGTTGAAATAACTGACTGCAGGAATGGAAAAAGGTTGGAGAAGGAGACTTAAGATTTAAAATAGAAACAACTAAAATGCATAGGGAAAAGAAAATCACCCCCATTTGCTTGAAATAATTACCTAAATAATCAATAATGGCAAGTGCCAAAACCCTATAAGAACATGGGTAGGCAATAACAGCTATGTGGAAGTCAACAGGGAGTGATGCATCAAGGGTAAGAGTGCAGACACGGGGACGCTGTTTGCAGCACAGTAAGGACAACAGCCTATTCCTCAAATAGCGAAGGGCAGCTCCCAACATGGCCATTATTACCACTTGCACAATTGCTGTTGTGCCAACAGTAAACCAGCTGGCAGCAACTGATAAATGATCATTCACTGCAGCAAAGGACAATACAAGCAAAGCTGGACTCCCACCTCCATCGCTTGCAGGTTGCTTTGGGTAAGTCTTAGCTTTGCAGAGACTCACACTTCCTTGCATGCGCTCTCCCCCTCTCACCTCTACGCTCTTGGAAACAAAAACCGTGAGGTGTTTGTGTGAATTGGCAGGCTGCCTAGCCACCCTTGTCAAAATGGTTTGGCAAATTTGAGCTGAGCACCGGATGCTTACACAGGGACTGCTTCTACTTAATGAACCTGCTTGATACCCAAGGCATACAATTTCTCTGCACCCTTGGTTTAGCTGAAGGATCAGGAACATTCTGTATTTTGGTAACAGTAAATCACCAACAGACCCCACATGCAACACTTCAACATTGTAAAAATTTGGAACATTGACATTCATGATGAAAAAAACCCCATGCGGTTTTAATGAGAGAATGAGCAAAAGGGACCTGAACAGTGCTGAGGAACAGCCTTGTGCCCTTTGTGCCCCCCCCCCCCCTTTTTTTTTTTTCCTTTACTGCAAGATCTTTCTTGCTGTGGAACTAAACTTGTCCCATCATTGATTCCTGGTCTCAACTTAGCTTTTAATGAAATTCAGTAAACCTTGTTAGCTCGGTCTTGCACTGAGGCAGACTGGCCTAGCACATTACAAGTAATTTCTTTCTTTATTTTTCAACACCTGCAGCAAGTCATTGGATTCCCCTTACCTTTTGCCCACAAGAGCAGTATGTCATAGCTAGTGAAGCAGAGTCTTCCACAGTCCCAAGTACTGTGACGCTGTTAAATCTCTCAGACAACAAGTCAGTGAGGGTGAAAGCAGATGCCCCTGATGCCTTTCCCTTGCTAACCTTTTCTTTCCTTCTCCTTCCCAGCTTCTCATTCCAACCTGATCCGATTTCACTTGGGACCTGGGATCTGTTCCTGGGAGCTTTGCTCCAGGCAGAAACAGCAAACCAGCGTGGTACAGGGAACACTGGACCTCCTTCTTCCCTTCCTTGCTTTATCGCATCCCCGAGGTGGTGCAAAAACTCACCTGCCTTCCTGGCAGCTGCCTCTGAGACAGCTCTGCTCCAGAATGAGCTGCCCCCAGCCCTCCCTGTTGCTGGGCAGGTCTCCAGCTGCGAGGAGGAGACCAGTATGGTGGGGCTTGGCTCCTGCCCTGCTGCCCAGCCCAGCACACAAGGCACTACTACAGCATTAAGCCCCACATCATCACCATCCCTGCATGTCTGGGTCTCACATAGATGCAGAACGGCAGCGCTGCCGAGAGGCCTGTATGCCAGACATCAGGTGGGCATACGCCTGGCAAGTGGCTGGGCCAGGGAATAGCTTCTCACCCAGAAACATGCCTGTGCTCAGCCACTTCACACCTTCCCCAGCAGGGACTAGCACTCCCAGGTTCTGCAGGCAAAGCTGCCCTCACCCGCCACAGGGGCAAAACGCCTCATGAGCTGAGGCTGCTTGAAGGTGCTGCTCAGCAGGCACACACCTGGCAGCTCCTGACAACATGGGCCAGAGCATCTGTGGTGGCTAAAACACCTGGACCAGCCAGGCGGAGGAAAGTGGCTTTTCCACTGGCACAGTTAGGGCTGAATGAGGGTAGTGGCCACATGCCAGGTAGAAAGCTCTGGGCTGTGTGCTTTGGTATTGGACCAGCTCAACCCCCTGCATGGCTCTTTAATACCACCTGCTGTGCTGACTGGCCTGATCCTGCATCAGTGCTCCAGCAAGCACATCAAAATCCACCACCTCGCTGGCACTGGTTAGCACCAAGAGGGATTATGGAGCATTTCGGTGAACGAGACTAACCGCTAACAACAGACTAAAATGATTTGTGAAACTGGACATTTATACTGTGAAACAGTACATTTTTTTTATGCGGTGTCTTGTTAGTCAACGTGGTCTTTAAGTACGTTAGGGATCGGACAGCTTGTTGCCAACAGGGCCCACCAGCCACCCTGGTAGCAGCAAGACAACAGAAACCCAGGGGAATATCCCACACTTCCACGTTGTAGGCACGCGCACAAAAAGCCGAGTATTTCAAGACTGCAGAGCTGCAGCATGTGCGACAGCCAGCTGCTCTGCACAGGAAGCAGGTGGCACACAAGGGTTTCACGGCCCCAGCACTACCGCTTGGCCAGAAGGGCTGACCCTTTGTTTGAGGACCACCTGCAACCTCAGGCAGTGGAGGAAAAGCCAACCACTGCCGCAGGTTTTCACTCCACGGCTGAGGTAGGTAGGTAAGGATTCCTTTACTCTCGGCAGACAGGCACATTTTCGAGACTCAATGCACTTTGCAATTTTAGGTATCTACTTTAAGGAGATGAATCACACCCAGATCCCATCTTTCTCCACTAGCCAGAGAAGGAGCTTTGACTATTTCAGATGCAGATAGCTACAGTTACTCAAACCGATCCCACCTCAGACATCGTTAACCGCCCAGCTTCAAAACTCAGGCATACAAAATATGCCAGTAAACTAATGGGCAAGTCTGGGTTGTCAGGCCAGAAATGACACTTTCCACATAAAGGAGTTTGGTTTTGAATTCGCCTTGGATAAAAAGTGCAAAAAGGAAGTGCATGGCTGCACAGCCTCACTGGTTGTCTGGGACGGTGCACACTACTGCAGGCAACTTTTGCTGTGATCTCTAGCCCTATTGTCCCCTGCCATCCAGTGAATGAAGTTACTCGGGCGCTGGTTTGTTGAACTTCTGCTGTCACACAGCCCAAGGCTCACATTTAGTAAGACTATAAAACCTGTGCTTCCTCATTCCCCCCCTCCCAAAAGCCGTTGTCTTGAAAGAAAGGATTGGTACTGAAGAGTTGTGGTTAAAATTTAAAATCTGACCTCATGGGTATGCTAAATTGTTCCAATTTCTTGTTCTAGCAGTCAGTAGCTTCTTTTTTTATGGACAAGATAAACCTTTTCACAAAAAAAAAAAAAGAAAAACGTTCAGAAAACCTGACATCATTTCCGTAAGAAACACTACCAAAACTCCACTAAAAAAATCCTAAATTTTAATCTTGGAACAATGATCTTTTTACAAAGAGATTTTAAAGATTGAGTGTACATATTCACAAAAACAACAAACTAAGGCATTATCTCCATAGCCACATTTATAAATTAAAGACTGAAAAGCCATGTGACTTGATCTCATTTAAACCTTGTCAAGATACAGGCAATAAAAATTTTAAACATTTGACTTACTTTTACATGTAGTGGACTTTTGGCTTATACAATTATCATGAGTACGAGCTGGATTAATTCCAAATCACTGAAACAAATATTCTAGTAAAAGCATGAAACTTAAACATTATTTTAGGGTGCTCATTGGAAACCCAACATTTCAATTATAATTAAGAAATGTTAAAGATATTACATTCCTTACATACCAAGTCTGAAAGTACAATATGTACACAATCTACAGTCTTGTCTGCATAAATAGGAAATAATTTATCTATGTATCTCAAATGTGACTAGTAGCTGAAGGGAAGCTGAAAGACTATTTCAGTTTGGCCAGAAAAAGGAAAGAAACAGAACCGTCATCCCATACATACAGCCATCAGAATTCTGTATCCCAAGTGCTGCCATTTTGGCCAGTCTTCTTGACTAATTCTCTTTACACCCACTCACGAAGCATCTGCCGGTACGTTGCCACTAGAGAACTACAGCATCTTTCTTGTAATGGAATCGCTTGGCTCTCTAGAACTGGCAAGGCTGCTGCTAAGAGGAAACGTAAGGAGACATAAGTCCCTTAATTAAACAGAAGAAATATGTGCTGCAATGTATTCCAGTTTACAGAGATAAAAGAAGTCTGAACTAGACTGTCAAACAACAAAAATTTGGACTTTTTTATTTTAGTTTTTGAATGAATTGTAGTGCTTATTAAAAAATAAGACAAAACTAATTAAGAGGCATCTATGACAAATTTAAAAGCCTACATCAGCTTTCTTATAAAGCCCTAACCAGTTCCTTTCAATCCAGAGCTGCAGTATGTTTGCTAGTCAAGTCTCTTGTCCCGACAGGAGCTAATCAAACCTCTCCATCTCACTACCAGTCCTCTGTGATTTTGACTTAAAAGTCTGGCAGCACATGGTCCTACCCTGTGCGCAGGTTAAGCCTGTTTCACACAGGACTAATACTAGGTACCTGTGAAATGTTGGTATTGTACATCATTGTACACCCCACAGCACACGCATTTTTCAACAATCTGCCATCAAGTACAACATGACAAGCTTTCAAAAAATACAAACAACCTTAAAACGCAAGACCCTTCATGAAAGTACAATAAAAAATATTTAACTTCCCCTCTTTGCTTTTCATTTCTCAGCTGCCATGAAGGGCAACATTTCACTTTTTTCCCAATCTTTTCATCAATTTTGCAACTGGACTTTGTAATCTTCAGACAGATACAAGAGTATATCCCCTCACATATAGTAACATGATTACAGTAAAATCAAGCGCCACAAAGTAAAATAACAGTGAACATTCCATAAGTGGAATTTTCACTTTTGGTCAACATTTCTGCTAGGCTAAAGGCAAAAATACGCTGTACAAAATCACTTTAACATCTGCAGGAATAAACCTCTTTTTTACTTTAGCCTCAGCTTAGTGTGTGGTCAGCCTGAACTATGCAATTTCTTAAAAGAACAGGTAGATAAGAGATTGTAAAGCTATATTTCTTCCCTACTTGTACCCATTAGCAGATTCTTCCCTTGCAAAACAACATCCATGTGAAAAAATTTACTGTGACGCTCAGAAGAATTGAAGGCAAACACATGTGTATGGGCAACAAAAGCTGTCAAGGTGACAAACGACTCAATGGACTGCTTTGTTCTCCACCTGCAGCAAGCTTGAGCGTTGTTAGCTTTCGAGGGGGATGCTGAGGACTCTTACGAAGGTTATCGTCCATCTGCAGAGAAATAATGAGAGCCGGATCTGGCAAACAGTAGAATATAGATTATATGATTAGTCTACTTGTCAGGGTTGCCACCATTAATGCTGATTTGGGGTATTTTTCACCCTGTTATTTCAGGCCCAGCCAAAACTGATGCCTTGGTTCCTTTCCACTCCCGAATATCTGCTTGTGTTAAGAGTGGCTATCCATGCCATTAGCATATGGTGCATCAAACCCAGGGCAAATAGGTGTGCATCTGCTCAAATAATTTCGTTAAGATTACTGAAGAAAGCAGTATTGCTACCTTCTTCTAAGGGATCAAAGTTTCAATTTTGTACAGTAGCCAAACACTGCTAGAAAGCAGATCAAAAGTCAAATTGCTAACATCAATGGATGCTTTTGCATGTTCAGCACCTTGCAAGAACAAATCTTCCAAATTAGAAATATTCTGGAGCTGCTGGGTGAATTTAGATTAGTTACAGATTTCAAAAAGTATTTAATAAGAAACTTGTGAGAAGACATTTTCAAAGACAGGTTAAAATTAATCTCTGAATATAAAGATCTTACATTTTCATAGGTAATCAATCTAATGCCCTGTGTGTAATGTGGTATCAAAAAGAGCCTAGTTACTACAGACTAAACAGAATCACATAAGACAGCACAGGGGAGATATCCAGAGGTTGTCTAGTCCATCCCATTTCCTCAAGGCAGGATGAACTTTACCTAAATCACGCCTTACAAATGTCTTTGCAACCCATTCTTTAAAACTTCCACAGCCACGCTCCAATGCCATGAAGAGGAGATACAATCAATACCTAATGCTATAGAAGCTGATCATAATTAATGATCTATTTCATACACTGATCTTTCTCAGGAAGAAGTGCCTTCTACCCCTCTAGTTAAAGTGTTCTGTCTGCATCAGAAGACTAATTCTTTGCAAGCATTTTTCATGTAAGTTGTATAGCTTTTGATAGGTGCTGAGTGACAGCCTTGGAAACAAAGAATATAAATAAAAGCTAGACGTAGAACAAGCAGGAGAAACAGTGACTTTACATTAGTGACTACAGCATTCAGGTGGGAGCAAGGAGAGCTGACGATTGGTCTTAACTTGCAGGACCATTTCTGAGTTTTGATCAACACATTTGTCTCTTCCTTTGCTGGAATGTACACTCGCAGAAAAACACCCTTCTTTTGTAGGTATGTGCACTTGCAAGGCAATGTTCTTTTGATTGTAATAAAAGTACTTTTAAAGTACAAGGCTTCATTAATTATTCCTTTCAAATGACATAATATTCTTCCTGCCTCTCTACACAAAGTAACTCACTAGAAAAGAAGCAATTAAAATAAAATGTCCATTGTACAGTTGCAGTTGCCATGCAAGCGTATCTGTGAACAAGTAACCACAATGAGGCAGGAAAATTAGAGACTGAAGCAAAAGTAACCTTTTCAATCAAGTTGGATTCCTTATTTACAAGCTGTGTGAGTTTCTGCAGATTAGCATCTGCTGTATCCTGTCCAGCCGGAGAATGGCCTGGAGAGTGAAGGCAGAAAGATGAAGAGTGAAAAGGTATTTACAAAAGCTTTTAAATCCTTAAAAAATAAACTGACACTGGACAGAAAGTTCATGCAGTATTTTTATCCTAAGAAGAATTTAAGTGGAAAAGCCATTCCATGTGAGAAAAACAGAAGCACTAAGCATGAGCCATAGTATACATACAGGTACATTTTGCCAATGCTTGACGGATTCTAAAACTGAGTATTAACCCTCGCTTTTAATTTTCAATCCTTTCTGCACAACTTTGCAAGTTTCTCTACCTTATTTCCCCATAGAAGCTCCAACATAAGCTACATAAAATCTAATTCTACCTTGGTTCACAGATGGAAACCTGGAGTCCTAATTGAAACATGACAAAGAGGGGAAAAGAAACACAGCTTACCTGAGACAGATAACCTGAAGTAGCAAGTTAAAATATCATCACAGAATCGACACAGATTGGGAAGCTGTTTCAAATGCTCTTGTAATTGTACTCTGGGAAAACACACTTTATAAATCGGTGCAAGGAAACCAAACACAAAGGCATCCAAGGTCGTAGGCCTGAAAAGGGTGACAAAACAAAACAAAAAAGCAAAGTGACTGAGGTAAGACATTAAGACCTTTACAACGCGACCGTTTTCTCTGTATGTCAAACACAACTCAGGACAGAACATAGTCAGCTCTTCCGGCATTCCATCTTTTCCTATCAATCTGGTAAATGCTTTGTACAGACTATTGACTGATTTCAGCACCTCTGAACTAGACACATGCTGGCAAGCTTAAACACTAACTTCAGCATTAAAATCCAGTCATGCTGTCACGTAGGGGGATAAACAAGCCACTCTGACATACATTTCTGGCACCACAAAAGCCAAGCTGTATGCCAGGGGGCCAGTATCATCTCTCGTGAAGTGGTCTGACTGCAGTGACTAAAGGAACAGATCATCCTTTTTAGGACCTGTTGGCACTATGTTGTTGGCAGTATCTGCTTCCTGCTCCATGCACACACCACAGGAAGCGGAGTGTTCCAGGACCTACACCCTCCTCCTGTGAAGGCAGTGCTAGCATCTCAGGCTTAAAGCATTCTGTCTACATACCAGCACAGGTGGTGACATTCAGTCCCTAGAAAAGTATTCTCTAGTGCTACACTAACTCATTAAGCACCCCACATTTTCTTCGGAGCTGTGGGCAGCATCTACCTCTCTGTGGAAAAATGCAGGATAAGGGAGACACCGCATTGCCTTAGTCCAAAGACCTCATTTGTGCCCTGTTTGCTCATTCAGATTTATCTGAAAAGCAGAGTGTGAGACATGAAACTACTGTGCAGTACTTTTAACATTCTGGCAGGTTTAAAAAAAAAAAAGTTTAAGTGTTCACAGAGTAATGTGTTATCTGTTTTATTAGCCATTAAAAAAAAAAAAAAAAAATCACACTCACGTATCTCCAAAGAAAAATTGAGATGTCCCCAATCTCTTCGACAGGAGATTTAGGCACTCCTTGGCATCCCTGTATATCTGATGAGACACAAGACTGTCTAAGAGCCCTAGCTGTAGCAAGGCTAGTATGCACAGCAGTGTTCAGCATTTGACAGTGTGCTAGACTGTTTCAGTTCTTGTCTTTGACAGCACCAACTTACAAATTCTTTACTACACAACACATACCTGTGCTTCCACTTCAGTGAGACTGTAGAGTGGAGGCCCACCCCTGGTCAGCAAGATCCTGGTCAGCGCTTCCCTGGCCATCTTTCCAGGCAGATACAAACTCAATGGGAAGGGAATCCTTGAGGCAAACCATGGCTTTGTCACACTGCAGTAATTTTCAGCCTCAACCCAGAAAGTGTGCAGCTGTATCAACATAAGGAAGAATATTACTGGAATTTGAGTAAGAATAGTAGACATCTCTTAGAAGTCTGATGTGTAAGATCTGTCAGAGAAGCAGAAGCACCAGGAATTACTGTAATTTAAGGCAATCAGACTCCACAAAGGATTATACTAATCCTTTGAGTGTAGGAGTATATAATTAAGGCAACAGCTACCTTCCACTTAAAGAAAAACAACAAAGATATTACATAGACCTATATACACATGCATAAAATTACATACACGCTGATGTTTATGTATTTGCGTGTGTGTGTGTATATATATACACACACATACGCACACATTGTACATAAAAATATATTACCAAAAATGTTGCAGATATACAGGATCAGGTTCAAACTTCTTTGGTCTTTTATAAATTTTATATAAATCTTAAAATAAAAGATATTATGAAATGATGAATTTGAAACCTTGCAGGTCAGCTGAAGAGGCTAGCCTATGGTATCATCTGGTCATAATATTTTTTCCTGTACAAACTGAAGCCAGTCATTCAAGAGATCCAATGTTCGGGGATTTTTATAGCTCTAAAGTACTTACACTAAATTGGTGAGGGCGTGTGACCATGTGTTATTTAGAACTGAAAAATTAAACTACTGATGGGTATTTAATTTCTCAGAAATTCTAACTGAACATTTCAAAAGGCTTTCACAGTTGCGCACCCCACATCAGACACACACATTTTACTCAAAGCTTTTTCAAAAGAATCAAATGAAACAAAAAATGGCCAGAATAAGCTGTTTTCAGGATACTGTTTCCCAAAAAATATCTAAAAGAAAAAACAGTCATAGATGCCCTTTTAAAATTTCTTTCATAAATTCATTATTATTACTTCACACTCCACAAACACACACTTCTTTCCTTTTCAAAAGTTTCCAGGCAGTATTTCCAAAATTGGACTAACAAAGCAAATACATTCTAGACAGGACTATGGCTGAGAGACTTTAATGTCTCTCATGTTGGGCACCTCTTGTAGCATTCATTTCCAAAAATACTGACCATTATACAGTATATCCCAATACTTACCAGAGCAGGAAGCAGTTTCTCTTCAAGTAGCGCAATGTACGCCAGAGTATCAGCTCCTTGTTTTGCAGACAATTCATAATCAGCATTATATTTCTATGAATTAAAAAATATATATACTACAAATAGTGTTACACAGAACTTTAAAAAAAAATAATCAATGCAAGCTGAAGTTGCTTCCAACTTAACAGCTACCAAGTTAGTAAATATAACAACATTTTGCAGGACAGAAAGCATGTGCTCACTAGACTTTCTTTACTTCTTCAGGCCAGCTATGTCACACCTCCTTGCATCTCCCTTTTCCACCTTCCCATTCTTAGATTTTTGGGCCCTCCTATTCCCAAAATAATTCCTGTGTCTCCTTCCCATTGCTTTCCAAGCAACTGTCCAGTGACAAAGAGGCAATTTTTCAGTACTTAGGGCTGTAGCAAACCTCTGGCAAGTCCCCGTCTATATTTCTGAAGAAGCATCTGGCACTTCAGCGGGTGTAAGCATGAAGAAAGGCAGGCATTCCCATCTTTTGCTTTTAATTACCATTCTAAAAGTTCAGAAATTGGATGCTAACAATATAAGGGACCAAACACACAGCTAAATTAATGCAGTTACAGCTGACTGAGTTTTTAATTCTTAGACTGGATCCTTTTAAGGTACATTAAAAGGGCTGCTAAGATTTTTTTGGAGGAGAGGAGATTCACTTCATTAACTCAGAAACAAAGGATCAATGCTGGCCCTTATTTTTAGACATCTGAAAAGCAAGCATATTATTGTTATACTTTAACTCAAAGAGGGATTTTTTTTCCCGAGCATTAAGGAATCTTTGGTATTCAAATGGCTATGAAGCTTCTGAATTTTAAAACAACTGTCTAAAATCCCATCTCAAATGCGCAGTTGTCAGATTCTGTTTTTCTCCCCCCAAAGATTTAAAGTTTCACTAACATGCCATTCATCAGATAACCTTCTTGACTAGGCAGGAACTGAATTTCTAATGTAAAAGCAGAATAGTAGGCTGGAGGACCATCTTAAGAAATAAAAAGATGATGCCATGCTTTATTAGGCATCCTTATACTTTGTGAAAAGAAGAAATTGTATAGCTTTATTCTTTGTGAATAGAACATTAAGAGATCTCTAAAAGGCAAGCAAGAGTTGATTATGCAGTAACATGATGTGCCTCAAGAAATGCTTGCAGACATTTTTACTCTACAGGCTATAGAAAAACTATATAGATTAAAAACAATGCTGTATGTATTATCCTTCAAAAAAGAGCACTGTGAGATGATTACCCATTTAAGCAGTTAAAACCACACTTCCCAAACTGTGATATCCTAGGTCAGCAAAGCCATTATGACATTAGAAGTGCTAGAATTAAGAGCAGGGTGCTCAGTGAGAAACTGCTCAATTAAGGCCAGTTTGTTATCCTTTTCAATGAACAGATTTCTCGTGCCTATTTTTAAATCTTTCACATGACTAACAATCAAACTTTCAAACAGCAATCTGTTATCCACCATTTTGCAATTCTCATGCATGTATGAGAAACAGGAAAGCACTGGGTCTGAACAGAGTTCCATGTTTTCAACAGCCTGTATCAATGTATACAGGGAACATGTAGAGTCACTACAAGGTAGAAAAAACAAATCTTTTTAAAGAGACCTACCTGCTTTCTTAAGAAGTTCAGAATTTTTGCTGGCTGAGAAATAACAATGTCTTCTGATATCAGGACTGGTACATCTCCTAGAAAGTATAAATAATACAGTCAACAATTTACATGGATGAGTTCCAACATAGCTAGAAAGCAATCAGCCACTTCATCTACTTTCCTTTTCTTCATAGCATGCTCTGATCTTCCTAACATATACACACAAACTAAGCTTTACATAGCAGGGGAGTTCCACCAAGGTCACAAATACATTTAGTGTACTGTGGCCTTCACTAATAACACTACATAAAAAAGGGCCCACATCAAATCAGACAGAAGCCATTGTCTTCTGCTAGATATCTGATACTTTGAGAACCAGGCTACTTGTCCGGATTTCAGATGTTCATCTTAAGACAAAAATTCCAACTCAGTCCAACTGCCCTCTCAACTCATTCACCTCTGGGCCTCTCCTTCCTGCTACACTAATTTTTCCCAGCCCTTCCCCTCCAAATCCATTTTAACCACCTGTTTTCCCTAGCCTTGCTACAACCACTGCCCAAGCTACCACTGCATAACCATGAACTATTCCAGAGCCAAGTAATTCCCTTCTGCCAGAAGCTTACTGGTTAGCCTTTACTCATCAGATTGCAGGATCAAAGACTGTAGAGCATAAAATCTCTGTAACACGGGCTATCTTAGAGCACGTTCACAACATAACTGCCACAATGAGCTTAACATGACTGTGCTGCTACATACTATTAAAGTATCAATTATCAGCAACACTTACTATATGTATTTTTTTATGGGTTTTATGTATTTCGGCTATGAAGAAACCCACTGAACTTCTGGCAAATATACCCAGCTAGTTCTTGGTATCTTCTGCTAACAGAAAACAATACACTGAAAAGCAAGACTCAAAGGCGCAACTTCTGTGGGGATACAGTGACGTCTAAACTGATGATGTGGTAAGTGTAAATGACGGAGTACTTTAACCCTGCAGTGATTTTACCTCTCTGGAATATACCAAGACGATAACTTAAATGCTGAGCAACAGATAAGCAATGGGTAGAACTATCCAACACAAAGAAGTCCTCTGTGATACCTTATCTTCAACTTCTCTGGCAACTAGGTTGTTAGTCACCTTTTCTGAGTCAACCTCTCTAATGTAGCACAGTAGTAAACGTCCCAGCTGGTGCAAGTTATACTCTTTGAGGCTCACATTCCACTTCCAACTGTACCAGCCCATTAAATTATGTATAATTAAAGAACACTATTTCCATACACAAGTCTAGTTACTATTGTTATAAATATGCAAAGTACAAAAAGCTTAAATACTTGCTTTCACTATACCATCAACTTAGAGTGCCTGACAGAAGCAGGTATGTACTTGGCACCGCTGCTTTGTTGACTGTCCGCTGCTTCACCCATACAGATTTTAATAAAGTGTTCTTTAAGGCACTTTATTTATGTCTTCCATTATTTTATTCCCACAAATTCATCACACTTGATCACGCAAAGTCACTTATGGATGTACTGTGAAAGCAGGTAGCCTTCCTGGAGTGGGTTACACTCATGAACACAAAATCAAAGCAAACTCAGAAACGACGCAGAAATTGGAGCCCGTATTTATAACATGGCTACAATTAAAAGAATAAAAAATGCAAAGAAGGTACCTTTTGGAGCTCTCCAAGAGTTATTTATAGTATTCACTGTCAGGGGAGCACCAGAAAATTTGGCGTAAGCCTGCAATAAAGATTGCAGGGAAAAAAAAGTCCAGTCAGTATGTGTAAGCAAAGTGTAAGATAGCACTTTAAAAGTTGTTTTAAACAGCTTCAGGCACTGAAGCCCGAGTAGAAGCAAACGCGGCGCATTTGCCTTTAGTCGGTCTGCAGTGCGCTAACGCGTTTCTGGGAAATGCCGCCCGCGGCGGCCGAGGGCGGGCAGCCCCGGGCAGCCCCGGCGGCCTCGCCAAGGGCAGCAGCCCTGCCCGCGGCTCGGCGGCGGGGGACACCACGCTCCGCAGCGAGGCGGCTCCCCGTGGGGAAAGAGCCAGGGGCCCCGCCGCCCCGCCGCGGGCCCAGCCGCCGCCGCCGTCCACCCCCCGCCGACCAGGGCGGCAGCGGCGGGCCCCTCGCCCAGCACGGGCCCGGCCTCGGGGCGACGAGGGCGGGCGGGCCCCTCGGCGGCGGCCGCGCCGCCTCTCCCGGGGGGAAGAGCCCCACAGACTGCCGTGCCGGCGGCAAGCAAGCCCCGGGGCGCCGGCCGTCCCTCCCTCCTTCCTTCCCTCCCTCCCTTCCCTCCTCCGGGGGCGGGTGGCGGCCGCCGGCCGTTACCATGACGGTTAGAGACTCCGGGTGCAGGGACGGCAGCCCCCAATCGCCTCCCCAGCACCTCAGCTCCATGGGAGCCGCCATCTTGTCCGCCGTCCGCGCGGGCCCGGGAAGCGCGGCACTGCTGCCCTCGCATGGCGGCGCCCGAGCGCCCCCGGCCGCGCCTCGGGGAGGGAGAAGGCGGCGGGGGGCGGGCGCGCCCGAGGGGCCGCCGCCGTCCCCCGGACCCGGGCGGCAGCGGGGAGCCCCCGCGGAAAGGTGCCCTGCCTTCCCCCACGGTCACCGCCGCCTGCTGCCGAGGCTGCCCGGGGGCGAAGCCGCTGGAGGCGTCGCTGAGGGGAACGGGCGTCGGCGGCCCGAAGCCGCTGCCTGGTGAGGAGCCGCTGCTCGCCCTGAGGCACCGTCGTTTTACTCGTGAAAGGCGGCGGCTCCCGCTACCGCGTTGCTGAACCCCAGCTCTCTGGCTCTGTTATCACACACCAAGTTGCGACTTTCCACAGGAGCAAAAAATTTGGCTTTCGATCAAATGTGAAGAGCAGTCATCAGCAATTTGGTTTTAAAAATAAGGAACTCGGATCATAGGGTACCAGTTTTGACCGGGTTATAATGATAACCCATTCAGTGTGGTTTTTTTACTGTGGACCTTTAAAGTCGATCAAGTTGTCAGCTATTTCAGCATCCCTGCAGACATGCCACAGCACATCTAAATACTAAGTCAAGTAAAATGTTATCATCCTTCCCACACAAGGAGAAAATGCCACACACACTTTAAAAAAACCCTGCGCTGACCACCCTTATTCAGGTCATCTGTGCATAAAGAGATGAGAGCAAGGGCAAAGCTTCACGTGTCCTCCCTCCCCGCTCCCAGACCCGTGGTTTCACATCTGCATGGAATTTGTGGCAGAAAGCATCATGATAAAAATCTACAACACAAATCTGAGATCATTCTGCTCCAGTTTATGAGGAACATGGGAGAAGAAACACATATCCATTTTTTTCCCTCAGAAAAACACACCACTGGCTATGTTAACAGTAGCAAAAAATATTTTTTGGTGGTTGTTTTTTTTTTTCTTGATGGCTACATTACATTTCTCCCTGTAAAGAGGTACTTCAGGCACGTATTCTTAAGGACACCTTTCTTCTCTTTTTCTCCCTACAGGGACCAGCTAACTCCCAGCCAGTCTGTCCAGGTACTTCACTTTGGCCTGTTCACTGTGTGATCACCTCACTGAGATGTGCAAACCCTAGAGAAAAGGTTGGCTCCTAACAGCTGTGATCCCAAACATCTGTTTCTGTAAGGAGGATGAGCCAGCTTATGGCTCTTCTGAAGGGAGGCTGCAAAAGGGCTTAGGAGGTAAATAGGAGAGTAAACTTTCTTTGCCTTGCCTTAGGGCCCAGTTCATCTCTGTGCTGTTGTGGAGTCCAGAGCAAAGATGGAAAAAAAGGCAATCTGCATCTTCTCTCCCCCATCCAAAAGCTCTTCAGGAGCTTTTTCCTCTTGGTTGTCTGAGTGGAATTCCTATTAGTATAAATGAAAAGTAAATAGAATCATAGAATCATAGATTCACAGAATTGTTAAGGCTGGAAAAGACCCTTAAGATCATCGAGTCCAACCGTTAACCTATCACTACCAAGTCCACCGCTAGACCATGTTCTCAAGCACCACATCTACCCGTCTTTTAAATACCTCCAGGGATGGAGACCCAACCACTTCCCTGGGCAGCCGGTTCCAATGCCTGACTACCCTTTCAGTGAAGAAGTTTTTCCTAATATCCAACCTAAACCTCCCCTGGCGCAACTTGAGGCCATTTCGTCTCGTCCTATTGCTTGTTACTAGGGAGAAGAGACCGACCCCCACCTCGCTACAACCTCCTTGCAGGTAGTTGTAGAGAGCAATAAGGTCTCCCCTCAGCCTCCTCTTCTCCAGACTAAACAACCCCAGCTCTCTCAGCCGCTCCTCACAGGACTTGTGCTCTAGACCCTTCACCAGCTTCATTGCCCTTCTCTGGACACGCTCCAGCACCTCGATGTCCTTCTCATAGTGAGGGGCCCAAAACTGAACACAGTACTCGAGGTGCGGGCTCACCAATGCCGAGTACAGGGGCACTATCACCTCCCTGGTCCTGCTGGCCATACTATTCCTGATACAAGCCAGGATGCCATTGGCCCACTTGGCCACCTGAGCACACTGCTGGCTCATGTTCAGGTGTCTGTCAACCAGCACCCCCAGGTCCTTTTCTGCCAGGCAGCTCTCCAGCCACTCCTCCCCAAGCCTGTAGCGTTGCCTGGGGTTGTTGTGACCCAAGTGCAGGACCCGGCACTTGGCCTTGTTGAATCTCATGCAGTTGGGCCCAGCCCAACGATCCAGCCTGTCCAGGTCCCTCTGTAGGGCCTTCCTACCCTCCAGCAGATCAACGCTTGCACCCAGCTTGGTGTCATCTGCAAACTTACTGAGGGTGCACTCTATTCTCTCATCCAGATCGTCAATGAAGATATTGAACAGGACCGGCCCCAACACTGAGAGCCCTGGGGAACACCACTGGTGACCGGCCGCCAACTGGATTTGACTCCGTTCACCACCACTCTCTGGGCTCGGCTGTCCAGCCAGTTTTTAACCCAGCGCAGAGTGCACTTATCCAAGCTGTGAGCAGCCACCTTCTCCAGGAGAATGCTGTGGGAGACACTGTCAAAGGCCTTACTAAAGTCCAAGTAGACAACATCCACAGCCTTCCCCTCATCCGCTAAGCGGGTCACCTTGTCATAGAAGGAGACCAGGTTAGTGAAGCAGGACCTTCCTTTCATAAACCCATGCTGGCTGAGCCTGATCCCCCAGTTGTCCCACACGTGCCGCATAATGGCACTCAAGATGATCTGCTCCATGACCTTCCCCAGCACCGAGGTCAGGCTGTCAGGCCTGTAGTTCCCTGGATCCTCCTTCCGACCCTTCTTGTAGGTGGGTGTCACATTTGCTAACTTCCAGTCATCTGGGACCTCCCCGGTTGACCAGGACTGCTGATAAACAATGGAGAGTGGCTTGGCGAGCTCCTCTGCCAGCTCCTTCAGTATCCTCAGGTGGATCCCATCTGGCCCCATGGACTTGGAGCATTCAGGTGGAGGAGCAGGTCGGTGACTGCCACCTCTTTGACAACTGGGGCTTCATTCTGCATCCTATCTCCATCTCCCAGCTCAGGGGCCTGAAAACCCCGAGGATGACCAGTCTGACTATTAAAGACTGAGGCAAAGAAGGCATTAAGTACCTCAGCCTTCTCCTCATCCTTCGTGGCAAAGTTTCCCTCCGCATCCAACAAAGGAGGGAGATTCTCCCTGGCTCTCCTTTTGTCGCTGATATATTTGTAAAAACATTTTTTGTTCTCTTTAATGGCGGTGGCCAGTTTAAGTTCTAGCTGGGCCTTTGCCTTTCTAATTTTCTCCCTGCATAACCTCACCACATCCTTGTAGTCCTCCTGAGTTTCCTGCCCCTTCTTCCAAAGGTGGTAGGCTCTCCTTTTTTTCCTGAGTTCCAGCCGTGGGGACGGCCTGCTCCTGCGCCTTTGAGACTTCCTTCTTGAATAACCTGCAGCCTTCCTGGACTCTTTTGCCCTTCAGGGCTGCCTCCTAAGGGACTCTGTCAACCAGACTCCTAAACAGTCCAAAGTCTGCCTTTCTAAAGTTCAGGGTAGTGATTTTGCTGACCCCCCTCCTTACTTCTCCAAGAACTGAAAACTCTGTCATGTCATGGTCACTGAGCCCAAGACAGCCTCTGACCACCACATCACCCACCAGGCCCTCTCTGTTCGTAAGCAGCAGGTCCAGCGGGGCACCTCCCCTGGTTGGCTCGATGACCAGCTGCGTCAGGAAGTTCTCTTCCACACCCTCCAGGAACCTCCGAGACTGCTTTCTCTCTGCTGTGTTGTATTTCCAGCAGGCATCAGGTAAGTTGAAGTCTCCCACGAGAACAAAGGCTAGAGATTGTGAGACTTCAGCCAACCGCTTGTAGAATACTTGGTCTGTTTCCTCATCCTGGTTGGGTGGTCCATAACAGACTCCCACCAGGCTATCTGCCTTGTTGGCCTTCCCTCTGATCTTTACCCATAAGCACTCAACCTTATCATTACCTTTGTTGAGTTCTAGACAATCAAAACACTCTCTAACGTACAAGGTTACCCCATCACCTCTCCTTCCTTGCCTAGCCCTTCTAAAGAGCTTGTAGCCATCCATTGCAGCTCTCTCAATGAAGCCTGATAGCTCCTGAGCCAGAATCCTTTTCCCCCGTTGTGACAGGTGAACCCCATCTGTCTCCAGCAGGCTTGGTGCCATGTAAACTGCCCCATGATTGAAAAATCCAAAATTCCACCGCTGGCACCAGCCTCTGAGCCACGTGTGGATGAGCTGGGTCTTCCTGTTCCTTTCCATATGCCTCACGGCTACTGACGGGATGGAGGAAAACATGACCTGCGCTCCTGATCCTTCAAGTGATCGCCCCATATACCTATACCCAATAGGTGCATTGAGAATGGATATATGACTTCACTTGAAAAAGTGCGGCTTCAGTGTGTGTTTTTGAAAAAGCAGAACTTCTTCTGAAACGTTATGTTCTACAAAATTTTTATGAAAATGTGGCAGGATCAAACCCAGAAGTGTTGACATAAATAGGGAAGGATGTGGTTTAGAGCTGATACTTCACTTGCATTGAAACTTCTATATTTTAATTGCCCATGAATCCTGATTTTTAATCATCCATATAATTCCACAAAACATGAGTCTCCTGACGCATATTAGGAGCAAAATATGAAAGCTGAATTAAGCAGCAGGGATTCCTTTCTACTTCCCCTGCCCCATTACTTGGAATTTGAACAAGTCACGGACACGTCTGTAAAGCAAAATCTATAATGCTGGCAGCTTCTCTGTATTCTGTATGCTTAGAATTTTATTGATTTATGTAAAGTAAGCAGGACAAATATTTTAATGGCTCAGGTTTACTTGCAGATCCTATATAAAAAATTACAGTCATATATTTCTGTAAGAAACTTGCTTACAAAAAGTTACTGGCTTTATGAAGTTTTCTTGAAAACACAATCTCCAATAATCACTTTTTGATTCTTATCCAAGATATTAACATCCAGTAAGTTAAGCTGAAGTTTGTACTTCAGAGAATACACAAGAGTGAAAAGGCAATAGCTAATATTGCATTGTTTTTATTGAAAATAACAATTAGAAGGTCAAATAGTCCCTTTCAGACAGCAGATAAACATCGCACTTTGTGAAAATCCCTTAAAGAAGGTTGTGCGTGATCACAAAATCCCCTTCAGCCTGTAACGTACTCCAATAATAACACTGAGCATAGAAATGAAAACTGGAAAAATTGCAGTGACCTTTATGTGTACTGGCTAAGATCACCTAAACATGGACTTAAGCTTCTGTTGACAGACACTGTGAACCGGTTCCCTTCTGTTATATTGTATTGTGCAGCATGCTCTGTTTGCCAGATACTGCTTCCATGTGCATTCTTGGTGAATAAGCACGAGAATAAGCAGATGTGGAGCATGAACAGAATATGGCCCTCACAAATCCAACACTAACAATATAATAAGTATATAACACCACAAACAAGATCCTTCTCCCATAGGGTTGATTAGCATCAGTGCAAGAGATTCCTCGTAGTTAAATCAAAGTGAAAAATGTTAAGTTAAAATTATTTAATAAATATTTTTGACAGAGAAGGAAATTGTTCAAGAAAACATTTCCTATGTTTTGATAAACTCAAATAAATTACATAACAAATGGTTGCAAATCATTGATGGTGTTCCCTTAGATAGGTGAAAGCAAAACTTGACTATCCTTTTATCCCTTTTTTTTGTCTGCTATAGTCACTAAATACTGCAATACGGAACTGTGATGATTTTGCAGACCTTCATGATGTTTTTGTGTCAGGCGTTTAAGCCCATGTTTTCAAAGAATGCTCTTTGGTGATGAAGGTCTTCTCCTTAACAGGCAGTAGAGCAACATCAGTGCTGCTCTAAGTCAACGTCTTAGCCTCTGCAGCATCTGTGCTGTCTCCATCCTTTAGCCTGAGGATGAGTTCTGGACTGAGACTTCTTTCAAGGGAGCTCGTGGCACTGTAAGTCCTTTCTTCTTCCTTTTTTTGTTACACATCCTTGCCTCCTACTCTACCCCCTTCCAGCCTCCCTCTTTCTCCCTGCTCCGTAGCTCTTTGCACCCGCTGCTCTGTTTTTCTCACTCCACTGTGCAGCTCTCTGCCAGCCCGCTGACACCACTACGTCACCCTGTCACTTCCACCACAGGGGCAAGGATGGTGGGAGTGAAGCCGAGGCGTTTCTTGTTGTATGGAGACATACACGAAGAGCAGTGGGGTGAGGAGGAGGAGTAAAACTGTGCTGGGACACACTGGATATGGGGGAGCACCCTTCAGCCTGGCGATGAGCAGAGGAAGAAACGAGCAACTGAAGGCGCAGGTCAACACCGCTACACACATAAGCTAAAAAGGAGGGTGTGTTGCAGGGTACATGCCATGCGGGGAGGGCAACTAAAGGGCAAGTGAATATCGGCCAGCTGAAGGTATTTGAAAATCCCACTGCGCCAGCGTTGGAGAGGAGCCCGCTCCCGTGCTCCGTGCGGTGGCGGAGCCACTCGGGCGGCCCCTTGGCAGCGCGCTCCACAGCCCCAGCCCTGCAGCGCACTGTGCCTTGCCTCGCACACAACGAGCCCCCCAAGGCTGCTCTCTGCGGTGCTCGTTAGCTGTGTATGGCAAACCTGATGTGACTGAACACTAATCAACACTACTTTGCCTACTTAACATAAAATTTCTCTCCTATTGTTGCCCTTCTTTTTATGATGTAAATAGCATCGGACAGCTCCAGCTAGCTGCTCCAGCTGCCCGCTGGGTAGCAAGCTGCGAGGGGGCCAGCCATGGCTTCCTGCGTTTCTTCCGACGTGGCAGCTGTGCATCCGCGGGGCTGAGGCACAGGACAGAGGGGGCCGTGCAGCAGGTTGGGAAGCCCACCACGCGCCCTCAGCTCCGGAGCGGGAGAAGTGCTTTGCAGCTCTCCTACTGCCACGGGGCCCCGTGGGAGACCCCTTCCTTCGCCAGCTGAAGGCACGGGGCAGGGTGGGGGCTGGCCAGCCTGATGGGTAGTTTCACCTGGGCATGGCAGAAACTGGTTGCACAGCTGCGCAGCCCTAAAGGGGCTTGCTTGCTTGCTCCCTTTCTCCCATGCTTTCTTAACGTCAGCAACGCCGAGCCTGGAATTCTCTGGAGTAGAGGAGAAACAATGGGATAATGAGGTCCTGGGGTCACACACAATACTGAAAATTGTTGTAGTTGAAAGCAGAACTTTTTTTTTTAAACTTACTTTGGTTAAGTCATCAGGTTTGGGGGTTTGTTAAGATAAGTAACCTTTTTCAGAGCCTCAATGCGGTCGGTTTGAGCTCTCCCAATGCTCCCGAGCTCTCTAAATGAAACCGAGGAGCAGATGCTTTGTTCCTCGCGTTGCCAGTCAGAGTCTTCCAGAAACTCAGTTTGCCCCGGTCGGCAACCTGCACGACCCCTTTTGGTGACACTCTTCAGTTAGGAAAAGCGGACGAGTTAAATTCCTGCCAAGACCAAGTCCACCCGCCAGAGCCTCCCCACCCGCCGGGAACTCAGTGCCGTTAAACACGGTCCATCTTCCACGGCTTCTCGAAGCGCTGGCTCCAGCGGGGACCCCGACAGGTGCAGGTTTTGCCGGACCTCGGCAAGACCTCCGGCTCTGCCCGGCCTCGGGCACCCCCACCGACGCCGCTCGTTCCCGGTTGGGGCCCCGACGGTTCGCTCCCCGCGGGTCCACCCCGGGGCTCGGCCCTGCCCCGCCGCCGCCCCCGCCCGCCCCCCGGGGCCGGGGGAGCCCCGGCCAATGGCCTGCCGCTGCCGCCGTCCCTCCCCGGACCCGGGGCCGCCCCCGTCAGACGGCGGGGCGCGGAGCGGAGAGGCGCGCAGTCCTCCGCCGCCCTGCCCGGCCCTGCCCGGCCCTGCCCTGCCCGGCCCGCGGCCGCCATGGGGTGCGAGCGCCGCGCCGCCCTGCTGCTCCTGCCGCTCGCCCTGCAGCTCTGCCCGGGCCGCGCCGCCCCGCCCGCGCCCCGAGGTAAGGGCCCCGCCGCCCCTGCCTCCCTCGCTTCAGCAAGCTTTTCCTTCCCCTCTTTCTTTGGAGACGGCGCTGAGTTCGCAGCGTCCCGTCCCCTCCGCCGGGAGCCCGGTGCGGGCCGGGGAGGGCGGCTGCGGGTCGCCAGCTCTGCAGGTGCGAGGGGAGCCGCGGCCGTCGCGGGCAGCGGGGGCTGCCCCTGCCCGGCGGGGCGCAGGCAGCGCCCGCGGAGCCGCCCCGCCGCCGGGCTGCCCCGGCCCCGGCCCCCAGCCGTGCTTTGCCCCGCCGGACTCGCGGTGGGAGCCGGAGCGGGTCGCGGTGCAGCCGCTCCCCTGCGATCGGCAAAAAGTGGCCTGGTTATAGGGGTGCTGGTAGGTGTGTTGGACGTCTGAGGAGCGCTTTGTCAGTTGCAGGTTCTCATAAATGAGAAGTGAATTGCTAAGCTATGAAAACTCGTCGGGAAAACTCTGCTTCATAAAGTACGTAGGAAAATGGATACCTTTTAAATCCAGCGTTACTTTGGCAACATTGTGCATGTAGTAAGTCAGGAGCTACTTTATTTTAGAGCATGCATAAAGTGAGTGGTATCACGCCCCGGTAGCAGCTGGTGACTGGAACCAGCTCAGCTACTGAGTGTAGCAGTTAGGGTAACTTGGTGCCACTCCAGGAGCCTTGAAGCTGCTCCTGGTTCTTCCTGCATTTTTAACGCCCTCCATTGTCTTACAAAATTATGTTTGGCGTTTTAATCGGTTATTCCTTAGCTAAGTGAAGCAGATCTAAAAGGCAGCCAATCGGATTAATTAAGCTGCATTTCCAAAAGCCTTTATTACAGTCCTTCTTGATGTAAAAACATTTCAGTAAATTGTCATATTGAGAAGGAGGGTATTGCCATATTTTAAAAAATAGAGGCAGATTTCCCCCCTGTGAGGGGCAGTGACCAGTGAAAGACCCCACTCTCAACATGTGAAACTTTCACCTTCTTACAGTCAGTCAGAAATCGTTGCAGTGGGGTTAGGGTTTCACTCCAGGTGTGCAATCATTAATTATCTTGAAAAATGCTGAACAGCAGTGGAGCAGTGTTTACATTTATGGTTTTTATGGTTAGCTGTGGCTGGAGAAGAACCTTGGGGGGTCTCAAAAAGCAGGTGTGACATGGCAGCAGAATTAAGGGAAAGAAAGGGTCTTTTATTTTGAGCTCCATCCTCTCCTGTGCCGCTAATTTCATGCCTCCATGCCTCCTCCTCTTAGGGCTTCCTGTCATGTCTTTTACCTCCCATCTGAAGAGCTAGCCTTGATGTTTTCGGTCAGATCTGCAAAGAGTGGTTTGCCACTGTCTCAAGGTGTAGCTGATCCCTTGTTAGCATTTTCGTAGGAGGTTGAGCAGCTGCCTTCTAAAAACCACAGAAAGCAGGCGGGGCAGAGAATTCCTGGTCCGTCTCTCGAGTGGGCTCAGTTTAGCCCGGTGGGTATGCATGCTCGGGCTCGGAGGCATGCCCGAGTCCTCCCAGGTTGAAACCAGCTGCTTGTGCCTTTCAGCTTCGGCAGTCCTTCTCCATCCATTTGTTTTCGAGTCTGCCTTTCCAGGGAGAGGAACAAAAAGATGAGATTCTTACCAAAATGAAATCTGAAATCCTTGTGGATCTTTTTTTCTTGTTCCTTCCAAACAAGCAATTGTCTCTGTAAGGTCTAAGAGCTATCTCTCTTGGCCAACTCTACTAAGGATGTAAAATGAGCTTTCATAACCCCATTGCTCTTCTGCCAGCCACTTTTACTAGCCTGTCTGTAATTTACACTAAGGATGGATCCTATGCTGAAGGATGGATCTGGTCACCTACTTCATTTACATGCTGGTCAGTGAAGACATTCCAAGAGAGGGTTTGATAACATGGTGCTGAAGGATCCAGTTGAGGCAATGTGCTTTATAGAACGCAACTACCAAACCAATTTGAGCATTCATTTAAATATGCAAATTTCAAAAATTTCAATAAATGTTTTCTGTAAGATCAGACAGATGTTTCCCAGTGTTTAGTCATTACTTCTATAGTATTTCTCCTGTATTTTTAAGTGTCTGACTCTAGCAGAGATTAATTACTCTCACAGGAATTTTTATAAAATCAGCCAATAGACCTGGAAGAACTGGACAAAATGTATAGCTATATTTTGTGCTGTCAAAGACTTAAGTATTGTATTGCGGTGCTCCGTCTGAGAAGACACAGCTGTGTTTTATGAGTGATTACTACGTGCAAAACGTCATTGTACAGAGTAGTGAGTTGTATTTCAATCTCTTGCTTGGGCAATTGCTTTGCTTTCTGTGCGCTAAACGTGATGAAATACCCAGCCTTTTGCCTCTGCTGTCTGGGTCACTGGTTTCAGTGGGAGCAGTGGTTGTCCTGGGATGCTGTAAATCTGAACTGAATGAAAGAGAAGTCCTTCGGCCAGGTCCATCTCAGATATTTGTTTCTTAGTTGTTTGACAACAGTATTACAGGTGCATGCAAATCAAGGGCCTGATTGTCTTTGTGTAGCATCCGGAAAACTCTTAGTAGAGTCATGGGATCCTTGGACCCAATGCAAGTGTAGACTAAGCGATGATCTGTATTTCAATGGTTTCATGAGACTAAGGGAAAAATCTGTTCATTTTTCATTTTTGGAAATGACATTAGTGTCTAGATGAATGGATGCTCCAGAATGAGCAATGGAAGCAGCACGAACCCAGGCTCTAATATAAAGGAAGAGGGTTTCCCACACGGCTGTGGGTAGGTCCTGTGATTGTCCTCTGGGTGCTCTTCAGTCTCCTCCTGCTTGTAGCATATGGAAACACTGGGTCGGTAGGAGGGCCCCATCACCTTAGTCAACGACGACAGCTTTGGGGTTGTGCTGGGTAGAAGAGACTCATCTGCAAAGGTCCACCATTTTTTGCCCTGGGAAACTAAACTTGGTGGTACAACCGTGGACTTGAGTCAAGGTAAGGCACAGTGTGCTGCCATGTGCCTTTGCTGTCTGCCTGATGTTAGGGCTCTTCTCCGGTGGCAACTCTATAGCATTGTGCTGGTGTGGGAGAAGAATATGGCCCAGCTATGATAGCGTTATGCCCTTATATTTAAATAACGCTTGTGCATATTCATTTGTCAGACTTTATTGGAAGGGTATAACATATATATTTCTTTGATAGCAGTGGGTTGAAATAGGAGATTATCAAGAAACCTAGTGGAAGGGTTTATTGAGTTTGGAGACATCATGGATTTAGGAACATTGTGGAAAACCCCAGTTTGTTGCTTCAGTGCCATAAAGGGGGTAGCTGACATATGTACGAGTATCATGTTAGACTCTTTGCTGAGGCATTGTGCAAAAATAAAAAGAAAAAATTTGAAACAGCTTTCACTATGCCTTCAGGGTCTTTTTTTTTTTGCCAGGCCTGTCTTTCTTTGTTATCTGTGCCAGAAAAGAAAGATGGGTCTTATTTATATAATATATCTTCTGAGAAGTCAGTGAAGTGAGAAGGAAGTTATGAACATCACATTGCTTACCTGGCTTTTTAGCATTTTAATTGGTGCCCTGCAAATGCCATCAAATTGGTTCTTAGGATAAGTATGCTGGAAATCTGTCTGAAAATTTTGATGCTAGATCCTCAGTCTAATTGAAATGTGAACACAAGCATCTGAATTTGTGAAAGCAGAAATAGGTTAAAAAGCTTTCTGTTGAGGTGCATCCTCAGAAGAGAAGAATTTTAGAGATCTACCTGAAAATATTTGAGTACCTCAATTTGAAGATGAGATATTTCTATGTTAGTAACTTATCAGTAATTCATTCTTTAAAAAAAGTTGCTAAAACATGATCAGTTGCAACAAAATCAATGTGATATTTTGATAGAATCATAGAAAAATTTTTGTTGGAAGGGACCTTTAAAGATCATCTAGTCCAATGCCCCTGCCATGGGCAGGGACATCTTTCACTAGATCAGGTTGCTCTAAGATGTCCCTGCCAGTGCCAGGGGGGTTAGACTAGATGATCTTTAAAGATGATCTTCACATTGTTAATTTTTATCTTCATGTTGTTTATTTTAGGTAGGACAACTTGGGTTCATTTTAAAGTATCCATATGGAAATAGCAAAGAGAATACAATCTCCAATGGGTGGCTTCAGACTACAGTCATCTTTGATTATTATTATATTTAAATTGCTGTTGAAACTTGCTTGTTTTTCAGTTTTTGATCTTCTTCCCTATTCCAACAAAAGAGTGGCAACAAACTTCTTGCAACAAGCACTTGGCGATCCTGCGGTGAATGAAGTGTACTTGCTCTCAACATTCAAACTGCAGCCGAAGAGCACAGCCACCATATTTGGCCTGTATTCATCAGCTGACAACAGCAAGTATTTTGAATTTACAGTAATGGGACGGGTGAATAAAGGTGAGTTATTTCGAGTATGTAGGGGAAAACTAGTGTTGGATCCATAGTTATTGGTGTGTCACAGGTGGATGTTGAAAACTCTGTGATTCACCTTTATGCTTGAGCCATTCCTGTTGCATGCTGTCACCACTTAGGCCCCCCTCTCAGAAGATAAAAGTGTTGGTTACATCCCCTTTCACTCCCCTTCTCTTCCCTTCCTCTTGCTGGATGCTGCACTCTCCTGGCCAGGGGAAGCTGACCTGACAATCAGCTGCTACCTCCGCTCTGCCATGGTGCTTGCTCTGAGTGATGCTGAGAAAGGAGGAAAAAAATGGAGTATGGAGAAAGGAGTCAATTTGGTTTTCTTTTTCTTTTTTTTCTTTTTTTCTTTTTCCCCTTGGGACAATCCCTGGTTCTTATTACGCAGGAATGTGAGGGACACACGCACATGCTGCTTCATGCATATGAAAGGCAGGTTCTTGTTCTGCTGACCCTGGAGGTTAGATGTGACTATGCAAGACACATTCCTAGCACTTACAGGATCTTTTGGGTGAATTAAAGTGTTTGTTCTCCATTTATTGAAATTAGTTAACCAGGAGTCAGAGCAGGAACATCAGCATACTTTTAGAAATGGAGAGCTTTCATCGCTTTCTAGACCAGATCTAGGATATATTGCAATTTTAAGGTTCAGCGTAAAATTGTTGAATGAGGTAAATTATTGTTGCTCCATTGACTTCACCACTGCTATGATAATTATCTGTTGCAAATGTTATAATTAGGCAGCTGAGTCCAATATACTGAGAAACTTTACTGAGAAATTTCAGTTTATACATAGGAAAATTATTCTATATGCTGAAGAAAAGCGCACCTTTTGCTTGGGACATGTAGGGGAATGAGTTAGATAAAACATTGTTAGTTTTATTAGGTCTGCCAAAATCCTTCTGAGGTCAGGGAATAAGACCTTTTGTGCTATGTGTGTGTTGGGAGTGTGGGTAAGCCTTATCAGTAAGTGTCATACAATTTCTAACATTGACTTACCTAATTGCTAAATAAATAACAGATCACACATACTCCTTCTCTCCCTCTCACACACACACATTTATGTGTATAAATGTTACACATGTGTATAGGAATGCATATGTATACACACAAATATGTCTATATGCATACAGTTTTGAACATATCAAACTCTTCTCTTGATTTTCAAGAATACCTCCATGCCTGATGGTTATTGATATGCTTTAACTAGCAGACTTTAAGAGGCTTTCCGGTGGAAGACTAAGTGGCTTCTTTTGGTTTTGTCCTCAGTATGTTCGTGATGTATTTGAGAAGTGTCTGTGACAGGATGGTGGCATATAGATAGGCAGCATGAAGAACCTTGTCCTGTCAGTGACCAGTGTTGAGTAGATGGGGGACATCTGTAACCTGCCTGTTGTAAAGGACTGATCAAACAGAGGGAGGCTTTTCGCAGCAAGGCTGTTCCATGGAGATCTCTTGCCTCCTTATTACTTTAGTGCACCTTGTTCAATGCATATGGCAGCGTGCAAGTCGTAGGCAGTGTTTTCATGTGTGGTTTCTCTGGAAGTGTCAAGTGTCCCATATGGCTACTTCATATGGTAGGTTAAACTGCATCCAGGAGATCATCATGTGAGCTGAAAGCATGGAGTGTGGGGGCTGTTTGTGATCCTCTCAAGACTGTAGATCATCACTTAAGTGGTGAGACAATGTTAGCAAAATGCAGGGTCTAAATATCTACCATTTTGGAAGGGTGCATGTGTGCATAGTGCTTCCTCTGTATGGTATTTCCACTTATGCACCCAAATCTGATCTAAGTGGCCCAAAGCATGCCTTAGTGATCCTTTGAACGGCCACGTTTGAGAGGTGTGTTCCAAATGGTTTGCTCATGTTGTGGTCTTGTTGTGGTATACCTGATAGTAAAATGTCCATAACGCCAAAATGTTTTTAAAGCACAGATCTGAACTACTGGACAACTGCTCAACTTGTTTTGGTTAGACCAATGTACTTTTCAGAGGCAAATAGCACCTAGGGGTTTCTTACCCTTTTTAAACAATTCCCTTATGGAACAAACAGCAATAAGTGCATAAAAGTGACATAATTTAACAATTCTGTGAAGCAGTTCCTATTTACTGGTGGGATCAGTAGTTTTATGGAAAATCTGTTTCTTAAACAGTACACGTGAGCCACTTACTCTCCTGAATGTCAGTGGAGAATATCCTAGCAGGAAACCTGCAAGGGCTTGGATGAGTTAAATCTTACAGAGGTGGAGACTGTGGTCCAGCAAAATCTCCCTTCAAAAGCCTACTCATTTACCAGATGGATATTTGGCTTTGGCTGAGGAAGGAATCCTTGATCCTCCTTCCAAGCCAGACTTCTCCTTGTCCTGAAACTGTTCTGGCAGGGTCTGTTCTGGGCCCTGCCACCATCTCCTCTTTCTTTCTCTAGCTTACTGCTGCGTTTGGTCACTCTGAATGCAGGGCCCAGATCCAAAAATCTTGCTTTCATATGACCAGGCGTGCATAATATTCACGTAAGTAAAATGCCTGCAACATACTCCGTCTTGCCAGATCTTTGAGTTTGCCAAGAAATACTACCTTTAGCAAGTTACTGGTGACCTCGTGCACCTTTGCGGAAACCTCAGCTCTGGCAGTGTTTTGACACAGACAGCAGTGAAAACATTCCTGATATTGATCACAGCTGCTGAGACTTCAGCACTAGTGTAGTCTTTAAAGATGGAGACATACCCTGCCCCATTCATGCTGGTATAAATCTGGGTTCTTTTAATCATTAGACTGAGCAATTAGAAAAATAGTAGGGAACATGTGCCCGGTAACTCAGAAGGTCACCAACAAACAGAGGTATCACAGCATCAAAGAGGGTACATTAGTAGTGGAGAGATGGGAAGATAATTTATTAACTGAATAGAAATCGCGTCCCTCAGGGGTCTGTACTGCGGCCAGTGCTGTTCAATAGCTTCATCAGTGACATAGCGGGATTGAGTGCACCCTCAGCAAGTTTGCAGATGACACCAAGCTGAGCAGTGCAGCTGACACGCCTGAGGGATGGGATGCCATCCAGAGGGACCTGGACAGGCTCCAGACATGGGCCTGTGTGAACCTCAGGAGGTTCAACAAGGACAAGCGCAAGGTCCTGCACCTGGGTCAGGGCAATCCCTGGTATCAGTACAGGCTGGGGGATAAACGGATTGAGAGCAGCCCTGAGGAGAAGGACTTGGGGGTACTGATAGATGAAAACCTGGGCATGAGCCAGCAATGTGCTCTCGCAGCCCAGAAAGCCAACCGCCTCCTGGGCTGCATCAAAAGCAGCGTGGCCAGCAGGTCGAGGGAAGTGATTCTGCCCCTCCACTCTGCTCTGGTGAGGCCCCACCTGGAGTGCTGCGTCCTGCTCTGGGGTCCTCTGCACAGGAAGGACATGGACCTGTTGGAGCGGGTCCAGAGGAGGGCCACAAAAATGATCAGAGGGCTGGAGCACCTCTGCTCTGAGGAAAGGCTGAGAGAGCTGGGGCTGTTCAGCCTGGAGAAGAGAAGGCTGCGGGGAGACCTTATTGCGGCCTTTCAGTACTGAAAGGGGGCCTACAAGAAAGCTGGGGACAGACTTTTTAGCAAGGCGTGCTGCAACAGGACAAGGAGTAATGGTTTTAAACTAAAGGAGGGTAGATTTAGACTAAACACAAGGAAAAAAATTTTTACAATGAGGGTGGTGAAACACTGGAACGGGTTGCCCAGAGAGGTGGTAGATGCCCCATCCTTGAAAACATTCAAGGCCAGGCTGGATGGGGCTCTGAGCAACCTGATGTAGTTGTAGATGTCCCTGCTTATTGCAGGGGTGTTGGACTAGGTGACCTTTAAAGGTCCCTTCCATCCCAAAGCATTCTATGAGTCTATGAAATGGGATGAGTTCAGTAGGTGTTATTAGCTCTGAAACTAATAGAAGTTTTTCCCTCCACTGTATCCACAATTTTTAGTTGACCTCATGTTAATGTAGGTGTTTCTTGAAGGTCAGAGTATTTGTGAGCTCTCACTTGATGCAACAGTAGCAACCTTCTGTGAACTTCAAACAGATGTTCACAAGAGCCAGCACTTAACTATTTAGGTGCCTGGCATCTGCGCAGCTTGACTCCTCAATGCCTGTAACTTATCATGAGGAAACAAGGGACCTGCAGGCTGGTGATCAGTGGGATCTTTGAAACCAGGTCTGTGTAATATTGTAGAGTAGTTATACGCTGCCTAGATGCACTCGGCTCATTGCTTCGGCAGATATGCATTTGGAGAGCCAGGGAGAGATTTTGTGGAGAGAGCTAGCTAGCTGGTCTAAGAGATTTAGCTTGCAGATCCTAGCTTACCCATCCAATTTCCTTAGGAAAGAGACATTTTTTCAATATTACGCAGCGTGTAAGAGTTTTTATTTGTCTGCTGTTGTGTTTTTTGATGGTGCATTTTACTTCATAAAATGAGAATTTGTTGTGTAAATTATCAAGCAGGTCATTCACTAATGCCTTAAAAACAAGTTGAGAGGGGGCTCAGTCATCTTTAGGGGTGAAATATGTAGTTTCTGTGTTATATTTTGTTTTTACTTACTATTTGTTCCAGAGAAATGCAGGTTATTGGCTTGGAATCATGATTCCTTTGGTTTCTTTAATGATGCATTTGGATACACCGTCAGATGTCTTCACTGAATGCAATATGCATCACTGAAACTGATTTTTCTAGTTGTACATTTCTCCTACAGAGTATTTCTAAGTCTATCAGATATGTACTTGCCAAAGTTCTGACTGCAGGCTGTCTGCTACACCCTTTACCTTTACCACTTGTGTTGTAGCAGATTACGGTATGTAAGGTGACATGGGTTAAGCCAGTGAGAGAGGCCTGGACAAAGCAGTGGAAAACACTGTGCAGGCAGCAATGCGTTACAAATGGGGAGTCACGCAGGGGTCCTGGTAATCCTGCTCTGGGAGTCAATGTGCCATTTATTATTAGCATTTATATCGGCATATGGGATGCCTTTACAAAAGCTGACATGTGGAAAAATACCAGAGCAATTGCAGATTTCCACAGGATCTTCCTTGATCAGCCTTGGGTTATCTGCTACCTATGATAGTCCTTCTGTGTATTTTGTACTAGTGGTGCTGCGCTATCTGAAGAGCGACGGGAGGCTGAATTCGGTGATCTTTAGCAACATCCAGCTGGCTGATGGGAAACCTCACGCTGTCATCTTGTGGCTAAGTGGCCTGCAGCAGGGATTGAGCACAGTAGAGTTGTATCTGGACTGCCTGCAAGTAGGTGCTGCTCAGGACCTGCCAAAAGCATTTTCAGCGCTGTCTCAGAGGTCGGCGGCAGTAGAGTTGCGCACTTTCCTGGAGAAGCCACAGGTGAGCATGAAAACTAGGAGTAGGCTGAGAACTTACAGAGATCACCAGGGATCCTCTGGGTCACTGAATCCAGACCTCAGCCCTCCCAGCAGCCAAGCTCTGTACAATGGTGCTTCAGTAATACTCCAGTATTAACTTGTGAAATAAATGTAAATATAAGTTCCCTATGGAACAGCTGAAATCTTAGCTTCATTGAACCCAGTAATAGTTATGCTCTTCATTTTAAACACAATTTTTAGCTCATTAAAAAAAAATTGCTGCCTCCCTCACTTCAGTCTAGGTGTTTCTTGGGGACTGGACTTTTTGCGAGGACTTAGCTGATGCAGTAAGGGCAGCTCTTCGTCAGCTTCTTACAGCTGTTCAGTATGAGCAACCCTTCGCTGTGTATGTGGCTTTTCTCTCCATGATAAGCCACATGGACTAAAAAGACACAAGAAGGGGGAGACTTGTGTGGTGCAAGAGTCCAACCCCCATCTGTTTGACTACAATAGTTTTTCTTCCTCTGTCTGCCAGCCAGGGGTTGGCGTAGCTTCCTGTCGTCTCCATATCCGCAGTCCGAGGTAAACAGTATCTTCCACAAGCATCTTCCATCATCATTGATGCAAAATATGCATTAGAAGGTGCAAATGCATTCTGCCCCCAAGGTTGCCCCCTTGCTTTGTTTCATTGCAGGCTTGAAAATGAGCCTGTTTTTAAGGAGAATCACTAAGGTGCCCACATGCCTGACATGAATGTAAACCTGTTGGGGGGGGGGGGCGGCAGGCAGAAAGGCTGCTTTGGATTCAGTTCAACAAGAAAAAAAAATCATTCTTATATGCCGCAGATATAAAAATATGTGAACTTCCTGGTATGTGAGATAGTTTGAATTGGAATAGTCAAAAAAAGGTTCAGAATAAAACCACAGCTATGTGAAAATCTGCAAGGCAAAGATTAGAGATTTCATTACAGTTCAGATGGTGATGGGTGCTCCTGAAGGGGATGATGTAGAAGCCCTGCATGCTTAGGAAATGGACCACCTCTCTAAAAAATCTATTTACTTTGTCTGATATTACATATTTTTTCCATTGTGGTATCAGAATTGTGAGCTCTGTTTTTCTTGTGAGTCCAGGATACGCTAGATGAGCTGAAGCTGGTAACTGGAGGAACACTTGCCCAAGTGGGGAACCTGCAGGATTGTTTTCTTCAACAAATTGAACCTGTTCCTCAGTACACTGGTAAGGCCTGCAGCCAGGAGTTAAAATTGTTCCTTAGGATACCAGTACAAAGGAGCTAATGTGATGAATATTAAAAATGTGGAGAAGCTCTATAGACAAATAATAACAATTGTTTGACTGAATTACAGCCGTAATTTCCTGTAAACGTTTTAGATGTAGCTCAGCTTGGAGAGAAAACAGTAACTGCTGCTGATGATAAAGCAATGAGTTGTCCCAGTGAACGAGGAGTCTATAATGATTAAAGGAAGCTTTTTAGCCTAATTTGGAAGACAAACTTTTGTGATCATGATCTGTTTGTGTCAGCTTAATAATATTTTAAGTATTCAAATTGCAGACAGGAAGTAGTCCTGAATGTGATACGCTGCTACAGGCTTTATGAAAATAGGGGGATGGGTAGAGTAGCAAGACCGATCAATGTACTTATCTACATGGCCAGTATTCATCTTTTGTTGATCACTGGAGTGTACCGGAGAGGCGAGGAACAAGGCGTGAAGGACACAGGAGACTGCAGGATGTGTTGGTGCTACGGCTGCAGAGCCTGCAGGTCCGCGTGGGAAAAGCTATTGCAAGTTAGCCGCTAGTCCTGCCACGAGTTAGCTGAAGACTGGAAGTCTGCTCCAAAACCAATTCCTTTTCTGCCTGTGCTGAGCATTGTGGAGACTGAGCTGGGAACAGGGAGGAAAGGAAGGAGCTGAGGCTACTGGGATTCCTGCAGGTCTCCAGGGGCTGGGTGCAATCCCCTGTGATGGGTGAGGCTGCTCTCTAGCCTCTCAACACAGCAAACCTGGGCTAGACTGCCCCATCTGTACCCCTTCCTAGTCCCTGTCGATCTCTCCCTGGCTGCCTCTGCCTGGCTGAGTCTCTCAAATTCCGTTGCGTATAACCTTCGAGTGGAATTAGTATCATATTAATAATAATAATAAAACAACTCACATGAATATATTCAAAGCCTACATTAGTCAAATCCACCAAAGGAAAAGGTGCAAATGTTCCAACAGCAATATTAACTCAGCTGCCTTGCACTTTGTATATGCTTCACAATGCCCTTTTACGGGAGCAATATATCAAATAACCACAATTTTGCCTTCGTCCAGAAAGAGCTGGAATGCAAATGCTTAGCTGTATTGGTGTGTGAGACCTATATATCTTGGTAAAGGCATGTGTTTTCACATTAATTGGAAAATCCTTGGGAGAGCTTTGGAACTGAGTAACTCTACATGGCCTTAACTGTGTGCCTGGTCATTGCTCACTACTGTGGCAGCAGCATTCCCTCCGTGCTCAGTCTGTGAGGCTGAGACACTTCAGCAGTGTAGATGAGAACGTGATGATCAGACAAAGGTTGAACATGTGTGTTTGGATCTTTTCGTGTGGGTAGGAAAACACCGTGCAAGATTCACTGAGTTTGGTAGATGAGATTAGTATGCATATAATCATCACGACAAAATCATTCATGTCAGAAGGGATCTTTGGAGATCATCTAGTTCATGTAGGGTACCTGAACTTGTCGTAGTGTAAAAAAAAAATAGCTATGTTGCATCAAACCCAAGGTTCTTTTAACCTAGCTACTGTTAGAGACAGTATGCCAGTATAGACCCAAGGGCAAGAGTATAAGAGAGTGGAGTTATAGTGTGGTTTTCCCTGAATGCTTTCCTGTTTTCCAGGAGTTCAGGGTATATAGAGCTCTCGACTCAGAGGTGGAGTCTTTGTGTTTTGTACTCAATATATGTTTCCTTTCATGAATCTGTCCAGTCAGTTTTGAATGCATGATCAAGACTATCTCCTGGCAAGAAATTCATCACATGTCTGAGGAAATACGTCCTTCTGTTTACTTTGAACCTGCCTCTTTGTAATTCCACATGCAGCTTGTATATGTAACTTCTTTGGCGGAGGATTATAGGCTGACAGGAAACTGTTCTCTTGTGAGCCCTCATCCATAGTTTAAATCATGGCTGGATCTCTGGCCAAGTAGCCATGGTCTCTTTGAATGACACTTCAGGACTCTGACTTTGCTGGATGGGGGCAAGTGGGGTGCTTGAGCCAGTATTGCTCCCAAAGGAGCTAGAAGAAGTATCTGTGAGGCATTTCACAGTGGCCTGCAATTACACAAGCTAGTATTTGTGGGTTTGCCCTGGCTGGGCCAATTAGCTGTGCAACAAAGGTGGTCACCTGCTCTAAATCCAAGGCCCTGTACTGGAACGTGTTGCCCAGAGAAGCTGTGAATGCCTCATCATTGGAAGTCTTCAAAGTCAGGTTGGATGGGGCTTTGAGCAACCTGACCTAGTAAAACATGTCCATGCCATGGCAAGGGGATTGGACTAGATGATCTTCAGAGGTCTCTTCCAACCCAAACCATGCTATTATCCTATACTGCAAGGTCCTGGGAAGAGAAAGACAGGGTAGCTCCCTGACATGACCTCAGGCTTACAGAGAATAAGCATGTCAAGGGACTTCAGTTCCTTGTTGGACAGTGATGCTTCAGTTCTGTCTCTGAATTTAATTATTGCTGTGAAAGCCATTCTGTTATGCAGGTTGTTACTGACTCAGAGTGTAGAGCTAGGGACTAGCTGAACTGGGGAGTTGCCTCAGTAGATGGGGTATGGATGAGGGAGACTATGTGGTAGGACCACATAGCTGTATAGCTTCAGGCTGTACCTTTTGCTTACCCTTCTCACTCCTCGGAGAAGCCACCCCACAATATACTGTGGACCAACAGCTCCCTGAAAGTCCCTCCTGAGTTCTTACCACTGATCACCAGTCATTCTGCTGCAGGTGTGGCCTGCTGTAGGACTTGGCTTTAAATGGAAGAGAAAAAAAAACCAGCTATGAGAAGTCATCTGTTTCTGCTCTGCTGTCTAAATTTGCAAACAGGACATATAGTTCATGGCAGTATAACCTGTTTAGTCCACCTTAAAGTATAACAGTCTGCAAAACTTAACTGTACAGAATAGATCTGGTTTTGATTTAGACGCTAGCCAGCAAACAGCATCTGAAATCTTGAGAATTTTTTGCAGATCTCAATCAATAATGCCCAAACCATTCTTTGTTGAAAAAAACCAAGCAAAACAAGAACAGACCCCAGCATCTGTCCCAACAGCCTGCGTGCCAAGTTCCACTATGGGATTCTGAAATACCCCTGATATTAAGTCCTTATGCCTTCCTCCCAAATAAAAATAACACAAGATTGGGACAAGAACAGAGGCAGGTTCTGGAACAGGTGGTTCCTGAGTCTTTAAACTTCTTCAGTGTTTTGATGAGAAAATCTGAAATGAAGAAAACGTAGTATGTGAGGAGTTGGACGATTCCCACCAGAATTTTTGGAAACAGTTAGACATGCTTTGAAGTACAAAACAATGAGGTAAACATTAAGAAAAGCATTTTTCATATAAGCTTTCAATACTCACAAAAGTAACACATGAATAAACCTCCCTGAAGCCATTGGGCATAATATCAAAATATCCTGCCTGCTTAGAACGTAGAAGAGCATATATTTGTGAATTTTTTTTTGATGTACGGACTTAGAGAAGTAAGCAAATAGCTGCTTGAGAGCACTACAAACTCAGAACTGAGCTACAAACACAAACTATTATGAGCTACTGCGCTAAACATGCTCTCTGCTTCTCCCCTGTCACCGCGTGAAAACTAATGTTTCGTTTAACTGATGAGAGAGTCTCATGTGAAGATCTTTGGTTGGTTCTGGTCCTTCCCTATGGCTCATTACAGATGTAACTGTTGGTCTTGTCTTAGAGGTCTTTAATTTGTTACTTGGTATTGAGAACTGGCTTTGGTGTGAGTTCATAGTGTGTTGAGTAGATGTTTTGTGAGTCTGTACAAACTCTGCACCCCACAGAAGCAAACGGAGCCATGAAACTTGTGTACAGTGTGATCAGCTGCCTTTTGGAAGAAAAGCCAAATGACTGTCGCAGGTTATTAAAGGCGCTGTTTTCGTCAGAGCAGGCACTCTTGATGCGTGGTCGGAGCTGCACGGTAACCTTGCTCGGAAAGCTGGGTAACTTCACTTTGAAAAGCATGCAGGAATCGGTTGTGGTGACATGGAATACACTTATGGAGGGTGACTTCCCATTGTGTGTACAGATGCTTCGTGCCCTGACCTTGCCCTCCTGTCCCAAATGGGTTATCACAAAAACCCAGTCTTGAAATCATAAGATTTCACTTACAGTTGCTGGTTTCAGGCCTGGGAGGGAACCAGTAGCACTGGCAGCATTAATTGCCAGTGTTGTTAGGTCTTATTAGAGAGCCTTGACACTGAAATAATGGTAGAAAAATCTCTCTGTGGAGAGGTTTCTGCTTTGCCTGTTTCTGTGGTATACAGTGGAGTTCAGTCCAGAAAAGCCTTGAGTTCATGCAAATCACTTTATAAAAATTGGAGCTAGATACTGTATTTGCTTTAAGGATTCCTACAGAGCTTAAGTAACAGTAATGTTTGCCCTCCTTGGCTCTTCATGGTGTTTCCATCTTATATCTCAGAAATTATCATGGCAAATGAAGGAGAGCTATGTGCATTGTGCACTCTTTTTCATTGCTGTTTCCCTGCAGGTGATTTTAATAGGCAGCTGATGGGTCAGATGATGCAGATGAACCAAATACTGGGAGATGTGAAAGATCTTCTCAGACAACAGGTACCGTATAAAGGCTTCAGTGTGAAATATCCCAAGCTTGCCACTTTTGACAGAGTCAGGGCAGAATTCACATAAGCTATAAACTCCTGTGTAGAGTTCGTTGCCTCAGAGGCATGACACAGTGGAGGAGGAATAACCTGCTACCCTGTGCTCACTATGGAGGATCGCTGAATGTGGGAGTGTAGGGGAATTGCTTATTCAGATCCAGAAAATCTAGTGTCTTAAGTGGAGAGGAACTAGAGCAGCCATCCTAGCCCACTGTTAGACAGAGGTAGGTCTGTTGCACAGAACTGAAATTGCGTTTGTTCCACTTGCTGGTGGGTGTCAGAACTGGAATTGCTGGTGGCACATGCCTTTAGTTAAGCATATCATTCTGTACTGAAGTACAACCATTCTCACTGTCCTTAATTTTATGGAGTACAAAGAGCATCTCATGTCAAGATAGAGTACCTATGTTGCATGGTTTGAGTGGCATCTTGGGGAAAAATCATAATGGTTCTTCTGGCAGCCAGGTGCAAACTGGGGCTGCCTGTATCCAAATAATGTTTGTTTTCTATATCCTCAAGGTCAAAGAAACAACTTTTCTGAGAAATACCATAGCTGAGTGCCAAGCATGTGGTAAGTATTCCTGTTACGGCCTGCGAAAGGCAACCAGATGAGATGTACAGTTGTTTTAAAACTAGTATTGATTGCATCAGCTTTATGTGGTTTCTAAGAAGTACTTCTTTAAAAATACTGTGTCCAAAGTTCTAGATGTATTGGATGCAAATTTAAAATAGATTTTCATTCGAGGAAAAGCTTTCCATTTCCATAGACTTGACAATCACCTGTTGGGGGATAAAACCCCATTAAACCAAGCAGTACCTGCACCCTGCACTGTCAGTTCTTGCATTGCCACAAAGCTGTGCCACATGTTCCTGGGGACGGAGCTGTTGCCTGTCAGGTAGCTCATGAGCAACCTTAGTAGAAGGACAGGGGAGTGATGATGTTCTGCTCTAGCTGGTATTGTCAGTCTGAGGAAGATCCTATGCAGTCCACCTGAAAGTTGTCTGATTCTGAGTAGGCAGTCACTGGTTAACAGTAGTAAGACCCAAAATGGTCTCCGTCTTTTCACTAATGGTCTCCATCTTTTCACTAAATGGAATAAATAAGTGCTTTCCCAAGTGCCACTGCATGGCCCTCGTACACAACTGACAATCAGGACACACATGCAATCAGTATAAAAACCAAAATAATCTCTCACTGGGTGGGGCAAAAGGCCTTAAACTCATCAGGCCTTTTAGTTGATTTCTTCTCCCAGTCTGTCAGCCTCATCAAAACTCAAGTTGAGCTCCAGCCAGGTTAACCTTTATGTGTAAGTGCCAAAGAAAAAGTCTTTAAATCCTGCATGCATCAGTACCAAGATTCAGCACCTACTGGGGTCTCAGAAAACCTTGCTTTTCCCCAGGGCTGGTTTCTGTGCACCTAAGCCAGTATACATGCACGTCCTGCTGTGTGTTCATGGGCTACCAGCTGCTGCTTCTTTATTTCTCGTTTGTAGACTGTCAGATATGGTCTTGCAAAACCATGGCACTGTTTTCCTTATGAAGTGGTAGTGTTGCTGATTTAGCCAGAGAAATGTGTTGTACCATCCCACTTGAGTCCCTTGGGCTGTCTGAGGTCACTGGCTTTCAGAGTTTCTCACAGCAGCAGAACTGTGCTGGGACTAACCTAGCAGGAGGGCTCCCATGTGTAGCCAGGAGAAGCACGTGAACCTAACAAAATAGCTTTAATTTCCCCTGTCTGGGGACACAGCAAGCTGCTAGGCCATTCCCAGCATGAAGACTCTTCAGCCACAGCACAGCTGGTAGCAGCGCAGTGCAGAAACTCAAAGTCCCTGCTGCGCAGCATCTTGGGGATCTCTTTAGAGCACTTGCCAGCTGAAAGCCATGATGGATGTTTCTTTCAATCGCTGAAACTGTTGTTCTTTCTGCATTAAAGGTTTGGGAACTGTGAATTTTCCAACTCAGCTTCCTAGGCGCAGTAAACCCAAATGCGAAGTTAATTCCTGCTTCAGGGGAGTCAGGTGCATGGATACAGCAGAAGGATTTCAGTGCGGCCCCTGCCCTGAAGGGCTCACGGGAAATGGCGTTACCTGCTCAGATATCGATGAGGTAAAATAGTGACTTTCACTGAATTAAAAAAAAAAAAAAAAAGGCCAAAAACAAAGCTAAAAAGCAACATATCAATGGGTTGCTGATGCTTGCTGTCTTCAGCATTTGCTGACTGCGTGCACAGTGAATATTAATTCATTCTGATTTAAGTCTGCCTCCCTGTTTTGCTGTTGCTGCAACTTTACGGAGGTTATATGTGTGAAAACTTGAAATACCCTGGTGAGCTGAGAAGTCACTTAAAGGAGTTTAATGTTTGAAAAAAACCCCAAAACAACCAAAATGAGCTTTTGACATAGTTGTTTCTATTCCACAAGAAGATGCAGTAGCTTCTGTTATAGGCAGAACTGCAGAAGCACTTCTTGTCAATATGGGCTTTGTTTCTTTAAATTGTAGTGCTCCTGAACCAGCCTTGGAGACCAAAATCTTCTCTTCAACCCAAACTGGAGCCATGTTTTCAGCCTTACCTTAAAAGTCTATGAAAGAAAATAAACTTCTATTGTTACTGTTCCTTTTGCTTCTCTATGGTTGTGTTGAAAGCTGATAATGTTGACTTAAATCTATTTTTTTTTCTTGTGCTATATGGTAGAAATTCAGAGCTTGCTTGTATTGAGGACTGAGTTAATAAATTACAATATCTTAAACGATTAAATAAAACCTGTGTTAATTGGAATGTGACACTCAGAACACAAACAACAAAATCACTTACAGCTTCACTGTGTTTTTTCTGTGTGATGAGTTTTGCCACTAGTGTTTAGTGATTTTTGTGGAAAAGTACCTGGATGCAGTAGACCAGGGAACCAGGAGAATTAAGTCATTAACTGTGCCCGTGGATAGCACAGTACTACCAATGTAGCCGCCTAATGATGTAAAACAGCAAAGCAATTCCTTTTTTCTCCTTCGTAGCCACCAGGAGATGTGCTTTGACTGTTCTTTTGGTTTGCTTCCTCCTGTAGGCCATCAGCAGAGAGGATGTGATGTGCCCAACTTATATCCATCTGTAAAAAACACTGGGGAGAAAGTGGGTTGAGTGTGGCAGTTTCCTGAGTTGTAGGTGATGTCTTCTGTTTTGCCTCACACGGCATGGACTGTGTCTGCTGCAACAGAAGGCGCAAAAAATGGAGGTGAAGCTCTGAAATGTGAATGCAAGAGGTGAAGCTGAGACAGCCGTGATGTGAGTTTCATGCCACAGACAACCGTGGTGAGAGACTCAAGCCAGCCTAGGTGGAGCCCACCAGTACGGATGGGTTCCACCTCCTGAACCATACCCAGACTGAGGCAGAGCATGGCAATAATCTCCTCCCTGCCATTTGCAGGGTTGGAGCAACTCTACCCGCGACAGCAGTGGTGGGAAAACAAACCAAGACGGGTCTGTAGTGTCTCAACATTAACATGGTTGTCTGTGAGCAGTCAGGCTCTGCCACTGGAGATTGACATGTCTTCATGTTCCTGCGCCCACTCTACATGGCAGACCTGATCTCACATTAGCAACAGCGAGGAAATTTTGCCAGAACAGTGTAAGAGAGATACAGTCTTGCTTATATGAGGTCTTTATGTGGACACTGCTACTAAGATGCTACCTAGTCTGGTGCAGTTTTGTTCACCTGTAAATATCTCCTTTAACAACTGGATTTACACTTATGATTGCGTTGGGGGGAAAAAGGATAATAAATGGCAATAGCTTTTCATTGTCTAATAAGAAGGGATCTGTCATATTATTTGTTTTCCTGAGTTAGCTGAGACTAAGAAGGAAAGTGATTTTTTTTTTTTTTTTTGAAAGCTCTGTAGGAATCTTCTGGGAGAGCACCTTTCTACTGAATAAACTATTTCTGTACTTCCTAATAACTGACATTTAAAAAGAAGTTCATCTACAAATTCTGATAAAGACAAATCTAGAAGCTTCCTCATAAGAGCTGCCGTCATCTTTTCTGAGCATCTCTGCAATATGTTTCCTTAATTGTTACCAGTTTGAAGACATTACCTTCATATCCTGATGCCCTGTATCTTGGGAGCCGCAGCTCTGCTCTGTGTATGGTGTAATTTGAGTGCCCTCTGCTGCCTACTATAAAAAATCCACAGCAAATAAGGAGCACAAAATGTCTGTCCTAGGTTTTACATTTTCCTTATGCTAGTCGTGGACCTACTTCTAACAAATCTTTGTCAGACATGCTTTGATATTAAATATACCTTTTCTTGCTCCCTTGTGTGTGTTTGGTTACAAGTTGTATGTTTCTTGTAGGTGGATATCTTCTGGCTTGTTTTCCCTCCATCTTGAGGATGTTTTTCTGTTAGCGATGGAGGGGGGGAAAAAAGGCATATTTTTAAAACTCTCATATTTCTTTCTCATGTTTCTTACTTATTGTTGTCTTTGAGCCATATGCAGCATGATGGCATGTTGATGTTGATGTTTTCAGTACTCTTACAAATATTACCTAGCACTGGTGTTGATGTTGGAGAGGCAGCAATGCAGGTGGTGCTTCCCAAACTGGCACCGACAAGGCCGGTGAAATGGGTCCCAGCTGTTCTGTAAAGCTGCATGAGGCAATGAAGTGAATGATGCCTTCAGTCCACAGGTGATGCTGTGGGCATGTGGTATTTTGGGAGAGGTGCTGAGGGTCGCCTGTGGGCCTCCGGGCTAGAAATGTGTGGGTGCCACTGACACATCCCTGGTCGTCTGGCTCATGTTTGGGTTACTTCTGGCTGTGAGATTTGCCCAAATATAAATGAGGGAAAATGCTGCTGCCACTACTGTGTGTACAAAACACAACTGCAGGACCATTCAGTGGGTTGGAGTTACGCGGCTTTCCTGATACTGTGGTCTGGACCTTTCTGGGGGGCTCTCAGCCTTTGAGGGAGCTGAACCTGCAAAAGGAAGGATTGGGGATCGGAGCTTAGGGCATCAATTACAGGCTGTAATGGAAGATCGGAAATGTTACTTAAATTACAGAGATAGCTGAAGACCTACTGGGGTCAGAAATACCTGCAGAGACTGTTTCTTCTGTAAGCCAGCTCTGAACAGAAGACTTACAGACATTGCACATAGCATTGCCTTTGGCTGAGAGGTCTGTGCACATAGTCAGAGTCTGGGTGTCACGGAAGCACGAACGTGTGCTCGGTTCATTTTTTTCTTTGCAGTGTCGTTACAACCCTTGCTTCCCTGGAGTGCGATGTGTGAACACTGCTCCAGGTTTCCGATGTGAGACCTGTCCCCCAGGATATACAGGACAAACCGTGCAAGGGATAGGACTCAGCTACGCCAAGAGCAATAAACAGGTGAGTGGCAACATCCCTGTGACAACTGCCATTGCAAGGTGCTGGTTTATATCAGTGCATCTGTATCGCATTTAATTTATACTTCAGTCATTCCATAATTGCCTTGTGCGGTTAGGCAATGCTCAGAGTGTTTCAATTAGAAGATCCGAGTTGTGTTTGCTTGGTTTTAATGGGAGTGTTAACAGCCTAATGCTCAGGACCGGTATGGAGACAAGAAAAAAAGTCATTATCTTCATAGATATCTCTGATCAGTTTTAAAGGGGGCTCTGTTGATTTCTGTAAACTGGCTTTGAACTAGGAAGAGTATGATAGAAAAGGCCTATTTTACTGTCATTTTTTGCATGTTCCTGTAATGCCCTACAAAGGGAACATAGTTCTTGTGGGCAGAGCAGAAACCCATCCTAAGGCTGACATTTTCTGTATCACGGCATCTCTTCAGGGCTTATACGTGTCTGGAGATCCACTGGAAAGTTAGCCTATGGGTATGTCTGTGCCATTCTGAGAGCAGTTTCAGGAGAGGCTATGACTTTTCTAGACTTAAACTTCAGTGGCTTTTTTTGACACTTGGATCTCCAGTTGACATTGTTTTTATTACATGTTGATTTGTTTTATTGCTAGGTCTGCTTAGATATTGATGAATGTCAGAATGGTGGACTTGGACTCTGCGTTCCAAATTCCCATTGCATAAACACTCTGGTAAGCACCTTTTCATTTGTGGCTTTAAAAAATTGATTGTTTTAAAATTCCATGAGGCTAGGATTGGATTTATAGCTCTGATTGAAGAGCTGAATAATACAATTTGCTTGTTGGCTTCATCTAAACCAAAGAACTCTTTCCTCTTTTCCTGACTAATAATAAAAAAATCAGTACTTGATTTGTCATTAACATGTCCATCTGAGCTGTATTCTTATCACTTTTCCTGAGGAATGACAGAAACTCTTCTCTCCACACCATCTGGTTATGTGTGTTTATGTTACTGCAAGGAACCTCCTTTAAAAGATAAAGCCTTTACTTCCCCATATCTCTTCCCGCCTGGGAACTGCTGCAACGAGCTGTTCCCCTGGGTGCTCTCTTTATAGGAGTAATGTCTTGACTTCGTTAGGGTATTTATGCAGTACTAGGTATGCCTCTAAATAAGTACAGAGAGGAGGAGAGCTGCAATTGGTGCAACACTTTTAATAGCCATAGATACTAAATCCAGGAGAGCAAGCATAGCCTAAGTAGAAATGTTTTGAAAGATGTTAGGATCCAGTAGAAGGGGCGTACAACCATTTTAATGCTATGAAGCAAGTTGGACCTTTCATTTAGAATCACAGAATCATAGAGTCATTTAGGTTGGAAAAGACCCTTAAGATCATCAAGTCTAACCATTAACCTAGCACTGCCAAGTCTGCCGCTAAACCATGTCCCTAAGTGCCATGTCTACACGTCTTTTAAATATCTCCAGGGATGGTGACTCAACCTCTTCCCTGGGCAGCCTGTTCCAGTGTCTGGCCACCTTTCAGTGAAGAGATTTTTTCTAATATCCCCTGACAGAACTTGAGGCTGTTTCCTCTCATCCTATCGCTTGTTACTTAGGAAAAGAGACTGACATCCACCTCACTACACCCTCCTTTCAGGTAGTTGTAGAGAGCAATAAGGTCTTCCCTCAGCCTCCTCTTCTCCAGACTAAGCAACCCCAGCTCCCTCAGCTGCTCCTCAGAAGACTTGTGCTCCAGACCCTTCACCAGCTTCTTTGTTCTTTGGACATGCTCTAACACCTCAGTGTCTTTCTCACGGTTAGGGACCCAAAACTGAACACAGGACTCGAGGTGCGGCCTCACCAGTGCTGAGTACAAGGGGACGATCACTTCCCTAATCCTGCTGGCCACGCTATTTCTGCTACAAGCCAGGATGCTCTTGGCCTTCTTGGCCACCTGGGCACACTGCTGGCTCATATTCAGCCAGCTGTCAACCAACACCCCCAGGTCCTTTTCCGCCAGGCAGCTCTCCAGCCACTCCTCCCCAAGCCTGTAGCGTTGCCTGGGGTTGTTGTGACCCAAGTGCAGGACCCGGCACTTGGCCTTGTTGAATCTCATGCAGTTGGCCTCAGCCCATCGATCCAGCCTGTCCAGGTCCCTCTGTAGGGCCTTCCTACCCTCCAGCAGATCAACACTCCCACCCAGCTTGGTGTTGTCTGCGAACTTGCTGAGGGTGCACTTGATTCCTGTGTCCAGATCATTGATAAAGACATTAAACAGAACTGGCCCCAACACTGAGCCCTGGGGAACACCACTCGTGACCGGCTGCCAACTGGATTTGACTCCATTCACCACAACTCTTTGGGCCCAGCCATCCAGCCAGTCTTGTACCCAGTGAAGCGTGTGCCCGTCCAAGCCATGAGCAGCCAGTTTCTCCAGAAGAATGCTGTGCGAAACAGTGTCAAAGGCTTTACTAAAGTCGAGGTAAACAACATCCACAGCCTTTCCCTCCTCCACTGAGCGGGTCATCTTGTCATAGAAGGAGACCCGGTTAGTCAAGCAGGACCTGCCTGTCATAAACCCATGCTGACTGGGATGAATCATGTGGTTGTCCTATATGTGCCACTTAATGCCACTGTCAGATACTGTTCTGCTATAGCTGGCTGCACAGAGCAGGCTTTCTCCATAAAAAGAGAAGGGTTAAAAGTATCCTGCAGGTGTAAAGGTAGTCCTTTTTGCAGCTAGGTATTGAGGCTAGTGTTCGAAGTGATGTGCTTTCCTTTGTTTTTCTAGAACTGCTTTCACTGTTGAATATGTTTCTTTCTTTTTTTTTTTTTAAATATCTAGAACATTTCTGTCACATGTTGTATCTTATTGCATGACTAGACATGACTATTCCTCTTCAGGAGTCCATCAGGCCCTGTTTGCAGAGGTCAACAAGTGGCCTGCCATCTGTCAAAGCAGAGCAGTGTGGGTTTTTTACTCCTGTCTCTCTTTAGAAACAGTTTGGTCTGGAAGTGCTGCCTTACAGGCTTTTTTAATGCATACCAGGGCTTGAAAGAGGACAGAATATACTGAACAAATTCAGCAGACTCCAGAAGATCATACCCTGGCATCCACTAGGAGAAAGTGCACGAATTGGTGTGTTTCATATAGGCCATACCATTTGCATGGCCCAGTGATTATTTTACTTTTCAGTCATCTGTATACTTCATCTTCAACCTGAAAGTATGCAGGCAGCACAGAGTTAAAATTTGGAATTGTCCTGGTCTCGGCTGGGATAGAATTAGTTTCCTTCCTAGTAGCTGGTATAGTGCTGTGGTTTGGATTTAGTATGAGAATAATGTTGATAACACACTGATGTTTTAGCTGTTGCTAAGTAGTGCTTCCACTAAGTGAAGGACTTTTCAGCTTCTCATGCTCTACCAACTGAGAAGGCTGGAGAGGCACAAAAAGCTGGGAGGGGGCACAGCCAGGACAGCTGACCCACACTGGCCAAAGGGCTGTTCCATACTGTATAATGTCAAGCTCAGTATATAAACCAGGGGAAAGCTGGCCAGGGGGACTGCTGCTCGGAGACTGGCTGGGCATCAGTTGGCAGGTGGTGAGCAATTGCATCATGCATCACTTTCTTTCTATATTCTTCTTATTATTTTTTTAATTTTTTTAAAATTTCAATTATTCAACTGTTCTTATCTCAACCCATGGTTTTCTCACTTCTACTCTTCCGAGTCTCTTCCCCCATCCCACCAGGGGTGGAATGAGTGAGCGGCTGTGTGGTGCTCAGTCGCTGGCTGGGGTTAAACTGTGACAGGAATGCAGCTAGGAACAGAGGACAAAAATAATGCCCACTTGAGTAGTAAATGTATCTCTGTCATGGTGGGCTGGGACAGTACCTCCAACAGGCTTTGTATGGGATGAGTGAAGTTGTGTGAAGCGCCTCAGTTTCACAAAAGGATGGATGCACAAGTCTGTCAGAGATCTGCGTGTTTCTGTTCCTTAACATGTCAAAAGTAATTATTCTCTAAAAGGAAAAAAGACTGTTTTCAATTAACTTTTATGTCATATGTTACAAATCTACAAGTATGTGAGACAGAGACAAAAGCCACATTAGATGCCTAAAGAAGACCCCTTTTTATCAGCATTTATCCGTTTATATCTCATATAGTGATTGTCCCAGCACACACTGAGATTCCTTGGCTTAGCTCCTTTGTGTTTGTTTACACAAGAGAGTAGCACAAATATAAAATATGTATGTGTCTAGGTAAACCACTGCAAAAAGTTACATGGATGTTCTCATTGCAGTGTAAATGAGGATGACTGTGTCTTCAACTCCTGAATTCTTTTCTGAAGAACAAGATTTAGCTCAAGTTGGTTTAAAAACATTTAAGTTAAAAAAAATAAAATGGGGCAAAGACATGCTGAACTTCCTTGTCTCTCTTTGATTAACAGTTGTGCCCAGTTGAGTTTATATGAACTAATAGATCTGCTTTACACTGAAATAAGAGCATCCAATCTGATTAAGCAGGTGCTGCTTAGAATTTTACACAAATCTTTGGCCACCTGGAAGCAGCTTGGAGTGATGCTGGCAGGAACAAGGCCTCATGAAGCAGCTTTTGCTACTACATGACTTTTCTCTGGCTTAACAAGACTGGTCTAAACAGGCGAGAGTTGAGCCTGTTTTTCAGTGTGCACTGCTGGAGCCAAACCTGAATTTCACATAGAAAATAAGGTTTGTTCACAGTGCAAGAGGCCTCAATGGATGAAAAACTAGACTTGCACAGCATAAGCAGTGTGACATGAATCTCGCTCACATGCTTTCTTTAAAAGAAAAAGTAGTCCTGATAAAAGGCTGGCTAGTAACTTTTCGTTCTTACAGGGTTCTTACCACTGTGGCCAGTGCAAACCAGGATATACAGGAGATCAAACCAGGGGATGCCAGGCTGAGAGGAGCTGCAGAAATCGAGCCCTCAATCCATGCAGTGTCCATGCCCGTTGTATTGAGGAGAGAAGAGGAGAGGTGACATGTATTGTGAGTTCATAAATTCATGCATTTGTACAGTGAAAAATAGCCTTTTTTAGGCTGGAATTGAGAAAGTCTTTGTGGTCATTTTATACAGTCGGGTGTTTTAACCAGATTGTGCTACACTGGCCCAGACCAGCTACAAAAATAACTGGGCTGTCTATCTTGCAGTTGTTTTCTTCTTGCAGCATGTCTGTAAGGCAGCCATACTTGTGTACCATATTTACTGTGTCTGTGTAATTAGATCTTTTGGGAATGGCTTTTATAGACTTTCTATAGCCTCGTCAAAAAGGACTGTCAAGTGTCACTCTACAGAAGACATCACAAGGACAAATTCCTCTCCTGGTGCTCAGCTACATAGCTGTGAGTAGGGATTCTCTCTGCATACCCAACGTGCCTGTATTTGTCTGCTGATAGAGATGGTATTTTTCCAAGTGAGACCACAGATTCTAGGCACAGGTAGGCTGTACTGTGCTTTCCAGCCCTGGGAGCAGAGGAGCACCAAGTGGCATATGAACTTTCATTGTAAGAGTCTAATTGAAGTATATATTACTTAGTTTTTCCAGCTTGCAAGGGGAAGCAAGAGACTAATCCTGTGTCCTAAATTTGGATACAGTGCATGCTTTTTCTGGCACTCACTTTAGTCTCATTTTTATGTACATCTGTTTCAAAGAAGAAGAATCTAGGATATTTTAAGTCGATGCTGTAATGGGAAGATGCCTAGATACTTGTGTTAGGCAAGTCCTCATTTTAAGGGGAGGCCAAAATTTGACATGCAGTTCTATGCATGTATCTTCAGTTACAACACAAATTAGGCATTGGTTTGAAACAGTACCAATCCAGTTGACTAGGAGAAATTTGTGTGCAGATGCACTTGCTTTGCTTATGCAAACTTATTAACTGTCAGTGCAGTTTTCTCTTAAAACTTCCTCTAGTCGTGGATGTATTCTGGACATACTGAACAGAACACAGTCATCCCATCTAACCATGGGCCCCTTGCTAAGATGCTAGGTACATATTCTGCCTAGGTCCCCTCTGTTCTTTTTCTCCACATGCAGGTGAGGAACCAAAATTGGTTCCTAACCAGTGTCTAAAGAAATCTATAGCTCCCACTGAAATCATTAGGTGTTGCAGGCACACGTTCCATTTAACATCAAATCTTTGCTGTTTCTAGCTGTGCCGACACAGAGAGAGCTTGAAACAAACATTTTCTTTCCACATTGAGAGATGCTGAAGTGTACCTCATTGTACTTTGCTGTCTGTCCATACCTTCTGTATGTTAGTGTTTTCAAGACTGATGTGGGGTTTCCCTCTTGAATATTGCTGCAGTGACTCATTAACCTTTTGGTAGTACTACCATGGTGTTTTATTGATAGTGTGGCATTGGCTGGGCTGGTGATGGTTATATTTGTGGAAAAGATGTTGACATTGATGGCTACCCTAACGAAGAACTTTCATGCTCTGCTGAAAACTGCAGAAAGGTAAGAAATTCTTTCTTAATTCTATAATAATTCAGAACATGAAGGGTGAAGAGGAAGAGTGGAAGAAACATGACTAGATGCATTAATCTTCTTTAAAGTTACTGAATTCCTCTGGATAAATTGTATTTGATTAGATTAACTGAGTAATTAAAACAATAACAGAAAAAGTCATTCAAATTACGAAGGCATCCAGTTTACCCATAGAACACCGACATGTCTCATTTTTTGTCTAGGACAATTGCAGATTTGTCCCAAACTCTGGACAAGAAGATGCCGATGGTGACGGGATTGGAGATGCCTGTGATGACGATGCAGATGGAGATGGCATTCCCAATGAGCAGGTGCTGTGTATAGATCAGGGTGCAGGGGTCTGTGCAAACAGAAGGATTTCACATTACTGCAATAGGCAGTGGTTTTGAAATCTGGCTCACTACTATTTGCCAGAGATTATCCCATACCCATCACTGTCAGCAGCTCTCTAAATCCTGTCTTTTTCTTTTATGTAATGCTCGCTATTAGAAGACCTAAAAAGCCCAGGCTGTCTCACCCAGCCTTAGATCCCACCAGTGTATGTTCCATTATTATATTTTAGCATTGACTTCTAGAGCTTTTTATATACAGAACTTGTGTCCTTCTGTCATACTCTCCCACAGCACCGCCTTCAGGAACATTACTTGCATTAGTGTCTTTGTTTTTAAAGAGCAGGTTGGCCTGACATCACATTCCATGAGGGATCCAAAACCCACATAAATTAATGGGTGTCTTGCCAATAACTTGAAAAAGCTTTGAATCATGTTCTCAAAGTGAAGGAGGTTTCTATGTGGGTACACTACTGCGGAATATATCAAGAGAACAAATTCAGACTGTAAAAGCTCTTTTGTGTTCAACCCGTATCCTAACATGCCTACTGTTGTTCTACATTAAGATCCTTCTGTGGTATTGCTTAACCCACTTCCAAGGAAGACAACAAGAACACTCTATCCAGAGTACAAATGTCCGCACGAAGCTAGGGCAGACTAGCAATCACAGGTCTGTCTCAGGCTGTTTTGCCACAGAGGCCAACCCTAAATTCTGGTAGCTTGAAGCAACTGGCTTTATTAATGTTCTATAAGGAAAGATGTTAAATTGTCCTTCAACTGTAAATCTATATGCAGGTTCAGCACCTTCGCAATCAAGTAACTTCTATATTGTTGCTAAGCTCTGTTCTGCCTCTGTGTGTGCAAGAGAATGAGGTCATGGGTGTGCTAGATGGCAGAGGGAAGTTTACACCACTTTGAAATAAAGTTTTCTCCATATGCCTCCTGATGGTCTTACAGAGTCAATACCAGCTTGGTTGACAAAAAAAAAAAAAAAAGACTTGTACCTCTTTGCATCAAAAAGTCCTGTTTTTCTAAGTGTTTCAGCTTTGGTTTGAGCCTCTACCAGAAGGGGGCAACCGCCTGTCACTGAGAGATCTACAAACCCTGTCAGCATCTCTGAACTGCAGCTTTTGAGAAGGACCACGTAGGGAAGCCAGGGCATCAAAACAGGTTACTCGCCATGGACGCATCCAAAATGAGAATCAGAAGTCAAAGTTATAAATAAAGCCTTATGATACTGGGTGTTTATGTTTAGGGTTCCCATGGTGTGGTTCAAAGCAGAGCTTTGACAGAGCTGGTGAAATCCAATCCAGGGCTAATATTCACATAAAATGTCAGGCTGCTCATAGTAATAACTTTTTGTGAAAGTAGAAATAAATACAAGAGTTATATAAATCCAGCAAAGTAGAAATTAAAGATTCATGACCTGGTTCATGTCTGATTTGGATCTGTGTCTGTTGCAGGATAACTGTGTCTTGGCTCCCAATGTTAACCAGAGAAATGGCGACCAAGATATCTTTGGAGATGCTTGTGACAACTGCCGCAACGTCCTGAATAATGACCAGAGGGACACAGATGGTGATGGGAAAGGAGATGCTTGTGATGATGACATGGATGGAGATGGTTGGTAATTCTTCACTTCCATCTTCTCTGATGTTCTTGAAGCTTGCCCGCAATGTGCCGTGTGAGGACATTTCCTGTCACCAGCTGCTAAGTGTCATGTAACACACTGTCTTTCTTCATGAAACCTGCGTTTGGAATCCTTTTAATTTAGATTAATATATATCTTTTAGCCCCCACTGGAAGCACTGAGCACTGTAACAGCTAAACCAAGCCAAGTTTCATGTATAACTTAAGGTCGTTGGTGATTCAGTAGTTCCTTAAAGGTACAAACATGTCCCAGAGTACCCAGCTGCTGCCTGTCCCAGATGCCCAAGAGCTGCATAGTGTATTATTTTCGTTGCTGTAGGAGGCTCGAAAGAAGTGAAAAAATCACAACCCTTCACATGTAATAACGAAGATGAAACGTCCCGTCCTGTAAGCTGTCATACAGGAACAGGGTGGAATGAATTGTGTGTAATAAATGAAGTGTGTGTGATGGGGTTGAAAGCTGTTGTCTAGCAAGGTGTTTCTGACTTGTATTAAATGAATGCATGCATACATATGAAAGATTTGCTGTGCAGGTTTATAATGTCTTTGCAAGATTAAGTAGTTGCTGAAAAGGAAGTGTCTTTACTGTTCTTGATGTTTATGTTGTCCAATAACAAATACGGGAATTGTTTTTAACTAACATCCAATCCTCTTTTTGCTAGGTATTAAGAACCTTTTGGATAATTGTCAGAGGATCCCCAACCAAGACCAGGAGGACAAGGATAATGATGGTGTTGGTGATGCCTGTGACAGCTGCCCTACAATCAGCAACCCAAATCAGGTTAGCAGGTAGAAGGGAAAAATATCCTTGTTTAGGGAGAGGGACTGCTGAGGTCCAAAAAGATGCAAGAGAAAGAGGCAGCCCATGCAGCCACAGTGTTTATCTTTTAACTATAGGTATTCAGGGAAGTTTTGTGGAGCTTCAAACTCTCCTGATATGGGAAAGGGGAGCCACCAGGTGTATTCGCATAGCTTGGGATGTTGTTAGCACCTCTGTCCTGCCAGTATCTTCTACTGTCATGCTCTGAAATGTGGGCATGCTCCAGTCGCACGGAGTCCAATGCCAGACTCCACACAGTGGTGTGATTTAGTTACACTTGGTATTTCTTTAATTTAGACAAAATCCTGGTGTCCTTATTTAGCAAAGCTTCACTGCTCCTAGGTGAGAGGTCAGTGAGACTTTTCATATGTTTTGTATTCTGATTAAGCTCCTTGTGACTAACAAAAATTGCTGAAAACTTTAGAGAAACATGGTAGATTTTTAAAGCTGCTTAAGAAATCAACCTTGGTTAGAAATGAGGGATACTTATTTCCAGTAGTAGAGTAATCTTGCTTGAACTGCTCATCTTTCTTGAACTGCTCCAATCAAGTTTAACCCTGTTTATTCATATTTGTCATTTTTTTTTCTTTAATAAAACTGACTTTTTTGTTAGGTGGATGATGCAAACAAGAAAACATGTTTTATAAAATCATTTTTTCCATGCTTTTATTTTAAATGTATTTGATTTAGTTGTGTTTTTGTTTATTACTACCATTTTAATAGATGCTCTCAGCAGCTGATACTGGAACTTTCTCTGTTTCCTTTTGCAGTCGGATGTTGACAATGACCTGGTTGGAGATTCCTGCGATACCAATCAGGACAGGTATGCTGTGTTGTGGCTTGTAACAGCGGCAGGGAAGTGGAAGAGGCTAGTCTTGAGCTGAAGCACGCTACTGATTCTTGGAGAGCTGTAATCCCTCAGACTAGCCTGGATTTAATTCCAATACCTCCTCAAATAGATGTAATTTCAAAAACAATGTTATGATTTATCAGCCTTGTTGGTTCACTTCCCTGTAGCAGTACAGTTAAGAAGCCCTTCACCTTTAGCGCCATGTTCACACAGGCTTCTTGTGAGTTCCTGTGGAAGTGACATTCAGAGCAGTTTTCTGGCTGTAGAACCCAGAGCACTGCTCAGAGCGTCTTAGTGAGGTAATGTCTTTTTTCTTTTCTTTATTTTTCATTCTTTTTTTCTTTGTTTTTTTCTTTAGCAGAAATTTCACAGTTAAGGGCTGTATGTTTTTCCATAAGAACCTCATGTTTCAGAAACAGAATTCTATTATCAAGTGTAAAACGTTCACAGATAAACCCCTTTGGTTTAGCACAGCAAGAGTGGCAAGGCTCCTCTATGGCTTTTACATGCCCTGAGCATTGAGGGGAGCACGTCCCATGACAGACTGCTGATGCCTGGCTGGAAGCAGCTTCTGCGTAGCCAGCTTCGGGGGTGGCAAGTCCTCTTGCCTGTGCTCCTCACTTAAAGCAAGAGGAAGGGGAAGTGATAAATCCTGTGCTGGCACAGCATTTCACCAGCCACAGATGGCTGCAAAGTCTCACCCCAGGGCTGTTGGTGGGTGCTGCTGCCTGGGACGATAAGCGTGGGGTGCCCACTTCCTCACCTCCGCAGGGAGCATTCCCAGTCTTGGGCCAGTAGCTGCCAGGGCCCCCAGCTGGGAGCTGTTTTACTTTTAAGTAGATATGGCCTTGTTTTTTTCCTGTTTTAAAAAAGGACATGTTTTCTTTTTTCCTCAAACCTAACTAATGTGTATGAAACATTGCCTGGTAGAAATGTTGTAGATGTGCCTGAGGTTAACCTTGCGATAGACGTATGTGCATGGTCCTCATTGCATTTTATCTCAAGAATGTGCAGGCATTAGTTGCTCTGACCTAAAATTAAAGCACCTTTCTTAAGCAGAGAGAGAGAGAGAGGCGGGAATATGCATACCTATAAGCTGCAGCACTGCCTTAATTTGGCTGCATGTCACTTCTGCTCTGCCTGTGCTAGGCAAAAAGCTACTGAGGGGAAACATGCCTGTTTATCACCAGAAACCATTTTGTTTATGGTGTGTGTACAAAACACACCTGACTTCAGGCCATTTTTTTGCACAGATGCACTTAACTGTTGGCATGGAGAAACAAGGCAGCCACTCCATAACTTCCCAAACCCTTTTCTATAGTCTGTCCACTTTCCTGGTCACTCTTCACTGTAACCAGCTGATGCAGCCACGGGCTGGAGGGGTGCTTGGGAGCTACAGACTTTCTCCTCTCTTTCTTACTGCACAGCTCCCTTGTGGGACCGTAATGTAACAGAACTTGCTATGCACGAGGGTGAAAGCAGTGCTTGTTTTTAAACAAGTCTGATTTCAGGTGCTCATGCAGAGTCTCCCATAAATTTTCATTCACACTCACACCTGCATGTTCATGAGCACCAAGACACTTGTGGACAACATGTGTGACAAGGGACACCAGCTGTTGAGCTCTTGCTGTCTCCTGGGTGCCTTTTGATTGGTGACACTGCACTTGCTGGATGTGCCTTGCACACCCTTTAGGAGTGGATGTCATTTGGGATCTTGGGCTCTGGTATCTTTTCCCACTCCATGTAAGGCTTCTTTTTCTTTTCCTTATCTGAGTATTTTCATAGCTCCAGGCTTAGTCTTCATCTTCCTGCCACGTTATCATACAGTCTCTGTTTGTTCCACGCCTCTTTGCTGTTCATCCACCTGAGCGACACCAGGTCATGGTGCCCCACTGGTCTGTTTCCAGCTCCGGGGGTGCCTCCAGTGCGCTTCCCGCTCAGGTACCTGTGCCATCCCCCATGCAGAGGCAGGAGCTGATGCCAGCGTGCCATTTCTTTTTGTCTCTGTGCTCGCAGCGACGGCGATGGGCACCAGGACAGCACAGACAACTGCCCCACCATCATTAACAGCTCCCAGCTGGACACGGATAAGGATGGGTTGGGTGACGAGTGTGATGAGGATGATGATAACGATGGCATTCCTGACCTCCTGCCCCCAGGCCCTGACAACTGCAGGCTGGTCCCCAACCCAGGGCAGGAAGATGATAATGGTAAGATGGGCATTCAGGAGCCATTTCGGTCCTTAGGTACCACATCCTTCCCCAGGCATTACACACGTGCACCAGGATCTGACACAGCCACCGCGTGTGCACACGCTCATCCCAGGAGGGACCCCAACACACAGAGGCCTTTTGGCCAAGGCAGATGTTCTCAGGTCCCCTCCCCAGGCACTGTGGCCATCAGGGCTGAGACTCCACCTGCTTCTTGGACACCCTGATCCAGTGGCTCAGCCATATGTGGCTACTTGCTGCACCATAAATCTGCTTTCACTTCTCTGATGCATTCAGGTGATGGAGTCGGGGATATCTGCGAGTCTGATTTTGACCAGGATACAGTGATTGATCGGATCGATGTGTGCCCTGAGAATGCAGAAATCACCTTGACAGACTTCAGGGCCTATCAGACAGTGGTGCTGGACCCAGAGGGAGATGCGCAGATTGATCCCAACTGGGTGGTTCTGAACCAGGTAAAAATACATCTGGTCTTTCTTACCTGTCTGAGAAAGATCATTTGAAAACCACAGTAAAACTGTCTCTGTAATTGCTGGATGTCTGGCAAACAAGGGCAAAGTGGAAGCAGTTGGTTGGTTGACTATTTTACAGGAGTTATAATGAAGGAACTTTCTTTTAGCATATGATAGATTGAAGCTTGATGCTCCTAGTAATCTAAAATAACTACAGGCTGGTCCCCATGTTCTGGGTGAATTTCACTGCTGCCAAGAAGGCAAACGTGAGACTTTTGTGTCAGCCTATTGAAATACTTCTGTAGCTAACAGTTTCATGAATCCTTCCCAGAATTTGAAAATCTGACCTGCTGCATAGCAGAGCATTTACTCCTAGATGGAGTCCAATAACTGTTATTTACACGAACAAATTTTAGCCTTCAGGAGGCTAATGCGTTCTGAGTCACAAGGAATGTGCAATTTATTCCCATTGCCAATGTCTCTGCTAAGCCAGCTGAGATGTATAGACCTTCCTTAACCCAGTCCTGGCAGTCAGTTTAAACCCAAACTCCATGATCAGATCATATGAGCTAAGCCTAGGAAAAGCTCTCCTCCCACCCCCAGCCCCCTTTTGACGCCCCACCTCCCCAGTCCCATCTCCAGTTCTGGCCAGGTTCAGTGATTCTCCAAAGAAGACTGGGGTAGGGAAAGAAAGTATCAGAGCACCAGTATGGCCAATTTTGCAATGGGAAAAGAAAAATCTTCCCTGACTCAGTGCACACAAGCAACAGTATTTGATTATAGTTCTCATTTTAATTCAGAGCTACAAGTGTTACAGACATGTTGTGAGCAAACAGAGGAGATGGATGGAGGGGGTGCTAGAGGGAGACCAGAAGAGGCTGCCAGGCTTCGCCAACCCAGCTCATCACGCACGCTAACCACCTTGAATTTACTCTTACAGGGCATGGAAATAGTGCAGACTATGAACAGTGATCCTGGCCTTGCTGTTGGTATGTTCCCTCTTCTGAGATTCAAGTTTTACAGCAGAAAATTTATAGCATGTGAACGCATTTTCTGCAGACTTGTTTTTAACCTGCATGTATCCTCAGGTTACACAGCTTTTAACGGCGTTGACTTTGAGGGCACTTTTCATGTGAACACGGTGACAGATGACGACTATGCTGGCTTTATTTTTGGTTATCAAGACAGCTCTAGCTTTTATGTGGTAATGTGGAAACAGACTGAACAGACGTACTGGCAAGCAACTCCCTTCAGAGCTGTTGCAGAGCCTGGCATTCAGCTAAAGGTACTGGTCGTGGCTCCTAGCTGGGGACACAGTGGTCACCACAGCCTGGCTGTGCCATCCTGCCACGCGTTAGCCATGCTACCTCGCCATCTGACTGCCATGGGCTAAGCCGTCATGCTGTGCATTGGCCAAGCCATCGCACTGTGTGTTGGCTGTGCTGCCCGACTACTGTTCTCTCCCTGCAACACTTGTCAAAACTGCGAAGTCAGGTGGCTGCCCCACAGCCCTTTTAATAGCAACATTTTTTCAGGAACTTCATCTCCGGTCTTGCCCCTGCTCATCAGCTGGAGCATTTAGTCTCTGCTCTCGTGCTCTGACTGTAATTGGTCAAATTGCCTCCTTCTCTTTGGTCCAGGTACTCGGTTGCTTTTCCATGCAAGCGGTGGCTGCGGTTACGCAAGAGAAGTTAGGGGCTTGTGAGCAGGAGGGAGGGTGCTTCTGCAGACCTGCTCCCCGCTACAGAAAGAGTCAGAGCTCCTGAAAGTGACATTTCTCTGTGGTCAGCATTGGAAAATTGTATTTCTGCAGGCTGTGAAATCCAAGACAGGACCTGGCGAGCACCTCCGCAACTCCCTCTGGCACACGGGGGACACCAGTGACCAGGTCAGGCTGCTGTGGAAGGACCCCCGAAATGTAGGGTGGAAGGACAAAGTCTCCTACCGCTGGTTCTTGCAGCACAGACCCCAGATCGGTTATATCAGGTAAGAGAGGAAAGGATAGATAAGGTGAGTACAGATACATGTCTGCCTAAACTGTTGTTTCTCAACACCTAATTCAGATGATAATCTGAGAATTTGTAATATATCTGGGCTTTGCACTGATGAAGCCTCATAACAGGTTAGATTTTCGAAATTCAGCCTGCAGTTCTTTTCCTAGGAAAGACAATTCCAAGCTCAGCGTGTTTGTAACTGAAGTTTTCTACCATCTGGCTGTTGTAACTGTGCCCTACCCTAATAAGGCCTTTTCTGGCTTTAATACCTTGTTCTCAAAGTGACTGCTGGCCACTGATCTGAAAAACAGTGCATTTCAGAATTTTTAAATTTTGATCTTCTAGAATATTTTTGTTGGAATCGTGATAGATCATTTACATATTCTGGGATAACAGAATTAATAAACGTTCTCCACTTAAAAGGCTGTGATCCTAACTAAGATCCGTAATTATCCTGATGTGATAGATTTATTAGATAGCATATATTCAGAAAGTTTGTCAAAGCTCTGTCATGCGTGTTATCTATTCTTATTTTGTTATTTGGGGAAAAAAAAAAAGTTATTTAAAAAATAATTCACAACGAAACAGTTCACTCTGCAACATCCAGATCAACAGGAATTATACTTGTAGATCAAGGTTGATGTTAAAATGCAAAAAATAAACTGCTCTGGCATCATCAGCTCAGGTTTTGCAGCCTTATAATGAACAGAAATACAGGTAAGTTAGTTAGTTGTTCTTCACAAAATCACCAACCTGCAGTTGAGCTGCAGTAACTTGATGGTATAATTATTCCACTTTCCTGGTGCAGAGCATCGTTTTCAGCAGTAATTGGAGTTAGCAGGTTTGACTTTATGCTAAAATGAATAAAGAATATTTATACTGTCAATTATTGTGTCCCAGCCACAGCGCAGCAGTGAATAGATCTTGGGTGGCAACTTTTGTTTAGACCAAGCTGTTTGTGAAGCTGCTTCACAAGCAAACATCTGCCTGTGGTTGCAGTCTCTCTAGCCAGCCTAATTAATGCCCCCTGCAATGCTTTGCAGGTAGTAAAGTCAGTATCACAAAATCCTTCAAAAACTAAAGACAGCCAGGCCTAAAGTGAACCTCTGCCAGCTCTCTGTCCGCATCTTGCTGTGGTCTGTTTGGGCCAGATGCCACAGACCATTATGTGTCTAGCAAAGGTTTTCCGAGGCTTCAAGCCTAGGAAAAAGTCACTTGAGCCAGCCTCTCCCACGGAAATTTGAAAGACAACAAGTTCTATTCATTGTACAGATACTTTTGAACTGCCTCAGCAAACCAGGAAATAAACTAAGGAACATAACAGGAATTAGGTTTTTTTTCTTGTTTTATGAAAAGACACAGGAACTTTCTTTCCCTTCACCACTTGCTATTTTCTTGCATGTCAGACCAACAGCGTCCTCATCCAAAACAGGGCCCTCCAGGCTCATCCTCCCCTGCGCTGTTTACCCGGCACCCCCAGAGGCTGAGGACTTGGTGCAGACAGCGCTGCAGCAGCTCAGCTGGCTCCGGCGTGGTCCCGCTCGGGCCCTCAGTGCAGGGCGCGCGCTGGGGAGCTGGCAGGGCGCAGCTGTTCCCAGAGCTACTTGGGGATTTGCTGCTGGGTTTCCTAACAAGAAGATGCCAGATCATCAAAACTGTTTCTGGAATTAATCATATTCACATTTTTGAAGAAATCTCACAGTCAAGTTTAAGATCCCAAACAGTTTGTTTGAAACTTTGCCTATTTAAAAAAAACCCAAACTTTAGCTTCAGACTGTGTGAGACAATATCCATCTGGCCTTCTTCAACCGATCTAATCTGGTTCTCCCTTTCTCCTGTAACTATTGACGGTGGAAATTTTCAAGAGTTAAAGCTCTCAGCCTGACTTACTACAGGAAAAAACATTCCAAGGCTTTTGCAGGGTATGTAAAAAAACAACTACCACAACGCCCTCCCTGCCCAGCTCTTGCCAGCGCGCGGCATTGCTCCAGTTCCTGGCCTACAGAGGAGCTATCTCTACTGCTTTTTCTCCCCTGGGCTCGCTGGGAGGATAGCACGTCCAAGGCTAGAATCTCCATGGGTAACAAAATTACTTTTATGAATGTTGCAGCCTTGGAACCTAACAGAGCTTCTGTTTGCTTTCATTAAGGGCAAGATTTTATGAAGGCTCTGACCTGGTGGCAGACTCTGGTGTAACTATAGACACCACGATGCGTGGAGGACGGCTTGGAGTTTTCTGCTTCTCTCAGGAAAACATTATTTGGTCCAACCTAAAATACCGTTGCAATGGTAATGTTGCTCTTAAGTCATTTTAACTAACCACTAGCAAGTGACCATGAAGAACCGGTAGTGTGGCTGTTGGATTAAGCCATTTTGCATCTTTTCCTGTGCTTTTCATTTACAAGTTATTCACAGCTGTGAAATGCCTCCCCTGACACCAGCAGCACACTGCAGCCCAGCCAGACGGGAACTAACACCTCACAACCGCTCCTCCCAGAGCAGCCACTCCGCTGCAGAGATTGTGCCAACTAAGTAGTATAGCTGTCATCAGAGAATTAGAGACGTTATTTAAAACCAACCAACTGTGAGAGTTGTACACGCACAATGCACCGAGGCCATCATGTACGTAGGATGCCTTGAGCTCTGAATAAAAGGTGAAATAAATCTGGAGAGCCGGTGGGATCAGTCACCAGGCATCAGTGTCACTTGTGTACCTGCCGGTTGCTCCTGTCTGTGGGAGGACAAGATCAAAAGATGCCCTCCCTCCCATGGAGGAATCCTTCTCAGACTCTGTGGGAGCGTGTTGGCTCACTCCTGCTGGGGTACGAGCCTCGCAGCTTAGCCCTGATCTCCCACTATATGGAATAACTCAAGCCTCGGTCACTCACACAGAGGCTGATCATGCCAGGGTGTTGCCGCCCTGGCAGCAGTTCAGCTAGCTTGACGTTCGGTTGGAGGGGCTGCCCCCCTCCTCTCAGCATCAGTCCCTACCTGACGAAGGCAGCCTTAGGAAAATAAGTTACCAGCCACGTTGGAATAGTTTCTTTGTCTGCTTTCTGTGGATCCAAGAAGCCCAGCCCAGGTCTGCAGTGGACACAGCCACTGCACGGCCAGACCCTGGCTCTGTGGCTTGTTCTGGTGATGCACCCTGGTTCTTGGGCACTCGGTACACCTAGGCTGGCACCTGCAGGTCATGGTTCAACAGGGGAACTTCTAGACAGTGGTGCTTACAATTAAAAATTACTTGATAAGAGTCTCAAACAGTATGTGGTTTCCCAGAAAGCATGTTTCAAAGCTGCCCCTGAAGTTGCAGGTACTTTCTTGGCAGTGAGCAGGCACTGGCTTTGCTGCAGGCGCTGCAGTAAGTCAATGAATGAAAGCCACTCAGAGAAGTCTCTGGAGTCCCCACATTTGCAGAAGAAGCTTAAAAAGAATTTTCACGCCTCAAAAAAAGAAGTGATCAACAAAAAGCAAAGCACTTACCCCTTTTTTTGTACATACTGTGTGTATTTATATAGTTACTTCCTTTTTTGAGTTTACAGTTATCAGTCCAGCATCAGGGTGGAAATAATCAGAGTACAGTTGAGGTCAGGCAGTTAAGCTTCATTGCTGTGGCTGCAGCTTTAGCTCTACAGTTAGCTCTGTGGCTCTCCAGATAAAAATGTTCTGGGGTCTGGCAGAAGCACACTGCAAACTCAAGGCTTCAAACAGAACTGTAGTTACTCTTATGACATTGACCCATTTCAAGCTCCCTTCATGAATTCTGAAGTTTTTCTACCAGTTGCTATTGGTCCTTGGGTTGATGTTTCTGTCCCTTCTTGTGGTGTGGGAAACCATCACTGGGAAGCTGAATTAAGGTACATGAGAAATAGAGACGCTGACACTACAAACGTGTCTGGGGTGCAGAGCTAGACAACCACTTTTTCTGCCTTTCTGGTCAGTGTTTATTAATAAAAATATAAGAGTGGAAGCGACAAAGTTTTTGGGTGGAAATGTAATTTGAAGATTGATAGTACCCCGTTATGGGCTGGCACTGTAGCATTCACTATATTGTTAGCCTCTCTGTGCTTTTCAGCCGTGTACAGCTAAAACTGAAAACATTCCCTGTTCATTCTTAATGTGTAAACAAAAAAGAAGGCACATTACCTAAAAAAAAAGACTAGGTGGGTAATTTATTAATTTAAGTGCTCCTTGATGTTGTCAGAAGAGACTAAACTTTTGCATATTTTCCTGTTTTCAGACACCATCCCAGAGGACTTTCAAGAATTTCAAGCTCAGCAGTTTGGTGTTGGTGATATTTAAGAAGGAAAAGCAAAATAACATTGCTATTGCAAACAATAAAACAATATATTTTAAATCCTTATATGATTGTTGTAAGAGTGCACACCGCAGCTTCTTCTCATTGATGTGACTATGTCAGACTTTTTTTTGTATAAAAGTGAAAATAAAAAGGAGACAAAATAGGCTGGGGCTTCACTTGTTTTCAAATTTGCCCTAAAATCTAGGGAGCAGCATGTAATGGAGTGACACTTGCTTAAAACATTCTTGGGAAAAGTTTGAATCTATTGCCATTTTGGATTATTAAACAGGATGGGGAAGAAAGCACAATTTTGTCTATCATCTGGAATGTGTCAGAAACATCAGGTTGCATCTGGGCATGAAGTGGTTGGGAGCTGTCTGGCCAAGCCAAGGGCTTCTTAGTATCTTTCCAGTCCTGCTAGGGGAAAGTTTTATCTCCTTTAGAGCAGTTTAGTTCCCTTGGATACTCAGTCACCTCTGGCAGACCTCCTCTAAGAACTCTATTAGACCTCCCTGCCCTCCCACTCCCAGAAAACGATGAGTAACACTATCACATCCTGTAAAAGCAAAAAAGCTGACTGCAGGGCGTTGTCGTCACATCTTATGACTTGCATGTGACTAAACCAAAAAAAGACATATGGAGATAAATGCAGTATCACCTACAGAGAGAAAATAACCCTAACTGTATTCACATACACAACGGCAGGCTTTGACCTGCTGTCCCCGCTCAGAGCTGAGCTCTCTCAGCAGGTACTGCAATCTTACAAAAAAAGTCAAAACACTACATTAAGTGTTAGTAACCATTAGGAAAGCAATGGAAAGCAAAAAGTAAAAAAAAAACTGTATCACAATGCACTCTATAATTTGAAGTATAGAAAGGTGTTGGATACTGCTTGCATTTCTACTACGTTCTTTTTCAAAATGGAGTTAGGAAAGGAAGCGGGGACAAGCTCCAAGGACAGCTGAGGAAAAGGATATTGCAGCCTATAGGGTAATTACTTTAAAAAGGACAGTGGGAAACAGTACTTCAGCCTCGGGGGAGGGAGGAAATACACAGAAGGGGAACAACAGTGAGGGTTTTAAAAATCAGAAGTAGCCCTGAGAAAATAAATAGCCATGGCTCTTTCCCAGCACAAGAATACATGGGAAATGCTGAGTTACATCAGGCGAGAGCATCAAAACAACAACAAAAAAAGACGTTTCCTGTTCTCAGTACAATAAAAGTACCCTTAAGGCTTATGGTGGTATCAAGGCTTGGGCTACGGGGAGAGTTTTCACTGCGGGCTTGTCCGCCATGGCCTCACCAGGCTTCTGAGCGCAGCACGGCGCTGGGACCTGTCCCACGAGGGGTCTCAGGGTCCCAAAGCAAAGCGCACGACGCAGGAGCGCTGCCCTGCCACAGCGCTTCACCATGAAAGGTCCTCCAGGTTCAGTCCTCCTTTCCCCTTGGCTTCACCAACCCCGACTTCGCTCATCACGTTTTCAACTGAGGACTGAAAAGCTAGTTACTTTGGAGCAACACAGAGGGTATTGTCAAATTATGCTTAAAAGATGAGAAAAAAACATCTTTTTCTAGCTGAACATAGACTGTAACTGCATTATTGTTCATTTATGAACAAGAACACGAACCATATAGCAAAATTACACCTTCCTTATCACGTATTTGCGCTTCACCAGACGGAGCCCCTTCTCCAGGCAGAAACCCTCTCTGAACGGTTTGGGCACAACCCGGGCAGGAGGCAGCTGCTTGTTCTACGCTCAGGCCCACCACGGGCGCACCACAGCCGCGGCCTGCAGGGCGTACACTTTGCACAACTGGGCACCTCACAGTGGATGCAACAGGCCTGGCCCACCCGGACCTGCCTGCAGCACGTGCTGGTCAGAGCATGACAGCAACCACCAGCTCCATCAGAGAACATGACGGCAGCCGGCCTCCGAACCCCTGCCAGCCTCCGAAACGCCACCCAGCCCTCCCATCTGTGGCCGGAGGCTCTCCTCCTGCTACAGGGGTTGGGAGAGAGCACTCTGGCCATTCGCCACACCAGTTTGCCACCTTCGAGCTTGCCCATTTCCAGGCTCTCTTCCAGTCTGCGCCACAGCCATTGGCCACCGGAGGCTGGAAGACGAGCTACAGGCCCTGGCTATTGCACTGTCAAAGTAATTGCATGAAGCTGTGAGCTTCTAACCTCCCCCAACAGAAAACATACTGGCTTGCTCAGCTGGTAGCCACAGAAACCAGTCACAGCTCAGCCAGCCACAACTTTTCTTTTGTTTCAGAAAGCGCTGCTGGGACTTATGATGGGATGCCGTAGGGAGCTCCCTATGTCTGTGGTGCTGACATACCAACTGCCAGATAGCCTGCAAGTTCAGGAACAGCAAAGTCCAGCTCTTGCAGACAAAGATTTGCCCCAGGGTCATGGTCCAGGCTTGGGACACCTCCTGCCCCTCACATTCCCATCAGAGACCGTGCAGTCCCTGTGTATGTGCGTTTAAACAAGCTCCTCTTGCACCACCACCTCTTTCTGGACTATTGTGCAACGCAGACACAGCTCCATGTGTGGCCTCTGGCAAGTAAAGAGGCTGCAATCCCACATCTTTAAAACCCAGTGTGTAGTTCTCTCTTGCGCCCCACCGCCTGCACAGCCTGGCTGCACTCGGCTGGAGCAGCAGCTGCAACTACTTTGGAGTTCAGAGCCCTGGGGCTCCTGCACCAGGGTCCAACGTCTCACCAAAGGTTAACTCTTTCCTGTGGGATAGAAACGCCACAACCGACGCTCTTCAAATGCTCCTGTTCCCTGAAGACCATCTCCTGGTTTGAAACACAGGAAGAGAACATCCCGCCAGGATGCTGCAGGGTGGGGTGAAGGCAGGGGCGGGTGGACGGGGGGAGGCTGCTGAGCAAAGGCGGTCGGCTCTCGCAGACCCTCAGCACCGCTCGGGAGCCACTCTCTGCCTTGCACCTCAGCCAAAACACAGAGCCTCTCAGCGACGTGTGCCGGAGTGCTCTTGTGCACCAGAGCTGCGTGGAGAGCAGCAGCCGCCATTCAACCCTTTGAAACTTGGTCCGCAGTTTCTCACAGCCACAGGGAACCCGTGTCCTGGCGTGGGTCTGCTCAGCGCTACGGCACGGGTGCGGGCAGTACCGGCAGGCGGGCTGCAGCTGGCACGGGCTGAAGCAGGACTCCGCAACAGCCCCAACATGGATGGTGAGAAGCAAGGGACCCATGGAGACGCAGCACGTTCCCTGGTGCGGATCCAGGCGTCAAATTCAGCAGCTGCCCACCCCACCATCTGGGCAAATGAGAAAAAAAACCCTCAGAGATCCTTGTTTCAAATAACTGCACGGGCTCCAGTGCTATACTTGGACTGGAAAATATTTTGTTTGCACTGTCAGAGGTATCTGACACATCTCGGGGAGCTGGATTGCACAGAGCAGACGCCACAGATAAGCCTGTGCAACCCGCCACCTTCCAAGATCACGCTCTGGAGGAGTACACGAGTAACGTGGACAGCGAAGCCACGTAATGTTCCACAGGCCAACAGGTTTTTTGTTAAACAATATCCAAATGTGGATAGTAGTGAACAAAAAAGATCAACCAATTTACTTTTACTGGCTCAGTAACTGCTTAGCTCATATATTTATATATTTTTACAGTTTCTCCTAGAATGAGTTGACTTTTCAACTTTTACATATCACAACAATTAATTTCAAATGTAAGAAAAACTTTATTGGTCCATTAAACATTAAATCTATAACAATACATTCACTCAGTATACAAAAGGAAGTGTCCATTAAAACCATTAACATGCTTTAAAAAGGCAAAACTGTTGACTATTTTACAATTAAGATCTTAAAAATCTGAAATCTTTACCAATCCTTAAAAGTCAAAGTGTTACAGTTACTACAGATCACAACACTCACAAAAAATGTTAAATAAACTAGCAAACCTCCACTTCACTGGGCTACAGCTTAATAAAATAAACCCACACATACACACCAAAAAGTTCCCTTGAGATATTAAGAACCTTGACAAAGACTAATTAAAATCCCCATACCATTAAGAAAAAGTGTTTATAATTTGACTACTTTGCATCCAGTTTTTGAACATGGCATATACGAGACTGAACACTGCTCATTGATGGTAAACAAAAAGCAGACAGTGAACCCATACGTTCCTAGTAAGTATTTTTTCAGCTTGTATATGACAAGTTGAACAATTCTCTCTGAAAGTTAGTTCTCCTCACTTTAAGCTTGCATGGATGTCCAATGACGCCTAAGCACCTGGACATGTAACAGCAAGAGGAAAAATAAAGCTATGGTGTGAGTAATGAGACATTGTTTCCCCATAGCTTTCCAAAATTCTTCTTGGCTTCGCACTGAGGCTTCTTTGGCAAAAGTGCGGCGGCAGTGCTGCACCCCGCAGCTCTGGAGAGCAAAAGCCCTGGAAGCTTTAAGCCGCTGGAGCGGTTTCAAAGCTGACGACTGTGGCCCTGAAGAAGTCTGTGCAAACGGCTGTACGCTACAGCACTGGCAGCTATCAGAGACTGGCAAACGGGGGGAAGCCAACGTGGCTTATGTCTGAAACAAATTCCAACTTTTTAAAAATAACATTAGTGAACAGGTTGTGGAATGAGTTGAGACTAGGTTTGGGAAAAAACAAAACAAAACTGGATTTAAGGCCTACTTGAAACCTACGGAGTTTCTTCGGGCATCAGAAAGCAGCCATCATGCCAGTCTCTCAAAGTTTCTACTTTAAACCCTGTGCAGGGTGTCTGCATCCCCATCCTCGGGCACTCGGGCATTCTGCCATCAGGGTGGCAGTTCCCAAGCTATGTATCCCGTTACAAGTAAAAAAAGCCAAAGCTTTCTAAGCACTTGACCCCTGGCATTCCCTTGTACAGTCATGTGAAACACTCAGTTCAAACTACTGCTTACAAAAGTGAAACACAAAGTAAAATGTCATGGTGCTGATTATGTGTCTTCCTCCCACAAGAACTTGTAGGCCACTTCAGAAAACAAGGAAGCCGTTTTCACAGAGGAAAACTGATCCATACAATAACCTACGATCCTTGACTTTGCTTCAACACAGCAGGTTGTCCTGCTATAAACAGGAAAGGATCAACAAGACCCAGCAAAGAAGTCTTTGCTCATTTCTAGCACCAAAGACATCCCACTTGACAGGAAGCAGAATGAAGTGAAGCAGGTTTACAATGCCTTTAAAATACAAATCCAAGAAGAAAAAGGCAAATAAAATGAGGAGATAAAGCCTGCAAGCAAAAGATATTGCTTCTAAAGCCCAGAAGGAAAGATGAGAGCAAAATTTTAGCTGCAGATAATCTCGTTCATCTAGCCACACAGGTACAGTCTCATAGTATTTTGCTTCATGAACTTACTTAGGAGAAAAGCCTAACAGTTTATAGCATAAAATCTTTATAGCATGTTTTAAAAGCAGTCAGTGGATTACTTTGTTAGCAATCTGTTCAGAGATGCCCATGATACTTTGGGCTGCTAGCCAAAGTTCAAGCAGCGCTATCTAGAGTTACCAAATTTTCCCGATGCATTGGTCAAAACCAGAGAACTGTTAAAAACCAATTTTTTTGCAAGTGCAACGGTTGCTTCATTAATAGCGATGTTCTAGCCCAGAAATGGCTGCACCGGTGGCTGATGAAGCAGTTATACGTGCATAGCTTACAATCTCAAAGCGCTTCTAGATTTGTAAAAAGGTGCTAAAACACAAAATAAATAAATAAATAGACATGCAGTGTTCATGATTCTGTGAGGGGATAAGCCCTCTCTATGGGCTACGCCTACATTAGCAACACTGAATTACCCGTTTCAGACGAAAGTGGCCCAACCCAGCCAGGATTTACCAAATTATCTGGGCAAGTATGAGCTTTTTGAACCTCATGGAAATGCTTGAAGTACAAAGCTAAGAGTATCACAAACACATAGTAACTCTGATGTGTGATCACAGTGGAGTTCCTTACTTCGCATCCAGCTGCAAGGGCTGCCTGCACGCTTTGAGGAACTAGGTGGTAAACGGCAAACAAGCATATCCATCTGCTTTCCACACGTTCTTCACAAGGTTTTATGGTCTGTCAGTCCAACTATTTGGATTCAGAGACTTGCTCTCCGAGTCCGTCCCGTTGATTTTACCCCAAACTGCGGCGCTCGGTTGCCTTCGTGAGAAAAACTAAAATTGTTCCAGTCTCAGACAGCAATGCAGCAGTGAGGTTCCAAATAACCTTTCTTACGGTAGCAAATTTGAAAAAGTAGGAAAATGCCAATAAAATTGTTTCACCTTCCCAGCAGAACTAACTTCTGCCAACACGGTCTGTTCCTCCAAGAGTCTGTTGAACAATAGCATTAGTTCAGATTCAAGTTTAACTAGAGGAAACTTAGTACAGGACATGTTCTCTAGTCTTCCTGTCTTGGTAACGACAGCTTCCTCACTTCACACAGCCCAAAAAACCTAGGAGCCAGAAATGCTGCACCGCTCACTTACATCCGGGAACAAGTTCAATGAACAACCATAGCACACGGCAGGACAGACACCAGGACAGACACCGCACAGTGACTGCCTCAAGCAGAGCAGTTACCTGCACTTTCAGGTACGGGGGGAGAAAGTTAACCCTTTACAGTTTAGATGTAAATATAAGCAACAACTACTCATTTATTTACAAAAGAATCAGGCTATTTTTGAGTTTTCCCAGTTCATCTTCCACTACACAGTAATATCTGAATCAGTCTCATCCCCAGAGGTTTGTCAAGCACAGATTATTTGGTCTTCCACCTGCACCACAGGTCTGGCTGCGCCTTGTACGCACCGGTGTAACGTACAAGGCAGCATCACCCAGTCACAGGCTCAGTTCAGGTTTTCCAGTTCCAGTGCCACCTGAATTATTAGCTATCAATCACAGCAGTAGGTATGAAGGCACTTCTTTAAAAGGTTTTAAAAGCCCATTTGCATGTTTGGAATCTATGAACTGGGCATTTGAATCCTTGACCCTAGCCGAGGATTTTATTAAGTAGTTGTACATGGAAGTTCACAGTACAGATTTTACAGCGAACGCTAAGGCTGTGACATTTGCCTGGCCAGCAGGAAGCCGTGCCTCTGAGGCACTGAGGAACGGGAGGCTTTGTACACCCAGGTGCCACCAGATACTGATTCCTCAGAAAGGCCTGAAGATCCATAGCTGGATCTGAGGCCGCAGCATGGACACACAAGTCCTCAAAGTTATTTTCGGGTCTGTTCCCACAACGTCTGCTCAGAAGCAGACAAAGCAGTGTAGTCAGGCACTGCCCCTTTCCCACACTACGGACACCTACAGATCTAGATGCTTAAGGTCAATAGCTGGTGGAAGGGAAGGATGAAAGAGCAACTCAGTGAGGCGAGTGCTATGTGAGAAGAATGGACTCACGCCTCACTGCAGACTTTCCTCTTACAACCCCGTTTCCTCTGTGCAAAACCTATTTCCTTAAATACAAACTATAAAATGAGCACAAGGAGGTGCAGGAAGTCCTTATGCAGGCAGATACTGCCTACACAAAATAAGCGTTTTCGTAAACAAATAAGAACATCCCTTGGCCAAGATATGTATTGGGATCATCCACATTTGTGACTGGGATGCCTGCTATCAGAACCAGAGAAGAGTTACCATTCCCTGCCTTATAACTTGATATAGTGCATGCCGCCTTCTGTAGAGCTCCTTGCCCAGATTGTTCTGTTATGAAAAACATTGCTAATTTAAAAAAACGAAACGTGCTTGGTTTCTCATAGTACAACACATATGGCACTAGAAGGCAACTCCTGCGAGCCTCTGTACTTTAGGGAACAGCATTTGCCAAGGGAGGAGCAAGAGCCTGGACTATCTCAGCTGCAGCTCACAGCTCTACCACTGGATCAAGACTGTTTGTCAGAATAGCTGCTATGAGTTAGGTGGGACAACTGTTAGTCATCATTGCACAGACCATAAGTTCTTATCTTAGAGATGGGACAGATAAAGGCTTCTAGATTGCAAATGCATTAACACAGACCTTTTTCTGCTGCAGAAGGATCTGCGTGGCTGGACTCCAAATGCAGGCAGAGACATCCTGACGGGCCCCCATGCTAGCAGAGCTCTTGGCAAGATCAGAACTTCCCAGCAGAAGCAAAAGGAAAGAAAAAAAACCTGCCTGCCTCTCCAGAGCTATTTGTTCCTTTCCTAACTCAATGTCAAAGCTAAGCTTCAACTGCTTTTTCTCCCCTAGGGGCAAACAAGGAGAAGAGCAGCAAGAGAGTCACCTCTGGACAGACTTCTCCTTCCCTCAGATCTCATGACAGATGTATTTTGAGGCTCCTAACCACTGGGGTAGGTGGTATAAGTATACAGGACTGCAGACCTGTAGATTTCGTTTGAGGTAAGAGTGCACGGGGTTGGGAAGATCGTACCCCCAGCAAGCTCCAAGCAGGACAGAAGCCCTAGGATACCATAGCAACAAGGCAGCTAAAAATGGTAATGAAAACAAGAGCAGAACTGAGATCTGTACGTTAGGATCACTCACCAGGTGTGCATTAGCCATCAATTATTGCAACAGAACAAATAAGGCATGCAAATATTTTTGCCATCTCATTGGCCTCTCTGTTGTGCTTTTCTTTGTTTTGCAGAAAGCATTGGGCGAAGATTTAAGGCTCAATCGTATTTCAAAAAGAGAACTGCTAAATCAGTTGATTTTGTTTATATCCTGCATATTTCACATTGTATGTGTGTATATATATATATAGAGAGAGAGAGAGAGAGAGAAGACAAAACCTCTGGGACTAGCATAAGTCATAAATTCATCCCACCAGAATGTAGATAACTACAGTGGGTGCAACCTTATTCAGCATTTAGGGCATCTGAGCTCTTGTTCTCCCACCAAATCATCTGCTTAAAGCAAATAAAAGTGACATGGTAGGGTTTAATATTGTCAAGTCAGTCATTTGTACTAAGGCAGCTGCTGTTAAATTTGTGTCTTCTAGTTTTGTTTTTCTGACTGCTTACCCCACTGCCTGGAATAGGAGTTCTCCAAAAGAAGTTTAGTCTCCATTAATGGACTGGTTGGCTAAGTCCCATCCCGACAGCAAAACTAACATCAACAGAGGAGTATAAAAATATAGCTGTTAGAAAGAATACTTTCCAACCAACACGCAGGCAGAAAAGGAAGATGACGCACTATAGTCCTTTTCTGACCATCAACGCATTTAAAATATTATAAAATTAGTAATGGAAACAGAACTGACCATCCTGGGAGATCTTTAGACCCAAGTTGAAATAGCAGGGTAGAAAAGTGAATGAGCACTCCGCCTTTAAAGTTAACAGCAACTGGCAGTGCTCCTGTATTTAGCATTTTCTCAACAGCAAACATTCTGAATAGAGAATGTACCGTATCTTAAATCCCTGCGCAGTACACACAACTTGCAGTTTAAGTGAGCTGGCAAAGCAAAGTTGGACAAAATTCAGAGTTTAAGAATTTGTGTGTAGAACTCCCCTTCTGTTAACAACTGGACCAGATCTGAATTGCATAAAATATTCAGGTGCCTTTTAAAGTTATAATAGAATAAATACTCTATTATCATTGGTACATTCCTTTCTCAATCTAGGTATACAATAACTTAATATATTTAATATTTAGATAAACAATTTTTAGTAGATGCTTTGGCAGTCAAATTCTTACATATTCTCTATTTCTACAGAAGTACTTAGTTATGTTTTCGGAAAAAATTATCTGGATACTACTTACAAGAATTATATGCTGTACAAAACAGCAGTCCAAATCATCACCGCAAACTGTAAAAGACACAGTTAATAATAGAGTATAAAAAGGAATGCATATTTGCTAGAAGATATCCAACATTCACAGAAAGGAAGAAGATACATCTGCACCATGATTTTTTCTTTTCTTGCCAATGAAGCCAGAGAAAGACTGTCAGTTATTTGAAAAGCATTTCACTTATTCCAGTTTATGCAACAACTGTGTTTCCTACACTCCACACATCAGCGCTACAAAGTTTTGGAACAGATTTGTTCCCTTGGGCAATGCTTGTTCATGGCAATTAAAAAAGGTAAAAAAGTCTTCAATCATTTGTTTAGTCTGACTAAAAAGTTACTAACTGGTACAGTAAGTAAGTGGGCAATAGGTGTTTCCTCATTACAAAATGACTGCTCTATTTTATTTGTAACAGGAGAGAAAAAAAAAAAAAGGAAAAGAGAAAAACACAGAAGGACCTTCTGAGTGTTCACACTGAGAACTCTCTGGTTGGGCAACAGAGTGGAGCAATAAGAGTCCATAAGTACAGACAGACACAAACCCAACAGGAGACCATCTTAATCCAGAAGATGGACCAGGTTCCGGTGAAGAATTTTTCAATCTGAGCACTTTCATAACTGTTAAGGGAAAAAAGAAAAAAAAAAGCAGCAATAAATTCACTATTTATATCTCAGACTGCAGTATCCTCTGTTTTCCCAAGTGGGTCACAGACTTTGACTAGGTTAACCCAGACACAAAGCAGGGGAGAGCAGCCCTTCATAGAGCAAGACCTTGCTCAAGAATTGCCTGGGAAAGACTTGCAACGTCTCTTCCAGCTTCTTACTTAAGGAGAGGAGACACACTAACGGCACAAGTCAGCAGAAGTTCGCATCTCCCCTCTCAATGCAGGGAGACATTAATTTCTCAGCTTTAAAGAAATACACTTACTGGAACCAATGAGTTACTGTCATCATCACGTAGAGCGAAGCCAAGAAGAAAACAAAGTGGAAGTAGGCATAACTGTACACTGTGCCTTTCTTCTCATCATAAATCACAGTCTGGCCTCTCCTTTTTTCAACGTGCTCTTCAGCATCAGCTGTAAGACAGGAAACAAGAGAGAACAAGAAAGAAAACAAGAAAGTTCTCCTGTAAGACAGGAAACAAGAAAGCTTTTAATGACAACTGAAAACAGCAGCTGGCTTCTTGAAGTACACAGCAAATCGTCTATGGTGTGATTTAAGAAAGCGTGATACAGAGCAACACTCAAACATTTCCTTGCCCTCAGGGCATGGGTCTAATCCCTCAGGAGAAGAAAATGGACTGCCACTGATATCCTGCCTTGTATCAGCTTTCTGGCCTACTGGCTAGTTTTTGAGCATTCTTATGGCAAGTCCAAGCTGATAACCTTGATTGTACCAGATCTGCAAACAGGACACTCCCTTCCTAACTCACTCCTGAACTGCAGTCCCTGCAGAGCTGCTGAGCCAAAAATCCAGGAGTCAGTCACACCCACGAGCATGCAAAGAGCAGAGATTATTCTTTGTATATTGCAGTAATGAAATGTCCTTTAAGAAATTATTAACTGGCCTGTTGTTTTAAAGTGGTATTGTTACATCTCTTGCTTCCTTTCCTAGCCTAACTTCAAGCACTTCAGCTGCCTCAGTTTGATACGCTGCAGGACAAGGACGCAAGCGCTCTACAGATGTGTCCTTACACTCTTGGCTTTGGTCTGAAAGCCACAAGTGAGGTAAATTGTGCAGTGAAACTGTAATTACCATCTCCATCAGGCACGCAGCAAAAGCAGCAACGAGCTACCTGTGGAACAGAAAACAGGAAGGGTAAGAGTCTGTCCTACAGCAAAGAAGCAGAACAGTCGGTGAAGGAAGGTCTGTTATGTCTATGTTACAGACACTCATTTAGAAAAGTCTGGTTTGTATTTCCAACCAGCACGGAACTCAAATTAGGATTTGCCAAGTAGTTCATAACAGCAGTTTCTAAGCTTTGGAAAAGCCTACTCAGTAAGATTTGGAGCAAATTAACCATTCCTTAAGAATTACTCTCCCCATTTTACATAACTCAAGGTCAAACACTGGTGCAAATAATTATGACAAAATGGTGGGAAAGCTACAGTAAAGCAGTTGCACGTTAGTAGTTCAGAGGGGACTTACCTCTTCAGACTGGCATCTAAGCGCTTTTTAAATAAAAAATTTCTCTACTGAAATTAAAGTATAAAGAACTTTTAAAATCCTGCTGCAGGGGTTGGAAATCACAACCGCGCAAGCGTAAGTCAGAAATGTACTTTGCAAGATTTTGCTGAAATGGAGCTAGAATGAGTACAAGCAGAAGGAGTAAAAGCAGAAAGCTGGTTTTACTGCTTTCTTTAAATGAAGTTTGTTTTTTTTTTTAACTGATGGAAAAAGGAAAGCTGAAATTGACACTTCTTCTGTTGAGTGGTAATGTAAATGAGAAAAGGATGCTGATCATCCAATAAATACATAAGCGCATTTTCTGCACCAGACCACAGTGCAAGTCAGCACCTTCTGTAGCATATCACCAACATTATTTGTTCTGATAAAATCCTACTGTGGGATTTATTTTGGTTGTGGTCTGATGAAGACAATGAACCCTGTTAGGAAAATTCCCTGTCCTATTATATCGATCAGTCTTTATAGTATGAAAACTGTATTAACTTTGTTAAGGTGTATTAGTTCACAGTATACACTGCAATGTAATGAGGTAGTGGAGTTTCACTGGAGACTTTGGTATTGTTCATGCTTAAGTAAAACAAACTAAAGGACAGCCCAGCCCTGGAAATAAGGACTTTGCTTCTTGGAAGCTTAGAGCTGTTCACGAAGGATAAAAGATGCCCCTGGACAACCAAGATAATGCCAGCATCCTAGCCCCTCTGACACATCTCTGAAACCCTCCCAGCATCATAGATAAGTAACTTTTGCAAGACTGACTCAAGGGATGTCTGGATCAATAGACAAGCAGCAAGAACGCTGAAGAAATACAGTTGCTTTGCGAAGTTTTACTGTAACTACTAATCGGTGTTGTGGGTGTTAGTGATTAGTCAAAGCATGCCACACCTGAATGCTTGAAGGCTGTAACAGCCCTGTCTAAAACCACATTTGGGGTGCCCCAATTTGGCTGGGACTCCTCACGTGCATGAATAAATGTTTACCCTTGTAATTCTACACTTTGTGTTGTAGCCTCTCTTTTCGGTTGGCCCAGGCCAGTTGCAAGTTTTGCTAACACCCCCAAAAATCAGGTAGTATGCCTTTAAGATAAAGTGTCCAATAGAAATATCAAAAGGCAGTTTTCACCCTGTGTATCCACAGTTACATGTACTCACTGGGTTCATAAACTCATGAAAGCCAAAAAGCTCATTCTTTTTTAAGAGACTGGCTGAGAGTTTAAATAAAACCCTTATTCCCTATCTCTTTCTACTGCTGTGCCAAGCCCCACCCACAGCCCTGGCCTGAGCACTCACATGCTGAAGCAACTGCTGGGTTCCCTCAAACTTTTTAATCAGTTGCAATTAAGTCCTTGCACATGCAGAGTGACGAAATTAGCAACGCTGGCACACATACTGCTAGCCCCTCGTAATGCTTGGCTATCTTCAGCACAGACGCCGACAGACCCTCTGTACCCCACAAGCAACTCCAGAGCTATGTTCACACTCCTGGCCAGGAGACAAAGGCCCTTTGCCGCAGGGAAGGCAGTCGGAGTGCAATTAGTTGCTCTTCACCAGTCATTTCTTTATATTTACGTTCAGCAGCTCTTGTACTGCTCTTTAAAACCAAACGGTCTGGAAATAATCCTATGGGCAAGCACTGCGGCAGAGGAGCCGGCCCTTCCCGGTGAGGGGACCACATCCAGCGTCCCCGCTGTGCCAGCCGTCCCCAACCTGCCCACTGCTCCGGTGCATCGCAGCCCCAATCCCTTTGGACGAGACCTCCTACGGCGTAACGCCTATGGCGTAACGCCAGCAGGGGAAGGCGGGTGGGCGTGAAGGGTGGCTGTTTTCTCTCCGGTCCCCCCCAGCACAGGGTGGGAAGACACAGGTCCTGCCTGGGTCTGGCTGAGGCGGGCCAGGCTACGTCTGGGTGCTTGATGCTGAGCCTGCCGGCAGGCTGCCTGCCAGCGAGGGCTGGGGCCGGTGCGAGAAGCCACCGGGCACTTAGCTCCTCAGCGCTGGCACCGGCGCCCCGGCCAGTCGCACCGTCCTCTCAGAGGGAAGCTCCTCCAGCACTGATGTGCTCCCACACTGAAACGCGTTTTGCTTCCCCATGCCCAGCTACTGCAAACGCCAAGTGCCTCAGCAGATGCTTCTGCCTTTTTGGATTCTCACAAACACCCTGATTAAAGACTTGAAAAAGAGAAGTTAAAACTGCAGATGCAAGTAACACTAATGTAGAGAGAGCTAGGGATGGAGATTCATCCTTCAAACACACACGTACATCTGAAAAGTGACACCAGCAAGCCTAAGTAAGGGGTAACTGTTACCTAGCAAAAACCCACTCGTTTCCCAGTGTTTCTGGGTGTTCCCAGGGTAAGAAGGCCAAAGAAATAGGCAGGTGGAATGAAGAAACCAGTACTGCTGCAACAGGGACAAAAAATATAATCAGAGATGAAACTATAGGCAAAAAGAAAGAAAGTACGTATGCGTGGAAATAAAAATAAGAGATAGCAACTTGGGATATCATCAGTTGCTATGAGAACAAAGGCAACCAGGACTGAAAATGTTCAAGAACGCCTCCACTTCTCTTTCTGATAGCTTCCCAGCAGACTTTTCCTTTAAATGAGATGGCATGAGCTTGTGTGGAGCACAACAAGGTTATTAAATAAAATGCAAGAGCAGCAAATTATTTTAGTAGATAAAGGGACCTCCACGGGACCAGCAAGAGCTGCATAAGGGCCAATGGGGACAAGTGTTCTGAGTCCATACCTAGAGGCATGTAGCATGCACGCTGCTAACAAGCTTTTGTTTTCACCTAATTACAGATTACTTAGCCATGAAAACAACAGCAAGAAAAGGACATGAGGAAACCAGGGCAGGGAGGAAGCAAGAACTCACTTCAGTTTCAGGCGTTGCATATAGTCCCCTCAGTGCCTCTGAGCTTGCACGTGTTGTTGAGGTCAAACTAGGAGGAAAAGAAGATAGTGTCAAAACCCTCAGCATATATATAAGCCCAACAGGGTGACTTCCAACACCACAGCAAACATAGTCTGCTCCCATGTCTAAGCTAAGCATTTGCCCGGATACAGCATCAAGCACTAGGCATGTGAGAAGTCTGTTCTGCACAAGTATAAACCAGCCTGACAGCCAGCCACTGGCCAACTCAGGCTGAATCATGAGCTTAAAAGTAGGCCACTCCTGAAAGGTGGTGATTTCATCACCACCAGACAGCTAAGCGCTCCAATTTGCAATTCAGAAGAGATCTCCCCTGCTGTGCAAAACCAGTGCTTTTATATTAACTTCACAGCCATCACTTTGGCTCAGCGTCAGTTTTTTGGCAGCAGCCAGTTTTCAAAAGTAAATTATCAACCACTATTGTAGTGCACCCGTTGCTGGAAATCACTTTCTTGCATGATTGCAGTTGTCTGGAGGGAATCCTTTCTAGTTTCTTCTGATTAGAAATGTCTCTTGCCCAGTCTTTGCCTTTCAGGATGTGTAATGCAAACTTCTTATTACCCACAGGGAGACGCGTGTTAATGCTTTGCTGTACTCACTGAGCCTTAGTAAGCAATACTTCAAAACATGTCCCTTGAAGGCCTTCTTATCTCCCCAGCTACGTGGTGCACTTCCCCTGCAGGCTACGTGAATGTTGTCTGCATTCCTGAAACACCTTCCTGAGGCACTGGAAATACTGTTCTAATGTGAACTAGATCCATGTTACATGATACCTGTATATTTGGTATCAGAATTAAATGGAACACATATGCATATTTGATAGCAGAAGAGTAGCTGTGCTACCTCTTCAGAAAGCCTCGTTTTCACTTCAAAATTATGAAGGAGTTTCAGAATGTGAATGTTGAGGCGCACTGATTCAGAAGCAGAACCTGCTCAAAAACCTGCAGCAGACAGACAGTGCTGTCTCCCGGCAACCCGCACAGCCAAAACAAGTGACACATCACCTTTCAATCAGCAGCAACTCTCCCTCTCCCTGTCCTGGAGCATGACTTAATTTATTGATGTGGGTTGCAATAATAGAAGGCAAGCATCACAACTCTACGGGCACAAACAGAATCTTTTTGAGCAGGAGATCGCTGGCAAATCCTGATGGCATTACTGTGCTCATCATTTGTTCAAAGGAAGCCCTAAACCCTCCCAAACAATTCTGTTTGTTTTAAAGACCCTCAAGGAACACTCACAGCCTCTGCCAGGAGGCTACAGACATTTCAGATAGCTTTTTCAGGTGGACATAACTGCATAGAGTTTGTCTTATAGAAAGAGTAAATACAGAATCAAAGCACTCCGAGAGTGTTTGGGATCATGGACAGCTGGAAATTTTTTCCCTCCACCTCTAGATGTAAATTGCTCTATTCGGTTTTAATGAAATATATTTGTTTCAAAAGTTATATTATCTTGTTGAGCATTTTTGGCTAAAACATCTAACAATTCTGCAACTAAGGAGAATATGAACCTTCCAGCTCAGTTCTATTCTCCCTCTCCCCGTTACTTTGTCTGCATAAGGCCTGCTATAAGCCTTCACTAGCTGGACCACAATATTGCATTCACAGTGAAGTAACTGCAAACCCCCCAACTTACCAAGAATATAAAATGCAGCCAAACAAAATGGTAGTACCCAGGCCAGTAACCAGGTTTTCATCTCTATGCAGGCCTTGGCTAAATTCAGGTACACAGATTGTGATGTTCTGATTGTTTTCATCCAGGACTTCATAAAACAAAGGAAACAAAGAGAACAGTTAGCAAAGCTCATTTCACTGCATTTCAAAGCAGTCTTCAGACTGAAGGTTTTCAGCTAAATATTTTTATTACTCCAGACACCGGGTAGGTACATTTCAGTGCTTTCTATCTGTCTTTTAAAAAGATCATACAGGAAAAAATTCTGTAAATCTGACCTGGCAGATTCTGTGGTTCGGACAAAAAAAAAATGCAACTTAGTAGGGTATTAAAATTTCTTGTTTCATGAGAGCAGACAAACAAGGAAAAAGACGGTCTGGTGAACTAAGAAGCTGGAAGTTTACCAACACTTCGCCCAAGACTACAGAGCCATATAATACTGAGATAGTACAGACTTGAGACCATCAATTTCTTTGACAGCTGGGGTGCCTTGAGGACAACTATGAAATTCATACTTGGTGAAAAAAGGAAGTGTGTAGCTGCCCTGTTCTCCGACTGATATACAGCAGACCAAAGAAAAGGAGATGCTCCAGTTAAAGGCAAGATTTTATCTTACCATCTAAGCATATAGTACTTTTAGGTCCCAGGCAAGATTTTATCTTTACATCTATGCAAATACTACTTCTAGTCCCTGAAATGAAACCAATTCAGTCCTCGATGTTCCAAGATGCATCTGGCTTTTTAGTGTCCACTTGGGGTCAAAGCAAAGCAAAGCAAAGCAAGTAGCCTGCAGCATCACTCCAAGAGATTACAGCTACACCTTATCTCAAATCAATAGCTTTTAGAGCCAATACTGTTTAAGGCAAACTGTGTTCCCATCTCCTCTTTCCTTCCAGCAGCCAGTCTGCATCCCCATTGGGACAGCACAACCATCTGTAGGGGCAGAGGGCAAAATGTAGCAAAGGCTACACTCAGGTTAAAAATAAACTTAAAGTCAGTCCCCTGACCTGGTGGGGGAGGACTTTGTGTGGCCCTGCAGGGCTGCACAAACAGCTTTATCTGCACACAGCAGGGACAGCGCAACAGTGGGAACAAAAGACGGGATGAGAAGTCTTTATAGAATCATAGAATCATTTAGGTTGGAAAAGACCCTTAAAATCATTGAGTCCAACTGTTAACCTAGCACTGCCAAGTCCACCATTAAACCACGTCCCTAAGCACCACATCTACCCGTCTTTTAAATACCTCCAGGGACGGGGACTCAACCACTTCCCTGGGCAGCCTGTTCCCGTGCCTGACCACCCTTTCAGTGAAGAAGTTTCTCCTAATATCCAATCTCAACCTCCCTTGGTGCAACCTGAGGCCGTTTTCTCTTGTCCTATTGCTCATTATTTGGGAGAAGAGACGGACCCCCACCTCGCTACACCCTCCTTTCAGGTACTTGTAGAGAGCCATAAGGTCTCCCCTGAGCCTCCTTTTCTCCAGACTAAACAACCCCGGTTCCCTCAGCTGCTCCTCGTAAGACTTGTGCTCTAGGCCCTTCACCAGCTTCGTTGCTCTTCTTTGGACACACAAACACCTCAGCCAGAGACGTGCAGAATCCCCCACCTAGGTCCATCAGGGACACATCTGCACCAAGGCAGGTCCAGTGTCTGGCAGGCCTTTTAGCCAAGTCTGGCACCAAAAAGCTAAGGCACACTATGATAAGCACAGGTTCAAGAGACATTAGCTTTTGTTTGCCCATTACTTCTAAAGACATTTGCAACTCTGCTTTTTGGCTGTTGCAAATAAATACCTGTAGCTTGCATTTTCTTTAAGCCTGGTTTGCAAGGTGGACCTAGTAAACTTTTGGATGGAGCTGTTCACCCAGCTTCTTCCAGAGGCATCCAAGAGCCATCTGTACCAACTCTTTTCCCACCATGTGACCAAACACATTAGGTATTTAGTCATGTTCTGTCGTACAAAAACATGCACTTGCCAGAGGGACAGGCTACAAGACTCTGGGAAATATGTCAGTAGGAAACAGGCTGGAATTGCTCTGGTGCAACAGATGCAACTCACCCAAGGTAAGTTGAGCTCCTCTAGACCAAAGCATTTTAGGTACACAGAGAGTGCCAACTGCATGGTCTCTCTGTTGCAGAGATTTATTTTTAGTATTTGCACTTTCTTCTGCATATGCCAGAACAGACCAAACCCAGCACTCCTATATTCCTGAATTTGTTAATTCAGATTTGCTAAATTCTTGCTTTTAATACATGGCCTGTCTAAAAGAATTTACATAAAGCATTAGAAAACTTACTAGTTTCTGGTGGCTTGCTGGATAGTGCTGAGAAAGTGAGGTACATAACGTAGCAGCTGATAACTCCTGACTGCAGCAAACCAGAATGGGGCTGGCCTTTACAAGAAAGAGGAAAATAAGTGATTTTTGCAGACATTTTAACAAACTGAAAAAGACATTCATATCCTCTAAAGAACAGTACACTAGTATCTTACAGAAGAGAAGAGTATCTTTTGTGTTTTACTTAAAGCAGTTCATAAGTCTTTGAGGCAGTTTAGATACAGTTCCACTGGCATGTAAAGAGAAAAAGAGTCTGTCCTTTAGTTCTGCTGGCTGTTTTAGAAAGGCATTAGAGATTCCTACTTAAGTAAAGAATCACCCCTCTGCTCTTGCCAAAAGCACCAGCTTTCCAAAAGCTATTGACAAGCTGCCATGATAGTTTTATTTGCCTGTAAAATTTGTGTTGGAGTCACTCAAATTACTATTTCCAGGTCCAATGTATGCAAGATACTAACAGTACACATAAAAGATAGCAAAGCATGGAATACTGCTGTCAACTTCTCCAGACCCAAACTTTACAGATGGTAAATCACAAGCAGTCAAAAGTATATGGTAGAACATCGGTGAATGAGTTTCACAGCTATTACCTCAACTGCTACCACTGCAAGAGCTGTGTGAGCTCCACAACACATTACCAGCCATCGGCACCTGAGTCTTCTTTAGAGTATGACTGCCTGATGGCACACTCAAAATGTCTCACACTGCTATAGTTTTAGCAGCTGAGCTGGAGACTAGCAACTGCACTTCATAGCGTAGATAAAGTGATAGAGGCAAGAACAGCACCAGCTCTGAACTATCATGAGACTTTCTGCCCAGAACACGGCTCATGCCTCCAGGCACACAACTGTGGCAGCACCAGAAACCCAGGAGGAGAAGAGGTCAGTGGACTCACGATTCTGGACACAGGGCGATATGGCCACCAGCGACACAAAGAGGCACAGGCCACCGTTAACACCAATCAGGACCTTGTTGTACATGCACCCCTCTGAGCGCGTGTAGAAAAGAGCCATGAGGACCAGGGCTGCCACAGCAACGGAGTACAAGATGAGAGTGACCAGGGCGAGCAAACCACTCCACATCTGCTTATGGTTTGCACCTGCAGTCCTGCGGAAAGAACAACAAGCACCTTATCTTTGTCTTCCCTTCCCCAAAAAGTAAAATTCTAATAGTTGAATAGTTCATATCCTCAAACACAAAAGACAGTGCTTAGTTTGCTGAAGGATGTCTATGTCACTACACCAACACAGGCCCTTGCAAGGTTACTCCCATGAAACAGAGGGAAACATTCCTTAGCATTAGTGTTTATCTTCTATATTATCATGCCCACCTGTTTCTGTAATTATAGCCCAGCATGACTCCAAGAACTCCCAACCTCTGGGATCAGCCCATCAGCACATCCCAGCTCAATACTTCATGGATTTCCTCAGCGGGAACTCGGAGTGCCCCAGGCTCAGCTAGCAAGAGGTGCTCTTCACACAAGGACAGCACAGGCATATTGCTTGGCACAGCCTCTCTTCTGCCCCTTGCGCTACCTTCACAGTTTTACTACCCTTTTGCTCAAAAAGCCTCCTCTCCATTTGGGTCTACCAGTCTCCCTCAGCTAAAGTGTGGTCCATCTTGTTTTTCTCTCTTCACCTTCCAAACACCTCTTGCAAAGATCACTGGATTTTTTTAGGAGTAGCAACTAAAAAAAGTTGTTTTGGCACAACGGGCTTTTTGGTGCATGTAAGGATTTTTTTGCCTTTTGTTGTTGTTTTGTGGAAACATGACTTATTTTAAAAGAACATCTAATGTAGAAAGTACTAAAGTTAAATGCTGCTGCTGGAAATCTTTCATCCACAGAAAAGCAGCTACAGTAATTAGCAGTAAAAATATCTGTGGTATAAGGACATCTTACCTCTTCCTCCCTGAAAACAGGTATCTAACAAAGCCCAAAGATTTGCTAAAACTCTTTCTTAGCAGTCAGTATGCTAAATAGAACAAGACAGGACTGCAAAGGTTTGTAGAGGAAGAAATGAGAGACAGAAAGGGTGGAGGCAGGAGTTCCTGCATGTATGTGGGAGGACAATTTAGATATTTTAAATTAATGAGAGGCTAAGGGCTAAGAAGGTAATAGCAAATATGCTTAAACCAGAAATTAAGTCAGTGCCAAAATGGGGTATATGTGGGTTGATAATGGAATCTTGCATATTTAGATGGAAGCAAAGAAGCTGAAGAGAAAGCAGCACGTTTCTCATGTTGAGGAAAAAAAAAAATGGATGTGCATTAAGCTGACACAGAAAAGCAGGATTTACCAGTTTACATCACTGCACACAGTTTCGCGGTTAAATTTTTCAAATCTAGTTTTATTCTCTTGCACCACTCTGTTTCTTAGCAGGTATATTTTCATACAAAATATAAAACAACCTAAAGTAAGAGGTTTTTGCATCCCAACATGCTACGACTTATTGGAGGCTGAGCAATGCGGGGTAAGAATAAATCAGCAAAGTAGAAGTGAATAAGGAGGAAACATCTCCGCTGGGGAAGGAGAAAGTGGATGAAGCAAAGATGAACAGCTCTAAATACTGACATTAAAATGTCTTCTTTCAGAAATTATGTCCACGATACCTTTAAATTCTTTGTTACAAGTAATGTATTTTTCAAGAGACCGCCAGAATTTTATGCAAATAACTACTTGCCAAACACATACCAATTTTTATTCCATTTGTGTGCGAACTCAACAAGCAGGATGAGCTGAATGGCAATGAAAAGGAAACCTCCTGTTGCTCCTACGTAGCGCCAGGCTGCAAGGCAGAGAGGCAGAAAATAGGTCAAACTGCAGTTGCCTTTCCCTTGAGATGAAATGGAATTATTGTCTATGCAGTGAAGCTGTTATGCGGTTTGAATATCTCAAGCCCACAGATGCAGCAGATGAGAGATTTCAGCTGAAAGGCCAGCTCAGCTAACTCAAGATTAGCTCCCTGATGAATTCAGCTTGCAACCTGCTACATTTTCAAAATAAGCCTGTTAGGACATTTACCGAGTTTCCCTAACCTAGGGAATTTCTGTGGAGACTATGAGTTACTATATTCAGACAGAAAATACTGAAACCTTTATTTGTGACTGGCGGGAGGGAGGTAGTGTGAAGGCATTTCACAGGAATCTAAACCCTGAAATTGCAAGGTACTGGAACCCAGTACTAAAGAGGGAAATTTCTTCCAGATTCCAGTACCACATAAAAACAAAGGTGGGGCTTATCTATTTAGAAATGTTGTCCCGAGCCACTCCCAAAGAGACGGGAACACTTGGTATTCACTGACTAGTTTTAAGACAGATTATTTGACTACTTAACCATTGACCTACATATACTATATCTGGGTAGCTGTTTGGATACTTCAGACAACAGATCTCCTGTGTGCAACATCAGAAGTCTCTGAGGAAATACAGATACCTATTTAAATGTTTAGTTGCATATACAGCTTGTGCTGCTGTGCAGTGCATAGCCTATAAAAGACTGCAGGTGCGTTGTCCCAAAAAGCAGATTCTTTGAGCAGTGTGCAATAGGCCAATAATCACACGCTCAGGAGAGATATTGCTTATTTATTTCAGGTTTGTGCAAAGCTGGGTGCTCGGTGGTTTCCTACAAAACAAGCACACTGACAGGCACAAAACGAGATACGTTTATACACAGTTTCTTACATGACATCATTATCCATACATCCCTATTGGCTATACTTTAATCTGTTCCTCCTCTGATTGGTTTCTTCTTCTCCTGTTTTCATTTAAAGGTACAGTGTACTTTTAAATCACTGCACACGCCCAGGGGGGAAAGGTCTCAAGTGGGCCAGGTCTCCAAGCCTAGAGGCGTGATTTTTAGTATTATAATGAGGGTAGTTCTGTAAAGGATACATGGACCTTGAGTCTTTTTACCAAGTTGGCAATGGACACAAAGCATCTTGATTAACTGCTTCCTCAAGGCCTAATTGCTCCAGGCTTTCCTTGCTCAAAGAATGCTAACTATGTGCTTTCCTGATCACAGCCTTATCTTGTTAACTTAGTATATATAAAGTATACCTTGCATAAAACACCCAGACCATTCTGAATTTCCAAGTTAAGCTTCAACAGGTGCGCAGCTAATTTCAGTGAAAAAGACCAAGGAAGTGCATTAGCGAAGTTCAGCCATATCCTACCATTGTGTTTTCCTTCTGAAAAAAGCTTGTATAAGTGAAGTAGAAAAACAGAATAGTCAGAGCATGTTACCCTTAGCAGATGGTGTAGAGATTTTTTTTTTTTTACTGTACCATAAGCTCGTTATTTGAAAGCAAGCAAAAATGCCATTTGATAGTTTTGCTAAACTTATTGCATGCACTTGATAAGCATGCTGTTCTTCAAACAAACAAAACAAAAAATGGAAGAAGCTAGCATGTAAAAAAGTACATAAAAACAGGCAGGGAACAAGGTGTGCATGTGTGTTTGGGAGAGGTGGAGTAGGAAAAAGCAGACCACCAATGGAGAGAGTAAATAGCTAGACTCTCAGGATCTCCCACTGCTACAAGCAGGACACTGCGGGATGTTTTACAGATCCATCATACACAAGGTTAGCATGGCCAGTGTGGATTTAACATCACAGCCCACACAAACCTAGTGCTTGCATGTAATACCCCGCCTCCATGATTAACAAACTGCTAAGCATGGGAAGCATGACAAAAGCTTTCTTTTTAAAAGAAAAAATAAGTGAACTGGGAAAATGCTCAAAGAAAAAAAGTTTAAGTGTCTTGATGGGAGGGAAAAAAAAGGAAAAAGAAACCACACAATACTCATACCATCTCTAAATCTCAAATTCAGGGGCTAACTGGAGGACGGTTTAGCAGGATGTGCAGAATACAGGTTTAGACAGAGAAGTCAAGAGCTTTGGGGAAGAATTTGGGGAAGAAAGCTTGTTATGCTGGATCTCCACACTGGGTTAGACTGCTGTCGAGAAACAGCACTCCCATCAGCACAAGAACTTGTTTCCCCTTTTCCCCAAACACTTCAGTTCTTGACGACTTTTCACCACGCAAAGGGTCACTTGCAAAGGTGACAGGCAGTCTCGCTTGCTTATGAGTACAACGCATTGCACTGCTACACCCTTCTAATCCAAACAGGTATTAAATACTAAGGACAAGTACATACAGCCACCCCACGACTTGGCAGAGGAGGAGTAGGACTAAAGAGCCCTTCACTTCTGGGGTATCAAACTGAACCAGGACCAAACAAACAGCTAGTAAGGGCAGAAGCTGAATTACACCTATCTGTCGTTTACTTGAGGTGGCTTTTGCCTTAGTTTCCCAGAGCACTGTGCTCATAGTTTGTCTGCTCACTCTGTTCTCTTCTCCGTGTTACTCTGTCCTGTTCCCCTTTTAAACACACTGGCTAGAGGAGACCAGTGTTGAAAATGCAGGTAACCCAGCAAGCCATAGTGGAAGCAGGCAGCAGACACAACCGCTCCTTTGCATTACTGATCACACCGCTTTCCACCTGCCCTGGTGAACTGAAGAGCACAAACTCATCTCGCTTTCACTGGGGTTTTTGCTCCTAGCCCACAAGAGGCCTGTGAGAAGCCCTCCCCAGAGCTGGCATTTAAGCGCTGGGCCAGTACCAGCATGCCTGTGTGGTGCCAGGGCATCTTCCAAAACTGGAAATGCTTCAGGCACGGCATCCTCACCAGAGCACTTGCAACACACCCCAAGAAGTCTAATTTTACCTTACTGCATTTATGCCACCAGCCTGAAAGCTAACAACATCCCAAATTCTTTTGTGGCATTGCAGGTCTCCAGGCAGCAAACAGCAGCGCCCGGCACATCACCGTACCCCCTTCAGCACTAGCAGCTCTCCACCGTGCAGCACGGACCCCGGTTGCTGCGCTACGGCAGAGCTACCTGCACGAGCCAAACTAACACGCGGCTCTGCGCTCCTGAGTGAACAATTTCTCGTGCACCGTTACAGGTCCCTGCTTCTTAAAGAATTTGCAAGACAGCACCGCAGTGGTATTTTTACCTACCCATTTGGCCTCCTCTTGGTCAAAAAAAAACCCATGCTCTTTACTGTACACGAAGATCATGTACTCTGTGCACACAGAGTTCCCCCCCCAAACAGCTCCAAATACTCCTTTTACACCTGGACCATACCGGCTTTACTTGAAGAAATATGGCAATATTCACACTGATCAGACCTTTAGGATTTATAACCACTCACAGGGTAGTACAGAACAAAGCAGTATAACAAAACAAGGACATACCATTGAGGAAAGTGTCCTGATCAGGAATGAAGAAGGCTCCTGAGCACATTGCTGCCAGAAGTATAAGTTTAATGAACCAGAATCTGGACAAGAAGAGAGGAAAAAAAAAAAAAAAAAGAATCTGCTTATAATAGGAATTAGAGGTCTTCAACTCAAGTACCATGAGAAATCTCTATTTAAAGCTCAACAAGAGAAAAAACAGCTTTTGATGACTGATTGCCACTTTAGTTAGTCTTCACTTGACCGCATTATTTCTGACAAAAGCAGTAAAATCAAATTTTGTTTTGGTTTGGTTTTCTTTGCCTAGTACTACACCCGACTAGAAAGTAGGCAGCACAAACCTGTGAAGAGAAGTGGAAATTAAGCAATCAAACAAATACTCACCCATTATGAATGTATGCTCGGCAGCTTTTGCTGCTGTCGATTTTGATGGTGAACAAGAAGAACAAAAAGAAGAAACAGGCCATTCCGAAACAGACTTTGTACACCGCAGAGTATCCCACCAACTTCTCGCACATCTCACCCGCTTGAATACCCTTGCACATCTGCTTGTAAAAGGGAATCTGAAAAGCACAACACATTACTAGCCGTTACATGGGACACAGGGCTCCTTTTAACTAAGCATGTCTACATCTATGCATCACTGACTTTTCACTGGCTTCATTTAACACCTTTCATTCTTGATACCACTCAGCCTCGATTTAAAGGTTCAAGGGACATAAAGAAATGTAAAACACAAGGGGCTGGAGTTTTCCAGAGCCTCAACTCTCAAATCCTTCCAGATGCTCTGGGGTGCAAGTCCACCTACCTCTCTTTCAGTTCTGCTGGCTTAAGCCATCCCTCACCCTCACTGCTTACTCCCTCACCCCGGGGACCCTCTCCTTCCTACGCTTTACAGCACAAGACTTTGATTGCTTCAGTCATCCAGCTCACACGAGCCATACCAGCGGTTTTACCCGCCGAAGGGGCATGACTGGGGCTGCAGGGCAGGAACCTCTGCTCGTGCTGCCCTCGGAGGAAACGTAGACCAAAGCACACCCAAGCGGCACAGGGGCAGCAAGCCCCCTCCCCTCCGTCACAGCCTCCAAAAGGGAGTTGTGCCAGTTGCCCTGATTTGGTTTTAAATTAACAGAAAGGCAGGAAAATTCCATCTTTCTCCTGACTCATTAAATATTTGCCTTTGAGGCCTCGCTCCCGCTGCAAGGGGAAAGCAAACAGCTGCACATTTTGGTTTCTGTTTCACCAGGCGGACATGATACTGGGCACTCAAAAAAGCAGGTTTATGTGGCCAGGACCCACTCCTGTGGGGTACCTCTGTGCAGACACCCCCCCTTACACCCAGGGTGCCATTCAGCTGCGCAGAAATACAGGCTTTTAATTAGAAAACCACTGTTCGTTTCAAAGAAAGAAGGGCCTCTCTGTACACTCACAGCCCTCAGCCAAGGGTGGTGAGACCAGTCGAGCAACACATCAAACCTGCTGGAGCCGATTGCTGCTACCTGCGCAGGTAACTGGAGGAGACAGAAGACAATGTGTGCCAGGGCACAACATGCACAAATAAATAACTCGGGCAAAAGAATTGGGAATATGACTTCAGAAAGCATTCAGCCAGGCCAGATTTTGCTTAGGAAAAATATACAAAGATTGTGGGCAACACCATTCTTGAACATTTCCAAGAAATTAGCAAAGACAGGAGTGTCTGCTTCCTTCAGCAGGCAGGTCAGTACACAAAACCAGGACAGAAAAAGAACCAACACGACCTGAAAGCAAGTGATCAGGCAGCGTTCCCAGCTGGGTAGAAAGCCATCCGAGATGCAGGAAATACATAAACTGCCGGCCTCCAGCTACCAGGCTCTGAAAGCCTGCTTCCCTCGGCAGGGTCTGCAACTTCCCATCGTGTGCCAGCAGCCCAAACCAGTCAGGAGCTTAACAACCCTCCCAGCAGTCTCCCAAAAAGAGCAAATATTTTAGCAACTCACAGTAACACTGAGTTGCTGTGCTAAGGGTAGCAAACCTAACTATGGTAGCGAGCTGATCCTAGGTGGGCTAGAACCAGCCGAGGAGATGAGAAGCAGGTCTCACGGCAGCCGCGTGGTGTTACAAGAACGGACCAAAGCTGGGCCACTCTGAGACGCTCTTTCAGACATAACTCCGAGATAAGTAGCCACTACGTAAGGAGCTGGACAGTAAACGAGTAGCTATGGCTAACTCCCATCCAAGAGTTTTTAGAGAGCTCCTGTAAAATTGTCTGCAGCACCAGCAATGCCTTTCCCAGGTCTTGAAAGGCAATGAAACGTCAGACTGGGCAAACGTACCAGCATTCAAAATGAGCGAATGGATTGACTGGAATAATTAAGAGACCTATCCATGCCACAGTGATGCCAGGGCAAGCCAAGGGGCCACAGCAATGCCAGGGAAAGCAACTGGCCTAGCAATCAATGCTTTCCAGTTCTTTGCTTATAATAACCATAAAACTAGAGATTAAAAAGATGCATAATATTGAACTAACAACATTTCTGAGAAAATCAGGTATTTGTTTGATATAGATGATAGTACTGACCAAGGAGACAGATTTCTGTAAGATCTGTACTTGGTACCAAGCAGCATTTTGCTTATGAGACTTACAGAACAAAACAAAAAAAATACCATGGAACTTGATTAATTGTCTAGCTAATTAAAAACAGATCTCTGGGTAACTGTCAATGAGCATCTTCTTTGATTGCATAGGTTTCCATAGAGATCTTCATGGGATTTTTGACCCTATATGTTCTTTTCTCCATTTAGTAATAATTTCCTTACAGATCTGACTGAGAGAAAATGGATGGATTCACAAGAACAATAGCTTGGTTTATGCCTACACAAGCAACAAAGAGCTCAGCCGTCACGTAGTACGCACAACACTATGCAGTAATAAGTGATGGCAATAGTCCTGTGGGATTGAACGCCCTTTTTGGAGACCCGTGATCCTGAAGGAACAAAACAAGAATAAAACCAAACTCCTGGGGACCCCGGCAGATAATAAACACGAGCACAATGCTGGGGACAAAAGGGCTGGTGTAATGAAAAGGGCATGTTTTCGTGAGAGGATGGTCTACTCCTGGGAACAATTTATCAAGGCTTACGTGACTTCTTCACTGGAAGTTAAAAAAGACTTAATTTTTTTGTTTGTTTTTAAAATTCTTTATCTCTGAAACATGTTCAACTGCTGAGCAGCCTGCCCAGCCTATGTGATTTACCAGGCTTTCCATTTGCTGGGTAGTTTTGCCAGCTGTTAAAGTCACAGATTAGTTATTTGCCAAGTTTGATATAGTGAAATATCTACTTTTGTACCTTTAAAAGCAACATAGGCTAAATTCTTTGGCCTCTGAGCAGGGGACAAAGCATTCTTGCTGCAGAAACTCAGTATCTGCTCAGATAACATAAACGCCTCGGCTGCTGTGCAAGCAATGATGTTATCACAGAAAAGTCGGCAATTTGCCGAGTGCAGTGAAACCCTCTGAGATGACGGCAACATCTACAGAAACAGGGACAGACTGCCCTGAACTTGCTTTCCCCTCACTGCGAGCTGCTGGGGCCCAAAATAAATGCAGTGCAAGAAGGAAGCCAACACGGCCACAGCGCGTCCAGGCTCCAGCTGGCTGCGGCTTGGCCATCTCTGAGCTTGGGTCTGCACCCAAACATGTGAATGCAGGAGCATGGGAAATAGCATCAGAGGGGGAATAGGAAGGAAGAAGTGTGTGGAAATGGGCCTGAAGAGCCCAAAGGAGGCTGCTTTCATCACGATGCCCTCATCCAACAGAGGGAGAATGTGGCAGATGAGCTTTGTTATGGAAACGGAGGAAGCATGAAAGAAAATCTGTGTAGGTGGGGAGGCAAGTGCAATAAAACAGGTAAAACCACCAGCTGAGAAATGGAATAGAAAAACAAAAAACCATTGGACCAAAACACATGCCATCTTGCATCTATGGCTAAATTCTTATCAAAAATAGGCAATGGGCATCTGCACTTAAAAAAACCCTAATTTTGGTAGCAAATTTGGGTTTTAACATACTATAACACAGTTAAGGGCCAAGATACAAAGCTGGCTGGGGAAACAAGCCTGAAAGCATGCTCAGCCAGAAGATGTAACCATCTACAACTGAAATGCTTCGACACAACTGAACTGGTTTTTACTGGTGTTTGTTTTCCTGAAAACATATTTCTTATTTTTCCTTTCATTATTTAAGTAGGACATGGATATTTTCAGGGTGAAACAATTAGTTCTGAAACAGCTTTAACGTTAAAAATTTAATTAAAAAATAAATCAAAACACTATTTCGACAGACCAAAACAATTCTCTTCCTTTTCTTCTCTCAATTATCCTTTCAAAGCCTGTGAAATGCGAGGTTTTGCTTCAACAGAACATTTGTGAGTAAAGCAGTACCTGTTTTTCAAAAAACCAGAATAACTGGAAAAAAGAAATAATATATGGATCAAGGCATAGAAGCAGTTCTTCAAGTTGAGTCCTGCTTTGCTTCATTTTGGAACAGAGTCAAGTCTCTCAACCATTTTGTGCAACTGCATACTGGTCTTTTCTGTCTTTCTGTCCCCATCACTGAGGCTCTCATGTCTTGATGCTCTACTCCATCTTTTGCCTTGATACACAACCTTGCTCCTCTGGAATCTATTCTACATGCTACTATTGAAAATATTTTCCTGGTCAAAACCATCCTTCCCCACCCCTCCACTGCCTCTTGCTACTTCCCCAGAGATCAGACACAAATGCCTTGGTTTCTTTGCACATTTTTCAGAACTCAACCCCTGGGCCCTCCCTCCCTTGGTGTCCTGTGGGCGCAGCAACAGCTCAGGAGATGGGGAAGACGAGTGGAAACAACAGAGAAAAAACTCCACCCCAAAAGACACTGTTCAATTCTTAAGTCTCACCACAAAATACGATGTCCTCAAAATGCTGCTGGTTAGATTAGGAACCAAGGTTTTGAAACCATAACCAAATACTCCACAGGTACCATGTCCTCCCACAGACACATGGTTTCGTCTGCCTGCCAGCTTTGGTGAGGATGTGGAAGCTGAGCTCCCTGGGACAGTGCCTCATTTTCCCAGCTGTGTTGCAGGGCACAGAGCAGGTCCCCAGCTCTGGGCTGGCACCTGCAGAGTCCGGCACTTCAGGAACTGAAAAACTATCCTAAATGTGTTTTAATAGACAGAATGCACAACCGTGGGGGTAGATAAATACTGCAGAACAAATAAATACAAACATTTTCAAAAGTCTCTGTTTAAGGTGTCCATAAGAGACGTACATTTGCTGTTGCTTCCTCTCAAAATGATGCCAAAGGACCAAGTGCTACAATAAATACTTTTAGAACTACTTTAGACTTGGGAGTTTATAGCAAATCAACCAAAAAAACCTCTCACTGACAAGAGAGAGATTCCTTTCACGTAACATCTGCATGAGTACTTGAACTCTAAACTGATAAAGCAGACACATGGTTCCCTGCCAAGATTATGCCCTCACAAAGGACTGCACTAATTTTTTTTTATTTATTTTAATACAAAAATTAAAAAATTCTAATTAAAATGACTTAAAATTCTCTCTCCTTTCAAGAAAGAGAGGGTGAGGTCCTAGAAGCACCATGCAAAGTGCTTGCTTACAGTCTGGCTTCAGGAGCTAGGAGAGCTCCATGATACAGCCAACAGCGAAGGAATCAGTAAGTGCCCAGCACTTTCAAAACACAGTTCATCATTGGGAAGCTGAGACTGGTTAGTCTGAATAAATATTTTCAAGGTGCACTCTATTACAACTGGGCTGAATTAGCTTCAGGAGTCTTTGAACTTTTAACAGCCCTGAACATAATTATTACATTAGAGAGCAGATAAAGAAAGCCCACTTTCAGATGGTCTGCTTCCCATTCAAAGACATTAAATGCTCTAAATTAAGAGGGTGATTATCTTTCCACTTCACACTAACAGCTACTCTTTGTGCCATTTCTTCCCACCCTGAGCCTTCAAGACTATGAACTGGAAAAGAAATTTGGCAATACTGAAAAGCATGTTGTTGAAGGCTTCTTGAATCACTTTTCTGTTGGACAAAGAGCGAGTATTTTTTGTTAGGGATACAAGCTGCATTAAAACCACACTATTGATGGAAAACGACTTTATGAAATTTGGATATGAGCACGTAATTTGTCTCCCACACACTTGAGTTCCTTGGGTTATTCACTTTATTGCCACGCTAAGCATCTAGTAAGTCAAAGTAATTCCTGGCAAGCAATTTCAGCACACACATGTTGAACACTTTTTAAGTCGCAGCTCACAGGCAAGCATCATGAATGTACTGGGTGCTCTTACAGGGCTGTCAGCAGCTTCTGGTGGCTGGGGGTAAGAAGGTGGCACTAGGATAACTCAAGCAAAGTGCTATTAAATGAAAAAAAATTAGGACAGAACATACAAAGAGGGTACAATGGGAAGACAGAAAGGTCACTGGCAGCAGAGCACAGAAACCTTCAAAGTAGCCCCATCGTAAGCCTGCTGGTTCATCTGTGTTGCAGGCACAGGATGCTACCAGCAGCTTCTGGATCTGGGCTGCTGTGGAGGGAAGTGTTTCACAGGCAACTGGAAGTCAAGCACAGAAGGTAAGCAGGGCATCAACTTGACCAGCAACTGGTTAAACGAGGAAACAGCCTTAACTGTGCACCCACCAGCACTCCCTCTTGGGAGAGTGGCACAAAACAACTAGATGCCCACAGCGAGGGAAGCCTTCTGAACCTCCAGAGCAAGCACATTCACAACTTCAAAGCAGGCCCGATGTAGAGTTTGGTGCAGAAACTTAATTTTTAAGAATTAAGCAATCCAGCCATTGTTCCCTTTACTTAAAAACAGACTTCTCTTCTTGTAGTTTGTAGAGGACGAGAGAGAGGATTTGTGCTACTGAGAACAACCTGGGTGGCTTAAGAAACCAAACCAAAGATGTGGTACAACAGGTCTAGTGTGTGACCGCAAGCAGGCTGGTGAGTGTTTAGCTTAGGAAAGTTATATTAAGACTCTGAAAGAAACTTGAGTTTTAAAATCTAGTTTTAGCCACAGCTCCTTTCATGCTTTTGAAGCTTTTTAATTAAAAAGACAATTAGAGATGAACAATATCGCTGTGGTTAGAGGCCATATGAACACGATGACTAAATGCACACTGAAGAAAACCCCTTGTAAAGGATCCACAGCACTGTGCACTGCAGTAGTCTGTCACACAGCACCAAGAACACAAAATTGAAATTATAAATGCAACACTTGAAGAGTTCTTTTCCATTTTGCTGCTTCTGCTACTAAACAAGTTGCCAGAGACAAACTCAACGTTAAACTGAACCAGTTTGTTCTACTATAACATATTCCCTGACAGTCTCTAGTGACACTACCCATGCAGCAAACCTGGGATGGGTTCACTGCAGCGGGTTTCCACACAACGGAAGAGGAGGAAGGCTGCTAGTCCTGTGATCCTCGACTCTTCCTGTTGTGAAACATACTCGATGGGTGAGCAATCGACAGAAGAGGCTGAGCATGGAAAATCATCCCATCTGGGTTTGGAAGCGGATGGGTGGAGGGAATTCACCGCCTCTTCTGAGGGAACACCCCTATACATGAAGAGCTGTGGAAGGAGCCCCATTTCTTTCCAGGGGCAGCAGTGGGTTTCTCTTACTTACGTGCGTTTTCATTTCATTAGCCACTGTTGTTGACATCATGACACAACAGATGATAGTCACCAGGATGAAGTAAAGCGCATACATGAAGCGGGTGCTGGTTGACTGTTTTATCTTGGGGCAGCATTTGCAGCACAAGGCACAGGCGGCAGTACCGCAGCAGCAGGCCAGCTGGAAAGTAAGACAAAAACACAAGTCATTCCATCACTGCCTTTAGGTTTCTATTGCAAAAGTCAGACGGGGAAGCTGGGAGACTTCCTGTAAAACTCCAGAATTTCTTAAGTCCTCTCCTCCCAGCTGAGCAGTATTTAAGTGGAAGCAGACTGTCTTGTTTATCAAAAGTCACCAGGTTTAAGCACACCAGTTTATAGCTTTCCACACGCTAAGGATGAGAATGAAGAGGATGAGGAGGAACCGCTTCCGATTTCTTAACCCCGCTCTTTGCTATCTCTGTGCAGCTCGTGGTCCTGATGTGTTTCACCCAGCAGAGCAGGCATTGCGACGGTAAGGGTCTATTTCCCACAATACACTCTCCACACCCCCCAGTGAAAAAACAAACCTGCACAAAACCCACATGGACTCCAGAACTGTTTGCTTTTAACATAGAGACAAAACTATTTTGTTTCTAAGGCAAGCTGGAGGTTGTGTTTCAAAACAAGCCGTACAGATCCATTTCAAGTCAACAGAACCATACTGTCCTTTTTAATATGCCCTTTCTGGTACACACACAGACAAAAAAAACTTTTTTTCTTTGCTACAGAACTTTTTATGCCACTAAAGTCTTTGAGAAAATTAAAGGGGGGAGGGAAAACTGTTAGTCACCCTTTGGGATAGTTGTGCTGAAGGCTTTATAAACAGACAATAGCTACAAAAAAAGCCAAACAAATCAACAAACAAAAAACTACATTAACAGTTCTAAATATTTTGGGCAGTACAGAAACAATCTGGAAATACTTGGCTTACTGCAAACAAAGCAAATGATAGCTGAGCTTGAAGGACCCGAAATACAATGGCACCATCTTGTACTGAAGAAAGCCAGAGAAGAAATGCAGCTTCATGGTTATTTAGATACACTTTGCAAAGGTGAAACCGGTGACTCCACGTGCAAGATGGCAAGGAAAAAAATCCACAGCTGCAAGGAAAATAATACCAAATCACACTTTAGCTGATACTGTCCCAAATGTTTAAATGTTATTAGGGACAGAATTCCTTGTGTATTTTAGTTCTTTTCTACCTGCAACTGGGGGTCCACCAAGCATAGCAAAAAGTATGTAATTGCCTTATTCAACAGGGAAAAAGGTACTGAATAAATCCTGAAAGGGATCTAGATTGATGCTCATTATTTCCTTGCTGTCAACAGTATCATTAACTTTCAAAGAAGCAGGATTCACCTTCCCTGCCTTCTACTTTTAGAAAAGTCATATATAAAAATATAAGCCTTATTTTTATACATAAGGCAGCACTGTCCTTGGCCAGGCCCTTCCTTGCAGTAGGCAGCAGCTTCACATGGCTCCTGTGCTTAACCCAGCAACCACAACCACAGGAGGGATTTTTGGACATCAGCAGGCAGCCAGGAGCAGGCAACCTCTTCCAGGTCTCACTGCTGTCGGCCCAGAGAAACCTCACCCCTCAGTACTCCCATTTTTGAGGGGCTCCCTGTGGCTCGTGTGCAGCCCAGGGGCGGTGTGCTGCCAGTGCCAGGGGTTCGGGCACACCGAGGCCACTTTTTCCCAGTGTTTCCTCAGCCCTTAGAGGGGCTGCAGGGATGTACAGAGGACTCCCCTGCTTTCTAGCAAGCAGTTGTAGAAGATGGATAGCTTTTCTTAGCCCTTGCCAAGGGATTCAAAATGCACAAGTGCCACATTTGAGTTGCCCAGGCAAACTTCACTGGCTTGTACGTGCCTTCAGGCGCCAAACCACCACACACTGTTTTCCTCGCAGGACACTTCCAGCATCGATGACTGCCTGACTCAGAGAAGGGGGTTTCACATGTGTGTTTGCAGACACGCATATCTGATATAAGTCCACAGAGTCTCACAACCAGACTGATTTATCAAAGAGCCCCAAATCATTTTGAAGAAGTGTCTTGAAAAGCCTCCCAGCTTATCATTTCCTTGCCATGACTATCTGCTGCAAGACCCAAGCTCAGGCTTCCAGCCTTCAGCCCCACAGAAAGCAGGTAGCGGGTGGGCCCTTGGCTCGCTCGACAACAGCTCTTCAGTTTGCAGAAGACCTAGAACGGGCACAGTCCAGCCCGGCTCCCACGCTGCCCTTCTCTCAGTTCACCACCGGATCTCACGCCAGAGGAGATGGGGGCCTCAGAGCATGCAGCTGCTAAAACTGCTGCTGCTGCAAAACAGTAATCTTCCCCAAAACACACAAAGCTCCAACTGTGGGGAATAAACAGAATGGGCTCGTGTTGGCACCAAAGCTGGAAATTAAAACTGCTATGTGCACAAGCACATCGTGCAAGTGTACTTTCAAAATAGAAGGCACTGGTGGCTGAATGGCAATTTTTTTATATGTAGTGAAATTAAGTTAACTTTTACAGCATCAATACAAGTCCAAGAAATAGGGAAGCTATGGCAAGTTACTGATTCAGCAAACAAATGGACTAACAACATTTCAAAACAAAAACATACCAGGAAAGTATAATCCACCCACTTCAGAATTATGGGGGGGGAAAAAAAAGGAAAGATTAAGACTAAAAGTCCTTTCAATCTGTATCAGACAGATCCAAAGTAGCCATGATGAACTTCAACTGCTGGCCATACTCACCATAACGTTAAAAACTGTAGTACAGAAGTAAAAAGGTATGCAGCTTTGGCATTTGTAAGGGGAACATTTTCCTAAGCCAGGTGCTAGAGAGCTCTGCCAGTGAAACCTCATCTATGTCCAGCGATGTGTCTGCTATTCCAGTCCTGAGTCCCTGGGGCTGCTATTTAAAGCAACAAATACTTAAATAGAATATATAGCTCATTTATGCATTGTTCCACATTACTCAGAGAGACTTTAATGATAGTTTCTAATACTGAGCACATACCCTATAAATTGGCAATATTCGTGAAAAAGACCAGTGTCTCCATCTTTTTTCAGATGCACTCCTTTAAGCGTTCTGAATAGCCATGGAAACCACAGAAAGTTGGTTAGGTTATTCAGCCACAGTCCCCAATTTGGTGGTTTGGGGGTTCTGTTGGTTGTTTTTTGTTTTTTGTTTTTTTTTTTTTTTTTCTTTTTTAAACTCCGGTTATGACTAAGTACATTCCAGAGTAGGCCACGATGAAATAGGTGTTATCCAAATATAAATGAATACAGTCTCTGTCCCAAAGAGTAAGATGCTGGCCACAACCTACTGGCCTGAGAGGTTTCAAGAATGTTATCTTTGGGTGGCAGACTTCAAAGCCCACATATACAATGAGTTCTCTGTGGAAAGGGTTGGGCAACATGCAGCTAAACTACGCAGTCCCTCTGATGCCACATGCTTTACTGTGGGCATAGCCCACCTCGCCTCGCCTCTGCCTTTTGACCACAGCGAGGATCTGCCCAGGGGCTCAGGACCCACCAGTGCAGAAGTGCAAGCCGGTAACAAGTTCTTCCCGTGTTAAAAAACTGGGCTGTGAAAAAAAGGCAAGTAATGTCATAAATCTTTTACAGATTTAGCCTATTGTTAAACAAAAGCTCCTCTGAAGGTCAGGTTCTGCAGAAGGAAAGTGCTGTGCAGTTTTCAGGACGGAGACAACGCAGACAACCCAAGGTCTGCCATCACTGCCAGCAGGCAGGCCTTGAAAATCCTGGTCTGTATCTACAGAGCTCCTTCAAAGTCCTGTGATCCTTCCAAGACCAGGCTTCCCAAGAGCCCAGCGCAACAGCATCTGAAAGCCGGGCTGCTCTGGCAGGAGCCTGTCACACTGCAGCAGGGTCTGGTTCAAGTCCTTCTCATCCCAAGGCTCCCACAAGTCCGGCAGCAAGTACAGCCACCCCGGCTCCCTCTCTAGCTTTACATCTCCTCACCGGGTGAACATCACAGTCTGACAATAATTACAAGTGCTACGCAAATATTTATGCTTTCCACAAATACTTACCGTCAGCCGGCCCCCTCACGCTAACCCACCATGGCGCCAGGCCCCCACAACGTCGGCCAGCCGCCCGCTTGGCTCGGCGCTACTCTTTGGGAGCTCAAGGAGGGTGCAGCGCCAGCTCGCCTGAGATCCCGAAACTTGACAACCTAGCGTACCTGAAAACAGACCGCACCGTGATTTGAACCGCCCGGGCGGTGGCCGACCTGACTGGTTTCACAAGACCAGCTGTGCAAAGCTGCGCGGGAAATCCTTCTGTCAAAAAATAGCCAAAGCGCAGTTTCAGAGACATTTCTGCTGGTAGCCAGGCTGGCTTAACAGCCACCGGCTGCCCCCAGCCTTCCTCCTCTGCCAGCCGCTCACCCACTCCTGCCCTGGCACCAGCACCTCAGTAGCCCTGACAGCTCTGCTGCTGGAAGTGACCAAAGGAAGCAACCTACTGGCTAAAAAAAAAAAAAAAGGAAAAAAAAAAAAGGAAAAAAAGGAGGGGGGGAGGGAAGGGGGGGACACAAAAATGACATATCAGTCCTTCTCAGCTGCTGATGTATTATGCAATGGCAGAAACAGTTTCAGCGTTTCACGTGAGGGCACAGTGCGCGGGCGGGAGGGGAGAGCGGAGGCGGATGCCTCGCAGCAGGCCCGCACGCTTTGACCCTCCTCTGAACAGACGTTTCGGTGGCGTTTTCCTACCGCCTCCTTCGATTTGAGTGCAGTAGGCTCCTGGCCACGCAGAGAAACGATGATTTTTAAATCCACACAGTGAGGAGCAGAAGCAAGCAGACTACATAACAGCCCTGGTCCATGCAAACCCCTTTTCCAAATACAGGCAGGCCTGGACATATTTGCACACTCCCATCCTATGCCACCCTGAGGAGTCCTTATGGTTAACAAGAGTTAGACAGATTAACAAAACAGGGTAAAAGCAGCCTGACCGACTTGCGCACAAGCTATCGGCTCCCTACAATGAATGCTCCATGAACATACGCTTAACATCCGCCACACACGGACGTCTTGATTTTTGCAAGCTGTGATCCAATCTGATAAATCAGTGGAATGAGGTATGACGGTAATGTTAAGCACACACGTAACTATTTACATACAAGACTGAGAAGAAAAAGTGAACGTGTCCTGCCTACTGCTTTTGCAGATACAGTGACATTTGTAGAAGGTATTTTCCACAGATGTTCCTGAAAAATCTCAGAGGTCTTAGAAAATATTTTGCGTAGCCAATAAAACAAAGTGAGGATATTCAGGATCACTGCCCAAAATAGCCTATGGTATTTTTAAATTATACAAACCATAGGGAAGTATGAAGCTTATCACAACAAAGCACTCCTCCTTTTGGGAGACTTCAGCACAAATGGTAAAAATCAAACAGAAGAAGAGCACACTGGGAAGAAAAAAAAAAGCGCATACTTAAATGAAACAAAGACCTAGCAGCATTTCTGCTCTTCCCTCCTAACTGATCGCCTGGCCAGAGTGGCCGGGGAGACCGCGTGCCTTCTGGCCTGTCCACCGAGCACAGGAATGTGCCTTGCTGAAGCTTCTTTTCACGGGGGCCTAGAGCAGCTTAGTGTTTCACGCACTGCTTGATCACTTTGATATCCTGCAGAAAGTGGAATTTTCCACCGAGCAGAACTACGAACCACCTGTGCCTTCGGAAAGGAATTTGGGAGGGAGCTAGAGCTAGAAGATATGAAAGTATTTGTTTAAGTAACGAACCGTGGAAAACTATACCCTTGCTATAGGGGGTGAAAAGCTATACCCTTGAAGAAGAGCTAACGGACTGATAAAAGGGAACATCTTGGCACCAAAGACTGGACGGTGGCCAGCGGAGCATGAAGTCTGATAAAACTGCAGTAACTGGGCGAAAGCTAAATGCGGCAAGGGGAGATGGCGACCACCGACTCAATTCAGGACCAAAAAGACTTGCCCCTCCACCCCTGAGAAGAGCGTGTGTGCTAATCTACATAGCAAGCGAGGCTGATTTAAATATAGTAAACCAAGAGTGCACGAAATGTTAATCACTAACCAATAAGTGTAAATTTGGGTGGGTTTATACTTATCATGTAGCACGATAAATAGGCTGTAGTTTTGTATGAAGGTGTGCTTGATTTGTGGGAGATCACCGAGCACCCAGATTTGCGCATACCTGAAATAAATAAGCAGCGTCTCTCCTGAGCATGGGATAATTGGCCTATTGCACACCGGGCAAAGAATCCGCTTTTTGGACAACTTGACTACAGCATTATCTGGGCCATAAGGTTTGCAGACAATGCGGTCACTGCGCTGTTAACAGCCACGTCTACGAAAAACACCCAAACATCTACTCTCACAGCTACACGCAGCATCAAAGCCGGCTGGAAGAGCAAAGCAGCCAGCCCTGCGTGAATAACATCCTGAAGCAGCTACACACCTGCCCTTGGACTTTTAGTTTCAGGGAAGAGCGTCTAGCAAGCCAACTATTCTGCTGGCGCACAAAAAAAAAAAAGATACCAGATGCCAGGTGTCCCAAATGTTAGGAGCTGAGCTCAGATGATTATTGAAAACCCCTGCTGTTACACATACACGTTTTGCAAAGCCTTCCTCAACCAGTGACATGCTTACACAGTGGTTCGTCCCTAGGAAGTAACTAAATCCACTGAAGAGGCTTTATTTCATCCTTTGTCCGACCTAACTGGCTTTTCACTGCTGCTTCTTTAATATTCAGACTCACCACGTGGCTTAAGCCAGGAGGTTTTGTGACCAGCATATCAGTTAATCAACTGACGACCTGGTTTTGGGAGCACACCTCACATGGCAAACTGTGCAAAATCAAAACTGAGAGAAGAGGGACGCCAGCCTAGAGGCTGCCGAACACTGCTTCCCAGTGAGGCTTTCCCGCCCCGAGCTGAGTTTCCAAAGCGAAGGGCTTGTGCCCTGCACTGTGGGGCAGAACTACCACACAGCACCGAGCCGCTCAAAACCTAGGCGAGACGGCAGCATCTAGGACAGCTATGCTGAGCTGAACCGCGGGTGAGCCACTGCCAGCTGCCGGCAGAGCTGAAGTTAAGCCGAACCGCGGGTGATTAGCTTCTGTCTCCATGCCCAAACGTTACTAAGTGGTGACTCAGATCAGCATCAGAAAATAACGTCACGGCGAAATGTCTAAATTAAAGACTGCCCAACTGCTCTTCTCCTGATGATTTTGGAAAAATCAAGACAATTGTTTAGTCTGACCTGAGCCTGGCAGTGTATCACATCACCCACCTCCCCAGTAGAGAGCTATTTTCCATTAGCATAGACCATCTGGATTTGACAGCAGTTACAAGGTGGACTGTCTGTCCCTCTGGCTACTTATATCTATCACTAAAAACAGGAAAAAAAAAAAAACAACAAAAAATACCTTCTAATTTGCCTGCTACAGTTCCCAGGCACTTATTCTTGGTGAGGCTTTCTTCACTAGCCTAGAGAGCCTTTTAATTACCTGGTCTTTTCTCCCCGCTTGTCAAAAAAGGAACCCAAACCATTTACACTCAGTCTCATTTGAAGGCTTTAACACTTTTCCCCCCAGCACACAGAGTTGTTTGTTTTTGTTTTTGTTTTTTCTTTTCTGCATCCCTTCAAATTTCCCCAGTGCCTCCTACAAAATCATGGCAGCAGCATCAGCCCAGCTGCAAACAGCCCAGCAAGTCGCCTTGCTCCTCTCCCCCGCGTGCAGGCAACCAGCTAGCTGGCTGTACTTAAAAGGAGTATTTTATTTGCACTGGGGTCCTGCCATCTGGGTTACATCACCTTCAATAGTACTCTCCCTCCACTAATCCTTCCCTGGACGCCCGTGTGCTTTCGGGAGCAATTTTAAACATACTCTCAGGTCACTGATGAAAACAGGCACCTGATCCTGAAGCTTCTTTGCACTGATCCCTCGACAATCTTCACTGAGAGCAACCTCCGCTGGGTGACAGGTTCAACTGTCCTTTCCTATCATTTCATGTTTCACAGTTTTCTCATCTGCAGGTCGTTCCGGCTCATGCTGCAGCCACTTATTTGCCTTTCACAGCAGAGGAGATACTAAGAGAGCAACTGGAAGATGAAAGACAAGTCAGCAATGGCAAAGTCTGACAATTTGAGGCCATCACTTCATACAGCGAGCAGATTTTCTCCAGGTTAGCTCTGATGTTCGAGACCAGGACTCTGGAGGTAGAACGGCACACACAGATGCAACGTGGTGCATTGCCAGGGACAGAGAACCAAGTCCATGGCAGTAACCACTTAAGTCTATGTACCACTGGAGTGAAGAAGAAGCAGTTAAAATGAAATTTCTGTATGCATTGATTTAAAAGCATGTAGCTGGAACAGCTGCTTCACTTTTGAATGAACTGACAGCTCTGAGCTGTTCCACAAAGATGTTGTGTCTTTAAAAGCTGCTTTCAGTACTGAGTCCAAGAGGACTTAAGGTGGGGGAAAAAAAGACATTAACACTTTGTACAAAGTGACAAAAGCCAATAAATTGGTACAAAACATGAACTATTTCTCACCACATCATATTAAAAAAAAAAAAAAAAATCTACCTGCTTGAAGCACTGCTAAAGACGTTCCAGTTTAGATCAGTGTCACAAGAGCCAACTTCACACATTTCCAGATTGGCAGGCTCAAAATGGAGTCTGCTCACGTATTCGCATTGCTCACTTCTTGATAAGCATTTTTAAATACAATGACTGCTCGAGAAGTATCTTGAATAGTATTCCTGAACCACTGTTTTGCCAGTGACTGTAACATAAGAAGCCAAGGAAAAAAAAACACGAGAGAGGTCTCTTCAGAAAATGTTAAGCATGGTTCCTGTTAAAACTCAGTGCGAGAGATGACAGGTTGACATGTTTTGGATCAGTCCTACTGGACAGAAAGAAGTGCAAAACTTTCCATTTTCAGACTGTGAACATTTACATATTTAAATACTTGAGCATACGCCGTCTCTAATTGCTGGAAGTTCCAATCACTAAACTGCAAACATCAGTCCCCGCACAGTCATCACTAATTAAAATGGCGACGAGATTGCCTGGTGTGTCAGGACTCCCTTCAAAACGAGCACGGAGCCACCTTCCCCCCAGGTGCTGCCGTGGGTGAACGCTACAGCCCCCGCAGCGCCGGCTGGCCGGTCCCTCGCTGCCGCGTGCTGCGGCACGTGCTGATGTGGAAGCCTGTCTCTTGGGTGACCTGAACAACGCAGTAGGTCCAATTCAGTCGGCAGAATGGTCAACCACAGCCTAAGAATCTAGGAGACCAGGCATTTAACATGCCAAAACATATTAGAGCCCGCACAGTTGAGGAAGAAGTGGAAGCGCCATTAACTCGGCTATGAGAAGGACCTTGGAAGCAACCTAAGGTCCAAGCGTCTTGACATGGCTAAGTTGAGAACACCATCCAGCCTCAGCATGTGTTTGGGACAACAGCAGTCGCCTGCTCCAGGCGACACCTTCAGCTTATACTGTAGTTACACCTCAGGCTTTCATTCAGTTGCTTCCCTTGAAATAAGTATGTCTTGCACCCACAACTGCGAGTGCATCTGTTGTAATGAAAGTCTCAGTGACGGAAAAACCACCCTGGAATACCTACACTTGCAAAAATTAAAATAAAAGCAGCAATAGGATTTATATCCTTCCGCAGAAACGTATCCCCTTGCCCTTAAAAATGAAGGCCCTGCTCTTAAACTGCCTTCACTCCACAGCTGTAGAGCCATGGGTATTTAAGTTGTTTCTTTAAACCCACAATGCAATCAAGTTGTGCCATGCAAGAGGAAAAGGCGAAAAAAAATTAGGCAGCAATGGAAAATTAAGCAGGAATGAGAAAGACTATCTTCTGCCTGGACTGGGAAAGGGTATCTTCTGACTCTTATGCAGTGCCAGGGAAAGATTCCAACCTAGCAATGCAAGTGTCAAATGATACAACACTTACAGGACCTCACTGTCTTTTAGCTGCTTCTCCCTCGCCTTCTAATCACTTTTGAATCCAGCAGC